>NC_090265.1:1358145879-1358776046 GCF_040414725.1 Anabrus simplex
TAATCAACAAATTAATTTAAAAACCACCTAATTAATTTGTTGATTGTACTCATCAATGTGGTCATGAAGTAGACAGCTTGCAATAGTATAAAACAATACGAAAATTACTGAAACTGCTCTGAAAATCGGGAGATTGGGAAAAACGATGAAAAATTGGTAGTCTCTCACTTAAATGGGGAGAGTTGGCATGACTGCACATATAATAGCATGGTACATCAAGCCTTTAGCATCCTCTTGTGTAAAAAAAGATCTTACACAGGAATTAAATACTGTTTGCAATATTGCCAAGTCCAATGGTTACAGTAGACATTTTATAAAAAAAATCATAAATAAAATCGAATACTAAACTTTCAACCACCTTAGCTAGAGATAAAGTCTTTAACCCTCATTTTCCACCTTCACTTTCAATAACTAAAACATTCATCAGATTTCCAAATTGTTTAAGAAACACAATCAAGAAATAGCCCATAACAGTGCATCCGTCTTTTAGAATACCCATTCTGTTAATAGATATAATTGGTTCCTTAAATCAGGGGTCTACAAACTCAAATGCAGCAGCTGTAGTCCACATATGTTGGCCAAACTGGCAGAAGCTTCACTACATGATACACAGAACATGTCAATGCATTCAAACAACAGATTCTCTGCCATGGGCAAACATATGTAGGAATTTAATCAAAAGTTTACATCCATCGGGCAGGACATGAGGATTCTCAAAGTGGCAAACAAAGGCTCTATGCTAATACAATAGAAAATTGATTCATCCATTTAAAGTAATATTCTAATCCCAACTTCAATCTCAATTATATATCTGAAAAACTAAGTATCTTATTTGATATCATAAATCCGATCCTTGATAAACAAAAATTAAGAAACCAAAACCCCATTTCTCGTAATACCTTCAGATCACCCCTCCAGCAACTTTCTATCATTTAACATCCTTCAGCCCTACCTTAAAGTAACCACACCTCACCTTGCCTTCACTCATGTCCGTATGACATGTAATTGTGGTTTCTGTCACGGCATCAGTAACATACCTTGGGCTTCACAATAACGGCGTGAGTCTCATAACAACATGGCCATATTTCCCATCTTTTTTCAACCACATGGTTAATTTTATTATTTGATAGTTTTTTTCAGAAAATTTGTGAATTTGATAAAAATTGGAAAACAACTCTTACTCTTCTTTCGTACTTCCATCAAACATATCAAGGCGTCCTTAATGGAATTTTACATGATTTCACTTTACTCTAAATGAATAACAGTCACATACCACAAGCTATGTAATACAACGCAAACTTCCATTCGTGTGATTCTGTACCAAATGTTGTAAACCACAACCTGAAAATGATGAAATTTTATCCAAAGTTTTAGCAGAACTATGATGTAATTTTATTCTGACGATGTTTAGCAAGTAAGACTGTGAATTTTAATCTCTTTTGATGTATAACAAAACTTCGTTTTAACACTCATCCACTGTACGTTTTCATGTAATGACTTGTCAATTTTTATAAAATGTCTAGCTGAAGATGATCACATGAGGTTGAAACTAGTCCCAAAATAATTATATTACTTATGGTATAAAGTACTGTACACGTGAAACCATTTTTAGCTTTAGCTTTTAATTTGTACTGGTGATAAGCTGCTTCATAAAGGCGCTTTCATCATAATTTTTGACACCCAATCATTACCTAAAAGGATCAAAGTCACCATGTACTGTCAGACAGTCCAACCTTATATTCCAGTTCCAATCAGGTGTTATAACTGCCAAAAATGTCCGACTCGTTGGCTGAATGGTCAGCGTACTGGCCTTCGGTTCAGAGGGTCCCGGGTTCGATTCCCGGCCGGGTCGGGGATTTTAACCTTCATTGGTTAATTCAAATGGCCCGGGGGCTGGGTGTTTGTGCTGTCCCCAACATCCCTGCAACTCACACACCACACATAACACTATCCTCCACCACAATAACACGCAGTTACCTACACATGGCAGATGCCGCCCACCCTCATCGGAGGGTCTGCCTTACAAGGGCTGCACTCGGCTAGAAATAGCCACACGAAATTAAATTAAAACTGCCAAAAATTTGGCCACACCTCACTGTGTTGTCAAGGTTTATCGACCTGTGGGCTTTGTGGAAAAACTGGAGCAAGCTGGTATCAAGTGTACACCACCGCCTATGTGTGTCAACTGTACTGGCATGCATGCTCCAATATCCAAGGACTGCCCCACTTTCAGGATGGAGAAAAAGGATCCAGAAGATATAAACACTGGATAAACCTATCCAGATGCCCAGATTCAGTTGGGAAGTTCTCCCCTACTAGGACGGGGTGAAAAACTTCCCCAACCAGGGTTTTAAGTCTTCAAGCCCTCCTACCAAAGTCCACAAACTACAGGGGGAAAAGGGGAAGCACAGAGCTCTCCTAAAAAGTTGGGAAACCAGCCTTCTTCATCCCGATCAGGGTCACAGGATCCTCAAGAGATCCCTTTCTGGGAAGCCGAGTTTTTCCAGAAAAAGGGCTCACTGTTCCAAATCAATGAGTTCACCATCCATAGAGTGCTAAATCGCAGCATCTCCCTCACCTGAGAGACAATGGAGACCAAACCACTCATTACTGCGGATGGTGATGACACTGACAAAGACAGCAGAAATTGGATAGTAGTAGGCAAAAAGAAGGCCGAGCAATCGTCCTAATTTCATTTCACTACCCATCCACACAATGGCAGTTGAACTGCAATAGTTATACTCATCAACTAGCTGAGTTACGTCACCAATACTTGTCTCTGCGGCCTCCATAGCCTGTCTATAGGAATATCACTTTTAGACTTGGACAAGACAAGACTATGAGGGGACACTGTGTTTATTCCAAAGACAGAGCATATGTGGATGGCAGGGTGACTGGGGGAATTTGTATCCTAGCGCATTACTTTAAGGACTTTTAACCATATACAGTATGGCCCAGAATAACGTATATACTGAAACATGGTGACACTGTGCTAAGAATGTAGGATGCTAAAAGGTTTGTCTCAAGTGGAATCAATAATAAATTCCTAATTTATAAAATTTATATGTATTGAATAGGTGAAAAAACAAACCTTTTAGCATCCTACATTCAGTATCTTCAATACGGATAACAATGATTTTTATCACTTGCAACTGTGCTAAGAGACGAGTGGGTAAGCAGGTATTTTGTCAGACTGCAGTTTGTCCTTGACTTGCCACTGAAGTAGTCACAGTGCGTGGCAGTTAACAATGCCTCTAGGTTTAGTAGAAAAATCACTTATTGTAGAGCATTATTTCCCTTCATATGGAAATGGTCGACTAGGTGGACTAAGCGTGTTTGTGCTGGAACTTTTCAAGAGGAATTCAATAAACCCCCTCCCACAAAGAGAACAGTACTACAGCTAGTGCAAAAATTTAGACAAACCAGAATCAACATTTGAAGGAAAAAGTTATTCTGGTAGGAAATGCACATCCACAAACAATGATCATGCAGGGATTGTTTCCTAAAGATTCTGGACTCCCCAAAGAAATCCAGCACCACACAGAGAAGGAACTGAATATAAAGCAATGTCTGTGCAGACTCTTCCATGAGTTGGGAGTTCTTTTCCTATCAAATGCAGGTAACCCATAACTTAAGAGAGCCAAATAAGGTTCAACGAGTGCAGTACTGTGCTTGCACTCTTGCAAATGTGTATAAAGAAGAACATTTCCTGTTGAACACTTGGTTTCCAATGAATGCCATGTTCTGTTGGAAGGTTATGTGAACAAACAACATATTTCCTTGGTTTTTAATAACCTACTGAGGATGTTGAACATGTTCAACACCTTGTAAAGATTACTGTGTGGTATGTAATATCGAGTCATGGTGTTACCAGACCATATTTCGTCAAAGACGAGGAGGAGAGATGTCTTACAGCGAACCAGCATGTAGACCGTCAACAGACTGTGGCATTTTGTAGGACAAGAAATTTGCGTTTCATGGAGCAGTGGTTCAGCAAGATGGAGCAATGGCGCACACAAGTGGGATTACCATGCGTGTACTGTGAAAACATTTCCAAAACCGCATCATCTCCTTACGAACCGATTATCCTTTCCCACCAAATTCCCCCAACCTTACACCACCAGATGTATATTTGTGGGGTCATTTACAGAAAAAAGTGTACAAAGATCCAGTGCCTCGAGATACTGAACACCTGAAGACCAGCATCAAATGTGTAATCCATTCCATGTCCACAGTCACAATAACAGGGATGTTTAACAACCTGCAACAACATGTATGAAAGATAACTGAAGTTGGGTGTTGATACATATTTATAACTTGTATTTTATTCTCAAATAAAGTCAAATAAATCAATACTTGATTTTGATATCATTTATTCTAAGCCACACTGTAGTAATATTTATTTTTCAACTGTGCATTGTTTTGATATAAAATATCGTGTTGCTGATAGATGCGCGACATGCCTCCAATACAATGGATGTGAGAAGCATGCATGGTACAGACGGTGATTCGGATCACATACTGGTGAGGATATTCCAAGAAAGACTGGCAATTAAACCCAGGGACAGAGCTGAGCAGAGCAAGATCTATAATGTAGAACTGTTAAGGGATAAGAAGAAGGTGGAAGAGTATAGAGACCAGCTGCAAAGAAAGTTACAGATGGGCAGAAACAGAGATGTGGACATCAATACAATGTGGGAAGAAACCAAGCTAGCAATAAATACAACAGCACAGGAAGTACTTGGAGAGAGAAGGAAACAGAATAGAAATAAATGGTATGACGAAAAAGTGGAAGAGGTTCTGGAAGAGAGAAATCTGGCCTGACAAAGAATGCTACAGACCCACTTGAAATAATATGGCAATTTTTAAAGAGAAACTGAGAATAGCAAAGACAATGATAAGGAACGAGAAAAGAATAGAAGAAAGGGAGAGAGTGGATGAAATGCAGAATAATTCTGAAAAACAAACAAGGTAGAAAATTATTCCATGGGGTTGGACAAGTAAATAAGGGATATCAACCTAGAGTGAACATGCTTAAGGATGAGACTGATAGACTGTTGGGAAAGAATGAATTCTGGAAAAATGGGCAAAGCATTTTGAAACATTACTTTCTGTCAGACCAATAAATGATGAAAGAGAAGGATCAGGTCATATGGAAACTTCAGAGAGAGATGAGGAGGGGGAATATGGTGATGAGTGTGAGGGGGAAGAGAGGAATAAGGAGAATGGAGATGATATGGGATCACCATCGATTGAAGAAATAAGAGAAATTATAAAACAACTGAAGAACAGTAAAGCCCCAGGGAATGACTTCATAACGGCAGAAATGGTAAAACATGGAGGAGAAGTGTTGGTGAGGAAAATACATGACATAATTAAAAAGGTATGGGAAACATGTAAAATGCCGGAGGACTGGACACTAGCAAATATATGCCCTATACATCAGAAAGGGTTACGCATGCAATGCAAGAATTATCAAGGTATATCCTTACTGAGTATAGTATACAAAATCCTCTCTACAGCCGTAACAAAGAGAGTTAGTAGTAGAGTAGAAAGAATTACAGGGGAGTACCAAGCTGGTTTCAAGACCTGGAAGATCGATGATGGACTATATTTTCACCATGAGAATGACTCTGGAAAAGACATATGAATACAACGTTCGACTAGGACATATTTTTATAGATTTTTAACAAGCCTATGACAAAGTAAAGAGATCAACATTGTTTAAATTCCCACAGAAGTTGATAAAATTGACTAAGATGACCCTGGAGAACAGCAGAAGTCAGGTAAAAGTCCACGGAAGTCTGTCAAGATCTTTCAGAACCGAAGAAGGCCTAAGGCAAGGAGATCCCTTATCACCAGTGTTATTTAATCTAGTGTTGGAGAAAGCTGTAAGATAAATAACTACTAATGTGGGTGGTAATATTTACAATGTCCGGCTCCGTGGCTAAATGGTTAGCGTGCTGGCCTTTGGTCACAGGGGTCCCGGGTTCGATTCCCGGTGGGGTCGGGAATTTTAACCATCATTGATTAATTTTGCTGGCACGGGGGGCTGGGTGTATGTGTCGTCTTCATCAACATTTCATCCTAATCACGACACGCAGATCACCTACGGGTGTTGAATTCAAAGATCTGCACCTGGTGAGCTGAACATGCCCTCGGACACTCCTGGCTCTAAAAGCCATACGCCATTTCATTTTTATTTATTTTCAATATTTACAATAGACTGATCCAAATTTTGGCTTATGCAGATGATGTGATGATACCTGTGTAGAATCTCTTTTAAATGTTTTCTGTATGATGTGGAATGTTATTGTAGAGTATTTTATTTGTAAATCTTTTTTAAGGAATACTTACTGTATGATGTGGAGTGTTATGGTAGAATATTTTATTCGTATTCCATTTAGCTACCTAACCTGTATGGAGTAAAATATTTTTGTAGTATGTTTTATTTGTATTCCCTTTATCTACTTAAGTAACTACTAGATTGTAAATTATTGTTCTATAATAGCTGGAACAGTCCAGAAAGGTTGTGACGCAGACTTTTAGAACAGGGTGTGTTGGCCCCTGTTGGTTGTTGATTCTAGAAATATGTCCTTACTAATTCTGGAAAATGGAAAGTTCGCAATTAGTGTCCGTATATGTTCTGGAACATCGCGACTGGGTAAAGAGTTATGATTGATGGATCTGGGTGGCGATAGACAAGCTCCCATACGCTGATTGGTCACTCGGTAATCACACCAAGGCCAGATTTCCCTTTTTAAGTGAGCAAGGCAGGATTTCGTGGTCTTTCGTTCTCTCGCCAGTCCAAGGTTTTGATGCATGTCTGTGAATCCTCCCTCGCAGGATGGGCTACCTTGGGGTAAGCACACTTGATCTCAGTTCCACTTTAATTTATATTTAATGTCCCCTTGCATTTTCATATAGGAGTTTACTCTACTCGCCCAGACTCGCCACTCTGTTACTTCAGATACCTTAGCTTTTCAGCTGAGCCTGCCTGTTTGCTTTCGAGGCACTCCCCTTTCCTAGTTTTGCTAAACATGTAATTTGCAGATTAATTTAATTTCCCTCGGGGGTTTGCCTCTAGTAACTCCGTGTCACTTGATGCACGCTAGTTTTTCTGCTGCCCCGCATCAGAAGTGTTTTTTGTGTGGGAGTAAGTTGAACTGGCCTCTGTACCAAGTTTAAATATTTCTGATTTTCCCCTTTATCCATTATGTTTCTCAGAAGTCTTAGAAAGCGTGTTAACTTCCATTTAAATGTTGTATTTGTATTTTGTGTTTCCTCTTACCTTCAAAATTGTATTGTAGAACTTGGAGTATGCGAAGATATGTTTAGTTAAACTCTTGGCCTAATAGCAAAGCTCTTGTCAAACAACATCTAATCTTGTATTCGTAAATTTTGTAGCTGGATTTTTTGGATAGATGAATTTTGTTCGAAACTTGCCTTGTAATGTTCATTTTGGAAATAATATCTTAAATAAAAGATCACCGTTGATTTTTTAGGAAACCCGCAACCTTCGTATCTCTACGGCCCCGGTAGGTTTGCCCAGACCCGTTCCACGTTCCTTATGATAGTCGTCAAGTTGCCTAACCTGATATTTGTTTGTGTGTATTTGGCGCAGTTCATATGATGTTTATTGTACGTTAAGGTTTTTAAGTGCCGTGTAATTTGATTTATTTTTCTCTTTACTTAACGGTGTACCGTGTAACCGCTGAAAGCCGGTTACAACACTTGCTAGAAGTAACGAGGCACTTACAACCCTGCCTTGAGGGAGCTGAAAGATGTGGCTGGGTCTTTGGGTTTGGAGATAAGTGAGGCTAAATCTAAATATATGGTAATGGAAAGAAATGGTAGGAACACTGGAAAACTCCAAGTGGATGGTTACACCTTTGAAGCAGTAGATAGCTTCACATATTTTTGCTCAGTAATAACATCAGAAAATAAAGTTGAGACAGATATTGTAAATCGTATTAAGGCTGCCAACAGATCCTACAGGGCACTGTACCCCCTTCTGAGAAGTAAAAACTAAAGCAGGAAATTACAACTGACTCTATACAAAATGATAATTACACCATTATTTATATATGGGATTGAGGCTTGGGTACTGATTGAGACCACAGAGAGGAGATTAAATGTGTGGGAAAGGAAAGTACCAACGAAGATATTTGGACCGGTGAAGGAGGGAGATTTATGGAGAATCAGAACAAATGAAGAAATAAGATTATTGTATAAGGAGCTAGACTAGGTGACCTCAATCAAAATGAGAGGAACTGGATGGCTGGGGCATGTAGAACGGATGGAGGAGGGAAGACTTCCAAGGAAAGCACAGACAGGGCACCCTGGGGGCAGGAGAAGGAGAGGTCAGCCCCGGATGAGATGGCTGGAGGATGTGGAGACTGATCTGAGGACCGTTGGAGTCAGGAGGTGGCGTAGGCGTGCTGAAAACTGGGACGACTGGAGAGCGGTGGTCGCGGAGGCCAAGGTCCTTAAAGGACTGTAGAGCCATGGAGTAAGTAAGTAAGTAAAATTAATTTAACAAAATGTATAACTACCATAAATAAAAAAATTTAAAATCATGTTTTAGTTCATTTCCCCCTCCCCCAAACATATCCTCATTTTGTGAAGACCCTATGTGATAGAGAAAAACTAATTTCATTTTTGAAATAAACAATGAAACATACATTACAATAGGTTACTAAAGTCCAAACAATTTAAATATATATATTTGTACAGGCCTGTGTTTGCAGAAAATGTGAAGTGCCAGAATTTTGCTCCACTAGTGTTCATTTACATGCCGGTAAATTTACAATATGAGGCTGTAGTATCTGTGCATCTTCAAATACCAACAGACTGATTAGGGATCAAACCTGCCAACATGGGCTCATGAAATATCCAGCAATCTACCTCACAAGCGTTTCACCTCTATGGAAGCATCTTTAAAGCTGAAATAACAAGTGCTTGAAAAAAAAAAAAAAAAAAAGTCATTTGTTACCTTACCTGCCACTTCCGTAATACTTGAGCATTTCTCTCCTTGTTTATATTTATTTCATTTTCCAAAGCTGGTAGGTGAGAAACAGCACAGTAAGTCTGTAAAGCACAGATAATACAAAAATACTAACATAAAATATGAACTTAAAACATTTTTTTCTCCCATAATAATAATTATAATTTAGAATGTCAGGAGAGCTTGGTTTGGGTTGGTCTGTTGTAGAAGACTTGCTAAAGCTGATAAAATTTTTAAGAATAAGCACACTTTATGTCTACCCTATACAGGTAATAAACTAATCATGAGATGAATCCCAATATTGTCAAAGGAAATAGATTAAGAGCATTCAAATCTAATGACAGTAGACTTGAATTACTCCATTACATACATCAGTATGTTTAGTAATAATAATAATAATAATAATAATAATAATAATAATAATAATAATAATAATAATGGTGGTGGTAGTTCCTCAGTTGGAGGAAATGCCACTGAAAACTGTGCAGCATTTGTACTCCATGTTAGGAGCAGCTGCAAAAGGTGTCTGTTCCCATGTTACGGGTGGCCTCAAGAAACCCTGGCAGCAGGTATAAAATGTCCTTGACGACAGGCGGAGTGACGCGTCGGTTGAGGTATTTTTTTGTCGTATTAACATGCAGTTGACTCCTCTTAATTTGGATAAAAATCCTACGGCAGCCCCTCTAAGCGACGCGCACCGTTTTCACCCGAGCAATGTGGAAAATGGACGAGGACTACCGACACGTCGTTGATGTCGGCTCAAGAAGCTAGACCAAAAGACTTCAAATCGTATCAGACTAGCCACTGTCAACATTGGGACAATGACAGACCAAAGCTGAGAACTGGCCACCTCTTTGAAGCAGCAGAATGTGGACATAGCTTGCATTCAAGAAACCCGATGGGTAGGTGCAAAATCAAGAGATATCAGAGAAGGTTACAAGATAATCTACAATGGTAAGAAAAGTACAAATGGTGTAGGTGTGATTGTAAACCAGTGGATGTGCGACATTGTCTCTGAAGTAGCACGCATCAGCGACTGCCTGATGTCAGTAAAGATCAACTTGGCGACCAGTTTAATTCGAGTTGTGACATGCTATGCCCCATAGACTGGCTGCCTTGAAGAAGAGGAAGGCAAATTTTGGAACGAACTCGAATCACACATTCAAGCTGTTGATAATAGTGAAATTCTTTTCACTGGTGGAGATCTAAATGGACATATTGGTCATAATGATAATCGTATGGCCTCAGCTACCGTGTGCAGACATTTCAAGATGACGCCATCTGGCTGTCTGCTTGTCAATTTCGACGTTCCGTTTTACTCTAGGTCCACTAGATGGCAGACCGAGTAAACCGAAACTCTCTTGGGCGTCTATGGCTGCGATTTAATTAATTTTGTCGGGTAAACACCAAATGTGTCACCAGAGATCTTTTACATGCCGACATCATACGACATGGAGTGTCGAATGGATTTTTTTCCGCCCCTTCAAAAATCAGACTACCTCTGCCGGGTTTGTACCTGCTATCTTGGGATCCGGAGGCCAACACTCTACCACTGATCCACAGAGGCAGCTATGTTGGTCATAAAAGGGAAGGATTTGAATGCTAGAATTTGTTGAAGCATGGGATCTGTCTGTAACAAACACCTTTTTTAGAAAGCGGAATTCACACCTTATCACCTACTATAGTGGAAGCCATCTGTCCCAAATTGACTACTGGATAACATGACGAAAGACCTTGCGATGGTCAAGGATACGAATATGATCCCATATGACAGCATTGCTCCTCAACACCAACTACTTGTACTAGATGATGCAGTCCCATAGATTATGTATCTGTAAGGCACAGCACAAAGACTGAATGCATTAAATGGTGGAGACTATTAGAACATCGAGCTACCATCAAAGAAGCATTGATATAATCTATTTCATATTCTACAAAGTCATCCATAGAAGTTCGCTACAACACACTGTCTGAATCCATCAAGACCTGTGCGACATCCACCCAAGGTGTCACCAAACCTTATTGACGAGCAGACTTTGTGGTGGAATGATGATGTGTAGCAGGTAACTAGGGAAAAGAAAGCCGCTTACAAGACATGGCACCAGACACGCAGCTTTGAGGATTTAGAAAGGTACCAGGTTCTTAAGTCCAGTGCAAAATGAGCTATAGCAACTATGACAAGCTGGATAAGCCCGGTAGCACGAATAGAATTTACAAAATTGCCTGTGTTGCGAGTGCGCCACACAAGATCTAGGTCATGTTATCAAAATCAAAGACAGAAATGGGCTCCTCCTAAAAAAGAGATATGACATACATTGCTGGAAGGAGCATTCTAAGGATGCATGCAACAAGGAGTTCCCTCATCTGCCTCTACCTACAGCTGACCCCATTCACAGCCCAGTGCCCACTATTACTATGGAAGAAGTGTCCAACAAAATGAAGTCTGGGAAAGCACCTGGTGCAGATGACATCCCAGCCAAAGTATGGAATCTTCTGGAAAAACAAGATGTAGTATGGCTTACCAACTTCTCCAACAAGATCATTATGGAGGACACAGTACCAGAAGCCTGGAAGAACAGTATCACAATTCCAATTTGGAAAGGAAAAGGAGATATACAGGACTGCTCAAATTATAGGCCAATCTGCCTCTTATGGCATACTGTGAACATTTTTGAACGTGTTCTTGATGCAACATTACGAAACATCATCACTGCTTCATCAAACCAGTATGGCTTTGTCAAAAACAGATGCCATCCATGTATTTGTCTATTGATGGAAAGACATCACGAGAAAAGGAAGATAATTCACTAGGCCTTTCTTGATTTGGAAAAGGCGTTCGACAGAGTACCACATGATCTCATTTGGCTGCCAATGATACTACACAGTGTACCTAAAGCCTATGTCAACTGGGTGAAACTTCTGTACTGAAAGACGTTAAGTTCAGTAAGGTGTGCAGCAGGAATGTCCGATACCTTCCAAATCAATGTTTGTGTCCATCAAGGATCAGCCTTGTCCCCACTGCTCTTCATACTCTGCATGAACGCCATCATAAATGACATCCAGACCAGGCATCCATGGACATTATTATATACGGACAATGTCATGTTAGCTATCGAGACACATGAGGGTCTCGAACAGTAAGTACAAGAGTGGAAGTTGCGTCTTGAAGAATTTGGGATGAAATTAAATCTGAAGACGGAGTACCTGGAATGTGGTGACCGAACTTATGGCACGATCACTGTGGGTGGGGTTCAACTTAATAAGGTGACCCAGTTCAAATATGTTGGGTCATGCATCACCTCAGACTCCTGATATCAAGACACATGGATGAAATGGCGCCAAGTTACTGGAGTCCTGTGTGATAAGAAAATTCCATTGCATCTAAAATCTAAAGTCTATCGTATAGTAATTAGACCGGTGGCCCTTTATGGATCTGAATGCTGCCCTACAACATCGAAGCACGAACAGGCACTTCATGCAATGGAAATGAAGATGGTGTGGTGGTCCAATTGCTTGACTCAACTAAACCATACCAGGAACGATGCTATGTGGAAGAAATTCAAGACTGTCCCAATCACAGAGAAAATGTATGAATCACGTCTGTGATGGTATGGGCATGTACTATGCAGCAGTGAAACCTCAGTTGCAAAGACTGCCCTTCAACTTAACATGAAGAGTCACCGACCTCGAGGGCGACCTCAAACACGCTGGCTGGATAGGGTGAGAGATGACACGCGGCTCACCAAACTCAGCCCTTGGGATGCCATGGATCGATTGAAGTGGAGGAAACATTGCAAGAAGGCAGACCCCACATAAATGGGAAAATGCAAATAATAATAATAATAAATATAAGACATCATATGTTGAGAGGCCAAATATACGTGTGCACATATGTAGACTTCAGAAAGACATACGACTCCACTGACCATGATGTGTTGCTTCAAATAATTGCACAAATGGGAGTCGACAAAAAACTGCCTGCAGTAATACAAGTAACCCTGACTAATTTCATCTCCAAAGTGAAATTCCAAGGATGCTTCACTGCACGCTTTGAAATTAATTGGGTATTAGACAGGGAGATGGACTGTCACCACTCTTGTTCAACTGTGTGCTGGAGAAAGTAATACAGGAATGGCATCAGATACTTCAAGATAGAAACGTGTTCAGACCGTTAAGAATTGGGATGAAGAGGAATAGAGTGGAAATTGACTGCATAGCTTTTGTGGATGATATAGCAATAATGACAGAGAATTTTGAAACTGAGACAGAAGAAATTAAAGTACTGACAGAAGTAGCCGAACAAAGAGGCTTGCAGATATCCTTTGAAAATATGGAAGTTATGTCAAGACAACAATATGGAACAATAAACTGTGTGCTTAAGTTTTAATACCCTGATGAGTGGATCCAATCAAAAGGACTAGATACATTGGCGGCTAGAGAAAAAATATGAAGGTAGCTCTCAAAACATATACAATAAAATGTACTTTTCTATAAATACCAAAATTCATTATTATAACACTGTCATCAAGCTGGTATCACTCTATTAGTCAGAATGCCTTTTCCTCTCTCAGAAATATGTGCTCGCTAAGTTAGAGCAAGACTCTCCATAAAATACTTGGCCCAAACTACAAAAACGGGATCTACATTAGAAAATCCTGACGGGAAATTTAGTATAAGATAGAGAAGATCATGGACACAATGTGCAAATGCAGGGCTCGCTTCTATAGTCGCATACGTTGGATGGATGACTCTAGATTGTCAAAATGCATTTTTAACTATTTTGACTCAAAACCAAAAACAATTTACTGGTATGTTAACATGAAGAAAGACCTCAAAGAAATAGGCCTATGACCAGAGAATGCACACAAATTTCATGACTTTTGGGACTTTCAGAGATGAGAAATGGACAACTGATGCAAGGTGGTTGGATGAACGCTGTGCTCAACATGGTGATCTAATGAAAACCTACTGGATCAAATGAAAATTAAATAAATTCCAGAAGGTATAATCAAATTTACCGTGGTCCCTAGTTGGCCGATTTTAGCAAGTAATAATAACAATAATAATAAATCTACATCATCATCATCTTCACCACTGTTACTCTCAATAAAATCAAATTCATATCTCACTTTTTGATTTTGCTGTCTGACGAACGCAATAGGGGAGGCATTTTTGCTGTTCGTATAGAAGATTACATTCACTTTGTCAAAAATTATTGCATTCCCTTCATTAATCTAAGTGTATTGAAAAGCAAATGTACCAAGACAAAATATGTAAACTCTGTGGAACAGAATTCAACAGCAATGTGTCTGTACAAAAAGCAGAATTCCATAATAAAATTACATCATGGAACAGTTTCAGCTGACATGACAATGGAACTGTTCCGTAACTCAGCGACAATGGAATAACAGCAAAAGACGGCAAAACCTAGGAGATAACCTTGATTTTCATCTTTCTTTCTTTTCTTCTTTCCTTTCTGGAATATGGTGAAGGACAAGGAGCCATAGAATGATAAAATGGCAAGGAATTTCCCAAACTAGCTTCATGAATTTTAAATGAATGTCCATTTAATATACAACCTATAAACATAACACTTACTTGTAACCAAGGATGTCCCAAACAGTCTGCAACAGATGCACGATGTGATGGTTCTTTAACTAGCAGCTGTGAGATGAAATCCTTAGCTAGTTCCGAAGTGTCAGAAAAATATTCTTCATCAAAACTGTAGTTTCCTTCAACAACATTTGAAAATGTTTCCTGTTTATCCTCACCCAGAAAGGGAGATGCACCACTTAACCTACACAAAAAATAGGTAATTTTAAGAGTTAAATAAAATAAAATTAAATTAAAGTTACTTACACATGTACATATCTTGACACAAAAAGTGGCTAGCTATATGTATCTTAAGTCCCCAAGTAAAAGCACAGCCAAGAGGATGGGATACAATAGAGATTTCTTGGCTAGTTAATACACTAAAATTTATCTACATTTTCTCAATAAAAGAAAGCATTTTTATCTTTGAAAGAATTTTAAATTACCCTACACACTGCTCATCACTCTCTTAACATAATACAAATATGTAAGTTTACTGGCAAAGTGCGTACAGGAAATATTTATATTAAAGAGAAAGGCAAGAAATACCTGCTACATTATAAAAGACCATTGTACGGGATGAGGTATATGAAGTTTGACACCAATTCTTCAATTTAAGAGTCCGCTCCGTTTTTGTACTGGGAAGCATACTTGATAGAAATATATTTTTTGATGTATGTATGTCTACCCCTTTGTCCCGTATTTGTCCTCCAAGTAGCCTGTGCAGTGACCTCAACTACATGCACTAGCCATGAGTCTTGCTAGGTGTGCTAGTTCCCAACTGATAGCCCAAATTGGCAAACTAGGGCAAAATACTGGCAACCAAGAATGAGTTACCTAGAAAGTTTATAATTTCCAATAAGGACCAATTATATTGGAATTATGAATTTACTCATTCAGGACAAATACTGTATTTCAAGTTCCTTATGGGAATCAAATTCTACATCATCTGATGGCCTAGCAGCCATCATGTTTTGTAAAAGAGATCAGGTCGCTCATAATGCATTGGCACTGCCTGTGGTTCCAAGTAACCTGCGCAGTAGCCTACATTACATGCACTAGCCATGTGTTGGTAGGTGTGCTAGTTACCAACTGATGAGCCCACATTGGCACATTGGGGTGAATTGCTGGTGACCAAGAATTAGTTAGCTGGGAAGTTTATCATTTCCAGTAATGGACCAAATATGTTGGAATTATGAATCTACTCATTAGGACAAATACTTCAAGTTTCCTATGGGAATTGAAATCTGTATCATCTGATGGCGTAGCAGGCATCATTTTTGGTCAAAGAGACCAAGTCCTTCATAGTGCACTGGCACTGCCTGTGGCTCCAAGTAAAAGGAAATGTACTGGGATGAAATCGCACAGAAACTGGAGGAAGGTTCTAAAGGTAATATGAAGATGTTATATGGCATTGTGAGATATGACAAGGAAGATATTAGAGCTATAGAGACTGTTGACAGACAAATAGCCAGGGATGTGCAGGACATCAGGAATATCATGAAAGTATATTTTGATAATCTTTTAAATGAATCTGCATACTCAGAATCTAGTGAATGGTCAGGAATAACTGGTGATGATGTACTGCTTACCTGGAATGAGCTAGAAAGAGTACTATACCAGATGAAGAGGGGTAAATCAGCTGGAATGGATGAAGTAACAGCTGATATGATCAATCCAGCAGAACCATCTGACATCCAATGGATGTACTGAATTCTGAGTGTAGTACGGCATCAGAATCAGGTGCCTGGAGATTGATCCAAGGAAGTAATTATTCTGATATTTAAATTATTATGATATTTAAGAAAGGAAGTCGTTGAAAGTGTGAGAACTACAGAGGTATTACACTTCTGTCCCATGGTTTAAAGATTATGGAAAAAATTATAGAAGTTAGACTCCAAACCTTATTAGAACCTATCTTAGAGGAAAAACAACATGGGTTTAAACCTCACAAGAGCACTGCAGACCTAATCTTTGCCTTGCGAATGCTCATGGAGAAGTACTGGAAAAGGAGAAAAGACCTATATGTGGTCTTCTTAGATTTGGAAAAGGCTTATAATAGTGTATGAAGAGACATCTCGAGAAGCCTAGAAACTCTAGACGTACCAGAATACTTTATAGTGGCAAGATCAAAATGATATACGATACGTGCTACAGTTACATCAGACTTTGTGATGATCATTCAGAATGGTTTGAGACAACTGGGGGAGTTCAACAGGGAAGTGCTCTTTCACCTCTGCTGTTTATGGCACTCTCCTACACATCCTTACTACAACCCATAAACACCCTCATAACCATGTACCCTTTATTTACAATCCCATTTATATGATTACCCCAATGAAGATCTTTCCTTATATTAACACCTAGGTACTTTCAGTGATCCCCAAAAGCAAGTTTCACCCCATCAACGCAGTAATTAAAACTGAGTGGATTTTTCCTATTTGTGAAACACACAACCTGACTTTTAACCCCCTTTATCATCATACCATTGTGTACTGTCCAACTCGCTACATAATAGAGGTTGCTCACAATCTTGCAACTTATTTATTACTCTATACAGAATAACATCATCCGCAAAAAGCCCTATCTCTGATTCCACTTCTTTACTCATATCATTTATATATATATATATATATATATATATAAGAAAATATTAAGGTCAAATAATACTGCCGTGAGGAATACCCTTCTTAATTATTACAGGGTCAGATAAAGCTTCACCTACTATAATTCTCTGAGATCTATTTTCTAGAAATATAGCCACCCATTCAGTCACTCTTTTGTCAAGTCCTATTGCACTCATTTTTGCCAGTAGTTTCCCATGATCCACGCTACCAAATTACTTAGACAGGTTAATTGTGATACAATTCATTTGACCTCCTGAAACCAAGATATCTGCTATATCTTGCTGGAATCCTACAAGTTGAGCTTCAGTGGAATAACCTTTCCTCAACCCAAACTGCCTTCTATCGAACCAGTTATTAATTTTGCAAACATGACTAATATAATCAGAAAGAATGCATTCCCAAAGCTTACATGCAATGCATGACAAACCGACTGGCCTGTAATTTTCAGCTTCATGTCAATCACCCTTTCCTTTATACACAGGGGCTACTATAGCCGCTCTCCATTTATTTGGTATAACTCCTTCATGCAAACAATAATCAAATAAGTACTTCAGATATAGTAGTATATCCCAACCCATTGTCCTTAGTCATGATCATCATTCGTCGTCGTGCTCATTAATAAGCGTCGTGACCTCATAACTCCATCATTTCCGTGTTGCAACCATGACAAGATGTCTCCATCCCAAGCGGTTTCCACATTTCTTTAATATGATCTGAAGTGGTAGACCAGTGATCTTCTTCGCCTGATCTATCCATCTGCTTGCTGTGCTTCCTCGTGGTCTACTGCCTTCAATTTTGCCTTGTAAAATTACCTTTTCCAAGTTCTCTCCGTCTTGTCTTAAAATGTGGCCAAGGAACTGGAGGTAACGCTCACTCACACAAGAAGATAGGCATTTCTTACGCATTGTCCTTAGTATATCCCCTGAAATCTTACCCATTCCAGCCACTTTTCTAGTTCTGAACTTTTGTACCTCATTGTAAATGTCACTGCTATCATAGGTAAATTTTAATACTTCTTTAGTATTAGTGACCTCTAACCAGACATTATCCCTGTAAACAACAATCTTCACATACTGCACACTGAATACTTCTGCCTTCTGAAGATCCTCGCATACACACTCTCCTTGTTCATTAATGATTCCTGAAATGTTCTTCTTGGAACCTGTTTTTGCCTTAAAGTACCCATGCATACCCTTCCATTTTTCACTAAAATTTGTATGGCTGCCAATTATTCTTGCCATCATGTTATCCTTAGCTGACTTCTTTGCTAGATTCAATTTCCTAGTAAGTTCCCTCAATTTCTCCTTACTTCCACATCCATTTCTAACTCTATTTCTTACCAATCTGCATCTCCTTCTTAGTCTCTTTACTTCTGTGTTATAATATAGTGGGTTTTTACCATTCCTTACCACCTTTCAAGGTACAAACCTGTTTTCACATTCCCCAACAATTGCTTTAAAACCATCCCAGAGTCTGTTTACATTTCTATTTACTGTTTCCTGCCAATCATAATTTACTTTCCAAAAAGTCCCTCATCCCTGTTTTATCAGCCATATAGTACTGCTTAATAGTCCTACTTTCAAGACCTTCCTTTCTATCACATTTATTATTTTTAACTACAACAAAAACAGGTTTGTGATCACTAATACCATCTATTACTTCGGTTTCTTTATACAGCTCATCTAGTTTTACCAGCACCACGTTCAGAATATTCTTCCCTCTAGTTGGTTCCATCACTTTCTGAGCCAGCTGTCTTTCCCATATTAACTTATTTCCATTTATTGGCCACGCTTCCCGTCATTCGTAGTACCTTCTCAATTGACATTTGGTAAATTTAGATCTCCCGCTACAACCACATTCCTTTCCATACTGTTTACCACATAGCTGATAATCTTATCAAATAATTTTGAATCAGTGTCAGTGCTACCCTTTCCCGATCTGTACACACCAAAGACATCAAGTTGCCTATTATCTTTAGAAATGAGCCTTACACCTAGAATTTCATGTCTGTCAAATTTTTCGTAGCTTACAAATTCTTCTTTCACCAGAATGAAAACTCCCTCTCCCACCATTCCTGTCCTATCTCCACAATACACACTCCAGTTCCGTGAGAAAATTTCTGCATCCATTATACCATCATTTCTCAGCCATGATTCAACTCATATTACAATATCTGGTAAGTATATATCTATTCCTTTCTTTACGATACTTCTAAAGTTCAACACTAGCATTTTTATGTCATCCCTACTTGACTTCCAGATCCCTGTACCTTTATCACTGCTCCCTAGACCACCCTGTTTCCGTGAATGTACCTCCCTATAACCCTTCTAAACAAATTTCCTAACTTATACGTAACATTACGGTTTAAGTGAAGGCCATCTGAGCACAGATCACTATCTCCACCCACCCATTAGGAACTAGAAATCTCACTCCCAGTTTCCCACATACCCACTCCATTGTCTCATTTAAATCCCCGATCACCTTCCAGTTAGAATCCCTCCTACACAGTATTCCACTGATAACTATCTCCGCTTCCTTAAATTTCACCCCTGCTGCATTTACCAGATCCAACACATCCCCAACTATGTTGGTACTTATACCTGCTTGCCTTATGTTGTTGGTACCAATGTGAAACACTACCACCTTCTCCTTTCCCTCCTCCTTATCTTCTACTTTCCTCAACATCTCCCTCAACCTAATTCCTGGATAACACTCTACCCTGGTTCCCTTTCCTCCACACTTTTTCCCCACATGTCTTAACAATGGAATCCGCCATGACCAGCCTCAACCCTGCCCACCTCATTTGATCCCCTCCCCTCATCGTCAGCCCTACCTTTCCGACAGCTGCAGAAGCTACTTCCTCCTCCCTTTTCTCCCTTCCATGACCCTGTTGCACCTGTCTTTTCCTATCCTCTACTCTACATTTCCCTTTCCTACCTTCTTCCTTCCTCCTCTTTCCACATTTCTCAACAACAGTTCCCTGCTCCTCATCTTCCCTCTGTTGTTCTACCAGCAGCAATTCCTACCGATTCCTGACAGACATCTGCCCTGAATTCTGATCCTGAATAGAGCCCTTGGCCTGCAATCTCCTTCTCCTTAAGACATTAGACCACCTGTCTTCTACAATTCTCCCCTATCTTCTCTGGAAGAAAGACTAAGGTCTGCAAGACTTAACTGGTTCGGGCATGTAAAGAGAATGCTAGGCACTCGAACACCACATGCATACATGGAACAGACAATCAGAGGAAGGAGACCAGTTGGACCACCAAGGAAATGATGGCTGGCCCAACTGAAGACAGACGTAGAGAGTAGAGGAGGGTGCTGGAGTATGATCAAGGAGAGCGAGACCTACATGGACAGACAACACTGACGAGAACTCACTGACCACCATAAAAATAGGAAACCACGAAGAATCACCCTCTGGGCTGCCGAACCCACTTGTCTCCCAAATGCAAGCTCACAGATATGTGAAACGAAATGTGTAGCCAATTCGCTTGCTTCGGGAAAATGGTGGGCATTATGTACCTTGTGTATAGCATAACTATTCCTCTGTACAATACTGACTTCTACGATTCATGTGTTTTGTTTTAAAAGGGTTATCTCTGGAATATATCATCTATGGAATAATGTTTACATTCTTCGGTGGAATAATGTTCACATTCTTCAATCACATGGCATCTATTAGCCGTAGTATGCATACTGACGATATTCACGAGCAGTTATGCAACAGAGCAGTAATAGTGACAGTTTTCCATCAACAGGAAGCAACATATCATTGATGCCAGAGAGGACAAGAAAACAAATGATTGTGCTATATGTTCAGACAGGAAAATGAAGGGTGGTGGAAGGAAAATGTCATTTCTTTATGGAACCTGTCAGGGAACCCTGGACCCCATTCCAAAAAGTTCTTATGAAAGTATTACATGATGAAAAAAATACCACTGTGCGTGTTGTTGACTGACTGATGATATACAATTTTGTACAAATTTAATTTCATGAATTAATCATATAAAATAAATATCTGCTTATTTCTTCCCATAATCGTTTGATTTTAAAATGGACCTGTAGCAAATGTGAGTGGAAATATAACTGTACTCTAATGTGCAAGTACTTATTTCACCATTCCAAGACATATAACTGACAGAGAGAAGAAATATGAAGCATTACACAGTAATTACAAATATTCTGCACATTACAGAAAAATTATATTTTTCTCATGTTACTACCTCAAAAGTTAAAGCCATATTTTGAATAAAATTAAAGTCCAAAGGGATAGACAACGTAGAAACAGAACTTGTTAAGAGAAAAACTGACAATTTCACCCACCATAACTCATATATTTAATCATTCACTAACAACTGGCAAGTATCCCTCCTTGTGAAAACCTGCTGTTGTAATTCTGCTGTGAAAAAATTAACCCCCTCAAGATGTTACCATGTTACCTACAACCAATTTGTAAGTATATTAAGGACACTTTCAGGAGATTTAGAATACATTAAACACCAACAGCAACTACTGTAGCTGTAAATACACAATACTCTTGACAAACACCAGTATCGCTTTGATGCAACCACAGTACTAGTACTGCACTATTTAAGGTTACAACCAACATTTGGAATGCGTTATATAAAAGAGAAGTTACAGTACTAACTTTTCTTAACCTCTCTAAGGCTTCTGACTCAGATAACACACACATAATACTTTCCAACCTAGTTTAGCTTCACCTTTCGTCAAACAGTCCCAAGTGGGTGAACACATATCGCTGCAGTCACCAGCAGAATATAAGAGATAGAAATAAGTGATATCATTCCCGTCAACCTGTAAGGTTGGGGGTCATGAGTAATGTCCTAGGAGAACTAGGAGAATTTTCCGTGTATATCAATAATATGGTTCAAAAACTAGGACAACTGGTGCATACTAGACTGGAGACATTTAAAATATGGTGCTGGAGGAGAAAGCAAAAATCTTGTTGCCAGCAAGGATCACAAATCAAGATAATCTTAGAACAGGTGGAAAAAAATCTCTACTACCAACAATAAGGAAATGAAGAGGCCAACAGTAATTGGCCATCTCTGCAGGTACACGTGTGCACATACAGTAAATGGTGTCCTAAAATAAACAATCACCGCTGCTCCACTCCAGTACTGAAAAAAAGAGAGGAAGGGAGAGAAGGGGTAGTGCTGAAGGCACAGTGACCTCCTCGCTTAACACATTGTTGTACATAGAGAGTCCGCTACAAGACTTCGTTGTGACTGAAATGCACATAGTGCAGATGTATTGAAGAACAGTAGTAAGAAACGCTCACTGATAATTACAGTATCAAGAGGTAAAGGGGGTTTTTAAACTGAAAAGTATTTGATACTAGTTAGGAATATTTTGAAGCTGCGTTACGTCGGGTCATAATCTGAAAACATCATTTACTAGTTTGTAATTTGGTTCTGGACTTCACTGAAGATCTGAAATTTCGAACAAAGGTAGATGGAAGGGGCTCCGAATGCACCTCGAAGCCAGAATTTTTCATTTTCGCTTTTGTTGGTGAGTTATGAACAAAAATACCATCGGAAAACATGTATTGGGATATGACAATCCAACGGGTTGACACCAAGATTAAATGCATAGAGTCACTGTCGCTAGGCAACGTACATAAGATAGGTAGAGAAAACAATATTCAAGGAGCCATTTTACGTGCAGGGGGTAGGAAGCCGTTTTTGGTCTTGTATAATGTGAGGGCATATGACGCTGTTGATGGTGATTCTTCTGTTGGATGGGGACGTAAAGTCTTGAGCTATTCGAGAAGAGTGGTCTATGTGCCGGTGACGGGTTTCATCCTCTTCATTCATACTATCATATATCATGTCATTCATGTCTTTCAACAAGCAACTTTTACAAGAATTACCCAATGTTCTACACAGTTACAAGTCTATCGACTACACGGCAGAGCTTTTGAAAGACTTGGAGTCACCTGGAGTACCCTCGAACATCTTAGAGCGGACGATTGTGGCACCAATTATCCTTCTTAAGAATAAGAATCCTGCCCTCTGCAATGAACACAGCTCTGAAACTAATGACTAATATTATTGAGATGATTGGTCATGCCGCGAACGAAGTAATATTCATTCCTCGGATTCAAATAATTTCTTCGGATATACAGTTTAAGTTTAGATGTCTGCAGTGTTCAAAATAAAATTTTTCTATGTAATAATAAAGCAAGCATAATCTTCTTCTTCTTACTATATATAAAAATGTATGTATGTATGTATGTAAATGACTCATCTCCTCCTACACCACTGGAGTAATTTCAACCAAACTTGGTACACTTATGACTTACTATCTGGAGACAAGCACTGTGGGGGTAAGCCCTTAGGGGTGGAGGGGTCAGGGGGGCAAGGTATAAAAATAATCAAAAAAAGTGTCGAATCCACAGTTTTCAGGGTCGCTGAGATGAAAGTGACACTCCCGATTTTTCAAAAGTCGAAGTTCAGCTCCCTTTCGCACGGAGGACAAGGGGGGAGTGATATATAAAATTAAACGAAAATAATGTCGAATACATGGTTTTCGGGAGTCGCCAAGGTGAACTGTATACTAAGGATTTTTAGTATCAGGAGACAAACCACGTGGGGGTAAGACAGGCCAGGAACCCTTAGGGGGGGGGGGCTAGGGAGGTCAGATAAACAAATTAACAAAAATAGTGTCGAATCCATACTTTTCGGGCTCACTGAAATGAATAGCAACACTCCGGAATTTTTAAATGTTCAAGTTCAGCCCTCTTCGTGGTGGGGGGCGATGGGAGAGTGATATATAGAAATAATAGAAAATAGTGTTGAATACATAGTTTTCGGGGTCACTGAGATGAACAGTGACACTCCCGATTTTTCAAAAGTTGAAGTTCAGCTCCCTTTCGCGCGGAGGACAAGGGGGGAGTGATATATAAAATTAAACGAAAATAATGTCGAATACATGGTTTTCGGGAGTCGCCAAGGTGAACTGTATACTAAGGATTTTTAGTGTCAGGAGACAAACCACATGGGGGTAAAATACCCCAGAAACCCTTAGGGTGTGTGTGTGTGTGTGTGTGCGTGCAAGGGGACTGAGATATACAAATCATAGAAAGTAGTGTCGAATCCATACTTTTTTGGGATCACTGAGATGAATAGTAACACTCCCGATTTTTTAAAACTCAAAGTTTAGCCCACTTTGGGGTGGGGGAGGGGGAAGTGAGAAATAATAATATTCGAACATACTGCCGAATCCATAGTTTTCCGGGATGCTGAGATGAATAGTAACATTCCGGATTTTTAAAGTTAACTTCAGCCCCCTTTGGCATAGGGAGTGAGAAAGGGTGAAAAAATAAATTGTCAGAAATGACCGAGATAATTGGTCGTGTGTATGTTCCAGTATGACTTCGTACCTGGAAAACATAGTGTGGCTGTAAGACGCCTCTACAACCACTAGGGAAGCAGGTGAAATATAATCCATATTAATAAATGGAAGTCAGTTTGGTGCGATCTATATATATAAAGACATAAAAGTGAAAACAGATGTGAATTAGTGAGACCATTCTAGGATCTTAGAAATTTAAAGCTTGGTATCGGACAAGCTGATGACTTCAGGATCCCTAGAAAAACCTCAAATTCTCAAAATTCTCTGAGGGATACACGCTGGGAGTTTCAAATATGCATAAGAACACAGTCGGTGATATTTATCCAGAATCTACAGGTTTTATGGGATTAAAAGTTTCCTGAAAGTCCTGATTTTTAACCCCCTCTCCCATTACCAAGATGGCAGCACAATCTCCCAGACGAGTTAGAAAATTGAAATTTGGCAGAATTATAGCTTTTAGCATGTAACCGACGGAAAATTTATGAGACGTTTAAAAATGTTATTTTTTAGCCCCGAAAAACACCGAAATATGGAGGCAATTTTAATGATGGTGCAGTCCTTCCTTCCGATGTATTTCGTGGCTAAACGGTCATATCACAAAACAGATGGCACAATCTCCCATTTGGAGTGATCTACAACTTTGGTCCTACGACCTTTTGTCGTATCTCTATCTCTTATACATTAAATTTTTTACTATTTCTGGATTTACCTACATCTCGCACTTTGTACACATATAATTATGGTTTGATTCACTTATAGGAAAGATGGGATCATCAAATTCCACACAAATATTGGCCCACCCAGTAGCCATATGTGAGCCAAATTCTATGATTGAAGCTGTCGCGTAAGTATCTGAAAAGTAATTCACTGTGTGAAAACCTTACACAAATTTCACCTTATTCAACGTTTCTAAAACATAGTGAAGTGTGGTAGACAAGTGCACCTGTCCTTATCATCACAACTCCACAACTCGTACTTTACATTGGAAACAACGTTTGCGAACCTCCCTATGCTTTTTCTTGGATAACGCCAATTGACATGCAATTTAAAAATTATTATTCACTTCATGTACAGTAATTTACTTTGATATCCGTATACAATTTGGAATACCGTAGCGAAGCATGAGTACATAGCTAGTAGTTACATAATTTCAACAAAAGAAAAATGGAAATTAACCATGAAACAGGTACCAGTATTAAATAAAGAGTTATGTCAAATACTGACTTTACAGTACGTGTAAGTGATGAGTTCCTCCTTCCTTCCAGAACATTAATAATCAGTCCATGACCTGTTCCTGTTTATCATCTGCTCTAGCTGCTTGGGAATGGAATCTATTAGATGTTGAAAAAAGTCTGGTTCATTCCTCAGATTCACCCAAACTTGATGGTGTCGTAGGTACGACATCGTAACTGACGTAAAACCTTCAATTATTATGTTTAATATATTTTAATTATAGTTTATTTAATGCTAAATTATCCTTTATTAAGTGTTAAACATGACTAGTATATGGTTTCTCTGTAAATACGTAGTATAAAATTGCATAACCTCAAATACATATTGTTTAACCTCAAAATCTATATGGTCGAAAGCGGTAGAAAATTCCGTAATGTTTGTATGTTAGACTTATTGTACTATAATTTGGTATAGGTGAAAGGTTCTGGAAACTTACTGTAAGCTTTTATTATCCAGATACATGTAGAGACATTACGAATGTTGTAGATATTTCTATGTATATTTTTCTATATTGAAAGAACATTCGAGTACCCATTCGACGAGCTGGTCGATCGATGTTTCGAGTGTGTTTCATTAGAGTGTTGTAAGAACTCTTCCAGAAGTCGATCATTCTAGACGGTTGGTCGAGTAGTATAAATATCGAGCTCTCAGTCAGTAAAAGCAGTTCTCAGTTCTAAGTTCGCAGATCTTGATTCTTGGGACTCAGGCAAGTGATGGATTGGGAGTGATTGTTGGGCTCCGAGGTGGAGTCAGATCACTGGACTCGAGTGAGTGAGGCGGGGAATTCAAGAGAGAGTATGTTATAGTGCGCGCGTTAGTGATGTTGATATCTGTACTTGGCAGAATCGACTTCAGGGTACTCCACTATTGGATGTTGTATATAGTGCCATTTGCTACTGTGTAAAAGTGTGTGTTGTGACGTACAGTGTAAATAAAGTAATTTGTATAAGGAAGCGAACGTGTTCTCGTGTGATATTTATTTACGTCAAATAAAATCGCAACGTAGAACGATAATGGCAATGCATTATCAGAGCCGCTCTTGTCTTCTCCTGACCTGGAACATTATAAGTTAAGAACTTCATTTTCCCGTATTGAACTGAGATTCACAATTAAAATTAAAGAAGGTTCAACCTATTCAATACAAAATGTGTTGTACAAGGTGTTCATAACATATTATTTATTATTACTAGTACCGGTTTCGATGCTTAATGGCGTCATCAGCTAGAAATCACAAAATCCATAACCTAAAAAGCAAAACAACACCCACTAATGGTAGTATACACAAAGAAACCTTCGCAGAACGAGAACACATTACCAAACTCGCAAAGAAAATTAAAGATCACGACCTTATCATCACAAAAGCCGATAAGGGCAGTACGACCGTTATCATGGATAAAATTGATTACATTGAAAAAACAAAAAGTTTTTTCAATAATGGCTCCTTCTCTATAGTTACCTGGCAAATCCAACGTCCCCTAAAACAAACTTTAAAAAATACATCATTTCTTTTCACAGAACAAGAAAAAACGCGATTAATTAACATGAATCCCGGTCTGCCTACCGTCAAAGCTTTCCCCAAAATCCATAAGACCGGCGTCCCCATACGCCCCATCATTAACTACAGACCTAGCCCATTATACAAATTGACCCAATTCATCCAAAAATTCCTTAGTAAAAATTATAAATTTCAGTCGAAAAAATCTGTAAAAAACACTACTGAATTAATCGAAAAACTAAATAAATTTAAAATACAACCGCTTCACACCCTTCATTCATTTGATATCAATAACATGTATCCCAGCATTAACGCTAAAAAACTTCTTCCCATAATCCAAAATAACCTAAAAACATATAGTGGGCTAAGTAAACTCAAGATCCAGGAGTTCATGCAGGTCCTAAAACTAGTGATACACAAAATCTATTTCACATTTGACAAATGTATATACCAACAAGGTGGACTGGCTATGGGGTCGCCGGCCTCAGGAATTTTGGCGGAGATATACATAGATTTCCTAGAAGACACGGCAATTAATAACAATAATATTTTTTCAAACATACTTTTCTGGTCCAGATATGTCGATGACACTCTGGTTATTCTGGATGACAGAACGGTTAATGCAGCTACTACCCATAACAATTTAAACAAGATAGATCCTAATATAAAATTAACTTTGGAATCCGAGACCAATAACTCAATTTTTTAGACCTCACAATCAAGAGACTTCCTTCTTCACTAGAATATAATATCTACAGAAAATCAACACAAACAGCGACAACTATCAGAAGAAACTCCACACACCCACACACACAAGTCGCCACTTACTATAGTATGGTAGACCGTGCACTAAAAATACCGTTATCCAAGGAAAACCTAAAGAAAGAACTGAATACCATACGTGCCATCGCTAAATATAACGGTTATAATTCTCCATTCATAGAACGCATTATCAACAAATGTAAACATACACTAAAGACAACATTAACCAAAGAAAGACTTAACCCTGCCCTATACGGCACCTTCACTTTTAATGAAAACATACACAGTGTAACTAACATCTTCAAGAAACATAATATTAAAATATCGTACAGAACCAACAATAGAAATATGGATATAGTTCACAATACCAAGTCAATAAACAAATCCGGCATTCACGCAAAATCAGGTGTTTACCGTTTCCAATGAAATAACTGTTTTTCCTCGTACATTGGACAGACCAGGAGAAGCTTCAAAGTCAGATACTTAGAACACGTCAATGCCATTAAGTATAATAGGTTTTCTGCAATAGGCCAACACATACATGACTCAAAGCATAATTTCACTACCAAAGAACAAGACCTAGAAATTCTCAAAAACATAAACAAAGGCCCTTTACTCGATGTTACGGAAAACTGTTTTATTCACTTAGATCAATTTTTCAATCCTAATCTAAACCTTAATGAAATTTCAGAAAAACCTAATATCCTTTTCGATTTCCTAATCAAAGTCTTTAGAGGTATCAAAATCACGGAGATGAAATCAATCTTTTACGCTCTCCAAAACACTCTTCTATGTCCCACACCACCGCCACTCCGCCCCCCTGACCCGCCTTGAACTCCGCCTTCCCATCCCTTCCATTCCATTCCATTCCTCTCTCCTTCTCCCCTTCCTGCTCCTCCCACCCTACCTTCACACTCACTCAACTTACACACACCCATCTCATTCGTCCACAACTCTTCTCACAACATACAACCAGCACGCTAAACAAGGTGAGTCTCATATCCTATCATATTCGGCCGCGATCCCATTTTTAGCTATCCACTTCATTAACTTAGTTTTTTCTTCCTTTTAAGCTTCACCACCCACGTTGAGCTGAGACAACCTTAAAAAATCAACCTTATTCAACCTCTCAACGTCAGGTGTCTTGCCAAACACATACAACACTGGACCTGAACTTACATATGTCTCCATTGAACAACAATAGAAGAGTGGACAATTTTACTGCAATGTTTTATTACCATATAAAGACTTTTATTCTCAGTCATCAGACCAATTTTATTGTACAATACTTACCTGCCTCATTAGACTATAACGCCTCTATGTGTTATATTATATCACCATATTTTACACATCATTCTTCTAGCTTTAATGAGAAAACAGCCTATCATTTGTATTTTGCAATGTATGTATTATCTATACAACTTTTATGACATGTACTCTGCCCACTTTGTGATTTCTAGCTGATGATGAAGCCATTAAGCGTCGAAACCAGTACTAGTAATAATAAATAATATGTTGTGAACACTTTGTACAACACATTTTGTATTGAATAGGTTGAAACTTCTTTAATTCTAATTGTGACCTGGAACACACGTGTTTACCGTTCTTGCTCAAACATGTTCTATTATGTCTCAGTCAGACAACTTGGGTGGCCAGTCAAGCATGTGAATGTCAGGATGCTGTAAGAAGAAAGCTTCGGTTACATGTACAGTGTGAACAGAGCGTTATCTTGCACAAACCTGATAAAAGGAACTTCTATTTACCTTAAAAAAAAAAAAAAAAAAAAAAAAGAAGCTCTTCATAACACTTTCCAACCGGACACCGGCACTTTAGCCGTTTACCTGAATTGGAGCAAAATACCTTTTCATCCAACCAGATTATAATTTCCCATTCCTGTCGTGGAGTAACACTTTCTTGTAGTGCAAAGCCTACATGAAGTTTTCTGTGGATAGGAAGAAGTCGCCCCCCTTTTCGCAGCTCGGCGACTGTGAAAACCTGCAGCACAGAGTCAGCAACTCACAGTAGTTCAGCTTACTGGCAGTTCCAATGAGGCAATCGCATTACCTATAGTCGCAAATGGAGAATTGTCCATAGTTTGAACGATTCCAGCAACCTGTTCCGAAGTAATTCTTCTAGGAGCCTTGTTGTGTCATATAATCTAGTATTCCTTCTTCACCTCGTTCTTGCCATATTTCTATCCATTTCCAAACTGTCTCAAGACTGCATGGTATTGCTTGAGCTATTACTTCAGAGGGGGGGCATGCGAACTTGCCACAGGCCAATAATATGGCCTTGTTTCGCTTGTGATAACATAGGAGCCATCTTATAGTATTAGAGTATAACGAAATCTAGGCCACCACAGAATAGATACAATGTATACAATGTGCCTTCAGCACTACCCATACACTCCCTTCATCTCCAGTACTGGAGTGGCCTTCAACACCACTCCTTCACTCCCTCCTCTCCTTTTTAGACTGGAGTGGGGCAATGCTGACTGTTTATGTCGAGACATCATTTATGTGCATGTGTGTACAATAGTTTTATAGCTAACTCTCACAGTGCCGAGGTGCCAATGCATCAGCACTTACAGTAAATTCTGTACGAAAAATGCCAGAATACCAATTCGATCGGCACACTCTTATAATTGGTGTAGTTATGCAGTGAGGTGCGATCGGCACACTCTTATAATTGGTGTAGTTATGCAGTGAGGTGCTAGATGGTTCAACAAATCAGGTAGTAAGAAGGTAGAATGTTTTAAATTCCTTCTTATATCATTAGATGGCATTGACAAAGCTTAATTTTTGCTAGTTTACTCGTTCATTGTGAGTGTATAGTCTGTGAGTGCTGATGTCTATGATCCAATGTGGCAGCCACCTTGTTTGTTTACGTCCGTGTGTTGTGATTCACTTTTTCAATAATTTTACATTATAACTGAAGCATTTGAGTTATTTATCATAATATATTACGTTTATTATTATTTCTACTGTAGTTATAGTTACATAGCAATTTATTCAGGCTGTAGTAAAGTTATAAATAGAGTGAAACTCGGTTAAGAAGTTCCCGCATAAAAAGTTTTCCCGCCTAAGAAGTGTGATATTCTTGGTCCCTTGATCAGTTGCATTAAGATATATGTATATTTTTCCCGTTTAAAGTGTTCTGTTGTAAATGTATTTCCCGGTTAAACAGTTCAGATTTTAGAGCCCCTTGAGATAGAAAACGTCCGCTCAAAACAGCCCATGGTTAGAATCCTCCAGTCTCCGCGCAAGTTGCACCCTGTGTTAGACTGTTCGCGCGCTCGCGGTGTGTGTCTGATGTCACGGAACATGTGCGGGCCTGCCAAGGCCATATGACGTCACGCTATGACAACAAGGGCAGCAGATGCTCACTCTCACCAACTCTCACCTTGTGGAATCGAACCCATCAGTCGAAATTTCCACTCCACCGTTCCATCTAGCGGAATAGAATCGAACGGGATTCTACGTGGGAAACATAAAGCACGCAATGGATGGTTTAATAAAACTTTAATGCAGTAATTTGCGGGCCACGACAGGGTGAAGTCATTAATCGAGGTGGCCTAAACATTAATTAAAAATTGTAAAGTGTATTTGTCCACAACATTACTGTTAATCTACCACAAAATTGAATATTCTAACCTGTTTGATTTTTCATTGCCTTGCTTATTTCCTTCCAGGCATTCTCTCTTACGTTGTTGTTGTTGTTGTTGTTGCAATAATACTTATGGGTCTTGCCGTAGAGGAAATTTCATTTTTGAACTAAACTGATAAGATTTTCCGTATCCATTATTACTGAGGTGAATAAAAACAACTTCCCGACTCTATGCAGGAAACAGCCGACTTGCCACAGCCAGCTGATACACATGCCGCCACAGCCGGCCAAAAGATCCCGATCGTTTACGAAGTTGAACGAATGTTGATAGCCAACTGGGTGTTGGTGGGAGGCACACAGACGCATTGCAATACCATGTGTTGGCATAAAATTGAAAGTTATTTTTAATTTTACCTTTATACGAGCTAAACATTGTATGATCGTGTCACCCGTAATTATTACATCGCATTATTAGAACATAGCACAAGGATGAGGAGACATGAAATAAAATTCTCGGGGGAAAGAAACTGTTTACGTTTAGACGTGCTAGCGTTGCTACTGCGCCTTTATCACTCCCACGTAATACCCCAGATACTTTTCCATGCACTCATTTCTGCAAGTTCGAACCTCTGTTTCTTTTCATCATTACCTATAGCATGAAGAGGATTGAAGCAGGAAAATAAACTCAATACTGGCTTGGCCATGCGGTACTTGTGAAACAGCCAGAAACTACGCCTGTTGCCGTGACAACCAGTAGGAATGCAGGGGCGATTTAGGCCTAGGTTCTATGATCTCTAAGAATAAGTTGCTAGATTTCCCATTTGCTGTCGTTATCCTTGAAGCAGGTGTCAGGGGTGTGAGGAAGATAGAAAGCACATGCTAACAAACTGTAGTACACGTCTTGTCTTCGCGTCTTGTAAGCCTAAGCTACGGATTGCCAAGCATAGTGTAGCGTCGTAATTAGTATGAATAGGAGTCGGTGGAGTTAGTTGTACTTGTAATACCAACGTACAAACTTTTTAAGTGAAAATGAACAGAACTCAGAGGAAAGAGATCAAGCGAAAGGCACTAACAATAAAAGACAAAGTGGAGATTATTATAAGGAAAGTGGAGTCATCTACACTTTCCCCGTTGCTTTGGCAAAGGAGCTGGGGATGCCGCCGTCTACTTTGAACGGTATTATAGCGAAGAAAGAAGAGATCTCTGCTTCTGGAGGCAATACTTCAGCAAATTGTAAGGAAGTTAAATCTGAAAAGTACGATGAAATAGAACAAGCTCTGCTAACGTGGTTTAAACAGCAGCGAAGTTTAAACATACCTTTCAGTGGGACTATTGTGCAGGAGAAAGCCGCATGCAAATTAAGGGTACTTTTTACTGCGTCGAACGGGTGGCTGGACCGCTTTAAAAATCAAGCCGGCATCGTTTACAAAACAATTTGTTGTGAAGCAGAGACTGTAAGTGCGGAGGAAAGAAAAGCGTGGAAGGAAATGGTTCTGCATGCTAAAATAAGCAAACCTTGCAACGTTTTTATATAACTTAATTTGTTCCCTTCTCTTATCAAATATATTTATAATACGGTATGTTCAATTATTTTACTTTATCTCTAAAAATATTGTCATGATAATCAAATTTTTATATTGTGGCTTTCTGTTAGCAGCTCATATATCGGCCTATTTCGGTATTGTTGGCTGTGTGTTTCACACGTATTTCAAAGTACAGAATAAGTTTTTGGGCATTACCCCTTTTAAGAAGTTTCCTGCTTTAGAAGTTTTTTTTTTTTTTTGGCAGTCCCTTGAAACACTTCTTAACAGAGTTTCACTGTAGTACATTTGTCACAAAAAGGCATGTCGCATATAAGCCTATTTTGGGAGAAGTTTGGATCACTTTGAAGATGTAAGCAACTCTAATTTTAATTAAAGTGATGAATATGATGTTTCTCGTTCTTCAGATAGTGCACTAGAGAATGACAGAGCTTTGCCACTGGTTAATAGGCCAACAACAGTTCCTACAAAAACAGAGATTGGCAGAGTGACCGTGCCAATGAAAATGGCAGTGAAAATGAATTAGATGATGCTTGGACTGAATGCATATTCCCAGAAAATAATGTTATCCGTCCCTACCATTCTTATGATATCTCAGGCCAAAAGATGTACCTTAACCTAGTGCTCTTCCCTTCAAATACTTCAATCTTTTCTTTACACTTTCATTCCTGACACTATTAGATTAGGCTATTTTATACATTCATCTTATTATCGATATTAATTGATATTCTATGTTCTTCTTGTCTCCTGAACTGTTCTGTAGTAAAAGTAACTGGAACTATGCACAGTTCTCTCAAATGATCAATACTTATCTCCTTAACTGATAAAATATCCAGTCATTGACAGGTTGGTATGTTTCACTCCACACGTTCCATGTTTCTAGAAATTAATTTATAAATTGGAAAGCAGGTCTACTTTCACAATATAAATTGGTATATATGATCCTAAATAAGAGATAGCATTAATTATCTTCATATCGATACTTTGGATTTAGTGTACAATGTGCTAATTCACTTCAAATTGTATACTTTTTTCTTTTTTTTTAATATATAAATATATAATATTTTTGTGCACAGTATTCCATGAACTTTTTTTGTCAAATGCAAATCACAATTTTTATAGTCCTTGGAGTATACCAAGCTAACATACCAAATGTTATCTCTATGTCTTTTAAACTAAGGTTTTTATTCATCTGTTTATACAATGATGCACAATCCATTGAAACATGCCTGGCATTCTATGCAAATGATGACCTATTATGGGTCGGCAACCAAAGGATTAATGTAATGGCAGCACTGAAACACGGCAAGACAGGAAGAGGAAGACCTAGACTACAAGATACTAAGACAGATCAGAGAAGATGTAGGCGCAGGCTCACATGAACAAATGAAGAGGCTAACAGAGAACAGTGAGGAGTGGAGGAGAAGAATTTCTGCCAACCAACCTTCAGGTTGATGCAAGAAGATTAACAATATTTTGTCATTCATTAGCAGCTGCAGATACTACATGTAAGCTGACAGTATACAATCATATCAGCACTCTGAACTGGAAAGACCACCTGATTAAAGAGACAAGAAAATTTTGTGAATGGGTTGACACTCGCGATCTTGGATTAAATAATGTAAAATCTCAAACCCATAATAATTTCTCACCCACAACTCCTTTCAACAATCATAAACAACTTCGAAAAAACTTTTCACTTACAAAATTCAATAACTGATTATACTGAATCAATCATAAACATTTTTCATGGAAACAGCACATTATCGGAGTTTCCTATCAATACCTTCTCACCTCACCACAACGTACACAAATTCCTTTCTTTTGCACAACAGTGGAATAAACTACCTGTCTCTTTCCAAGGAGCCTCACCTGCTAGTTTCTGGCAATGTTTCCATCAATATCTAGGTAAGAATTGAAGTTGTAGCTTGTTCTTGTAATTGCTACTTTATGTTAATTGCAGATCAGGCTTTCTTCAAGCTATTTGTGTATTCAAAAGATCATAAAAATCCAAAGGAATGCAGTATGATTTATTCTGGATGATTTCTCACAGTGGTTCATGGTGTGGGTTACTGTAGTCACGTTCTAATTTGTGAGCCATAGGCAACAGCTGGGTGACCTAGAGAGTGGTCCTGAGTCAGGATACCCAGTTGCTATGGAAAGGGAGTGGGCGTCTCGGACATATTCTGAATCATGGCCTTCATTTTGTCCAGGCGGCTAGGACTATACAATCGACCAGTGGTCCTAAAACCGTTCGAAGAGAGTTTCTCACTTGGACTATGTATAAGTAAGGGTAGCATCCTGATTCACAGAATTTTCATTGAGCATGCTCAGAACGTTTTAAGCAAACCTCGGGCCTATGGCAGTAATGGAGTCCCGCTCCCATTTGACAGGCGAGGGACTCCTCGGAAACAACTTGGCAAACAAAATGGAATTCCATGGGGAGCTATAAATATTAATAGGGCTTATGGAAGAAAGAAAGTAGAACTGGCTGAGTCAGCAAAGAGGATGCGTCCGGATGTGTTAGGAGTTAATGATATACGGGAGATAACTAGGAAGAGACAGATCATAAAATGTCCTTGATGGGTGCTAAAAAGGGAAGGGCAGAGTGCGGGGTAGGACTGTTCATCAGTAACACGCAACACAGTTTCAGTTAGGCACGTAAATGAGCAAATTATGTGGGTAGATTTGGCGGTTGGAGGAATTAGGATAATTTTCTCAGTGTCTTCACCATGTGAGGGTGCAGATGAGGATAAAGTTGACAAGTTTTATGAAGCACTGAGTGACATTGTAGTCAGGGTCAACTGCAAAGATAGAATAATGCTAACGGGCGATTTCAATGTGAGTGTTGGAAACTGAACTGAAGGGTGATTGGTGAATGTGGGAAAGGTATGAAAGCTATTAGGAATGGGAAGCACTTGCTGGTCTTCTGTGCTAGTATGGGATTAGCAGTTACAAATACATTCTACAAGCATAAGGCTATTCACTGTTCCACATGGGAGGGTAGGGAAACCAGATCCATAATAGACTATATCATAACCGACGTTGCAGTCAGGAAATCTGTCAGGAATGTGAGGATATTCTGGAGATTTTTTGATGATACACATTACTATCTGATATGTAGTGAACTAAGTATCTCTAGGTCTATGATAGAGAAAGTGAAATCTGTCTGTAGACAGATAAGGGCAGGAAATCAACATCAAATCAAAATCTCTTTATTTGCAAATGAGGTGTCTACTTCGGTGGCAAATGGTACACTAAAATACATTATTGTCAAGCACTAAATATTAAATTAAAAAGAGAAGAAAATTTTCCTATAATACGATATTATACAATTTACGCTAACAATTTTTTTCTATTAAACACACAGCTCATCCTTAATAAATTAATATTGTTTACAAAATTCTACTTATAATATCTCCTGTACTATTTACAAATATAGTCAACTGATATACAGTATGTGGAATTACTTCAAATGATACTATACAACTGGTATAAGACTAAACTTCACATTGCATTTATTTACTTTTTTTTTACCCATTCTGGAACCTAAGCAGCATAACGACCTGCTGCGTCTTAACCAGAGCCCCTTTTGCCACCACTTTTCAGAGTTCCTGAAGGGCCTTCACAGCTACCGTAGCAGTCCCAGGGCCCTCGAAGTCCCCACTGTACTTCACCCCTACAGGTAGTCCCCTACTTTGGCTGTCCAAAATCCTTAGACCAGGGGATGGAATTAATTTATTCACACACATTTTTTTAATTTACAATAACCTGCACTGGTCGAATGCCCTTTAACACTTCATTTATTTTCTCTGTTGCTGTTTATTCTCTTCTTGAATATCTGTACAGATTTTGGAAAAGGAACAAACACTACCCCTGGTAAACTGTTCCACTCCTTCACACCCTTTCCAATGAATGAAAATTTACCCCAATTGCTTCTGCTAAAATTCCTTCTAATTCTATATTTGTGATCTGTCCTGCCAATGTAATTATTTTCCAACTTAAGCCTCTCATGGATATCCATATGCTTCCTCTCTTGTATAGGCTCTATATAATCCTATAAGCCTAGTTTTCTCCCTTCTCTTACTTAAAGTTTCCCACATAAGTTCCTTTAACATTTCTGATACACTACTCTTTCCCCTGAAATCCTCTGTTACAAATCTTGCTGCTTTCCTCTGCACACTATCTATTTCATTAGGTATTCTTGGTGAGGATCCCAAACACTGTTTGCATATTCCAATAATGGATGAAACATACTTAAGTAACTTTTTTCTTTTAATTCTTTATTGCATCCTCTAAGTAGCCTCATTATGACATGTAACAGTCTGTATGCTTTCCCAACAATGTCATCAACATGACCCTTCCAGTGCAATTTACTTTCAAATCTCACACCTAAGTATTTGCACATGCCATCTTTTGGGATAACTACCTAATAATAATAATGCTACTTGCTTTATGTCCCATTAACTACTTTTACGGTTTTCGGAGACGCCGAGGTGCTGGAATTTTGTCCCGCAGGAGATCTTTTACATGCCAGTAAATCTACCGACATGAGGCTGACATATTTGAGCACCTTCAAATATCACCGAACTGAGCCAGTATCGAACCTGCCAAGTTGGGATCAGAAGGCCAGCGCCTCAACCGTCTGAGCCACTAGGCCCGGCGGATAACTACCTCATCCAAAGTATATTCAAATTCAGTTTTAAAGCTCCTATTTTGTAAAAGTTGTAACAACTGATTTGCCTCCATTAACCTTCATATTATTTTCTTCAACCCATTGTTGGATACTTTCAAGGTCCCTTTGTAATTCTGAACAATCCTCAATGTTATTTATTTCTCTATAAACAATTATGTCATCTACATACAACCTTATTTTTGATGTTATATTGTTCCCTAAATCATTTGCGTATATTAAGAAAAGTAACAGACCGATTATACTACCCTGTGCAATTCCCTTCCAAACTTTCTCTTCCTGCGATACATTATTTCCCACTTTGACTTTATGAACCCTTGAATTTAGAAATGTTTTTATCCAACGTGTAACCCTTACGCCCAATCCTATTCCCTCCAGTTTCTTTAGTAATATTCCATGTTCCACTCTATCAAAGGCTTTGGAAAGATTTATGGCTATGCAATCTAACTGACCTCCTGAATCCAACTGATCTGATATGTCCTGCTGAAATCCCACCAGTTGTGCCTCACAAGAAAATTTCTTTCTAAATCCATACTGACTCCTTATGAACCAATTTTTATCATCACATATCCCTCCGATGTACTTTGATATTAAACTCTCCAGTATTTTACAAACTATACTGGTCAGGCTGATTGGTCTGTAGTTCTCTGATTTCCCTTTATGACCCTTTCCTTTATAAATTGGTATTATTATTATAGATTCCTTCCATTCCTTTGGTATTACACTATTATTTATGACATAGTCAAAGAGAAATTTTAAATAAGGCACTATGTACCACCCCATTGTCTTTAATACCTCCCCAGTAATTTGATCACTTCCTGCTGCTTTTCCTTGCTGAAGCATTTGGATTTCTCTGAAAATATCTTCATTTGTGAATGAGAAGCTTCTTGTTTCCCTTTATGTCCCTCCCTCTCTATTTTCCGTTTCGGTTTCCAACTCCTGACAATCATCTACTGAATCTCTGAATTCCCTACTAAATAGGTTTGCTTTTTCAGTATCTGTTAAATAGTGTCCACCCCCTTCTCCCACCATTGTAGGAATTTGGATTCCTTTTCCTTTTTGATTCCTGATATATGAATACAGCTTTTCCCATTTCCCTTTGTGGTCATTACCCTCTTGAAGTATGCCATTCATATAATTCTCTTTTGCTTCATTTTTCACTCTATTCAGTTTCCTCATTAGCTGTTTTCTAGTTTCTCTACTCTCCCTACCCTCTTTGATTTTCCTGTTTACTATTCTACATTTTTTTTAAAATTTTCTTATTTCCATTGTATAATAAACAGGGTCTGAGGTCATTTTACCCTTCTTAACAGGTACAAATCTCTTCTCTCCTTCCCAAATGATTCCTTTAAATTTAGCCCAAAGTGTATCCACAATACTCCCTTCACTTATCCAACAACTGAATTGTGATTTACGGTAAGTCAAAAATTCATCAGCTGTAGTTTTTCTGTACAATTTCTTGTCTTGTGTAACCCTCTTATTAAGTCTTTTTGGTACGAGTCCTACATCCATTATTACAGCCTTATGGTCTCCTATTTCTTCAATTACCTGAGTTTTATCAACAATTTCCCATGGTTTAACCAAGAATATATCTAGTAAGTTATTGAGACGAGTCGGTTCTTGTACTACTTGTGTAAATCTTCCCTCCCAAATTAACTTATTTGCCAGTTTCTGTTCATGGGCTTCACTTGCAGCTTCATTCCATTCAATTCAGGCAAATTTAGATCTCCCCCAATTATTACCATATCATTATTATTGTTTTTATGAGTTTAATCTATTATTTTCTCAAACATTTCCATGTCTCTTTCCTCTCGTCTAGGCCTGTATGTTCCTATAATTCCCACCTCCTTCATATTATCACAAACTAATTTTATCCCTAATATTTCATCCCTTTCATCGGTAAACCATTCATGTGAACAATAAGTTTCCTTCACCAGAATAAACACCCCCTCCCCTCCCTTTTTATCTCCTCGGTCTCTACGATAGACTGTGTACCCTTCTGGAAATACTTCTCTATTACCCACCCCTTCTCTCAACCACCATTCCACTCCTATCACCACATCAGTCTCATAAGATTCCATCAATGTACCGAATTTTAATTGTTTATTTACTACACTTGACAGTTTACCAAGAGCAATCTCAGACCCCCTTCCTCCGTAAAACTTGACTGTTGCAATTTGGTAACTTGAAATTCCTTACTTTCCTGAGTTTCATTTTCTAGTTGACTGAGCCAGCTTGAAGTACAGCTGGCTCTTTCTACTAGTTTTCCTGGTCAGTATTATAACTCAAGGGAGTTGCCTGTTTTACAGTACATATCTTAAGATTAATAAAATCTAGAACAATATTTACTATCTTTCGTTTACCTGAATTGTTTAGATGTAGGCCATGTTTTGTATAACAGTATCTCTCAAAATTGCTGCATTCAATAACCTGAGTATTCCGAAAATGTTTACAAATTTTAACAATATCTGTATTGACCTTGTCCACTTCAATGTTCACACACAAGTCTCTACTCAAATCATGCCTGTGGGGCATGTTCACTACAAAGACGTTAGTGTGGGTCAGCTTCCCTAGTGTATGTTTAAGTTGTGATCTTACATTCTTGGTGTCGTCGTGAGTTACGTCGTTCGTCCCACCGATGATAAGCACTGCACTGCCACTCTTGAAGTTCCTAGTTGCTTCTTCTACGTTTTCCAGGACATTGCTGATAGAAGCTCCTGGATATATTTCTCCGGTTGCTGCTATATTCTCGTCGTTTATCACTCCCGCAATTCCCCTTCCTTGGCTATCACCAAACACAGCTACCTTTGCTGATTTAGACCTAACTGGGTCTTGAATCTGAAATCTAGGCCTAAATTTTAACCTCGGCACGGCAACGGCAGCGGATCGCGATGATTTGGATTCACGCGCGCGATCACTTTCTTCCAGAATTAAATTATTTAGGGCAGAAAACCTACTTCTGATGTTTATTTCTGGAAATTCAGTTGTAGATTTCTTCTTAGCCAGCCATCCATGAACTACTTGACACCACGTGCCCGAGTTTGTTACTGGTACCGGTATATCACTCGAAGAATGGTCAGTCCCAAATTCTAGCAATCGCAGTCTTTCTTTTAATTCTTGATTTTCAACTTTAAGAGCCTCATTGTCCTTATGTAGAATGTTTATAATTTCTAATGCACTTTTGTATTCCTCATCGATTGTTTTCAGTGGTTCATCGTCAATGCCGTCGCCAACTACAACATTCCGAACACACTGCTCACAAACCCAGTCAACATTTTCATTAGTTTTTCGTCTCTAGGGCAATTTCCGCACTTATAATGCCACCATTAATCACATGAATCACACAACATTCCATTCTTCACTAATCTTCGACATTCTCCTCACTTTTTGTCACATTTTACGGTTAATTTACTCAGAGGATGAAACACTACGTCGTCATTACCGGGCGCCATTTTGAAAGAAAAAAACGAGGAAATCAGAAGTACATGGATATAATTAGTGAAAAGTTTCAAACAGTGGACAGTAAGCAGGTTCAGGGTATAGAAAGAGAACGGGTTGCATACAGGGATGCTGTAGTAGATACAGCAAGGGAATGTCTAGAACAATTGTGTGTGAAGATGGGAAAAAGTGAACATCTTGGTGGAATAATAAAGTGAGAGCAGCTTCTAAACGTAAAAAGAAAGTGTATCAGAAATGGCTCCAAACAAATAGTTGTTGAATCCAAGAAGAAGACGTGGGAGAATTTAGTTAATTCCTAGGGAAGGCTAATTCAAGCAGCAGGGAAACCTTTCTGGACAGTAATAAAAAAAACTTAGGAAGGGAGAGAAAAAGGAAATGATAGTGTTTTGGGGAAATCAGTTGAACTCATAATAGAACCCAGAGAATCACTTAAGAGGTGGAAGGAATATTTTGAAAATTTTCTTTAAAAAAAGGGTATCTTCCTTGTGATGTCGCAAACAACTGAGCTCATCGGGAGGACAATGACGATGGTGAAATTACATTTGATGAAGTGGCAAATATGGTAAATAAACTCCATTGTCATAAAGCAGCAGGAATAGATGAAATTGGACCTGAAATGGTGAAGTATAGTGGGAAGGCAGGGATACAATGGTTTTGCAGGCTAAAAAGATTAGCATGGAGTGTTAGTAAGGTACCTTCAGATTGGACAAAAACAGTAAATGCACCTATCTATACGCTCAGGAACAAGAAGGATTGCAACAACTATTGAGGTATCTCATTAATAAGTATACCAGGCGAAGTGTTCACTGGCATCTTGGAAGGGACGGTGCAATCAGTGGTTGAGAGGAAATTGGATGAAAACCAGTGTGGTTTCCGACTACAGGGGGGCTGTCAGGATCAGATTTTCAGTATGTGGCAGGTAATTGAGAAATGCTATGAGAGGAATAGACAGTTATGTTTATGTTTCATAGATTGAGAGAATGCATATGACAGAGTACCGAGGAAAAAAATGTTCGTCTCAAGGGGAAATTATTAAAATCAATCAAAGGCATTTATGCTGACAATTGGGCTGCAGTAAGAATTCACAGAAGAAAGAGTTCTTGGTTCAAGGTACTTACAGGGGTTAGACAAGGCTATAATCTTTCACCTTTATTGTTCATAGGTTACATGCATCATCTGCTGAAACGTATTAAGTGGCACAGAGGGATTCAGTTAGGTGAAAATGTGGTAAGCAGTCTGCCCTATGCTGACGACCTGGTCTTAATGGCAGATTGTGCCGAAAGCCAGCAGTCTAATATCTTGGAACTTGGAAATAGGCACAATGAGTACGGTAGGAAAATTAGCCTTTCTAAGATTAAATTGATGTCAGTACGTAAAAAATCCAAGAAAACTGAATGTCAGATATGGAATACAAAGCTGGAACAGGTAGATAGTTTCAAATATTTAGGAGGTGTATTCTCCCTGGACGGTAGTATAGTAAGTGAGATTGATTCAGGGTGCAGTAAAGCTAATGCAGTGAGTTCGCAGTTGCAATCAACAGTATTTTGTAAGAAGGAAGTCCGCTCCCAGGCGAACTATCTTTAAATCGGTCTGTTTTCAGACCAACTTTGCTTTGCGGAAGTGAAAGCTAGGTGGGCACAGGATATCTTATTCATAAGTAAGAAGTAACAGACATGAAAGTAGCAAGAATGAACGCTGGTACAAACAGGTGGGAACTATGGCAGGAGGGTACTCTGAAAGAGGAGATAAAGGACAAGTTAGAACTGAACTCTGTTGATGAAGCTGTACGCATAAACTGGCTTCATTGGTGGGGTCACGTGAGGCGAAAGGAGGAGGATAGGTTACATGGGGAAATAATGGACTTGATCATGGAGTGTAAGAGAAGAAGAACGAGACTAAGAGGATGATGGCTATACTATTTCTAATGATTCAAAGATAAGAGGTATGAATCTAAATGAGGCCACAGAGCTTGTTACAAATAGAGAACTGTGGCAGTTTAGTAAACTGACAGAGGCTTGCAAACTGAATGCTGAAAGGCACAACAGTCTATAATGAAGTTGTATGTATGTATGTATGTATGTATGTATGTATGTATGTATGTATGTATGTATGTATGTATGTATGTATGTATGTATGTATGTAAATGCTCATTGCAATTATTTATTTGTTTGTGCTGTTAATATTTGAATTCATTCACACTGCTATGAATGGCATTCTATCCTTCCATAGACACTGAACACTGAATATATTACACATGCACTAATAGCCACTGTAATATTTTCACTTGTTTACATGAATTTTGTTGCAGCTTTGCCTAGTCAAAATGTTATAGAAATTATATTTCAGTTCCAGTAGTGTATCCTACTGATTGTCCAAGTGTACATCAAACTAGGACACAGTCTGAACTGAATCATGCATTTATTCAGTTTAATTTTTAACCTACCTTATTAATGTGGAAGGTGCTGAACAGGCTCTATACTGGTGTGCCTTGACTTAAAACAAATCCCACAGAACCACAGAATAACTTTGTGTATGGTGAGAACTGCAGGATCCAGAACACATTCACAGAGCTACATAAAGCCTGCACACTGGATGACGTTTTTGCAAAAACTGACTGTTGAATTATGCAACTCAGTTAACTTTGCATTTGTTGTTCCATTCTCTTCACATGTCTGAACCACTGCAGTTGTAATGTTCTGACTCTATCTAAAATAGCTATGTCTAGCAGACATTTTTTTCCTCACCAATCCATTTCTTAACTTATCCACCTTGATTTTCTGGATAGTGAACCTCAGGAATTCATCTCTGATGATTGAAGTCTTGATGAATCTATCTTTGCGACGGTACACGTTTCAATACCACAAGTCAAGATTGTTATGAAGTAACTGTTGAACATGGTCAGTTTTGCTTTCTTTGGGATATTTTCATCCCAAAGGAGGGTTCTTACTTGTTGGTAGAAAATGCATCTTGTATTTATTGGTACTATTTACTGTGAGAGTTAAATATTTTTTCATCAGTGTTGCTGATTTTGAAAGCAACTTTTAGGTTCTGGTTTTTAGGACAGTAGTGATTATATGTACATTATTAATACTAAATGTGAATGTGGCATACTTTTTTTTTTGTTTTTGACTCTTTAGTGAAAGTGGTTGTGGGCTTGTTTGTATGTTTACTGATTAGCTTATTTATAAACTTCATGCTAAATCTGTTGTTAATGGCTATTTTGCAGATGGTCCTGATTTATTGTTCCAAATTTTTCTTTGAGAGCAGGATTTTTAAAGCTCTTTCTAACATGCTATTGTAGGCAGCTTTTTTTACGAGCTTCAGGATGTATTCAACTTTGTTTAATGGTGTTAGCAGTGTAAGTCGGTTTCCAGTAAATATTAAATGCCAGGTAATTATTCTTATGGCATGATAATGTTATATCTAAATAATTAAGCGAGTTGTTCTTTATTACCTTAGTGAATTTAATATTCTGATTAAACTGTTGAGTAGTTCCAAAATTTCCTTTCGCCATGCAGTTAGGGGTGTGCAGCTGTGAACTTGCATCTGGGAGATAGTGGCTTCGAACCCCATTGTCGGCAGCCCTGAAGATGGTTTTCCGTGGTTTCCCATTTTCACACCAGGCAAATGCTGGGGCTGTACCTTAATTAAGGCCATGGGCTCTTCCTTCCCATTCCTAGGCCTTTCCTATCCCATCATCGCCAAAAGACCTATCTGTGTTGATGCGACGTAAAACAAATAGAAAAAATTCCTTTCCTTCGTTAACATTACTTGATGGCTAGAACATCGTCGACGTAACGTGCCCAGTATTTTATGGCTCTGATCTTATCTACGATATTTATGTGTTCTAAGTGGTCTATATATGTATTCAACAAGATAATGACGGTGCACCCATAGGTAAAGGTGTCTGCTGGCAGGTTTTATTCTCAAAAACAAAATAATTATAACAAAGTGAATTTTAATAAGCCTATGAACTCATCTATTTCACCAATGCTCAATTTACTGAATTTGGTTAAATTATTCCGTATCAAATTTATAGTGGTTTTAACAGGGATATTAGCATACATGTTGAAGACATCAAATGAAAGGATCTATGGAGTTCTTTATCGTGGTATTCGCATGATAGTGATAATGTGTACTAAGGAAATCTTCAATAAATTGAGATAATTTGTATGTGGGGCTGCCCCTAAGTTGATAATTGGTCGTATAGGGGTGTTAGCCTTACGAATGTTTGGTAATGATTTCGCTACAGGTAATCTAGGGTACATGGCAATGATTTTTTTTTCTTTTCAAATTAATTAAAAAGGAAGATACTATTTTTGACTATTGATTCTAATTTTTTCTGCAGCCTATTTATGGGAACCTTCTCAATTACGCCAAAATTGTTTTCTGAAAAACAAATGTGTTTTTTTTAATATAATCGTTCCTCTCTATGACTACTATTGCATTCCCTTTATCTGATTTAGTTGCTATCAGATCATTTACTTTTAATTTTCCTTTGAAAAATCTAACATGTAACATGAGATTCATTCACAATTATAACACTCAGTTTCAGCCATCGCCCCCGTAATTCTGCACATTCCCACTCTCCCGCAAGCCCCGCCCCATTTCCCCACTCCACCTCCCCCTAGCAACACGTCTTCAATCTCGACTGCGGGATCAAGTCAGTTGAGAGCTGGACTCCATAGTCAGAGAACACGGGTGATACAAGCGGGCCTCGTAATGTAAGTTCTTCATAACTCACCTTAAATGTTTTCATGTTAGTTACCATTTTTCAACTCTTAATTTGATTTTTATTAACCATTTTATAGACTAGAAATCAATGGTCCAACTTGATTGACAGCTTACGTTTATCAGCACATGTCTGAACATAACATCTGAGCCAACAGTTTACAGATACTACTTGAAATACACCAAGAGACAGCAAAAACATTGAAACAAAAAGGCCTCCAATTCAAGAGTGTTTTAATCATCACCATCTCACAGTTTTTTATTTTCATCATGCTTTTTAAGAAAAACCTTTTTGACGTTTCATTTTGTGTGTATGATGATGTTTTTAATTCATTATACTGTATATGTCTTACTGAGGATGACCCTGTGCAGGGTCGAAACATGTCTATATCTATGTCAATTTTGTCTTAATTGGATGTAAAATATTCTAATATTGACTAGGACGATATCAACATAATTTTGTGCAATTTTGTAAGGAGTTCAACCATCAATACGGATCTAACTTAAGATTCATGTCTGTAATCCTGTACTTGACCTAATGGAACAAATATCTACAATGCATCTTCCCTTCATAAGCTAGCCATCATTTTACGAAGATAAGAACACCTATATGCAGTGCTCAAAAGAAGTTTTGTGTATTCTGGTTTAGTGCATTTTTATTTTGCTCTGTGTATGTATATACGTTTTATATTACAAAGGGTATAGACAAAGAAAAACAATATGCAGTCAGCTACGCAAAAACAGAAAGGCAACAAAAGCACAAAGTTGCTAATGTGAGTCTTTTGAACACAAAATTATCGTTCATTGTGTGTAGGATCAATTTCGCATTTAGTCAATTCGGCACTGACGCAAGCTTATATACGATGAGGTATGCTCAGTACCAAAGAACCCAAATGTTTTGGGGCAGATTATCCCACTCTTGGATAGCAGCTTCAGTCATTTGCTGAATATCCGCACAAGGATTAGGATTGTGGGTAATTGCTCTCTTCAGTTCATACCATGCATGTTCAACACATTTCAAGTCCACAGAATATGCCGGCCACACCATTCACTGTATGCCATGTGTCTCAAAAAACTGACTGACCACTCAGACTCAATGGGCAGAAGCATTATCACCCACTAGTGTAAAGCCCTAATCTAAAGTGGCAGCAAATCCTGTAACTACAGGTTAAACGATAAGGTCTCTGTATACCATACCGGTTGTGTCACCCAAGGCAGGAATTAGAACAATACATTGACCAAACATGACCAAAACATGACAGAACCTCCTTGCTGTTGACAGCGTTCCAGGATGAAGGGCTTGTTCCACCTCTCACTAGATTGTCTGCAGACTTTCATAACCCTGTTGTATGGTTTGCAAGCTTATAGTGACTTCATCAAAAAAGAGCATGCACTTCCATTGTTCCTGATGCCATGCCAATCTTTGAGCTGTCCTACGATATAGTTTAAGATGAGCTTTTGGCACAAGCTTCCTTGATACCAGTCCTCCACTGTACTGCTAATTTCACATGGGTTGATTCAACATATTCATTCTGGTGGCCCTCCAACGATTCTGGCAAAATGAGGTATCAGTAACTGAGGGCCTATGACATGCTGAAAGCAACAAATACCAGTCCTTCTTATGAGTTGTTTTGTGAAGACATCCTATTGATTGTCGATCAGCAATCGTTTGAGTCTTCCTGAACTTTTCCAAACTCTGACTTACTCCCAAAGGAGTGGCAACATCCACCTGTCACCATCCTTCTTGCTGCAATGTCACAATGTGAATGCAGTCGGTAGCAGAAATAGGTACTCTTGCTAAGTTTTCCTCAGTCTTACACCATCGACCTTACAAGTGATATTGAACTCACCAACATGACAAATACAATCTACCAAACATTGAACCTAATCTGGGTTACCAACACTACGCATCTCAGACATTTGCCTATAGTGCAAACTGTAAACAGGTTTGAATTATTGTACATATACCATGTGAAATTTTAATATGTAAAACTCTTTTTGAGCATTCTAGCAAGCTCTCACAGCAAAACATTCGGGCAAATTTTTTCCAAGCATCAAGAATTGTTATTTGGCTATTCATTTTCTGAATCATCCTAGTCTTCAAATTGTTTCGATAACCAAACTCCAATACCAAAACCAATTTCTTCCAACTATTACTGATATAATTTCTGAAAAACTCATTTTATTTACTGTCAATAATATAATGTACAAATTTCAATGTACAAATATATATATATATATATTTTTTTAATTGAACAGACCTGTCAATTTACAAACTAAATCAAACATCTCAAAAGGTAGGCCCTACATGAACAAATCCAACTAAATTATCATTAACACCATGCCCAAGTTGCAAGTATTTCCATTTACTCATCCTGCACAAATAACCTACCATACAGTGACTGTTAGCACTGAACTTATTATCAACACCATTCCATTAAAATTAAATTGCTAGTGACAGATCAAATTACTCATATAGGTCCTACTTACAATATGTATGTAATGACACCAAGTGCCCACATATCTGTTCCCAAGGAGAGGGGCTCATAATTAACAATTTCAGGAGCAACAAACTCAGGAGTTCCGAACATTGCCCGTAATCTGGTATCTGGAGACAGTTGCTGAGATAAGCCAAAATCAATGAGTTTGATATGCAGGGAATCATGGCTCAGCAGAAGTATATTCTCTGGCTGCAAATTAACAACAGAATCATCACTATTCTTACCAACATATATATCTCAATACAGCATTAATAAACTGCCAAAGGCAGAAAACAGACATAGGTCAAGCTGATAAAGGCCAATACTGTGCATTTCAGTACTATAAAATTACAGAAGTGAGAATCTGAAGTAGAGAATAAGCGAAATAGCACTCTCAAAACAATACAAATATATTAGAAAATAATATAAATGACTTGGTGAGAAATTGCTTTTAAGCAGTTTATTCTGATCGTTGTACACGTCAGTGCATGCAATTATAGTGAGGAATATCTTTGTATTTTACTCGTCTCGTGTCAGTACTCAACATACTGCTGCCTCTCCAATGAAAGTTAAAAGTGCAAAGCATCTGCACAGTGGTCTTTGAACCAAAATGGCATTGTGATCATCCAAAACCACCTCAAGCTTCAAGGTTAATAAACATTCAAAACTGTTTTAAAAAGTAAATGATTATATTCAAAATAAGATCTTCGTTTAGGTTTAAAAAATTAAGAGTGTGATAAAAGTTGTACAATATCCCTTTGCTAAGGCACACTTTCACAATTTCATATTTATATCCAGACTGACATTAAAAATATTTAAAAATTAATTCTTAAAAAGAATTTATTATGAAGGTTCTACCTACTGTATTCACTACCTAATGTCTACTATTCAACAATTAAATAGTCATGCCTAAATTAGAACATGTTTTGGCCTTCTTGTAACCATCTTCAAATAAAAAAATTAATCACGTGGCAGTGACATGTTAAAAAGGGGATATACACATTAAACATCTCGAGCACAAGTGAAAATAAATGGACATTGGATTAAAGATTTATTAAAAGTTTGCTGAAAAGAAACACACGTGATCAACAGATTCTAGGCTGACTGACAGTTCAAAGGTACAGGAAGAAGCAATCTTTACACACTGCTGATTAAATACTTTTCTGTAAATCATCGCATATACACTCCCCTTGTTCATTAATGATCCCTGGAATGTCCTTCCTGGAAGAATTCATATGACCTGCCAATTGTATTTGCCGTGGTGTATTTGCGGCGGCGGCGGCGGTGGTGGTGGTGGTTTTAAGAGGAAGAACAACTAGGCAACCATCCTATATATAACATTATCAGAAAGAAAAAATGGAAGGAGTCCGACACTTCGAAAAATGAAGGTATCAGCCTAAGAAAGAACATGGGCCACGAACGGCATGAAAATGAATGACTCCCTAGGCCTCCATACGTAATACTGTCAGGGTCAGCAAAGAATTTGAATTGACCAACGGAAGTAGGACAGGATAGGATAGATGAAAGTTAGGAGCTGGCCACAAGGAAGTGGAAGCAATGCCAGGACTCAGCTAAGAGCTCTGTGGTAACCAACCCACACTGTTATATTTATTTACGAGTTTCATGTCCGTATTGATTGATTACACGTATATGGATAAGAAAGAAATTCCACCTGTCAATACTGTTTATTGTAAATGTAGACTTACATCAGTACCGGTTTCGACTCTATCTGGTAATCATCAGCTGACAAATCATATTACATCTATTAGGCACTGGTTTGTGTTACTTATCTAAAAACATATCGTCATCCATTAGCACATTCGGATGTCTAATGAGTTGGATGTTATCGTCATTTCATTTGTGATTCCGTGAGATTAAAGTTGTTTTTGAGATTAAAATATGGTAGTAAAAAAAACTTAACCTAAGCTTAAAAATAATTAAACATGCACATTAAACACATTAAAAACACTGAAAACATGTACATAAAACACTTGGTGAATTTAAAAGTTCATATCTTGCGTATTCCTCCTTCAGACTTCCTCCTTAGGGTCTTATGCACCTACGTTTATGTTGATTGATTTTGAGCTCGTAACAGTGGTGTACGTTCTTGAGAATGTTCTATTTGACTAAAAGATGCCTTCAGCTATGCTTGTAATAAACCCAAGTCATTAAATGGTCCAATATTGAGGATAGAGACAATATGTGGCTCCGCTGTAAACTTATTTTCAAAAGTTAGAAGCAGATGTTGAAGTTTTGTTTTTTTATGGATATGGTTGAATATAGATTTTTGGTGGTAACTTCTTCCTTGTCTATATTTGTGTACTGGTGCTGTAATTATCTGTGAAAGATAAACTGATATTAGTAAAGTGTTATAAGTTTGAAGGAATGCCTAAAGTTGTGTGCAAGAGTGAATTTGTACTTACTGCTGTTGTTGTTGTTGTTGTTGTTGTTGTTGTGGTTGGGTGATGTTATGTTTGGGAGCTTGTTGCGTACTGCTACGTATTCGCCTTGGACTTATGTTCACTGTAGTGAGGCGTATGGATGGAGGGGTCGGGAGGAGTGGCTATCATGGGGGGGTACGGGTGGAGCCGGGCTTGTCGTTTGTTGGTTTATTGGAGCGTACTATGTTCTGTTTATTTACTATTTTGAGGTAATAATTTTTTAGGGCAGGAATAACTTTGTCGAAGATGATATTGGTTTTCTCCGTAATGTTATTTATATTGTAACTAGCTGATGTACCCGTGCTTCGCTACGGAATTCTACATTGTATACAGAATTCGAGGTTAGGGAGTGTACACGTTATAACTCAAGTTATATAAAATTGAATTTCTGTTCATTTATGTTGTATATATTTTTACCGTATCGGCTATGGTAACAGAGATATTTGTGAATTTGTATTTTTGTTGCCAAGTCCATATCAACGCCGAGTCACGAGAAAATGGGTGAAAGGAATTTAATGAAAATCAGTATATAGATTCAGGGAATAAGAAACTACAGTACAAGTCTAAGCTATAAACAATTTTATTCACCCTGGATGAAATTGTAGTTTAGGGAAAGGCATCCAATATTTAATTTTTAAGTACCTATGTTATTGGTCCTAACGAAAAGTACTGCATAACAAAAGTTAGAGAGAATAAAATTTCTGATTATGCTGTTTTTTCAGTTTTACCGTACCAACTATGATAAGAGTGGTATTTCAGAGTCGTAAGAAAACTAACTGTGAAGGCCTACAATATCAAAAGCTCTTAAAATTGATCAACAATAACATTATATTGACCATTGTTTGTTGTAATGTTCTTTGTCCCTTATGCTGCCACTGAACTCCAATAGATGGGATTACTGTTGTGTACCGAGTATAACAGCCTGACTGAATACTGGCAGGAAATAGCTGGGAAGTTAGACAACTTTCTTCTTTAGCATGCCATTGCTCTGGTTCATAATTTTCTGGTACTGCTGGCACGTAACATACTGGTTCATCATAGTATTCCAGCTATTCGATCCCTACTCTGAAGCGCTGTTTTGAATGAGCAGTGTGCACATTTAAGGCAAAGGCTCAGGTAGTAGCAGTAGTAGTAGTAGTAGTAGTAGCAGTAGTAGTAGTAGCAGCAGCAGTAGCAGTAGCAGTAGTAGTACTTCACTTTTATTAAATTCTACACACATTTTATTCCAAATTAGCAGTGAAGAGGGGGTTTCTCCTCTGGCTTTGAGGAAGAATTTGCTTCCAAGTCAGACAGTTCTTTCCGCCGCCAGTGTAGTGAATTGAAGTTTCCGATTCATCGGGAATAAAGGATAGGAGGTTAATTTCTAACCCCATTCACACCCCCAATCACAAAGTTGATGTAGTGGCACATCCTATATAACTTGTTTTGCAGTTGTTGCATTTAATACGCCAAACTCCTGATTGGTTGTATTTATTGTTGTTGTTGACCGTCTTGGCGTTATGTATAATATTGGTGCTGTTCTGCATGGTTTCAAATGCTATTTTCAGGTTGTACTTTTTTAAAACATTAGTTATGGGGTATAAGTGTGTATTGTTAAAGGTAAATAGGGAGTAATCTTTCTTGGGTTGGAATTTAATCTTGTGAATGACTTTATTGACCATTTCTTTAGCGTATCCATTGTATTTGGTTATATCGTAAATAGTTAGTTCATTATTTACATCTTCTGCTGTCATCTGTATTTTGAAGGCTCTGTATACCATACTGTAGTAAGCTGCTATTTTTGTGTGTTGGGGTGGATGGAATCGATTTTTATGTTTTTTGGGGTATGTGTGGGTTTTCTGTAGATTTTGTAAGATAAATGGTTTTCATGCCTGGTTATTGTTAGGCCCAAGTAATTTAAGGTACCGCTGTTTTTGATCTCTTTAGTGAATTTTATCTGGGGGTCCAATCTGTTGGGTTTGTCTAATATGGTGTTTGCGTCGGTGGATCGGTTCACAATTAAGTATTTATTTATTTTCCCCCTAGTCGATACAATGATTGCTTAAGGCAATTTAATGGTTAAAAGTGGTACATGTTTCATATATTATCAACATCTTCAGCCACATAACACTGTTTAGGTGAAAAACATACAAATTGACAAAGTAATGCTTTAGAGGAAGTGTCCTTAAAATTAACATAAGATTGACAACATTATCTGTTTGTTCAGACTTCCTCCTTAGGGTCTTGTGCACCTATGTTCATGTTGATTGATTTTGAGCTCTTAACAGTGGTGTAGGTTCTTGAGAATGTTCTATTTGACTAAAGGATGTCTTCATGTATGCTTGTAATAAACCCCAGTCGCTCCAATATTGTGGATAGATTTTATCAATTTCATTTGAAAAAACTCAAATAAACCAAGCTCGATAGCTGCAGTCGCTTAAGTGCGGCCAGTGTCCAGTATATGGGAGATAGTGGGTTCGAACCCCACTGTCGGCAGCCTTGAAGATGGTTTTCCGTGGTTTCCCATTTTCACATCAAGCAAATGTTGGGGCTGTACTTTCATCTAGGCCACAGCCGCTTCCTTCCCACTCCTATCCCCTTCCTGTCCCATCGTCGCCATAAGACCTATCTGTGTCAGTGCGACGTAAAGCAACTAGCAAAAAAACAAAAACAAAAAACCTAAAATAATGGCAATATATCCCCTTTTAATAAGCAGTGTTCTGATATGTGGGAAAGAAATAGAAATTGTAAAGCAGTTTATATACCTTGGAGAAAATACTATAACATACAATTTAAATGAAAAAATTTCTTGGACAGAAATTATCCAGAGCCCAAAAAGTAACCACAAATACATACAAGAAATATTTGTAAATAAATACAAAATTGAAACATTATTAGACTGTAGTCCAACCTGAAATAACTTATGAAAGTGAAACATTATTTAAACTAAAGCAAAAGAATAAGATAGACAAAATTTTAAAAATAGAAAGAAGAATAGTAAGAATATGCATTAATAAGAAGTACCAAAAAGAAGGAGAATGGCGCATCATCCCAAGCAGTATATCAAGAAATAGAGCCTATAACGGATTTCATGAGAAAGAAGAGAATTAATTTTCTCTTTAACTAGTGTTCTCATTTCGGTCAGTGAGCCGAGCTGAGTGGCTCAGATGGTTGAGGCTCTGGCCTTCTGACCCCAACTTGGCAGGTTCGATCCTGGCTCAGTCCGGTGGTATTTGAAGGTGCTCAAATACGTCAGCCTCGTGTTGGTAGATTTACTGGCACGTAAAAGATCTCCTGCGGGACTAAATTCCGGCGCCTCGGCATCTCCGAAAAACATAAAAGTAGTTAGTGGAACGTCAAGCAATTATTATTATTATTATTATTATTATTATTATTATTTCAGTCAGTGATTCAGGTTCCGAATTTTAATTACTTGATTCACCTGACCACCTTGAGCCTGATTTGTTGTCTTGTTTTACCTCACAACATTTTTATTGAGGCTGATTTAAGGTAAGTGCACTTCCATTTCTTGTATTTTGATGTGAATGTTTGTTTATTGTATGTCTTGTGTCATGTAACACCATCACGTGTAGATACCTTGAAGGTATGCGATAAGCCTCGAGCATTTCAATAACACATCCCCGCTCAAACTCTGTTACCTGGTTAAATTCTCCTCAACTGCAACATACAGGTATGTCAAAAGGTCAACGAGGTTTACACAACCAGGAACAACGGTTCAAGTAGTCTGTGCGAGCCCTCTGATGGCAAGACCATTCTACTAATCACGTTACTATGCTAATAAAGTGACTATCTGCCCGAGTTGTAACTGTGCGCCGAGGTTTCCAGCAAATCAACAATTCCTTCTTGGTGCGTGATTTTTTTTTTTTTTTTTTTTTTTTTTTTTTTTTTTTTTTTTTTTTTTCAGTGAGTGTATTATGTTCACACCAAATTTCTCATCTTTCTATATAAAAATTTGTATGTATGTTGAGTATTTAGACCAAACGCTGGCTGGAGCCCCAACAGCTCTGCCATCAGCATTTGTAAATGGCACAGGCTCACTGAGGAGGCATACCAGAACTAGGGAAATGAGAGAAGTAGTTTTCCATTGCCTTCCTGACTGAGTCATGTTATTATATATCAGTCTATCAAGCCCACTGAAATACACATACCAACCAACCCTAGAGTGACATTTTCACACTATCCATCACAGGGACTGGTAATGGAAGGAATGGTGTTGCTAGCATCACTCATACCTCAGTCACTTTCATACTGCCAAAACAAAAGATGAGACCTGAAGATAGTAATAAAGCAACAAATTTGCTGTAGCCTGTACCAAAATACATAGTGCGCTGTAAACGCTAGGTCTCATCAGTAAAGGTACCGTATACTCACTACTTATTTGCTACATTCTGTTACTACAATGTATGAGTATCTAACTTTACTCACCTTGAGATCAAGATGAGCTACATTATTGTTATGCATATGTTGCAGTGCTTCTAGGATTTGACGAATAAAATGGGCAGCTTCAGCTTCATCCAAACGCTCTTTGGCAGAAACGTAGTGAAAGAGCTCTCCACCTTCAATACTGTGAAAATTAAAATATTATGCATAAATCAAGGCAAAAATTACATGATATGTCACGTTAACAAACCATCCATTTCTGTTATCAAAGGTAACACAAGTATCTATAATTTTGATCATAATGGCCACCAATGAGTGACTGACTTAAATCACTGTTATTAATTATTTTAAGATCCACTTTGTCAATACAATTCAAAACCTAGTATATTTGCTACTACATCAAACACATAAATATATAAGTACATGTTTTGAGAATCTATTAATATTCTCTGTTTCAGCTTAAAATCACATGAATGTATTGGACCTTTTAAAAAATTATGCCCTAACATAAAACTGGTTAAAAACAATACAATTTAAAACATATTAAAAGTTCAAACATGAATAACATTCATATTATGTCCAATCTTGCCCATTAAATACTGTATGAGAGTTCATGTATGGTATTAATGTCAAGCTGACTTATAATTATCAAATACTGTTGTGGTGTGGCATCTGAATGACCTCTATAAACTGATTACCCTTCATAGGTCTCATGTTGTTCTTCTTCATAAAGTTGATACAGCATGTGTCTGCTTTTACCATAAACAACTGTCAAGGCTGATGCAAGTGTAATGGACTAGTATAACTTGGAAATACATATCGAATATCAAACCCATGGGTAAATAGTGAAATATTGAGGAGTAGTAGTAGTAGTTTTATTATTATTATTATTTACCGATGGACCGTTGGATCACGCATTACATTTATGATTCGCCTTTCTAACAGACCATATTGCTTTCATTCTTTCACTGTGTGCCTGTTTCCTTTCTTCTGACCACTTAGAACCCGATCTTTTAGGGACTTCATTCTCTAGCTTTACTACCCAACTATTTATCTTGTGACGGTAAATGTTTCTGTCCAGTATTTCTGATGGTTCTATCTGGGCCTTTTCCCAATCATTTTTAACATATTGAATCCATGGTACGTGCTTTAGTTTTTCAGTATATGTAAAAATCTTGTGGGTTAGCCTTGAAGACGATAGTCTGTGAACGTGTCCATAGACTATCAGTCTTCGTTTCCTGATGCCTGCGGCAAGGTTGGACAGTCTTTCCGTAGTTTTGCGCAATTTGAGTCTATACCTTTCTTCTTTTTTCTCTGGGCCCAGAATTTTCCTCAACATCTTCCTTTCCTCCTTCAAGATGTTTTCCAGATCACCTTTATCATTAAGTACCAAGATTTCACTTTGCATACAGCACTTCAAGTTTAATCACCATATTATAATGTTTGATTTTTGTATGTATGGACATGCATTTCTTGTTGTAGATGTCACGGGTTCTCCAATATGCTCTTTTGAGTTTTTGTAATCAAACTTTCTGTGCTTCCTTTGTAGGTTGTAGGATCTCACCGAGATATTTAAGGTATGGAACTTGTTTGATCTGCCCGTATTTTGTTTGTAATTCCTGAATGTCAAATTTAGTGCAAATAAACTTGGTCTTCTCGAATGAGATTTGTAGTCCAGTTTTCTCAGCACATTCCTTGAGGACGTCAATCTGTTTGATCGCTGAAATATCACTGTCTGTTAGTACCGCTAGGTCGTCTGCAAAAGCTAAACAACTGTCCTTTATGTCATTGTATTATTATTATTATTATTATTATTACTACGTGTGAGGTGTGACTATGAAGTTGCTTATGTCTGTTGTTGTTGTCATTATTATTATTATTATTATTATTATTATTATTATTATTATTATTATTATTATTTACGTAGTTATGTACAGACTTTATTTGGTATAAATCGTGGTTGTATAATTTATTATTTGTGTGTTGTACGATTTGTCTTTTGTAACAAAACATGTGAGGTTATGTCACAACACGTCTGCTGTACGTATATTAATAAGAGTTCATTTAATGTAAGAACACGTCATTAATAATATATAATTTATTATTACCTGTAAATATGATGTACAGTATAAATCCAATGTAAAGTTGTGCAACACAGGGTAATAGTCCAGAACAACACCTCTTATCACTAGAGTTGTATAGAAAATTCCAATCATTTTGTACATAGGCTATAGTAGACTCAAGTAACTACAAGAAAACATGTGTCGTACTCTTCTAGAAGCCTGGTAAGGCAATGTATATAAACAGGCAGTCTTGGGAGTTGAAGTTGAGTTGTTAGCGAGACTTGCAGTAGAAGTCGTTAGCCAAGTATGTGAACTCATGTTGTGATTTTGTTGTGATGGCAGTTGATTGAGCAGGTAGCAGGTAGGGACCCTCTTCGGAGGCAGCCCTACCCAGGGACTGGCGCCCCTGCCTATGTGAGTCTCAGACCACACTGACCCGGTGTGTAACATCTGGTATGGGTCCCAGCTCAAGGTTACGAGTGAAGACCTCAACGGCATCTACGGCGGAGAAGGTGGACTTCGGTACGGCGGAGATGGCGGAAGGGGCATACCCGTAGAGTCTGTACTCCAGAGGAGCGGCTACAAAAGATGTCTGTCTCCATGTTAGGGGCGGCCTAATTTTGAACCTGGCAGTAGGTATAAAATGCCTTTGGGTGTGGCGAGCCCATCGTAACAATAGCCTATATGGACAAAGCAGATATGGTGCCTCGGAAAAGATTAGGGCGTCCCCTGCTAAAAGCGACACGCAGCTCTTCAGGTGCTGGGGGAACGGTGAAAAATGGGCAACCAGCACCAAACTACATCAAAATTGCTACAGTAAATGTACTGTCACTGACGGGAAAGACAGAAGAACTGGTTGACTTCATGATAGAAAAAGATATAGCCATACTTGGCCTGTGTGAGACCAAGAAGAGGGGTACAGGGGAAATCCCTCTGAGAGAAGGATACAGGCTGTATTATAGCGGAGGACCTGAAGCAAGAAATGGAGTGGCCATCATACTTAGAAGAGAAATCCAAGAATATGTGGAATACACAAAGTACGTCAGCGATAGGATGATGATGATGATGATGAGAATCCAGTTTGAAAATGGCGTGAAAGATCTATTTCAGTTGTATGCCCCACAAACTGGTTGCATAGATGAACATCTAGAGGACTTCTTAGAGGAAGTGGAGAGACAGATAGAAGATAAGGAAGTATTACTGATGGGAGATCTAAATGCACAAGTTGGAATGGAAAGACAAGGAAAGGAAGATGTTGTAGGGCCCTTTGGATATGGAAATGTAAATCCAGAAGGCGAGTTGTTGGTGGATTTTTGCATGAGGAATCAAATGATTGTTGGAAACACCTGGTTTAGGAAGAAGAACAGTCAGAAGATTACAAGGTATGGTTGGGGAGACAGACGAACAAAGACCATGATTGATTATATAATAATAGAGAAAGAACACCGGAAGAACCTTGTAGATGTAACAGCCATGCCTGAAGAAGCCTTTGGTGGAGATCATAGAGTTGTGATAGGAAAATTGGAAGTTGGAAAGATTGAAAAACCCCAATTAAGAAGAGAGAAAAGAATTAAAGTATGGAAGTTGAAGGAGAAAAGCATACAAGAAGAATTTCAAAGGGAAATAATACCCTTGGTACCCAGGACAGAGGTGGGGAATGTTGAAGAGGAATGGAAAAGATTTAAGGAAGCACTGGTTGGATGTGCAGAAAAGGTGTGTGGTAGAACATCAGGAAATGTGAAAGACAAAGAAACACACTGGTGGAATGATAGGGTAAAGATTAAAGTGAAGGAAAAGAAAATGGCATGGAAAGCATGGAAAACATCTCAGACTGAAGTAGAAGAAAATATGTGGAGGCAAAGAATTTGGCCAAGAAAGTAGTGGAGGAAGAAAAGAGGAAAAGCTGGGCCTTATTCACACAGAAATTGAGAGATGATATGCAGGGCAGCAAGAAATTACTGTATGGTATCTTAAGAAACAAAAAGAGAGATCAAGTAAACAGATTTGTGAAGGATGAAGGTGGCATAATTTTAACAAAGCCAGGAGAAATAAGAAATAGATGGAGAGAGTATTTTCAGAAGCTGCTGAACATAAGAACGGATGACAGTTATTCAATGGACGACCAGGAAAGGCAATTAGTTGATGAAGAAACGGATAAAGAAATTACAATGAATGAAATTGAAATGGCAGTAAGAAAGATGAAGAATGGAAAAACTGCTGGAATAGATGAAATTTCAGTGGAGATGATAAAGGCAGCTGGAGCTGTAGGCCTGCAGTGGACATATTGGGTTCTCAGGAATGTCTGGGAGAATAAGGAGGTCCCTGCGGATTGGAAAAAAGGAATAATCATCCCAATTTTCAAGAAAGGTGATAAGAAAGTTTTGAAGAACTACAGGGGAATTACTCTAATATCCCATGTTGCTAAGATAATGGAAAGGATACTGGAAAGTAGAATAAGGTTGAGGATTGAGAATCAGATACAGGAAAATCAGTTTGGTTTCAGAAGTGGAAGGTCAACAATAGAGCCCATTTTCATTATGAGACAACTAATGGAAAAGCACTGGGAGTGCGGGAATGATATGGTGATGACATTCATTGACATTGAAAAGGCATATGACAGTGTCCCCAGGACGAAAGTTTGAGACAGTCTGGTGCAAAAAGGAATTGGACAGGAATTAATAAAAATGATCATGGCATTGTATAAGGAATGTTGTAGTTGCGTGCAAACACAATTTGGCAGGACAAGTTGGTTCAAAATGACTAGTGGGCTGAGACAGGGAAGTGTTCTATCACCAATCCTGTTTACAACAGTAATGGATGACATCATGAGAACAGCAAAAGCAGCATATGGAGGAAGAGAAATGAACATGATGTTATTTGTAGATGATATTGTCATTTGGGGAGAAGATGACAGGAAGGTTCAAGAACAGTTGAATGTGGTGAATGGGAAGATCGAAGAATGTGGACTGAAAATAAGTGTAGAAAAGAGTAAAACTCTTGTTATGACTAGAGGGGAGAAAGAAGGGTAAGGTCAGATTAGACTTGCAGACAAGCCCCTGGAAGTAGTGGAAACGTTTAAATACCTGGGGAGTGAATTAATGGAGAATGCTCGACTGGATGCTGAGATTAGTAAAAGGATTCAAACTGGAAGTTGTTTCTATCATAATGTAAGAAACATGTTATGGGACAAAGATGTGGCAATGGAAGCAAAGGATACTATGTACAAGATGTATTATGTACCCATAACAACTTACGGAGCAGAAACTTGGACAATGACAAAGAAGGATGAGAGTCGAACACAGGCAGCCAAAATGTTCTTGAGGAGTATGATACAGAAGAGTAGAAGAGACAAAATAAGGAATGAGAAAATCCAGGAAGAAATTGGAGTGGAAAAAATGAATGATAGAATAGAGAAGAGCCGACTAAGATGGTTTGGGCACATAAAGCGAATGAGCAACGAAAGAATGCCAAAAAAGGTGATGGAAATGCAAATCCAAGGAAGGAGAGGCCGTGGACGACCACGATTGAGATGGAAGGATACCATTCAACGCAGCATTATAGAAAGAAACCTGGACTGGGACACAGTGTTGGAGGAGGAGTGGTGGAAAGACCGAAGAAAGTGGAGAGGAACCATATTTGCCCCTACCCGGCTACAGCTGGAGAAAGGGAAATGATGATGATGATGATGATGATGATGAAGATGATGGTAGTTGATTGACATGCTAATGTTGCAATCTTCTTCTTCTTCTTCTTCTTCTTCTTCTTCTTCTTCTTCTTCTTCTTCTTCTTCTTCTTCTTCTTCTTATTTGATGTTTTTTGTTCAAAATGGTGTTTTATTGATGTGTGTGTATATAATTTGTAAATAAAAAAGTGTACACAACTGACAGCATCGCGTGTATGCATCTTTGTAATTACAACAATGGCGACTGTGTGATAGGACTGAAGAATAATTTCGGTAGTGAATACGAGTGTAAGTGGAAATCAGAACAAAATACAAGTGATACTGGAAAATATGTCTGTAAAACAAATGCAAGACGAACTCGAAACAAGAAATCTTCCGAGCGGCAATATGAAATCATTGAAGACACAGCTACGATAAGACCTCATTAAAAATAGTGAAGATCCCGAAAGGTTTTTCATCGAGGTGGACGAACATCCGGACTCGTCATTGGAAGAGGAGGTAAATATGACTACAATGTGTTCCAACTTAATGAGCATGATACAGACACTCAATTCCACCTTAACAGAATAAATTTTGAAAGTAAATGACAAAATCTCAGATGTTGATTGAGTTAATTCCACCTTAATAGAACCAATTTCAAAAGTAGATGACAAAATCTCAGATGTTGATTCACTAGTTAATTCCACCTTAACAAAACAGAATGACAAACTTAAGAGACAAAATTTCTCAAACTAATACAGTTTTAACCAGACAAATATCTCAAATGTACACACAGGTTTACAAAGTAGAACAGTGCCTAGAATCGAAAATTTCAACCATAGTTGATAAAATTTGGCAGACGAATTCCCAAATTAGCAACATGTCCAATCAATTAACACAGCTGATATCGGACATCAGGTCAAAACTGGGACAGGCTGAGCAGATTGATAGTGGGGTAAACCAGCTGGAAGGGGACATCTCGAACATGAAGGAGGAGATGGAAATCCAGGTTACCGGCATCAAACAACAGACTGAGAGGAAAATTTCTACCGTGAGGGAAATCCTGAAAGCTGTATTTCTGCCATTGAAGGAAGGTAGAAAACCAAATTTCGACCATCAAGGGAGATGTGCAGAATATGCAAGAGAGCATCCTTCATGCAGTAGAAGATAGATTAACTCGAACAGGACCTATCACCACACCTTCAACCCCCTCAAAACTAACCGGCAACACAGGACACCTAGACCCGAAGGTGATTATAGATAGTCTTCCAGAATTCCACGGGCGACTGGAAGAGAACCCAACTAGCTACATCGAAGGATCGATCAATCTACTAGGAAAGACTAATCTATCAGAGGACATTTCCGTTCAACTCGTCACACCGAAGTTAAAGGGGAAAGCCGCTACTTGGTGGAATAACTTGAAGGGATTAAAATTAAACTGGACTTATTTCAAGAGGGAATTCCATGCTAGGTTTAATTCCGAAGGGGTAAAGACCTCTGTGAAATGGAAGCTACTGACTATGTGAACAAGCACGTTCAATTTCATTCTTAAAAAACGGAAATCAGTGATACACTCTGCTGTATCTTAAAGCATAGCACATTCTTAATTTCAGAACCTAGCATGAAGATTACGCGATTGTTACTTAAGCCTTTATTTCTAAAGCATTAACAACTACTATCAGAAATGCTAATTATGCATTTATTGCAAAAACATGTTCTTCCCTTTCATTCTGAATTTTGTTTACTGTACACAAGTCGACGGGTATTACTTATTGACTCCGACACTGCCTTTGAATGAAGACAACGAGCTCGCTAGAGCACGCAGCAAGGAAACAATACAAAAGATGATTGATCGCGTTCAATATAATAGCTGGAGTGCATAAATATTGATACCGAAAAAATAATATGCTTAATCACTTGTAATAATGGATGCATCAGTGATAGGGATCTTGCTGTAACCAAAGGATAATACACAGTTTAATATAGTAATTTTCATGGGACACAAATAAACTGTAGTTATAGCAGGGTTCTCGCTACATGCTGTACTCGCTATAGTGGACTTCTACTGTATTTCAGATAAGGTGCTATATCCCAACGCTTTACCTTCAATATATCCTCAGAAATCTTATTAATCACAGCTGCTTTTCCAGCTTTCAACTTTTGTATCTTTTTGTAAATGACTTTATTACCATACGTAAATTTCAGTAGGCCTAATTTGCCATTATTATGTGTCTCTTCTATCTGGACATTATCCTTATACACTGTTCAGCCAGAACTTTATGACCACCTACCTAATAACCGGTATGTCCACTTTTGGCACGGATAACAGCGGCGACGTGTCTTCGCGTGGAAGGAATAAGGCCTTGGTAGGTCACTGGAGGGTGCTGGTACCACATCAGCACACACAAGTCATCTAATTCCCATAAATTCCAGGGAGGAGGGCGATGAGCTCTGACGACACGTGCAATCACATCCCAGATGTGTTCAATCTGGTTAAGATCTGGAGGGTTGGTAGGCCAGCACATCAATTGCAATTTGCCACTGTGTTCCTTGAACCATTCCATCACACTCCTGGTCTTGTGACATGGCGTATTATCTTGTTGAAAAATGCCACTGCCGTTGGGAAACATGACTGTCACGAATGGGTGTACGTTGGCTGCAACCAGTGTATGATACTTCTCGGCCGTCATGGTGCCTTGCACAAGTTCCACTGGACCCATAGATGCCCAAGTGAATGTTCCCCAGAACATAATTGAACCACCGCCAGCTTGTCTCCATCCCGCAGTACAGGTGTCAAGGAACTGTTCCCCTGGAAGATGATGGATTTGCAACCTCCCATCGGCATCACGAAGACGGTATCAGAATTCATCAGACTGTGCAATGCTCTGCCGCTGTGCCAACGTCCAGTGATGATGGTCACGTGCCCATTTCAGTCATAGTTGCCGATGTCATGGTGTTAACATTGGGTCATGCAAGGGTCATCGGCTGCGGAGGTTCATCCTTAGGAGTGTTCGGTGCACTGTGTGTTCAGACACACTTGTAATCTGCCCAGCATTAAAGTCAGTTCCGCCACAGTTCGCCGCCTGTTCTCTTTTACCAGCCTGTCCAGCCTACGACGTCCGTCATCTGTAATGATGGGTGGCCGCCCAGCCCCTCAGCGTTTGAACATGGTTTCACCTTGGTATCGCCACTTGTTGAAAACACTTAGCACAGCACTCCTCAAACACCCGACCAGTAGCGCAGTTTCCTAAATGCTCGTGCCGAGCCTCTGGGCCGTCAAAATCTGCTCTCGGTCAAACTCAGAGAGATTGTGCGCCTTCCCCATTCTACACACGGACAGCACGGTCATTGATACTACATGCACCATGCATGTGTCTGACTACCATATGTCAATAGTAGGTAGGTGGTCATAATGTTCTGGCTGATCAGTGTATTTACCTACCTTTACATATTGCTGACTGAATACTTCTGCCTTCATTGATGGTTATGAATTTCATGTTTTTGGTCCGTATTGAACAATATATAAGTAATAATAATAATAACTTAAATGTTTCCACCTTTTCAATACAATATATTCACAAAATTACAAAATTATACGGTACTAGTTTCGACCCATCTAGGGGTCATCATCAGCCGTATTGGATTTCGCCACAAGTGATCTTTGCTCCAATACGGCTGATGATGACCCCTAGATGGGTCGAAACTAGTACCGTATAATTTTGTAATTTTGTGAATATATTGTATTGAAAAGGTGGAAACATTTAAGTTATTATTATTATTACTTCTGCCTTCTGTAAGTTCTCGCATATACACTCCCCTTGTTCATTAATGATCCCTGGAATGTCCTTCCTGGAAGCTCTTTCTGCCTTAAAGTATCTATACATATCCTTCCATTGCTCCCTAAAATTAATATGCCTGCCAATTATGTAAGCCAGCAGGTTAACCTTAGCTAAATTCAATTTCCTAATAGTTCCTTCAATAACTCCTTACTCCTGCAACCATTCCTAACCCTCATCATCATCATCATCATCATCATCATCATCATCATCATCATCATCATCATCATCATTTCCAGTTTCCAGCTTCCTGGGTCGGGTTGTAGAAAGGATGTAAAAGAGAGGGCATAAGTCTCTGGTTAGACCCCAACTAGAGTAAGGTTTCAGTGTATGGAACCCTCACCAGGATTACTTGATTCAAGAACTGGAAAAAATCCAAAAGAAAAGCAGCTTGATTTGTTCTGGATGATTTCCGACAAAAGAGTAGCGTTACAAAAATGTTGCAAAGTTTGGGCTAGGAAGACTTGGGAGAAAGGAGACAAGCTGCTCGACTAAGGGGTATGTGATTGGAATAATAACAATAATTAATTTGACCACCTAATCATTACAATAAGTCTTGTCTTTGTTGATTTACATTGACATGTTAACTAAAATGGTACATGTTTCGTCTTGTATATAGGCATCATCAGCCATTGCCTTAACTTTGAAATAAAATCAGGCACCTGATTTACATATAAATAAAATAAAACTAATTTATAAAAAGCCTCAAAGAGACTTGAACTAAAATTAACATATGGTAAAAGACTAGTACAATGTTTGTTTTAAAGATATTGCAATGAGTGAGGAGTTTACAACTGATGAAAGTATTTGCATTATTGATATTAGAAGGCTACTATTATAAGTAAAATGAACAAAGCAACAGTCTGTTATAAACAAGTGGTAAGATTGCTATAAAATTACGCTGAACGACCAGCGGTTACAATTAGACAATGACGAGAATGATGATCAAAATTGTATTTATTCAAAAAATAACGTTGAATAAAATAATGTTGAAGGATGGTCGTCAATAACTTTTAGCTCATAACGTAACAAGTTACCCTCACCATCGTCGAATGGTAAGTGTACACAATTTCCACAACATTTTATTATGATTTTTTCACACAATTAACACCATGCTTCTGATTTCCTTTTACAGATTCAACTGTCACATTGCCTTTTCGACTAGAATGTCAATAAACCCATATTCTTAACAACGTTTTAAGCATCGCATCAAATTGAGATGGTCCATAGAGGTTCAATTTAAACATCGTTCATCAACCTTCAACTACAACTTCGTATTTTTTCATCAAAGTGAACCACAACTTCACCACATGCCATTGACTTTCAACTTTTATCTCATGTAAACAAATAATTACAGGTCTCTTGACCTGCACTCACTGCAATGTCTTTAAAACCAACATCGTACTAGTCTTTTACCATATCTTAATTTTAGTTCAAGTCTCTTCAAGGCATTTTATAAATTAGTTTTATTTTATTTATATGTAAATCAGGTGACTGATTTTATTTCAAGGTTAAGGCAATGGCCGATGATGCCTATATACAAGCCGAAACATGTACCATTTTAGTTAACATGTCAATGTAAATCAACAAAGGCAAGGCTTATTGTATTGATTAGGTGGTCAAATTAATAAATTAACTTATTGTTATTATTCCAATCAAATATCATCAATACGGATCAAAAATGATATTTATCATATGTAATAAGGGATATGTTCTGAGCTGTCAGTGGAGAGATGGCATGGGACGACATCAGTAGACGAATAAGTTTGAGTGGTATCTTTAAAAGTAGGAAAGATCACAATATGAAGTTAAAGTTGGAATTAAAGAGGATAAATTGGGGCAAATATTCGTTTATAGGAAGGAGAGTTAGGGATTGGAATAACTTACTAAGGGAGATGTTCAATAAATTTCCAATTTCTCTGCAATCATTTACGAAAAGTCTAGGAAAACAACAGATAGGGAATCTGCCACCTGGGCGACTGCCCTAAATGCAGATCAGTAGTGACTGATTGATTGGGTTGTGAATCAAGGACCTCCATCGCTGCCTGTCTCCCCACCACTCTTCTCCTTTATTAAGTACATCTTCTGATTTTCCTCCCCTCTTTTCTAAGCACTCCCACACTGAATCTGTCCACCTCTTTCGGGGTCTTTCTCGTGGTCTCTTTCCTGTTAACTTCTCTGAAAAAGCTTTCTTTCTAATCTGCACATTTTTCTTAATCTCTTTATTTCTCTGTTATAATGGGTCCTTACCATTCCTTACCACTTTAAAGGTACATACCTGTCTTCACACTTCGCAACAACTGCTTTAAACCCATCCCGCAGGCTATTTACATTTTTATTTACCATTTTCCATTGATCATAATTGCTTTTTAAAAACTTTCCCATACTTCTCTTAACCATATGGTACTGCCTATAAGTCCTACTTTTACAATAAATTGAAATAACATAAAAACTAATTGCTTTGTAACATTTTACACTTTAAGCTTTCTGGAAAGTCTTTTAGAGTTCTCATTTCATTGTAGGACCTTATTCTATGCCATAATAATATATATATGCATGCCACAGAATTCACAACATGACTTTTAAGAATTATGGTATTAAAAAAGTTATGTGTTTAACAGTATAAGTCCCTAGAATTCATAACGATTAAAAATGTACTCGCTATAGCAGATTATCGTCATATCCAATTATTTGTAAGAGTTGGCGGGGGGGGCCCACATACATTAAAATCGGTATGAAGCGGCTATCAGTTTATTCAAAACTTGTGTTTTTGCAGATTTCCATACTACGGCTTATTCATTAGTTATTTTTCTACAATTGAGACAATGTGAACGCATGTATTCAATTTCATTCTGAAAACCTAGAGTAGTATCACTCCCAAGGCTTCTGTGGCAAACGTTTCAGTTTTCATATTTAAGAGCATCACTTAACCTAACTTAATCTTATACTGTATGTATCATGAAAACATATTTCAAGCACCAGTAGAGTAACAATAACCTTTCTGCTATAAATTTACATGGGAATAGCCTTTCCGAAATTTAACTAGACACAAAAATACAGTGAAACCTTGTTAATGCATTCCTCATTTAAGACAATTTTTTGCTGAGCACATTGTATATTCAATTTTAGTTCAATTCAATCAATCCTAATTCATGCCTTATTAAACCTACATAAAAATACTTTTATTATGTCACAAATTTTCATTATTACCGCCTTGTACAATCACATTCTTCCTAGCCCTGAAAACGTTCTTTGTCATCCCTTGTGCAAGGAACGTGATTTCCAACACAGATTAAAGACCTCACCATAGGACATCCTGGGATTAAGTGAAGTAAAATGGAAAGCAAAAGGAATGAAGAAACTAAGAAAGGGCTACACCTTGTACTGGATGGGTAACAGTAAAGAGAAAAGAAATGGAGTGGGATTTCTAGTGAATCAGAATGTTGAACCAATAGCTGAAGTTGAGTATGTAAATGAAAGAATTATAATAATGCACATACATGTAAACAAGGAACTACTGAAGATAGTACAGGTGTATGCTCCACAGACAGGATGTAGCATGGAAGAAAAAGATTTCCTCAAGGAACTGGAAACACATATTGTTGAAGATGGGATCATGATAATGGGAGATCTGAATGCTCATGTGGGAACTGACTGAATGGGATATGAGAATGTTCTAGGCCCACATGGGTATGGTGACAGAAATTAAGATGGAGAGAAACTACTGGACTTTGGTATCAGAAATAACCTGATAATAAAGAACACATGGTTTATGAAGAGGAACAGCAATAAGATCAGCCAATATAGTTGGGATGGACAGACCGAGAATGGGGAAGATAAGTCATGAATACGAAGATAATCCCCAGTGAAAGTATGGAAGGTAATCATAGATTATTAAATGTTGAATTAAGGTGGCCATATACACTAGGAATAATTTTTTTTAAAGAATAATCTCTAGCAATGTTAAATTTTGAAGTTCATTTTACACAAATTTTATGTTAATTGTTTATAAAAAATTATTTGTTGCTATTTACACTGGGGTACTTAAAGTCTTCTATCTCTCACATTTTAAAACCAAAATCCATGAAACTTGAACAAAAACAATCTAACTTACATGGGGAATGTTCCCTACCACTTTTGTTTGAATTAGTCACAAGCAAGGGTTTTAAAATTATATTACAATTTAAGTTTCTTGAAATTTTGTTTAACAAAATTGTTTAAATCATCATCATCATCATCGTTGACCAACTCCAGTTTCCAGGTATAGTATACGAGCCCCTTCCATTTCATTCTGTCCATGAACCATTCTTCGTTCACAATCCGTTCCCAAACCTGACCTCTCTCCTTTACATCCTTCTTCATTAAGTCTGTCCAATTTCTCTAGGTCTGCCCACTGGTCTCTTTCCCCCGATTTCTCTTTCATACTCCTTTCTTGCAGACCTGTTGGCACTCATTCTTTTCACATGATCAAACCACTTCAGTCTTGCCTTTTGGATCTTCTGGAGTAAGGAGTCTTCTAGTCCTACGTCTTCTCTGACTTTTTCATTCCTGATTTTATCCCTCCTGGTCTTCTGGATCATTTCTGCTGGAGTTTCAAGTTGTCCTTTCTTGTTAATGTAGCGGTTTCCAGGCTGTATGTGAGGATAGGGGTGTAGTATGATTTATACAGTGTCATCTTGGTTTTGAGTGGTACTTGTTTATTCCATAGTAGCTGTCTTACTTGGAGGTAAAAATGTATTGCTTTACTGATTCGACTGTTTACTTCATATTTAGCTAAGTTATCTTTGGATATTATACTACCCAAGTACTTAAATTCTGTGACACTGTCCAGCTTAGTGCCATTTAGCATGATTTCTGGCTGACTGTCACCCTTCTGTACCTTCAACACCACCATTTTAGCCTTGTTGATGTTTAATCCATATCTCTCAAACTCCTGACTCCACCCCTGCAGTCTCTCTTCTACATCTTTCTCTGAGTTACCCCAAAATACTACATCATCTGCAAATGCAAATGCTTTTAAGTCTTGTTGTCCCTTTTCTTTTAGTGCCTTTAATATGGAATCCATTACAATGATAAATAATAGGGGCGACCTTGTTGTACTCCCCTTTTTGTCTCAAACCAGTCTGACAGTCCAGAACCGACTTGTACACAGCTTCTGGTTTTCTCATAAAGCACCTTAACTTTTGAAATTAGACTGTCTCGAACTTTGACTTTCTCAGGCACCCCCAATAAGCTCCCTTGGTATGTTGTCATAGGCCTTTTCGATGTCAAGAGACAGTAGATATAAAGGCTTCTCTTTTTCCCAATGTTTTTCCATCAGCATCCTGACAGCAAATATAAGATCTGCTGTTGATCTTCCAGGCCTAAAGCCATATTGTTCCTCTTCTAAAAGTGGTTCTACAATTTATCGTAGTCTATTCTCTATAATTTTTCCAGAATTTTTAGTCCATGAGAGAGTAGAGTGATGCCATGGTAGTTGGTACAATTCCATCTGCTGCCTTTCATAGGTACAATTATACCTTTCTTCCAGTCTTCTGGGATGGTATTTTTCTGCCGTACTACATTTAGGAGTCTATACAGCCAATGGATTGCTGGGGTCCCTCCTGCTCTTAACATGTACACACTTAACTCAACTATTCCTGCAGCTTTCCCTTTCTTCATACTTTTAAGGCTCTTCTCTATCTCCAGCCATGTGATTGGTAGCTCTATATTTTTACTGGGCTCTTCACTTTTTCCAGATTCACCTCTGTTTTGAATTACATTTGATGCCTCTCCATTCAGGAGCTTGTCAAAGAAGGTCTTGAATTCTCTCCTGATTCTATCTTCCTCTCGTACTACTGATCCACTGTCCTGCTCTTTTACCTTGATGTCTTCTAGTTTATTTCGCTTGTTTTTAATTACTCTGTAAAGAAGTTTCTTGTTTCCTCTGCTGTCCTCTTCCAACTTTTCCACAAACTCATTCCATTTTTTCTCTTTCCCTTCTCTTACTATCCTCTTAGCTGTAAGTTTTTTTTTGCCCTGTAGAGTTCCCGTAGTTTAGTTATTTCTTGGCCACCTGGATCTTGTACATCTCTTTGGGCAACCACTGCAATCAACCTCCCGAGTATTGGCGGGTAAACCATAGACTTAACTGACATGAGGAAATGCATGTCAGGCACTGACCATCTAGTGCATAACGAAGTATCAACACGAAGATCCATGGTAGGCCTAACAACCCAGTGGTAGCGTCTTCAAATTGCTTTCAACAATCAAAATTGTTTAAAAATGTTGTTAAAATTACATTTTTATGAATATCATTTTCTCAGTGCTAGGGAACATAGATAAATGTATTAGCTTTATTTTGAAATAAAAATCAAGCAGATACCATTTCTTTGAGAAAAGTTAAAGCACTTTGAATGATTTCAAATGTAAAAAAAAAAAAAAATTAATGAGTAAATCGCATTTTTAAAGTTTACTTAGTATGTTTTCACTCGCATTCTGTTTTGATCACATCAGAAACCTCCTGGGACATACACAGGTCCTTCCTTGGAAGCTGTACGGTCTTCCTTCATCTTTTTCTGGCCTGAGGTACCTCCTTCTGGTCTTCCCTTCTGGAGTAAACTTTCTGGCACATGTTGAAATACGAAGTTGGTCTGAACATTTCACTGAGTCTACCATGTACATTCCAGGAATTATGTTCATTATTTTCATTACCTGAAGCTCTATTTGTCTTCCGCAATTAAAGTGACATACAGCATCCATTACGGATAGTTTTAATGTGGTGAGACCAACATAGGAGGTTTTCGGACACCGCAGCCAAATGGTGCCATTGAACGACTCATTATTATTTTGTGTCTTGCCATGCAGACACTTAGCAAGCATATCAGGAGCAGTGAGCCGTTTATAAATAGGTTCCACTTCCTGCACAATATCAAAAGGGATGCCTTCTTTGCCTTTGTAAGCATGTAGTTCTCCCTTAGCCTTTGACCTCTGGTAACTACACCAACTATTCTCTCCTGGTGGACATCTGTGGTGGGTAGGAAAATCTTTCCTTGCTGCAAGATGAGAGAAAGTGGCCCATATAGCATTTTTCATTTTGGCTACACTTTCTGTATTTTCTCAAAGAGCTATACCAAAATGATTTTGCAGTTTTTCAATTTTAATTTTAGTAAGTTTGCCTTTGCCACCAAGTTTTTTGTCTGTAGCAAGTTTTCTCAAAGCAGTGCCTAAATGTTTCTGGTAATGCCCAATGCATTCCATTTTAGTAATAGTTTTACCTTTATATGGGTCAGCCTCAATAACAGATTTATAACTTTTTGAGTCACCATCACCATAGTAGTGAGTATATTGGAGTTGCCTTGTATCCTTGGAACGCATGAAGATTCTAACTGCACCAACAGGTTCCATGTTAGGAGAGCTGCCTTTATTATTAATATCACAATAAACAGCATAGACTGCTTTCCAGGAGAGATGTGCTGGGTCATTTTTATCAACTTTGGCATGTTTCCTACAACCCAAACAGTCCTTGGATAAAACTTCTGTATCCAACACTTTGCCTGTATCCACTGAGATAGCAGTGACGACACCCAAAAGGGAAGAAAAACCACGCTTCATCCAGGTACCATCCACACTTACATCACATTCATTCTCCCCAATAAGTTCTCTGACCTCATCTGCTCCTTCTTTCATTGTCTCATTGCCAAGTTCAGTAACTACTCTGCATAGTTCCTTAGTGTGGTTATGATAAACAATGGGATTTGGAGGTGGTGGCATATTCATCACTGATGAGAATGTTTTGGCTTCAGCATAACCACATCCAATTTGCCTCATACCATATACCATTCTTCTGTTCACTTCATAAGCTTGGCCTTGTTTAGGAGATGTATACATGTAATCTGTCATGTGACCGCAAAATTTACAACACAAGGCCAGTTTTGAAGCCCAACCCTTTTGCATTGACTTGCCTTGCTCTATAGAAATAACATTAGAATTGCAGCACTCATAACAGGCTACCATAGCCAGTAACATTTGTAGAGAGTGTAAATGAAATAGTATAAAATTACAGTTTTCATCACCACTAAATTTCTCGCTAAGTTCATCAGTTGATAATTTTCTATATGAAGCACCTAGGTTAAGTTGTTCTTGTTCATTTGTATTTTCACCTGTAGCACTCACATTATCAGTGTTATTATTTACATTAGAGGAATACTAATTACCACGGAATTTGCTTTTCCTTTTAGCACTATTTCTTGAACTGGAACCCATTATATCAATGAATACACACTAACACACAAGAAGTTTGGAATGTTTTTTCTTTCACAAAACACAGACAGGTGTTGCATTCTGGTGGAATGCACATGCACTAACATGAAACAAATGAAGAACGATATGCTACTTGATGGAAACCAGTGGGAAAGAGAAAGCAAAAGTCAGTTTAGGCTCGAAAGGAATTGTATAGATCTGCTGATACGCCAGTCATGAGCTGTCAGTCAGAATGGTTGCACCCTCTTACAGTAAATAATTTATTTAGACATGAAAGTTTAATGGTATATTTATGAACCATACATTTTCTAAAACTAGAAGAAATTTCCTACAAAATAGATTTTTTTAAAGTGAAATTTCTGAAAAGTAGTGTATATGGCCACCTTAAAACAAGTAAAAAAAAAAACTAAAATTGTATTGAAGAAGAAACCGAAGATCAGGATTTGGGAATTGGAGGAGCAGGATAAAAGAATGGCATTCCAAGATTGGATAAAAAGGAAGTTGCCTAACACGGGAATATAAAGTGGAAAAGAAGAGTGGGACAATTAAAGACAGACATTTGCGGAAGCAGCAATTGAGGTATGCAGGAAAACAAAAGCAAAGGTTAAGGGAGAGGAGACACGGTGGTGGACAAAGAAAATTAAAAAAAGAAATAAAAGAAAGGAACAAGGTGAAGGAAGAAATGGATAAGGAAAAGCAAAAAAAAAAAAAAAAAAACGTATCTACAATCACAAAGAATGGGTACCGTCCACCTAATCACCTAGATTACAACTGATAGATTACAAAAAAAATAAACGTACCTGAGGGATGAGAATAAGATAAAAAGGTTACATGTGGAATGCAAAAGATTGAAAGTACAAGTAAAGAGGAGTATCAAGGAAGAAAAGGAGAAATGTTGGAGAGCAAGATAGTGAAGGAAATCAGAAACTATGAAATGAAATGGCATATGGCTTTTAGTGCCAGGAGTGTCCGAAGACATGTTCGGCTCGCCAGGTGCAGGTCTTTTGATATGACACCCGTAGGCGACCTGCGTGTCTTGATGAGGATGAAATGATGATAAAGACGCCACATACAACCAGCCCCAGTGCCAGCGAAATTAACCAATGATGGTTAAAATTCCTGACCCTGCCGGGAATCGAACCCGGGACCCCTGTGACCAAGGGCCAGCACGCTAACCATTTATCCATGGAGCCGGACATCGGAAACTATTATACAGAGTAATAAAATCAAAAAGAAAAAATCAAGAAAAAATCAAGGCATTAGAGAGAGAAGATGGATCCATAGTACCTGAAGAAAAAAATAAAGAAAAAAAGGATCTTCAGAAGCAATGGCAAAGTATTTTGAAAAACATTATAATGAGAATGACTGCTCGGAGGAAAGAGATAAGAAAATGGAAATAATAGATGGAGAAAAAGAATAGAACACAATAACATGGTTGGAACTTGAAAGGGCAGTGAAAGTAATGACCAAAGGTAAAGCAAGTGGAAATGACGAATTCCTGCTGATATGATTAAGGCAGTAGACTACAGTGGCTATACCAAGCCCTCAATGCCATATGGTAAGATGAAAGGATACCTGAAGATTGGCAACAAGGAAGCATTGTACCATTGTCAAAAAACGAAATAGGAGGAAATGTGAAAATTATTGAAGTATAACCCTATTATCACATGGGCTAAAAATAATGGAGAAAGTCATAGACAAAAGACTGAGGGATAAAATAACAACACAGTTAGAGGAAGAACAATATGGCTTTAGGCCGAATAGATCAACAATAGACTTGATATTCACAGTGCGAACGATTAAGGAATACACATCTGGAAAGGAACAAGGAAATCATCTTTGTATTTTTGGATTTGGAAAAAGCTTATGATACATTTAAGAGAAAAGGAAAAAGGAATGTACCAAAATAATTAATTAACAAGATTAAAATGTTGTATCGTGAGAGTAAAAGCAGTGTACAAGTGGGGAGTGATGACTGAAACATTTTATACAAAGAAAGGTCTCAAGCAAGGAAGTGCACTGTTGCCATTACTGTTTATTATATTGATGGATGAAATCATAAAACATGTAAAACTGAGTATCAGTAGTGATGAAGTGAATGCTTTGGTATTTTCAGATGATGTGGTGATTTGGGGAAGAGAAAAGGAAGTAAAAAGGAGACTGGAGATTTGGAATGAAAATCTGAAGGAGTTTGGAATGGTAATTAGTAAAAAGAAAACTGTAGTCATGCACTGTGGAAAAGAGAAAAAGAGAAGCCAAGTGAACATAGATGGAGAACAGTTAGAGAATGTAGAGCAGTTTACATATCTGGGTAACATCATTAATGGAAGGAATGAAATCAACCCTGAAATTCATAACAGACTAAGTAAAGGTACAACATTTTATCATCAAGTCAGAGAGCTTTTATGGGATGATAAAGTGCCTAAGAGAACGAAATTAGCACTATATAAACAGTATTTCACACCAATTGTAACATACGAACCAGAAACGCTGGTAACTAATAAGAGACAAGATAGTAAGATCCAAGCAGTAGAAATGAAATTTTTAAGAACATCTGTTAAAAAGACAAGAGATAGAATTCAAAATATTAAAATCAGAGAAGAGCTAAATATAGAACCATTAGTACAGAACATACAGAAAGCAAGACTGAGATTGTTCGGACATGTAAAAAGAATAGGAACGGGTAGCAAGAAGGGAATTGGAAAAGGAAGTTAAGGGAAAGAGACCAGTTGGAAGACCGAGAAGAAGGTGGATGGATCAGATTTGGAAGGACATTAGAGAAGCTGGATTGGATGTGGCGGAAGTAATGGAGCAGGAAAAGTGGAAGGACAGAAAGGAGTGGAGGAGGCTTGTTAACAACACCCAGGCGACTGGAGTGGGACATTGATAATGATGATGATGATGACCACAGGAGGCAGGTCAGCGAAAGTTGAAAGAAAACTGGAAAAGGCCTTGAAATCCTGAACTTACAGGGTACATTACACCTTCGTTAGCAAGCCGTTAGCCTCAGTAAACTTCAGTTTTGTTTGCTCTCTGGTTTTCACTGATATTGCTGAATAACCCAGTAAGCCTGTTGGTGTTTTCATTTTGCATTCCATTCAGAAGTTTGAAGTTTATTCTGTGTTGAGTGATACAGTGAAGGGTAGTGAATATTTGTCGCATGATAGCCTATCAATGGATTAGGAACATAATCGTGGAAGTTGATTAGCGTGCTGCATATTTGTTTTGTGGTAGCCCAGTTATGGATACTGACAAAGTCGTGAATTCGTTTATTAATGAAGAAAAAAATTAAAATCCAGGAAGTGAACAGGCATCCACAACTTTTAACAGTAGCACGTATGTTGAAACTTGCACCTTCGAGTTTCGACTTGAGTCGATCAAAGTGTTGTCACATTCAAGATGGCAGTCAAAGTCATTCTCTCACACATGGCTGGGTTTTTGTCCAAATAATTCATGGTCGAAGAATGTGACCAGAAGGTTTAATAACCCATAGGTCCGATATATAAGGCTTCTGCTGACATTTGTTTTAGAAAGAGTGTGATCTGTAATAATGCACTGAGACTTTTACCAGTCCCCCAAGTGCAAATGTTTTATATTTTGTTGTATTAATCTGGCAGACCCCGTACGATGGTGACACACCTGGAAACCACCGACCTGCCACAACTGCGAGGAAACTTCCTGCAACCAAACAACCAGAACATGGAAAATAAGCAATGCCCGAAATGTGCCAAATGTGCCATAACCCTGACAAAGGACGAAAACACCGTCAGCTGTGATGGTGACTGTGAACTCCGGTTCCACAGAGAATGCACTACGCTTACAATAACAGAGTACAACGCTCTAAAGTCAAGGAAAGGATCCCTACTATGGATGTGTGAAACATGCAGAAACCGCCTAAAAACCTACGGACTGAACTCTGGAACCTCAGAAGATCATGGGACAAGACAAATCACGCTTGAAAATAAACAAACATGCGATGAAATCAAGGAAAAGCTTAATGAAGTAAGCGAAGATCTAATGAAGAAAACGACACTCATCCTGGAGACACAACTTCAGCAAGCAGACATATTGTCGAAAGGCCTGGAAAAATCTGCAACCAGAAGAACTACGAATAACACCAAAACAACGGGAGACACCGCAACCACAACGACTGAGGCTACAAACTTGAATGCAGACAATGAAGTAGTCCAAGAAAAACACCAAAGACCTCAAAAAGGAAGAATCACTGCCAAGAAAGGATTGGCCCCGAAACCACCACAAGTGGAGTCAAATAGCCACGAACAGAACATTAGAGTAATTGAAGACAAAGAAACGTCATCTGATAACACCGAAGAGGGCACTTGGACAGAGGCTGTGAAGCAAAACTGGCACCGTAGACAGGTAATCATAGGTTCAAGAAAGGCTGATGAAACTAGCAACCTAAGAGCGGCTCATAGAACAGCCTGGTTGTATATAGGCAAACTTCATCAGAACACGGAGAGAGAGGATATTATTAAATTCTTTTGAGATAACAATATATCTGATGACATTATTTGTGACCAATTAGACACAAAAGGTATAAAGAAGGCGTTTCGAATTGGTATTGGTTTCGACCACCTAGAAAAAGTAAATAACCCAAAATTCTGGCCAGGGAGGATTTTGGTCAGGAGGCATAATTTTCGACCCCATAACGGCTCGGGTACAATGCTCTCAACCAAATCCTGATAACGATGATAACGTTTTGCCTACATCAAAGATTAAGCTACTATTATGGAATACTGAAGAACTGCTGAGCATGACAAACACACTAGAAGAGAAGATACAGGAATTTGATGTAATAATCCTAGTGGAAACATTTTTAACGCATGCGTGGCAAACCAGTAAATATTATTCAACATTCGTCATGGCAGAAAAATCTCCAGTAGGGAGGCCCAAAGGAGGCATTGCATGTCTGTTCACTGATCAATTCTCACCATTTAGTGTACAATACAGATCTACGAATGTTTTAGTAGTTCGAACCAAGCCGTGTGTTTGTGTATGCGTATATTTCCAGCCAGATTTCTCATCAACTGAGATTATTGAGGAAGTTAGTAAAGCTTTAACTGTGACTACTAGGGATGATGCCATTATCCTTGCCGGAGACCTAAATTGTCGCACTGATACAGAACATCGAAAATCAACAGACGTTTTGGACTTCTTAGAAGAGGAAGGTCTTCAGTTGCTGAATGCCTCTGACATGAATACCTACATGTCTCATAATGGTGCTAGCACAATAGATCTGGTGTTTATAAACTCCAAGTTTGTGCCGATCAAGCAGGAGGTTATTCTCGAGGCGCAACGGAAACACCTACCAGTTGCAACTTCCTTACAGCTGGAGAATAGGCCTAGTACGCTTGATACAGTTAAACAACGTACAAAAATAAGTAGAAAAAGTAATCCGTCTCTTATCTGTGGTGAAGATAATCAAACAATACTTAACCTATTACGAGAGGGTAATCTTAATGAGGCTGCATTATAAACCAGAAGTGCTGCTCCAGAATGCTACACTACCATCAAATACCTGTGGTCAGGAAATCTCAACCCTGGTTCACTAAGGAATGCTATAAATGTCGTAGAGATGTACTGGAAGCATTACATACAGCCAGAAGAGAGAAAACAAAAGAATTTCTTGAAATATATGCCAGTAAAAGGAGAGCATACAAACTACTACTAAAAGAAGCCAAAAATCATTATAGAGAGGAAGAAGAAAAGAAACTTATAGAACGTGCAGTCTAGATCCTTACCTCGCCCTGAAGCCTAGACAACCGAAGTTCTCCAGGAACTTACCAATGGAAGTTTGGAAAAAGCACTTGAGCGCAGTGCTTCAAGAGAGAGACACACGACCTACTAATTATTTCGTGCCAGTTTTTCAAATAATCCCTGAAATTGATGAATTTTCAATTAATGAGGTTGTATCAACTATCACAGCATCTAAAGATAACAAGGCATGTGGCCCAGATCACATTTTCAATGAACATCTTAAAGCTGCTCTCCCAAAATCGGGTGAATCCATCACTCACCTAATGAATGAATGCTTGCGGCAAGGTAGGATAACAGACAACTGGAGAAAATCTACTATTAAAATGCTATATAAAGGCAAAGGTGACACCGCAGGTCCCAACTCATATAGAGGAATAGCACTAGAATGTACTCTACTAAAGACTTTAACTTCACTAGTAGGTAAACGTCTCATTAAACTGGTGGAAAATAACCTACCGGAGTTGCAATTTGGATTTAGAAAAGGAAAATCAATGACTTTAGTTAGCTATCTGCTGTCTCTACACTGACATAGAAGAAGCCTTAAAGAAACCAGGGAGTAAATTGCATGCCATCTTTATAGATTATTTGAAAGCTTTTGACAACATAAGCAGAACCATACTGTTAGAAAAATTGGAGAGTATCATTGGTAGTACGAACTACCTTATACCACTGATTAGGAACCTACTGCTCAACAATTCAATAGAAGTAGATGATAGCATTACCAAATCCATTATTTTGGAACAAACAACCGGGGTATTACAGGGAGACCCATTAAGTCCACTACTATTCATCATTGTGACAGCAGACATAGTGGATTTTGTAAACCAGGAAAGCGTCAAACTATTAATGATACCAATATAATGGTTCGTTATTGGACATTATAAATTTTCCAGCTAACTCATTCTTGGTTGCCTGCGTTTCGCCCTCGTGTGCTAAGTTAGGCTCGTCAGTTGGGACTTAGCACACCACCCAAGACGCAAGGCTAGTGCATACCGTGGAGGCCACTGCATATCAAACTATTAATGTACGCTGATGATATGGTCTTAACATCAACATCAGAGAAGGAACTCCAGGAATCATTCAAACAAATAGTAGGTTGGATAAATAAAAATGAGCTCAAACTGAATGTAGAAAAAACAGTATCCATGATGTTTAGAAGAGGGGAGGGCCTCATGGAACCTTCTTTTATGGAGACCAAGAACTTAAGTCCGTAAAGTATTTTAAATACTTGGGTGTAATTTTTCAAACCCAAGGTAATGTTTTCACCCTCCATCTCATGGACCATCTAAATGCATCTATGAAAGCAATATCTGACATTAAGCATCTGAGAAACTTGTCTTTAGAAACAGCCATACAACTCTTTCATCTAAAAATCAGCCCTATAGCAACATATGGCTTGGAAAACATTTGGGAACATTTGAGTATGAAATAGATAAAATCGAGAAGTTGAAGGCAAACTACTTGAAACGGGCTCTGTACCTCTCCAAATATTCTCCTTCCCGACTTGTGTATGAGCTATGCAGAGAGGGATTTTATGTGGAAGAGCTAAGGCTACAGTTGTTACTTCCAGCAACAACACCCTATATACATCTGCTTCGAGGCCTACGATCGCAGAAGGCTGCCATCTGGGAAGATTTCTACTCTACCGATGCCATGCTAAATCGCGAGTGGGTTCAAGGTGGATATGAACTGCGACACTTGCTGACAAGGTTCTCCGTTCATGGGTTCCATTGTAAACTATGTAATATAAAGCATTATCACGAACCAGGTTTGAACTGTGTATGTTCAAGATGTGGTGCACACTGTACTAGGTACCATGTTTTAAATTGTAAACAGCGATCGGAATCACTGGTGAAATTTTGTAATGAAGATTAATATTTTGTATATCAATTCTTTGCATATTGTGCGCATTAAATAAATTATTTATATTTTGTTGTCTGGTGTTTTACACGCCATTTAATACACTGTTATTATTGAATAAGCCCCGGTGGAAAATGTTTTTGTATTTGTTTCCTCATCTCTTTTAGCACTCTTTAATGCTCTCATCTCATCTTTATAAACGGTAGATAGCATATATCTTTCACTGTATGCACGCATGTCGCAAAAAACATATCACCTGTTTATATATCCCTGTTGGATAGTTTTTATTCATGTATTCAATGGTATGTTTTTTAGTTTAACACATTCTCTTTCCTTGTCCCATGCAGATTTTTTTTTTTTTTTTTGCTAGGGGCTTTACGTTGCACTGACACAGATAGGTCTTATGGCGACGATGGGATAGGAAAGGCCTAGGAGTTGGAAGGAAACGGCCGTGGCCTTAATTAAGGTACAGCCTCAGCATTTGCCTGGTGTGAAAATGGGAAACCACGGAAAACCATTTTCAGGGCTGCCGATAGTGGGATTCGAACCTACTATCTCCCGGATGCAAGCTCACAGCCGCGCGCCTCTACACGCACGGCCAACTCGCCCGGTCCATGCAGATTTTACTGAATAAACTAATCTCTGAAATCAGTCACCCATCCTGTGCCGTATAATTTCAGCATATAACATTGAAATTAAATGATTATTTACTTCAGCCTGTATTCCTGATGATGCTTGTTGTTTTAAGGGGCCTAACATCGAAGGTCATCGGCCCCAACCTGTATTCCTAACAAGTTTACTGCTATCAGTCACATTATTTACGTATTTATTATGGAAATTGTTCTCTTTCATTTTGAATTGTGATTACAGAATACCAGTCAACGGGTATCACTTCGACATCGCCTTCAAGTTTTAATGATATAGATGTTGATTCCCATAGGGAATCTGAAATATTTGTCCTGAATGAGCAAATTTATAATACCAATATAAATGGTCCGTTATTGGACATTATAAATTTTCCAGCTAGCTCATTCTTGGTTGCCAGCGTTTCGCCCTTGTGTGCTAGGGTGGGCTCATCAGTTGGTACCTAGCACACCTACCAATACGCTGGCTAGTGCATACCGTGGAGGCCACTGCGTAGGCTAACTGGAGCCACCGGCAGTGCCAATGCACTAAGAGACTTTGTCTCATCACTAAAAATTGATGCCTGCTTGGCCATCAGATGATATAGATGTTGATTCCCATAGGGAATCTGAAATATTTGTCCTGAATGAGCAAATTTATAATACCAATATAAATGGTCCGTTATTGGACATTATAAATTTTCCAGCTAGCTCATTCTTGGTTGCCAGCGTTTCGCCCTCGTGTGCTAGGGTGGGCTCATCAGTTGGTACCTAGCACACCTACCAATACGCTGGCTAGTGCATACCGTGGAGGCCACTGCGTAGGCTAACTGGAGCCACCGGCAGTGCCAATGCACTAAGAGACTTTGTCTCATCACTAAAAATTGATGCCTGCTTGGCCATCAGATGATATAGATGTTGATTCCCATAGGGAATCTGAAATATTTGTCCTGAATGAGCAAATTTATAATACCAATATAAATGAGCCCACCCTAGCACACGAGGGCGAAACGCTGGCAACCAAGAATGAGCTAGCTGGAAAATTTATAATGTCCAATAACGGACCATTTATATTGGTATTCAAGTTTTAATGTCGATGAGAGAGCTCACTAGTTAACATAGCGAGAAAACCATACTGAAGATGATCGATCACATTCAATATAATTGCTGGAGTTCATCAACACTGATAACGGAAAAATAATGCAAGCTTAATCACTCGATCTTTTTTTTTAAAATTATTTGCTTTACGTCGCACCGACACAGGTAGGTCTTCTGGCGATAATGGGATAGAAAAGGCCTACGAGTGGGAAGGAAGTGGCTGTGGTCTTAACCCATTCCGCTGTAGGCCTGAATATCCCTAACAAACGTCCTGGTCTGGGCATTTCTAAGGATTTGAAGAAGATTATACCTTTGTACCTGTAGAGGATATTAACATGATTCTTTTTTCTTTGTGCTTGTTTGAGCATTTAGTTTATAAAAGTGTTGTTTGTTTCATGTCTGAAATCACAGGAGATTTTAAAACTGTTTATATATTATACCATATTTTGTGAATGAAAAAAAGTCTTATGGATTATTAAGGAAGTACAGTTTTCTGAAATACTGTTATATTTTTCCTAGATTGATCATGTAAAATGTGCATTGCAATTACAAAACAACAACAATAATGAGAATGATATAAAATAATAACTGTTCAATAATAATAACAGTAATACCAACAACGAAAATGGGAGCTCATATGAAATTTTATTAATATATTTTTATGAAATTTTATTTATATATTTTTAAGTGATGATACTGGCTCGAAAGGTGATGTTAGCGAAGATGATATTGATTTTTAAAAAACAGATCAGATGTAAGGCTTTTCAGGCATTTGCTCTATTAACCAGCATTTCGTCTTAGGTCTGACACTAGACTCATCAGAGTGGGATGTGTCAGATCCTACCCACTGACGCTGGGGTGTATGCAGGGATGATATTGATATGTAATTGTAATTTTATTCGCAAATGGAAATATTGACACCCAAATAGGATTTCAAAACAACATCTTGCATTTCATTATGATTGGAATCCATTTTACAGTTTAACATATGTTCCCACGCGTTTCATAACTGCGCGAATACACAAGAATATCTACATATTGGTAAAGTTTTCTGTTTTTTTACATGTGAGGGATTGCGATTACATAAAATATCAAAAATATAACTTCTATCAAGCACTTGCTTGCCGCAAAACGCCATGTTTTAGAGCACATTGAGTGACAACACCTACTAATGCACACTCGTCAATTATATCAAATTCTCCGAATTTGACAATACTGCCATCTATTGAAATACTCCCGTAAGTAACACATGAAGAAACACAATGCAGTCGGCAGAATGTGTGCATAGCTCGTTCTCGATTTTTAGCGAATTGTCAAACCTCACTACGGGCTACGCTCGCAGAGCAGCGTGAACGTAATTTTGGCCGCTGCGAGCTATGCTCGCAGTTAGAACAGAAAGAGTTAATTAAGGTACAGCCCCAGCATTTTCCTAGAGTGGAAACAGGAAACAACGGAAAACCACCTTCAGGGCTGCCGCAATAGGGTTCGAACTCACTGTCTCCTGGATGCAAGCTCATAACTGCACGCCCCTAACCACATGACCAATTTGCCCGGTGGATGCACCAATGATAGGTTTCTTGCTGTACTATAACTGAAGAATAATATACAGTTTAATATAGGAATTTTCAAGGGACAGGAAAAAACTGCCTTTACAACAGAGTTCTACATGCTGTACTCACTGTAATGGACTTCTACTGTATTTTTAGATTTGACCCTGACGATATGACGCCTTGGATAATTCGGGTTTTAATGTACTGAAAAATTGCTTAAATTTGCGTTACAACCTTTCACGCATTTTAGTATATCCTGGGTTCTATATAAGATACCAGACTGATTTATGATTATTTTGAAGGAGAAATAATGGTCTTTAAGTTTAGGAACCTGTCAAGTTCCATGTAACTTTTTTAAATTTTCAAGTACATTATGCCAAGAATAGAAATAGAAATTTCTCAAAAACCTAGAAACTATATTAAAAACAAACACTGTCAAGCAACTAACTACACATGCCTCCTTGCAGCAACCAAACTGTGACACCTCTTCAGTTTTATATCTGGTGTGTATAAAAAATTTGTAATTTTGCATACCTGACATCTCACGGCATCAACAAGAACTTATTCAGCAAGAATGGTTTAAACGGCTATTGTATTGCAAGAACACTGGCAAGATCTCTGAGATTGGCCTATACACCTTCATTCCAATCAGTTCACACAAATTAGCAACAAAATGATCCCCAAATTCTAATAAATTCAAGGAAGAGAACATAACACTACAGCAAGAAGAGATCAAGTTAAAACATATCAGGGTTTTCTCCAAATACAAGACAACGTTTTTTTCCCTTAGAATCTCATGTGAGAAATCAAGGATAGCCTTGCATTTGTGACTTGACAGTAATGAACACCATTGGCAGCTACCACGAGAACCACGCTGCCTCCCTTCATCCCCAAGTATGCATAAAACTCGACCTTCAACATTCGCGTCTTTATTAGGCCTATAGTCTACATCGCTAGCCACAGCACCGGTTGTACAGTGCCTCGGCATAACGCTACTGGTTCTCAAAAAAAAAAAAAAAAAAAAAGCGAAGAGAGAATGACATTCTACCTGGCGGGGGACAGACTCGTAGCACGGGCGACTGGCCAAGCAACAATCCCCTGAATAAATTTCAAAGTGTCCCTGTATTAGCCTCTACAAAAAAGTTTCTCAAATCAGCAGAGTGGCATCAAAATATGCGAGCCTTCGAATTCTTAGAAAGGCCATGTCTACTCAGTGGCACAGTTATAACGTGTCTACTGTATCCAACAAAAAAATTAACAGTTTTACAGACAGCAGGAATATTTTCGTGATGAACCATCATATTGTAAAGATACGTGGAACATGTACAGCATTGCCAGCATATTTTCAACGGGTTCTCGTCAATATAATGATGCCAATTTTAAGTTAATGTTTATTAAACACGCGAAAATGAATAATAATTGTGCAGCCGCAAGAAAGTACGGCATACTAAAGCCACTGTTCTACGCTAGCATGAAGACGAAAGATCCCTTATAAATGCGTACAAAACATACATTCAGTGGCCTGCAATAAGGACTCTTTAAAAAAAGTTGAAGATTAAGTTGTGAGGTATGTGCATGAAAAACGCAAGGGCGGAATGGCCATACCACACAGCAATAAACTCGTTGACCTTCAAAGTCCGCACCTTCATCATACACTCATGTTCATGAAAAACAAAACACCTTGAAAGACTAGAGATAGGATGTTCACATTCATAGAACATGTGCATTAGTATGTTTTGAAAAAATGATTAGCATTTGAACCATGTCGGCCCTCAGGTTCAAGGTCCACATCAATATCTCGGCGCACCACCACCGACCGGTAAAATGTGCCTGCAGCTCTCGTTGTCGCTATAAACCGAAGGTAATGGATCAGTGTGACTTGAGCAGACGTGCAGGATGCCTCACAAATGTATGCAAAAACCATACCGTCAAATGAGAGAATTTGAAAGAGGGCGCATTATTGGCACGAGAGAACATGATGCATTCATCTGGGAAATTGCTGCTCGTGTGGAACGAAGTGTGTTGGCAGTGCAACAGGTGTGTACAGAATGGTTTGCAGAAGGCCGTAGAACACGATGAGATGAGTCTGCTCCCACCACCCAGACCACCCCCCGAGAAGAGCGACACCTAATCCGAATGGCATTGCAGGACAGATCTGCGTCGTCCTCTGCTCTGGCGCAACAGTGGAACAGTGTAACACATCATACACTATCAGGAGTGACAGTCCGTCGCCGTTTATTACGGTCTGTGTTACCGGCGCGTCGTCCACTTCTCCGCCTACCTTTGACTAATATGCATAAACATTCTAGACTGCCATGGTGTATGGAACAACGTCACTGGGGACAGGAATGGCAGGAGATATTTTAGGACGATTCCAGATTCTGTTTGTTTGAAAATGATGGCCACATTTTGGTTCGCCACAGACAGGGGGAGAGGCATCACATTGACTGCATTCGCACACGACATACAGCACCAACTCAAGGCCTTAAGATGTAGGGTGCTACTGGGTACAACCACAAATCGAAGTTGATGCATGTCCAGGGCACTGTGACCGGTTTGACCTACGTGAATGACATCCTGCGACCCGTAGCCATACACTTTCTGCAAGACACCCCAGACGCCATATTTCAGCAGGGCAATGCGCGACCACATGTTGCTGCACGAACACGTGCCTTCTTATTGCACAGGATGTCAAACTGTTGCTCTGGCCTGCCTGATCACCGGACTTGTTGCCAATCGAATATGGGTGGGATGTGGTGAAACGACGGGTGCGGTGCTGTGACCCACCACCAAAGATGAACTATGGAACCAGGTGAATGCAGCATGGATGGCTATACCCCAGGACACCATTGGCGCCTTATACGCGTCGATGCTATCATGCATGGAACAAGTTATCAGTGCCTATTAGGCAACAGGACATGCTGAACGTAGGTGACTGAAATGCTAATCGTTTCTGCAGAACATACTAATGAACATGTCCTGTGAATATGTTCCTATCTCTAGTCTTTCAAGGTGTTCTGTTTTTTATGAACATTCGTGTACATCGCTAGCCGCTGAAGTCGGCAGAAGCTAGCAAGCAAGACACGCGTCTAGTAGCAGCCGGTTGGTACCTGACGCTTAGTAAAAGTAAGTTTTATAGACAGCAGGAATATTTTCCAAAAGGATCGTCATATTGTAGACACATGTGGAACACATATTGCTGACAAATTTCTAATGGGTTCTCTTCGATATTATGCCAATTTTAATTTAACGGTTATGAAACTCACGGAAATAAAGAATAAATGTGCAGCTGCAATAAAATATGGCACAACTCAAGCCAATGTTCGGCGTTGGCGTGAAGACAAAGATAGTCTAAAAATTAGCACCGTGCACGAAAGGCATTTATATGATTTCAGAAAGCTCATTTTTAAGCCTGATTTAATTTTTTGAAGGCAAAAGTGACGGTCATCTTGGATTCGGAGAAATACGGTAATATTCCTTCATTAAACCTTTGTATTGAAAAGGTGGATTTAACTCACATTGTAATTTGGTTTAATCAAAGTTCAATAAGGACCCATAAAATGAAATTAATTTCTCTAGGTATTCCTTCATCCTCATATCCCATAAAACTAGACATTCATCAATTCTTATTGCGCCGTTCCTGCGTCCAGGGTGGGTCGCAAAGAAATCCAGACTAGTTCATTGCCGGATAATTTCCAATTTCCATTTCGTTCTAAAGTAGTGGATTCGCAGAGATTATTAGACAGTTGTATTCGACGGCTGATTTCTTTTCAATAAAGTCGATGGACATCTCCACCATGCTGATCAATCATTTTCACGTAGTATAATTCACAATACTTAACCTAGGGTAGACTATATTAATATCTGCTTATATTAGTATTATTTATTATTTACATATTTTACGCCCACATTGGAGCACTTAAATCAATACATTTGAGTTAATTTCTTCTTTTTCTTCTCCCAGAACTTTCTCATCCTCTCCGACCTGGAAGCCCTTTGTGTGTCCGATATAGTATATTGTTTCCGTTCAACTGTTTTTAGTTTGAGACTTATGCTTTTGTTCTTCAAAATCCTCTTCTCTTTTCTGTCTTTGATTTGTTGCTGAGTTATACCCAATTCTTCCAAATCATCCTGAACTTCTTTGAACCAATTATTATTGATTTTATTTTTCAAAAAGTAATCAAATAGTTGTTTCAATATCCTGGTGTCTGGTAATCTTAATATGTGACAGAAAAAGGAAATTCTTCTTTTACACATTGTAGATATTATTGATTCACATTCACGATAGACAATGTTGTTAGGCAACAATCTCCACAGTCCATCAACTTGGTGTTTTTTATTAATAATTGTTCTAAGAATTCTTCTATCAGTTTTCTGTAATTTGTCTGTTGTAGATTTTACATTTAATTTGAATAAAGTTTCAATTTGAAATTTAGCCTCTTCTATTGTATTTGCAAGTAATGCTAAATCGTCCACAAAAGCAAGGCAGTTGAGTTTAATACTTCTACCGATCTTGATAGTTGGTTGGCATTTCTTGTTCCATTCACGCGTAACCTTCTCCAATGCACAATTAAATAACAATGGTGAAAGTCCGTCTCCTTCTCGAAGTCCAGTTCTTATAGTGAATGATTCTGATAATTCACCTCTAAATTTAACTTTTGCCTTCGTATTTTTAAAACTCATACTAATGAGGTTAACAAGTTTTTGGTGTAATCCAAATTCTTAAGGCTTTTTAATAATGAGACACGATGAATACTGTCATATGCTTTTTTAAAATCCACAAACGTGATGACTAGACCCTTACTTTGAACTCTTTGGTGCTTCATTATCCATTTTAAACTAATGATTTGATCTGGAGAGCTCCTGGTCGAAATCTTCCCTGATATTCTCCAAGTTCTTGGTCGAGTTGTTCTTGGATTCTTGTGTATATAATCTTGGATAAAATCTTGTATGTAATATCAAGCAAGGATATTCCCCGATAATTATTTGGATCGGAGTGATCACCTTTCTTATGCAGCGGGTGGATTATTGCTGTATTCCATTCCTCGGGAAGCTTCTCCGTGTTCCAAATATCAATGATGTACTTATGTAGGTTTTGAATAGGCTGATCATTAGCATTCTTCCATATTTCTGCTACTATTTGATTCTCTCCTGCTGCTTTGTAGTTTTTAAGTGCATTAATTGCTGTTTTCACTTCATTGTAAACTGGTGGTATAATCTTTTGTAAAGGAGTTTTATTTTTTGGGTTAGGGTCAAATTCTAAATGTTCCACAGGATCCTCACAATTAAGTAACTCTTTAAAGTATTCTGCAAGGATGTTAGCATTATCTTGATTATTGTGTACCATTTTTTCATTTTTATTTCTTAACATAAGTGTGGGAGGGGTAAACTTAGATTGATATTGCTTGAATGTTTTGTAATAGTCTCTTGTTTTATGCTGATTGAATGTTTCCTCTATAGTGCTAAGCATTTCCTTTTGATAATTTCTTTTAATTGTCCTAATTTCTTTAGCTGTTTGTCTTCTGGCATTATTAGTTCTTCTCGAGATTTTTCTGTTTTCCTCTGTTGATCGTTTAACCATGCCTTGTGCCTTGCTTGAATTGCTTTATCACGTTCCCCGTTCCACCACGCATGTTTCTTTCTCCTTTTAATTGGAGTGATTTCTTCAGCTATGGTTTTTAAGTTTGCTGATCATTGTCTCTAATTTGTCATTTAAAGGTGTTTTGGATCTCTCTAAATATATTTTATTATTTATTAAGTAACTGGGATCATAATTTTTCCTTGCTTTGAGATGATTACGTTTGTTTCCTTTTTGGTGTTAACTTGATTTTTATTTTTGAGATATAATGATCCAAGTCAATGTCTACCCTACGGAGGACTCTGACATTATAAATTTCTTTATGATAATCTTTATCCACAGCAACATGATCAATCTGAAACTCTCCCAATTTTACGTTAGGGCATTTCCAAGTCATAAGTTTATGTGGTCGCCTCATGAATCTGGTGGTTTCCAAAATGAGTCCATGATCTGCACAAAGTTCAATTAATCTTTGGCCATTTTTGTTTGTTAATTTATGAGCTGGACATTTTCCTACAACTGTTCGATACTTCTTTTCTCTGCCTATTTTAGCATTGAAATTGAAGTAAGATTTTTATATGCTCAGCAGGGATCTTCGATAATATGTAATCAAGTTCTTCCCAAAAGTTTTCAACTCCTCCTCTATCTTTATTTTCTTTGTCATTTGTTGGTGCATGGACATTTATTAAAGTATAAGTTTTATTCCCTACTTTAACTGGTTAGAAGTGCCATCCTCGAAGAGTTTGAAGAAAAATCTTCAATTGAGTCTATTATGCTACTATGAACAAGAAAACCTACACCAAATTGGGGGACATTCTTCAATAACTATTGATTATTCTCATTTATTATAATAGAAAATCTAGCAAAGAAAAGAAAATGAAGTATCTTTCGAAAGAAAATATCTATCTTCAGTTAAAATTAGTTAATTGTGTTGAATCAATTCATCGAAAATCTCTGACTGTCTAAAAAAAAAAAAAATACAATTATGTACATTGAAAAGTAGAAAATAAGTCTGAAATTATTTCTATTTCTATACATCTCTGATTCTTTTTTTTTTTCTATGAATGAATGAGATAACTATTCCTACATTAATTCTTGTTGTAAAATTTACAGATCTATCTGGAAAAATGACTAAGCATCAATCCGTTGCCTTGAATTAAATATCCTAATCTTAAATATTTATATCCTCACATTTCCGCAATATCAATAATATTGAGGATACCAATCACATCAGTAATATCGGTGATATCAAGTAATATCAAGTAACATTGAGCATATAAAATCTCAAGTATATCGAAGATAAGGATCATTTATCATTCTCGAACAGCTTTTTGTGGATTTTTGTTGTTAGTCGTTTAGTCGCTTCCGACTCTCCGTGACCCCATAAACCAAAGTGTGTTATTTCTTCCTGTCGTGTACTATTTTCCGAAGTCTTTCTAAACTGAGAGCCGTGGCTTCCTTAATGCCATCAACTCACCTCATCCGGTGTCGCTAAAATGGAATAAAAATGTAATGTTTCCTCCAGAATGTGGAGGGGGGGCAACGCTTGGGCTCCTTTTCGATAGAAAATTATTGTGGGAGTCACACGTGCGGCAATTAAAAGTGCAATGCATCAAGAAACTGAATATCTTGAAGTTGCTTAGCAGCACTAAATGGGGAGCTGACCGCATGGTGCTCCTACGATTCTATAGGGCACATATTTTATCCAGGTTAAACTACAGCAGTGCAGCATATGGCTCAGCATGACCAAGCGTCCTTGCGAAACTGAATAACATCCACCACAGCGGAGTTAGGTTGGCGACCAGAGCTTTTCAAACCAACCCCATTACTAGCCTGTTCGCTGAGTCTGGTGTGCCCCTTTTACACCTGAGGCACCATCGCTACCTAACACAACTAAACAACATTTCCATGTTAGCGAAGCTTGGTTTTGACATGGACCAAGCAAAAAAAGTACAAATTCATGAATATCTCTATTATCATAACCGGCATGCTAAAACTTATAAGACATAAATGATCGGAAATTGAGTCTCTATAAATTTCATTATGTAGTATTCACTGATATGATCATTAATACCATAGATATTTGGGAATTAAATTTTATGCCTTTGCTAAACTATCATTTCACTCAGCATGAATAAAATTATTTATAGCCTAAAGTGTAGTGCCTCATTCCCCGCCTCTACATACTGACTCATTAAATTCTGTTCAGCCATTTTCTTGTGATGCGCACACATATATACATTTTACACAGAGATGATAAAAAATTAAACTTTTCGTTTCCTTCTTACCGTGGACAAGACTGATACAGAAATACTATTATTTTCAATTCTGAGCAAGGTACTGAAAAATCTCTAAATATATATTTAAATATTCTATGAGCTTTAAAAGGAGCCCAGATACAACTTCCTATCTTAAAATAGTCACGGGTTATTAAAAAATATGTAATCACCTACAAGAGAGATTCCAGCAGTGTTGCTGATTTGATAAAATCAGTAACTCAAAAGATACTAGAAATAGGCCTTTAATACACTGTAGCAACCAGTGGCAAAATTTCTTGGAGTCATTTGAGGCAATGCCTACCCTAAGACTTACGATTAAATTGTATAAATATCTTAACAAATGTGTCTGCTGTTGTTTTTGTGCTAAAACTATAATAATCTCTAATATGACAGCGGACGATGTGCTTTGCTGATCGCGCGCTAGATGGCGACAGCAGACTACCCCTTCTGATGTGACAGGAGGCAAGACGTAACTTGACTCACCAAGGACTGTTTGTTTTGCTTGCGTTCCGTGAACTAAGGGATTGGGGGCGGGGCGGCGGAGGGAACTTAGGCTGCCGCCCTCGCTCCTCTCTCCGCTAGGTCAGGAACCCACTGAGGCAAGCCTCCTCTGCTATTTGACTGTGTAGAAACTCCCAGCCCGAAAGTGACAATGAACTACCGTATTGTTTATCGTGTGCTATTCTTTTAAATATTACTAGGTGGTCAGTGCATTATTGGCATTATTTGTGGCAATTCGGATATGGGAACAAGCAAATAAAATTCTGAGTTTCTGTTAGTTGTGCAAAACAAGACTGACATCATCTGATTGAAAATCGCGTTCAAATAATGAGTGAAGAAGGCCCCTTTGGGAACTTAAGGAGTCTTTTGAACTCTTTAATATGTAATCCGTTTTTTTCTTGGATTTACGAAGTGAAGTGTGAAGCCAAAAACAAAAGATCTATGCCTAATTTAAATATTAAGTATTTTGACGGTAAACACGTGGTTAACAGCCTGTTCCGAAAGCGAGAAGCTTTTCTGTTATACCTATGTTTTGTTTGGTGGTGAAAAGGAATGGACTTTAAGTGGGGGTAATTTTTACAAGAAACTTTCCTAGAAAAGCGGAGTTGCATCAAAATTCAAATAAACATGTTCAGAATGAAGAGATTCCGTTTACTGGGGCGCGGGAGTATACAACATTCTTCTTCTAAAGGTGCAAAAATTCAGGCCGTTAAACATAACGAAGTCGTGAAACAAAATCGGCTTGTTGAGATGCTTGTTGACATTTGTGTTTTCTTGGGAAACAGGAGCTGGAATTGTTTGTCAGTTCATTTTCCAATCTTTCTCTATTAATAAGGGGCAAATGTCCATAAGACTATTCAGCTTAATAGCAGGGAAGCATTTACTTAGGTATAGAAAAACATTGTCCCCTCAAAACACTTTTAAAATATATTGTCCTAAATGACCTCGATCCAGTGAGGGTGGAAGTGTCAAAATTGATTCCCTTAATATTAACATTTCCTATGACAATGGCTTCGTCTGAAAGGAATATGAGTACTCTGAAGAGGATAAAAACATACTTGCGTAGTACAATGAACAATGGATGTCTCAGCAGTCTTAGTAACATTTCTATCGAGAAAAAGCTTGTGAAGGACTTGACGAGTGATCAACTATTGAAGGACCGTGTGACTGACCATTTTGCAAGCAAGAAAACTCGACGTTTGGAACTACTCTACAAAAAACTTTAAGATGAGATTTCCTGCCTACCCATTCATTAACTAATAGCTTCGCCACTGGTAGCAACACAGTATTTTAACGTAAATTAACGTATTAGCCTATATCTACATCAAATTTTCTTAAAACCTAAAATGTTAAGGTTAAAAACGGCATTTTGGCTTGTTGATTTCACACGGAATAACCCACCCACAAAACTTAATCCCAGGTGAAACTAAACTGGCAGTTATTATTAATAACCATTTATTTATTTACACTGTTTATGCCCACACTGAAGCACCAAAATCAACCTTATACAGTAAAATGTCATTGTAATGAACGCCAGTTTATCAAAATGTTCAGAATAGCGAAATTATTTTTAGGCCCCTTCCCTTTTCCCTATTTAACGTGTGTTAAAATATTTCATTGTAACAAATTTTGAACTTTCAGTATAACAAATTAAAATGTAGCCTTTTTCTTCAAAATATAATTGAAATTCATCCTGTTTTAATCACCGGGTATTTCGCACAGATGTCTCTATGCAGCTAATACCAGACGGCACACACTATACAACACACAGGCGAAACTACCCGATTACAAATCAGTGGAAAGTAAGCAAACACATCACAACTGTGACGAGCAGGTTGCCTACCCAACAACTCGTGAAGATTATCTTATTCAGTTTTAGTGTACCGGTACTGAATGCCACTACAGTATAGCCTTGTTAATTCAAAGTCATTGGGAAGCAAAAATCAGACTTCGAATTAACCATCAACTTGTAAATCACAAAAATCACAAAATATTCTAAGACCCGTTACTGCATGCAATTAACCTTGATTCACAGTTTAAACCTTTCAAATGTCATGGTAAAAAGTATTTCCAAAATCTATCCAACAAGGTACATTAACAGTATTCGGATAATGCATTCGGATAACTCACTGACAAACATAACCTCACACAATGAAAAAAAACAAAGCATGATTCAAAGACGAGGAGAAATCTATGCTGGCTTTCATGTGCAAGTGCTTTATTCATTGGATTACTGTATTGTATGCATTTTATATACCCTGTACTTGCATGGAAAGTGTCCGACGCCCTTAAAATGTCATGGCTTATCGAAGTTTCCTATGACGGGGAGATAAAGTCTCTTGCTTCCGTGTGCATTGCAACACAGTACAATGACCCCCAACCCTTGTACGGTTTCCTGGTTGGCACTTCTCTCCTTTAAAATCATAAGTCCGTTTGGGCTTTGCATTAAAAGAAACAATGCAGTTTCATCGGTATTGCAATATCGTTTGATGCATACAAATTGATTATAAGAGCCACGTTTTTTCGCCAACTGTCGGCATCTCCAGCGGTCGCAGATTTTGCTTCTCCATAAACTGCCTGCTACTTGATATTGTGGTGTTCCTTGAAACGCTAAATACAAAAGAATTAAGATTCACTCGAACCTAGCGAACATGAAGCACACTGTAGACACAGGAAAGTGAGTGAAAGTGTGGAAAGCTAAGCTGTACGTTCCAGAAACGCATTCTATCATGACACAAATAAATGTTCAATTTAAGTTACTCTGTAAAATACTTTTTTTTCTTTTCTTTTTAATGTAAAGGCAGTTCTGAATCAAATCTGTGTTAAATTCAAGTGTAGTGGTTGCTGACTACCTTTGAATATCCGTTTGTGTCTGGGAGGGTTCAGGAGAAAATCACAGACTGTTTTTAAAAATAAAGTCAAGAAGATAATGTACCGGTACAAGGTAAAATTTGAGATGCTGAAAACTTCTTGCAAGTACCTGTACTTTATATCAATTTTTCATGTAAATGTGTGTATTATAATTTTCCTTTCATTTCATAAATACAGTATTAAGGTTTTTTATGTTTAAATTCATGTTGAATAACGAAGATTCTTCAACAGGTTTAGCAATGGGCGAGTTCTTAAGAATTGACTTATTTCAGTTTAACAAAATATCACTATAACAAATTAATTTCTGAGGTCCCAAAAATTTTGTTATACTGGTATTTTACTGTTAAAATCTTAAAAAATAAGTACAACAAATAAATTAGTTCATTTTTTAACACTTGATAATTTCTTCCCTTCCTGAAACTTCTTCATTCTAGACGATTTTGTAGCCCGTTCTTCTGCTGATATAACATGCTGCTTATGTTTTGATGTTTTAAGTGATAGTTCTGTATATTTGTTGTTTAGAATCTTCTTCTCTTCTCTATTTTCCATTTACTCTGTAGTCATTTTCAGTTCACCCAAACCATTTGTATTTCTTTAAACCACGTGTTTTTCTGTTTTACTATTCCAAAAGAATTCAAAAAGCTACTTTAGGAGTCTAAAATTTGGCAAACGGTATATGTGGCCTCCGTTTTCTCATCGTGTCAATAATTGATTCACTTTCCTTGTAAATTACCGAATTGGGTAAAAGTGTCTCCACTGGCCATCAACCTGATGTTTTTTATTAATAATTGCCTGGAGAATTCTTCTATCCACTTTCTGCAGTTTGTCTGTTATTGCTTGGGTATTTAGTTTGAATAATGTTCCACTTGCATACGTTGCTTCTGGTTTGATGATGGCGAAATTTAGCATTAACTGAAAGAGACTGTTTTTTTTTTTTGTAACTCGACCATATAATTTGTTGTGCTCATCTCAATTTTAGAGTTCTATTATCTATGGATGCTTTTTCATTAGTATTCCAAGTGACAATTTCACCAAGATATTTATATTTATTTACAACTTTAACTTTTTGGGTATTATTTAAAATAATTTGTGGAGTGTCAATTTTAAAGGGTGGCATCATTTTTGTTTTCTCAAAAGATATTTTCAACCCAACCTTTGCTGCTAATCTTCCTAGTTCATCTACTTGAAATTTTGCTTCTTCTATACTATTTGCTAACAGTGTCAGATCATCAGCAAATGCAAGACAATTTAGTCAAATATTTCTTCCAATCTTAAGAGTCGGAGGACATACCTTACTCCATTTACGCATAATTTTTTCCAGCACATAATTAAACATCAATGGGGATAATCCATCTCCCTGTAGAAGACCGGTATGAATTTCAAATGGTTCAGAGATTTCATTTCTGAACCTAACTTCAGACTTTGTGTTCCTCAGAATGACTGCAGTAAGGTTAACAAGTTTCTGATGTAGACCAAATTCAGTAAGGATATGTAGTAATGATTCGCAATGGATAGTATAATAAGCCTTTTGAAAATCAACAAAAATGATCGCTAAATTTTTGCTCCTAATGCGTAGATGTTTTATGATCCATTTGAGACATAATGTTATCAGGACAACTTCGTTCTGGATGAAAACCACCTTGATATTCACCCAATTCACTATCAAGCTGGTCATGGATTCTGGAATATAGGATCTTAGAGAAAATTTTATAGGTGATATCTATATATTTTTTTTTGCTAGGGGCTTTACGTCGCACCGACACAGATAGGTCTTATGGCAACGATGGGTTAGGAAAGGCCTAGGAGTTGGAAGGAAGTGGCCGTGGCCTTAATTAAGGTACAGCCCCAGCATAGGTGATATCTAGCAAAGAAATTCCCTGATAGTTACTCAGATATGATCTATCACCTTTTTATGGATTGGGTGTATAATTGCAATATTCCATTCTTCAGGCAATTTTTCTGTATTTCAAGTGTCAATGACATGTTTATGTACATTCTGAATAGTCTGTTGTACCATTACGTTACATTCGAGGTGCTTATACAAAAGGAAAAGGGGCAGACAAAATGGCGCGCGCCAACTTCAGGCAGTACAAATACAAAAAAAATGTCACCGAAACTCAGATCAATCTAAGTCTAGAAGGTGCAGAATTATAAAAGGCCATGCAAAGGAACTCTAAGATGGAACAGATATTGTTTTAAAAAATAACTGAAACTAATTCATTCTTTACTTGAAGATAAAAAGATCGTACTGGATAAGTCATCGCAGAGCAAGAAGAAGGAATCTGTCGTCGTTCTGGAACAAAATAATAATCTAAATAAGAAGATTGAAGTAATATTCCGAGCTAGATAATAGCAGAACAGCAATCAAGATATGAAAAAGGATCTGAGATCTTTAAATTTAAATATTAACGAAGGGTGATATTGGAACCGCCAAAAAGAAGAGGCGAGAAGGCAAAATGCCATTTTACAGGCAATCTAGTACACTGAAGAGAGATCAAATTAGCAATTGAAATCCATAATTAGCCTGAGAAAAATATATTAATAAGAAATCACATCTGCATAATAAAAGAGATAGAGATGCAGTTCCACATAGAGACAATAATATATATATACTGTATACTGAGGCTAAAATGAATATTTCAATTGTATACTACCAATATAATGTTAATTTCTGCTTTCATGAGCGACTATGACATGAAATCCGTCTAAGCTGAGGGAGCAGGTTACCTCGGATGCCATAACGAGGCTGAGCAGCAGCATGCATTGGGACCAGAGACGACATCTGGAGAGATGGAAATCAGCCGCATGGAGCACGCATAACAGCAAGGCACCATTCCCAGAGGAGAGACGAGATATAAGATAAGGTTCCTGTGTAAAGGTATTTATGACATATACTAGAAATAATTTCAGTCGGTGAAATATTTATCTTATGTGCCAAATTCAAACTGTTACTGGCAGGTATTGGTCATATAACCGCGAATATTAATTATTTTAAGTATACTCAAATGTGAAGGGACATGGTTATGTTGATGTCCGTAATGAGTGCATATCGATTTAATATACCAATCTACTCGGAAAGGCTGTTCAGTTGTGAATCTGGAGACGTTGGGAAGAATGCACGTCTTATAAAACATAGGTGAGCTTTAGGAAGAAATCAGATTGATAAACATGACTGCACCTACCTGAAATAGAGGAAGAGATGGATCCTACTTGGATTATAAGAATATTATAGAAGTAATATCATCGAGGGAAAGTAGTATCGTAACAAATGTGATGTTATAAGGAAGAATAATGAGATGTTACATGAGAAGAATGGTAATTAAGAAGAGATGGATTTGAATTGTGTGTTGAAATTTAACATTTACTTTTCAAGAGGTTATATGCAAGAAGACGTTACAAAGTCGTATGATACATGTTGATGGAGGATCGTATTTGGAATGGCTATTGTAGGGTTAGGTCATATTGGGAAGAATGTATTAGCAAGAGACCAGCTGGTTCAATGTCAATTTGAGACACACTTTGACAAAATATGAGTAGTTGTTAGCTTCCATATGTTTAATGGTGAAGATGTAGGGATTTATGTCAAGAATTATCGTCGTATTTAGGATCATTCTTTCCCAAGCAAGCAGTAGATTGATATATTGAGCTGATTTGAATTAATAGCACAGTGGTATATGAAATAAGGTTAAACTATGACTGATGGTAGAATAATACATGAATATCTGGCACATCTTTTCATTTACTATACTAATTGATGATTAATGAAAGGTATATTTAGCTTTTTTATGATTAATATTATTGCAAATGAGTTAATATAGGAGAAATAAATAAATCTTTCATTTTCAACAACATTTTTGAGGGTATGGCAACAATCTTTAGCCATATTAAGGAAACTTATCAAATATCTCAGCTTTCACAAGTAAGAATATGTCATAAAAGACAAAGTATGAACATTTTCCCCAAAATAATAAATAATAAAGATGGAAGACCTTGTTTAGGGACGACGGAAGATCAATTATGAATGAATTTAAGTGGAAATTAATAAATTTGTGAGAATTATGATTTCAGTAGGGCATGTTGTTCACATCATTAGACTTAAATTTCTTGACAGAGGAGTTGAATCATGATTTTGGATGTCACGAGATGAAGTTAATTAATTCAACAAAATGAAATTCAGTATGTAATGAATGTGTTAGTATACAAGAAGAGACCCAATTTCAATTATGTCATTGCCAGACAGAATGTAAGTATGTTTGATTCTATGTAAAGCATCTTGTTCTTTTCTCGCCATATCAAAATTTATTTTCATTTTATTCAGATTAGCATGCTAATAAACTAGTATAATGATAAGTTTGAATTACTATTATTGAAAATAGGATAAGGTATTGTACCAGGAAAAGTTGTGGGCAAAGGGCATGAGTAGGACTTCAGGGAGTGGAACTGGGTTTTGGAGCCGATACAGAGAAGGATAGTCTCGCAGAGCGAATAATAGATGGTAAATAATTTTTTTTTCTTAAAACAATTTATTAATTTTTCACCCTGCGGTATGATTATTGACTCAAATTTTGCATAGAAATTAAATGTCGAAATAATCTCCTTAAAAAAAAAAAAAAAATGGCATAAGTATCATTGGTTTCAAAGTCTCTCATATGGGGAATTTCCACCTAAAGTCTTTCTAAACCTAAGCACACTTTTGTAATTGTAAATGAGAAAATTATCGAAGTTTTCAGTTCTCAGTTCGTCAATCTCGATATATAGCACACTTGAAAGCCTACAGTCTTTTTATGAGAAATGAAACTGAAATTAAATTTATCACTTTTGAGAAATTATGAAAATTGTTCACACGCGACACTGAAGTTTCACTGTTCAAAATAAATGAAAAAGTTTAGTCAGTTTGTTACTCACTTATGACAAGAACTGTTGCTACCAAATGTCGAAAGATGGACGTCTGGAATGTTCCATGTAGAATCGGGATTGGCGATGTTGACGTTCCCAATGAGGTGATGACAGCTGGAACTGGATCACGTTGAGTTGTAGCTTGCTCGGGTGATTTTCGCACACGAAAATTTACTTAGTGTGAGTAGTTTATCACTGACACTGTTGAACACTATTTATGGCGTATGAAGAATCACAGTCCTTTCTGTACGAAATGCTATTTACAGTCGTTATTGAAACGTTCATAATCACACAGTTCACATAAAAAAAAAGAAAGTAAGTCGATAAGCACAGTCTTTGAACACAGTCTGAAGTTGCTAGGGATTATTTTCTGCTAATCCTGTTACTATAATGTTATATTAACACAGAAAAGTTCTCACTTTTTCACTCAAATTACTACTGTGAGTCTTATGTTGATGTGACGTGAATATGAGTTCTGGTAATTCTAAGTATTAGGCTCAGTAGAAGTTCAATGTTACTTGAAGTTACCTAAGTCCACACGTAATGAAATAGTTAATATTTGTACTCCAATAAGTTCACTCGCGTTACAGTCTTAAATGTCTTTAGGATTATATTGTAATCGCGACGCGGTATACTAACTGCAGTGCGACGTCCTTTAATAATTCTATCGGTGATAGAATTTCGCGTTCCGGAGATACGACGGAAAGTACTTCTACCGTGACTGCGCGAACATACCGTACGCGGGCCGGTCTCTTCGCTATCTCACTCACACAGCTGTTTGCTTGTCCTTGTACTAGTTTGCGGGCTGTCTGGCCTTGACATATATAGATACCAGCGCAGGGAGGGGTGGCGGCTCTCTCGGCCATGTGACCGTGATTACGTAATTTCGTTGAGACTTTAAATTATTATAACTCAACAACCGTTTGATGAATTAATTTGAAATTTACAGGGATTAACTTTTATGATGTTTGCTATAATTCAGCGTTTGTCCCGTTGAAATTGGTTAAGGCGTTAAAAAGCTGTTAAAAGAAAATTTCTTTCGAGAAATATCTCTAGGGGAGGTGAGCTTCAAGCGACAGGTGACGTCACTTGACTCCGCCTAGCGCACTCGTAGGGTCTGGCACATACTAGAACATTCTTTACATGGATGTTCGTACGTCGGTCGGATTTTTAATGCTGGAAATAACATTTCTTTCAATTAACATGGACCAGGACCTAGGCCTTCCTGGTACATCTTCCCCTTGGTTGGACGAAAAGAAAATACGCAGGATTTTCTTTTCCAGGCTTTACTCTTCCTGTGGTACATATTGTTTTAAATTGGCTGAGTTATAAATACCCTCGAAAGTGCCGTCCAATTTTACAATTTCATAAGCCCCGTTTCTCAATACAGTGCGGATACGGTAAGGACCTACGAATAGTGGACAGAACTTAGCGTAAATCCTTCTCTCAGGGTTGGAGGTAGCTGGTCTCCATATTAAAATAAGGTCTCCAGGATTCAATGGTCTTCTGAACTTCCTATTACGCTGGCGTCGTTCTCTGATGGCGGCTGCATGTCTTAACCTGATCAGCGCGTCGTTGATCTTGACTTGCTGCGGCACATTAGCATTTGGTAGGGCTGGTAATATTCTGTCCCAAGGTCGCTCTGGTTTTGACCCGTGATGTAGGCTGAGAGGAATGTCATTAGTAGAGTCATGCACAATAGAGTTCATAATTTTTTGCATGACTGGCAAGACCTCGATCCACTTCCAGTGATGTTCACTACAATAAATTCGACAGAATTTAGCGAGTTCTCTCATTATTCTTTCAGCAGGGTTAGCTTCCGGATGCCTAATAGAATTCATGATATGTCGAATGTTGAGCTCTTCCAAAGCCTGTTGGAATTCTACGGAAGTGAATTGCGTTCCGTGATCCGTTAGTAGGTATTCAGGCTTTCCCATCTCAGGGATGATGTTTCTTTTCAGCCTCCTTAAGATGTTACCGGCGTTAGCTTTCTGGATAGGCAATAACATAGTATATTTGGAAAAGACATCCACAACTACGATGACATGTCTGTTCCCCCTGGTCGCCTTTGGCAAAGGGCCGTACAGATCGATTGCCATTATTTCTCCGGGCTTTTCCGGGATCAGCGGTTTGGGAAATTCCTTGAGGAGATAATTATTCGGCTTGATCCGCTGGCATAAATCACAGGACCGTAAAATTCTCCTAATGTCTCGCCTAAGATATTCCCATGTAAACCTTTCCTTAATAAGGTTGAGAACTTTATCCGTACCAGCATGACCTGAAATTGAGTGACAATGCCATATGATAGCCTTCCTGATTTTAACAGGTGCATAAATCCTGCATTGCGTCTTGGCTAAGTCAATGTGTTTCATAAGAATTCCATCCCTTAAACAGAAATTTGAAGAAAGTCGTTGGAGACGTGGGAATTCATTATCATCGGCAGGAATCGAACCTGATAAAAATCGAATTAATTCCCTACAATTGGCGTCTCTTCGTTGCATCTGGGTAAGGTAACGAAGTTTGCGAAGACATTCTTCGTCATCATCAGTCATGATGTTAACCTCGTGAACTTCAATAACTTCAACAGGGTTGCGGCTGAGGGCATCTGCTAATGCATTCTTCCGACCAGGCCTATGTATTACAGTGAAGTCAAACTGTTGAATAAAAATGGCCCATCGGGAAATTCTCTCATTTGTCATGTCGGATGATAGTATGAATGTCAGAGCTTTATGGTCTGTGTAAATCGTAATGGGATAGCCGTAGATAATTTTCTTCCAATACTGGAGAGAAAAAACAACAGCCAAAGCTTCGAGTTCAGTTATGGTATAAGACTTTTCGTGAGGTCGTAGTTTTCTACTTAAAAACGAGATGAAAAGTCTGTAATCGGGATCTTCAGGTCTCGCTTGATACAGTACTGCGCCTATTCCTACAGAGCTGGCATCACACTCTATGAAGAATGGAAGAGAAAAATCCGGATAAACTAGTTTAACAGAGTTTTTCAACATGTCCTTGGTGGCAAGGAAAGCTCGTTCACATTCTTCAGTCCACTTCCATCTATTATTCTTAAGTAGTAGTTGCTGAAGAGGAGCTACCGTCTCAGTGTAGTCTGGACAGTGTTGAGAAAAGAACTGACAAAGTCCTAGGAACTGTCTCACGTTTCTAATGCGCTGAGGTCTAGGAAAGTCAATGATACTCTTGATCTTGGCAGGGTTGGGTTGAATTCCATCACCACTAATTACATGTCCCAAGAATAATACTGATGTTTGGAAAAGTTGACTTTTCTGGGCATTTATCTTGAAATTCTTCTTCTCCAATTCCTGCAGGACCAGATTGACATCTCTCACGTGCTCTTCGAAAGTTTTCAAGGCAATCAAAATGTCATCAACACAAATCGTAGTTATGTCCTTTACATCATCTGATAAGTGTTTTTCCAAGGCTCTGATCAAAACAGCTCCCGAGTTCTTAATTCCAAAGGGCATTTTTTTAAAAACATAGGTCCTATTTTCAAATAAGAAGCCTGTGAATAGCCTACTTTCAGCATCCAATTTTATGTGATAGTATGAAGAAGTTCCGTCAAGGCAACTAAAGAAATTCATGCCGTGGAATCTTCTGATGATATCCCTAAGCAATGGAGGACGGTCATATTCTAAGGTCAGTCGGTCATTTAGGACCCTTGCGTCGAGGCAAATTCTAATACTGCCGTTAGGCTTACGTACTATGGCCAATGGATTCAAGTACTTAGTTACGCAAGGCGAAATTATCCCATCATCTGTCATTTTATGAATTAAGTTACGAACTTCTTCTCGATATTTCTCGGGTACGGGATATGGTTTCTTCTGATAAGGAGACAAGTCATTTACATCAAGATGATATTCGTAGTCAGCTATCTCTCCAGGCTTGTCATCGAATACACATGCAAATTTCTGTAGAACGTCATTTTTAGCCTCCTCCAATTTTAATTTAATTTCCGGGTCTTCAACCACACTGGCTATTGACATTATATAATCCAGACCTATAATGGAGTTCTCATTGAATAGGGACTCTGCGTCGTCCTCACTTTGGTCACCCTTTCTACTTTCTGCTACGGCTGGCGCAACCTCGCTAACAGCGGGCTTAATAATGTCACCACCGGCTTCTTCAAAACGGGCTCCCTTCTCTTGAACTTCCAGGTCACCTCGTCCTACCAGCTGTAGTTCTACGGAATTATTCTGTAATCTTACGAGGTTGGCATCATAGTCAATGGTTCCTTTGTATTTGATCATAAAATCTGATCCAAGTATTAAGTTGAAGTTAAGACGTGATACTACCAAAAATATGTGTTCGAACATATGACTGTTAATTTCAAACTCTAAAAATGCCTGAGATTTGCATTTAACAATCTTATCAGGAACTATCCCTCTTACTTTAATCTGAGCTGCAGGTAATAACAAAACATTGTTCTGATCTTTCAGCGAGTCTACAAGCTTATCAGAAATTAAAGAAGCTTGCGCTCCAGAATCGATGAGCGTAATCACCTGTAGGTTGCCTGTGCGTACTGTTATGACAGGTAATGAACGTGTAATAATTGGCCTTAGTGTTTGTGCGTCTTCGAATAGTAATTCGGAATCGTCAATATGCCAGTAATTGATAACAGCAATACAATAATTTGACGTTTCGACCTCATCGTGTTCGGTAGTCAATCTCCCTATTGCGAGATCGGCGTTTTTTTTTTTATAGCGCCTGTTGGGTCAGGATCAGGTGATCTTTGTTCTCTTGGTCCGAATTGACGTTGATATTCCAGGGATGTTGCTCCAGGTTCATCAGGATTACGGTTTCTCTCCCTGATGTATTCCCGTGTGTCCTTCCATCTACTTTCGAGTTCTCGCCGTGTGGCCTCACGATTTCCTTCAGGAGTGCTTTCGCGCTGTCTCCATGAATTCCTAGGTTGGTAAGGGTGTCTATCCTGATTCCTCTGACGTCTAAAATTCCGGAATCTGGTTGGGTTAGTAGGGCTTAATCTGCCTTCTTCACGTGTCCTGGGTTCCTCTCTCTCCGGAGGTTTTATTTCCGCAGAATTCGTATTTATTTCTCGACTCCTGTTAGTTTTCGGACTAGATTGGGTATTAGCCGTATCTAACCTACGCAAAGTAGCGTCAAAATGCTCCAATGTTTTAATGTTGGCAGCGACTAGTATCTCTTGAACATGAGGTGGATATTGAAGTGTCAGGATCTGAATAAGTTCAATATCTGGCAAAGGTGGATCTAAAAACTGGAGTTTCTTTAATTGCATTAGACAGTAATCTGAATATCGGGAAGTATTGACTGAAGTATTGTATTTGCTAGAGTAGAGTTGCATCTTGACAAGGTGCTGTCTTTCTGAATCCCAAAAGCGTTTAAGTAGTGCCTGTTTAAAGTCATCATAGTTTTTAAAATTGCTCTTAAAAGCTATGAACCATGATAAGGCTCATCCTTCTAGAAGTTTGGATACTACTCTAAGTTTCCTATCGTCCTCTACCCTATTCTCTTCCAGGTAATCGTCGACATTTAACAAAAATTCTCGAGCAGTGTACTCATCACGTCCTGAAAATTTGACTGGTTTGTCATCTGGTACTTTAATAAGGGTAGTTGTATTGTGTATTTCCCTCGACGAACCAGGAATTGTGACGTCAGTTGTATGTTCTTTAAGTTTAATTTGATTCATTTCTTCGGACAAATTTTTAATTTTAGAATTAATTGAGGTGTCTAAACTTTTTATTTCATTTCTCAAGTCAGTTTTAATGACTTGTACGTCTTTACAGAAAGCAGCTATCTGGGTATGCGTGCTATCTAGCTGTCCTGTAATACGCTTGTCGAGTTCTCCTTGCGTGCTCTTAATTAATCCTATCTCGCTTCGTAATTTACCCACGTCGCTCTTTAATGCATCTCGCAAGGTTTCCTGCACCTGAGCTAACTTTGCTTGAGTTTGTGAGATGTTACCATGGGATTCTTGAAATTCAGTCCGTAAATCTTTAAGTTCAGTGGAAAATGCTTGAACGGAAGGAAGAATATTTCTAAGATCTTTGTCTAAAGACTTGACGACCTCTGTCTTTATTTCTTCCTTAATAGACTCTAAATTTTCAACAAACTGATCCCACATGTTTTTCAATGTAGCTTCGACTTGTGCACTAGAATCAGTAAGTTTCTTTTCGAGGCGAGTTCCAGCTTCACGGAATCGTTGCTCGATAAGGGCACTAGATTCAGTGAGTCTTTTGTTAATGACTTTATCCGCTTCAGCAAACTTAGTATCCAAGGTCTAGTCAATTTTAGAAGTTAAGTCTTCAACCTTACTATTTGACTCAGTTAACTGCGCTTGAAGTTGAGTATTTTGTGCCTGCATTTGGTTATTAGACTCTACCATTTGCGTATTAATTCGCTCTATTTGTGTGTTCATTTGTGCTATCTGGTTATTAGACCTATCAATCTTAGCATTCTGATCATTAATGCTAAGCCTGAGAGCTTCGATAGCTGCAAGTAAGTTATCCATGTTTCCGGAATATTCGAATAAGTCAAATACAACAAGTTCTTTGCAGTCAAATCCTGTGCTCAAAATATAATGACTTGAATCGAACCCTGAATGTTGCGATTATTGCAAGTGCATCATTTATTATTATAGTACGGCTCCAAAATCGAGCCCTTGAAGTTGCGACGTCATCTATTATTATAGTACGGCTCCAAAATCGAGCCCTTGAAGTTGCGGCGCCATCTATTATTATACTATCCTCTCTGTACCAGGAAAAGTTGTGGGCAAAGGGCATGAGTAGGACTTCAGGGAGTGGAACTGGGTTTTGGAGCCGATACAGAGAAGGATAGTCTCGCAGAGCGAATAATAGATGGTAAATAATTTTTTTTTCTTAAAACAATTTATTAATTTTTCACCCTGCGGTATGATTATTGACTCAAATTTTGCATAGAAATTAAATGTCGAAATAATCTCCTTAAAAAAAAAAAAAATGGCATAAGTATCATTGGTTTCAAAGTCTCTCATATGGGGAATTTCCACCTAAAGTCTTTCTAAACCTAAGCACACTTTTGTAATTGTAAATGAGAAAATTATCGAAGTTTTCAGTTCTCAGTTCGTCAATCTCGATATATAGCACACTTGAAAGCCTACAGTCTTTTTATGAGAAATGAAACTAAAATTAAATTTATCACTTTTGAGAAATTATGAAAATTGTTCACACGCGACACTGAAGTTTCACTGTTCAAAATAAATGAAAAAGTTTAGTCAGTTTGTTACTCACTTATGACAAGAACTGTTGCTACCAAATGTCGAAAGATGGACGTCTGGAATGTTCCATGTAGAATCGGGATTGGCGATGTTGACGTTCCCAATGAGGTGATGACAGCTGGAACTGGATCACGTTGAGTTGTAGCTTGCTCGGGTGATTTTCGCACACGAAAATTTACTTAGTGTGAGTAGTTTATCACTGACACTGTTGAACACTATTTATGGCGTATGAAGAATCACAGTCCTTTCTGTACGAAATGCTATTTACAGTCGTTATTGAAACGTTCATAATCACACAGTTCACATAAAAAAAAAGAAAGTAAGTCGATAAGCACAGTCTTTGAACACAGTCTGAAGTTGCTAGGGATTATTTTCTGCTAATCCTGTTACTATAATGTTATATTAACACAGAAAAGTTCTCACTTTTTCACTCAAATTACTACTGTGAGTCTTATGTTGATGTGACGTGAATATGAGTTCTGGTAATTCTAAGTATTAGGCTCAGTAGAAGTTCAATGTTACTTGAAGTTACCTAAGTCCACACGTAATGAAATAGTTAATATTTGTACTCCAATAAGTTCACTCGCGTTACAGTCTTAAATGTCTTTAGGATTATATTGTAATCGCGACGCGGTATACTAACTGCAGTGCGACGTCCTTTAATAATTCTATCGGTGATAGAATTTCGCGTTCCGGAGATACGACGGAAAGTACTTCTACCGTGACTGCGCGAACATACCGTACGCGGGCCGGTCTCTTCGCTATCTCACTCACACAGCTGTTTGCTTGTCCTTGTACTAGTTTGCGGGCTGTCTGGCCTTGACATATATAGATACCAGCGCAGGGAGGGGTGGCGGCTCTCTCGGCCATGTGACCGTGATTACGTAATTTCGTTGAGACTTTAAATTATTATAACTCAACAACCGTTTGATGAATTAATTTGAAATTTACAGGGATTAACTTTTATGATGTTTGCTATAATTCAGCGTTTGTCCCGTTGAAATTGGTTAAGGCGTTAAAAAGCTGTTAAAAGAAAATTTCTTTCGAGAAATATCTCTAGGGGAGGTGAGCTTCAAGCGACAGGTGACGTCACTTGACTCCGCCTAGCGCACTCGTAGGGTCTGGCACATACTGGAACATTCTTTACATGGATGTTCGTACGTCGGTCGGATTTTTAATGCTGGAAATAACATTTCTTTCAATTAACATGGACCAGGACCTAGGCCTTCCTGGTACAGTATGTAGCAATAAGATAATACAGTCATTTATGGTAATGAATGGTTGAATGGAGACGTCCACCGCCAAAATCCGTTTAGAGAGCGATACTTAGAAAACTTGCAAGTCATCATTCTCGGAACCTACAATAAACGAGTATGATAGTGATGAAATACATTTTTTCCCTGAGATGCTACCGGGATTATCCATACTCCGACTTGGACACAGGTGGGGTGGAGTATATTCGCATTCTTCCCAAGTTCCACTACTAGCTGTTTTCCTCCGGCTGCTTTAAAATTTTTCAGTGAATCAATACCTGCACTTACCTTCTCCAAGGAGTTTTATTTCTGGGAAATAGATCAAATTCAAAATATTTTTCAGGTTCATCACTATTAAGTAATGTTTTGAAATATTCAGCGAAAATTAATGCATTGTCATAATCATTATGGGCCACCTTTCCGTTTTTGTTTCTTTTTTTGCTAGGAGCTTTACATCGCACCGACACAGATAGGTCTTACGGCGACGATGGGATAGGAAAGGCCTAGGAGTTAGAAGGAAGCAGCCGTGGCCTTAATCAAGGTACAGCCCCAGTATGTGCCTGGTGTGAAAATGGGAAACCACAGAAAACCATTTTCAGGGCTGCCGACAGTGAGATTCGAACCTACTATCTCCCGGATGCAAGCTCACAGCCGCGCGCCTCTACGTGCACGGCCAACTCGCCCGGTCTTTCCGTTCTTATCTTTCATCAGAAGAGCAGGGAGAGTATAATTTTTTTTTTCATTGTTTAAATGTCCTATAATAGTCTCTTGTTTTATTTCGATTGAAAGCTTCATCAATAGATTTTAATGTTTCCATCTGATAATTTCTTTTAACTCTCCTGATTTCTTTAACCGTTAATCGTCTAGCATTGATTAGGTCTTCTCTAGAGCTTTCTGTTTTTTTTTTTTGTTGTTGATCGTTCAACCAGGCTTTATACCAGTGTAGTATTGTTGTATCAGTCCGACCCCGCGGTGTAGGGGGCAACGCATCTGCCTGTCACCCGGTGGCCCAGAGTTCAATTCCCGGCCGGGTCAGGGGTTTTTAATTGTAAATGATTAATATCCTTGGCCTGGGGACTGGGTGTTTGTGTCGTCCTTAATGTTCCTTTCCTCACAGTCAACACTCTACACTTCCGCAATTCCACTTACACGCAGGTTTTTATCATATGGTGAAAATAGTGGCAAAAGATCTATAGAGGTCGATGCCACAAACATCATTTAAAAGAAATAATTTTTGTATCACACTCTTCATTCCACCAAGTTTTTTTTTTTTTTTAATGAGAGCAACTTCCTCTGCTATGGCTTTTAGTTCGTTAATAGTGGTTCCCAAGCTATCACTTAAAAGTGTTGTGGATTTCTCAAAGCATGTTCGATTAATAATGACTAAACAAGGATCACACAATCTTTTCCTATTAAGGTTATGCGGTTTATTTTTCCTTTTAGGAGTAAATTTAAATTTAATCTTGGAGATGTAATGATCGGAATCAACACTGACAAAATGCAGAACCTTAACATCATAAATTTCTTTATGAAATTTACAATCCATGGCCACATGATCTATTTGGGATTCACCCAATTTAACATTTGGACTTTTCCAAGTCATTAATTTATGCAGTTTTCTTTTAAACCTTTTTGTTTCTAAAATTAGTCCATGGTTAATACAAAATTCAATTAAGCTTTCACCATTCTTGTTTGTTAATTGTGCTGGCCATCGCCCCACCACAACACAAAATTTTTTCTCATGTCCAATCTTTGCATTAAAATCTCCTAGAAGAATTTTAATGTTAAAGGAGAACTTTAATGTTATATCAGGTATATTCGTAACCAATTGGTCAAATTCATCCCAAAATTGATGTGTTCTCTCTTTGACAGTTGTGTTCTTTTCATTTGTTGGAGCATGAACATTTATCAATGTATAAATCTTGTTTTACACTTTAATCGTTAATAATGCTACTCAATTTGAGGAAAAATCAATAATGGAATCTAGAATTCTATTGTGTATCAAGGAACCAACTCCAAATTGAGGAACATTCTTTATGACTCTTTCACCTGGAGGTCTTTATAGACAATACCCTCCTGATTCAATTGGTTTCTGATCAGTATTATGTAATTCTTGAACAGCTGTGACCACAAGTTTATGGTGATTCAAAATATATATTAGATGTTTCACCTTACCAACCTTCATCAATGAATTGATATTTAATGTTGCCAAATACAAAAACTTTCCTAGTTTATTGAACTTAAATACATTCTTAGTTTGATTAATCTGCATGATTGATCATTAAGTCTCTGGGCGCTCCGACTCACCACAATCCTCTTTCTGACACCCCACCGTATCAAATAATGGTGTCTTCATTTGGAAGATTATATAGCTGTCCAAACCGGTGGATTCTTTCAATAGAAGACTTCCCATATTAGGTTGGTTGTCTGATCAATGATCAAGAGCCTGACCATGGTCAGGGTTTGCAATTCCAGATGTGATCTGGAAGGTGATAAATGAAATATGATATGATGAAAAATGAGATTGTGAAGTGTGTTTGCCTCAAGATGTTCTATGGCTGTTATTTTATGGCACTGAGCCAACCCTCCTCCTTGCCCTGGGCTTGGTACCACCAACAGCAACTACTGAGCTACTCAATCCACCCAGTAAGTGCTGTAGGCAGAGTATTAATAACCATTAATATACAGTATTACACTTTTATAATAAAAAATCAATATAATTCATAATTAAAAAGAAAACAGAGACAAGCTTGCATGTTACAAATTTCCACAGCTCAAAATTCTTGTTTGTAATTTTAAACTCTGACATCACAAATTTTACAAATTTGCAAAGTTGACTCAAGGAAGGGTTGGTGTCTTAATTTAAAAGACATCGATAGTCGACAGTCTGATAGTTGAAGAAGGAAGGTTTCGAACATCTCAAGCAATGATGAAAAAATGTACAAAACATCTCACAATGAAAGTGGATCACATAGCAAATTTTACACTTCTGAAATCGACCTGTCATTCGAGTACTCGAAGACTGAGAAAATGGAATATTCCTAAATTTCAAAACCTTCATCCAATGGAGTCAGAAGTGTTTTTATAAGAGATTTAGTAGGAGAAATTAAAAAATATGAAGCGATAAGAGCAATGTTGATCTTTGAATCCTTAAGTAGAAAATAAATTTTAAAAAGAGCTGGTTTTCTTGTGGAAAAATGATTACAAAGAAACAATCCCATACAAGTTCACTCTCAGGAAACATTGATTAAATAAATGCTGAAATAAGAAGACTCTTGATGTGAGAAGATGAAACCACTGAAGCTCTAGAATAGAGCACATCAATTTTTGAGAAAGATTTCCTTGCTACTGAAGCTCTTCAGCCCCTAGTCTGGTGATGTCTGTTGATGGTGTCTTTCTCCTGAGGCACTACGAATCAAACTTGACTCATTCCTGCACCACCTTGATACTGTGTCCATTTCACTTCTCTCACTTCCCTAGAGGCTGATGACCTATAAGTTCCTTTAAACAACAAGCATCATCATCATCATCATCATCATCATCTCACTTCCCTTGCCAATGCCTGCAAAACTCTACCTCTATGATGGCAGAATTGGTACCTATGAACATATCAAATCAACCAACCATCAGCAATATTTCCACTACAACAGTTTTCGCTCATTTCACACAAAATGTTCACTATAATTCTGCCCTGCCATCCAGGGAAACCATTCATCCAAACCTTAAACCCTGTGTCTGCTACTAAAACACTCCAGCTAAATGAATATGTTGCCAATCCAGTGCCAGCAAAACTCATAATATGGACTTTCCTATTCCCAATCAACCTACCCAGCTCCATCAAATTTCGTTTGATGATCTTCCCATTCTCTTACCCCTAGAGATTCCAAAATTGGACATCAACTAATGCTCAGGTAAACTGAGTATATTTTCACTGCCTTGGCTTGGAAGTCCCCCATTTCTTCAAAGACTTATCATAATTTTTGGAAGAACATCCATGTGGAAAATCAAAAACAGGAACAGAATTAAGTTAATACAATTCACTATAAATCATAATCATGAATTTGCCTTATTTAATTTAATTTCCGGGTTGAACCGTGTTGTACTTGTACGCATATCACGTACAGTTTGCCGACGTTTCGAATACATTGCAGTATTCTTTGTCAAGGCGACTGAAATACCCCTACTCGATCCGAGGTAATCAGTCTCCCAGGCAGAAATTACACTACTAGAGTGGCCTTGATCTTGGCCTTTTATATCCTAGCCTTTCTGGCTGACGTAAGCCCTGGCTGTCTCGCGAGACTTCTGGAAAGTATATGTCACAGCCAGGTAGTGGGGGCTTGCCCGCGCTGTTATGTAATGGGGTTGCGGCCCGTGTGTTTATGTTGTGGTCTGTATGTCTTAAACTATGAATGATAGGCATCCAAGAATTACTGCAACAGTAATTCTAATTACAAAGCAGACGGGGGTGTAAGATTCATTAGTGACACTGTTACTTTAACTACATGCTTGTGGTTTACTGAGAGAGAGAGAGAGCACGTGCATTCCCTAAACTTTGAATCCTACATCGTTTAAAGACTTGAACATGATAACTCAAATACACCAGTTGAAGCATATACTTAGAATTATTACTTTCCAACCTAACTTGATTTTCATCATATAACCAACAGCCAATTTTTTAACAACAGAAGGCAACAGCATGATGTAAATATCACAAAATCTTACAGTTCCAAAACCAACACAACTTCCTGGCGGTTATCATAAACATCATGGAGTGATACTATGTTTCGATGCTTCAACTGAAGCAACAGATCAACTTCTCTCCTGATATCCTCTGCTGCAACACCACGACATACACGTCTTTTTCGCATGAATTTAGCTGCATACTGGCATCCAGTTGATTTCTCAACACAGCGTCGAACGACAGCAAACTGACCCCTGCAAATATTAAATTCTAGTAAATAATCATTACATTACACCAATACGAGAATATACACTCATTCACAGAACAGAAAGTATTTTCTCCACTAACTAGCTTTGATATGAAATAATAATAATAATAATAATAATAATAATAATAATAATAATAATAATAATAATAATGTTGTTGTTGTTGCTGTTGTTTGAAGGGAATAAAATACATACTGACTGAAAGTTAAGATGAATTAGCATTAAAACATTACCACAAACAAAAATACCGACAGTAAATAAAGAATTGAGTACCCTATGTAATTGAAATGGTGATAGGATATCTGAAGTGATGAAATAAATAGAAACAAAAATTGTACAAATAAAATTTTAATCTTATATTGTTTAACATTAAAAGGAAACATTCAATTTGTCTTTACTGGGCAAATGTGACGACAGAAATAGTGAAGAACGATATGGTTTGGGTGTGGAGTAACTAGTCTGTATATTAGTTCAGTGATGAGTGTAATATACAGTATATTAACACAATAGTCCATAAAGGGGGCATGGAAAGAGATGGCCTAATTCTAGGAACACGCTAGAAAGGCAGGCCTACAGATCTTCGAGACACAGTACACGACCAATATCAAAACAGTGAAATAGATGATAGTAGAGGGAGAAAGGATTTAGAAAGGAGAAACCAGCATGGCGAGGTTTCTAGTGTGCAAGATGTATGATACAGGAGAAGTGCTATCTGATTTTCAGCAGAATGTTGTTATACCTATTCCCAAGAAAGCCAGTGCTGACAAGTGTGGAAACTAACACACCATTAGTTTACTATCTCACACCTGCAAAATTTTAACATGTATTATTTACAGAAGAATGGAAAGACAAGTTGGAGCTGAGATGGGAGAAGATCAGTCTGGCTTCAGAAGAAATGTAGGAACATGTGAAGCAATCCTTACTTTGAGTCTGATCTCACAGGATCAAATTAAGAAAGACAAGCCCACATACATGGCATTCGTAGATGTAGAAAAGGCATTCGATAATGTTGATAGGACCACATTATTTGCGATTCTGAAGGTGGTCAGGATCAGATACTGAGAAAGAAGAATTATCTACAATCTCTACAAAAATCAGCCTGCAATGATGAGAATTGAAGGCTTTGAAAAAGAAGCAGCATCCAGAAAGGAGTGAGACATGGCTGCAGTTTGTCTCCACTCCTTTTTAGTGTTTATACAGAATAGGCGGTAAAGGTAATCAAAGACGAATTTGGAAAGGGAATCACAATCCAAGGAGAGGAACTCAAAACTCTGAGATTTGAAAATGATACTGTTCTTTTATATAAGTCTGCAGAAGATTTGGAAAAAACTGCTGAATGATATGGACAGAGTCTTGGGGAAGGAATACTAGATGAAAATAAAGAAGTCCAAAACAAAAGTAATGGAGTGCAGTCAAACAAAGTCAGGTGATGCAGGAAATATTCAATTAGGAAATGGTCTTGAAGGAAGTAGATGAATATTGTTACTTGGGTTAAGTACTAACGATGGCAGAAGAAAAGAGGACATAAATTACAGACTAACATAAGCAAGGATGGCCTTTCTTAAGAACATAAATCTGCTCACTTTGAACACTGATATAGGAATTAGAAAAATGTTTTTGAAGACTTTCATCTGGAGCGTGGCATTGGGTGAAGTGAAACATGGACAATAACTAGCTCAGAAAGAAAGAAAATAAAAGCTTTTGAACGTGGTGTTACAGAAACATGCTGAAAGTGAGATGGCAGATCAAATCACAAATATGGAGATAGTGAATCGTATTGGTGAGTGGAAATCGATTTGGCTAATTATGATAAACTTAACCATAATAGGTATTATGTTTGACCCTGTATTGACTTGCCTGAATCTATTAAAGCTATTTAAAATAGTTTTTACTTGAGTTCACCTTGTCTATGCACTTTACAATGACAGAAAACTATTAAATTTACCAAACACGTTTCAGGAAAATCATCACTGATTTTTTAAAATAGATTTTGGCTAATTTTGACAAAAAGATGATGATGATGATGATGATGATGATGATGATGATGCTTTTTGTTGGAAGGGGCCTAGCATCTAAGGTCATCGGCCCCCAATGGTACGAAATGGATGACATGAGATGATAATTAAAATGTTAAAATGTATCCACTGACGAGAGTTAAAAATAAATGGTAACGGAAAAATGATTATGAGATTAAAACAATCAGAGGATCTAATTTGCAATGCTTTATTTTCTAATAAAAGTATAGAAAATAGAGGTGATAATGGAATAAGGCATTGCCTGGAAATACAGACACATAAATACTAGGTAATGTACCCGTGCTTCGCTACGGGATTCTCAGAAAGACTGTCTTCATGGTTTTCCTAACTACAGTTAACTTACGCCATTACAAAAATGTCAGAACTGGGCAAGTTTGCCATGCGGTTAGGAGCACGCAGCTGTGAGCTCGCATCCGGGAGATAGTGGGTTCGAATCCCACTGTCAGCAGCCCTGAAGATGGTTTTCCATTGTTTCCCATTTTCACACCAGGCAAATGCTGGGGCTGTACCTTAATTAAGGCCACGGCCACTTCCTTCCCATTCCTAGGCCTTTCCCGTCCCATCGTCGCCATAAGACCAATCTATGTCGGTGCGACATAAAGCAAAATAGCAAAAAAAAAAAAAAAATGTCAGAAGGAATGCAGGGATTAAAATAATGTTATCATATAAAATATTCACTGAAATAAAAAACAGCACATTTTGTCACTTTATGAACAGTACTACGATGCCAATCTAACAGTCCAAAGTTCCAGTGCTGGAATGACTAGGCTGCAGACAGCCATGAACACTCCTCTGCCATTGTTCCGTTAAATATACACACTGCTCATTCCAATCAGTGCCTCAGGGTAGGGATTGGATAGCTCGAATGCTATGATGAACCAGTTTGTTACGTAACAGTAGTATGAGAAAATTTATGCTAGTTGCTTTACGTCGCACCGACACAGATAGGTCTTATGGCGACGATGGGACAGGAAAGGGCTAGGAGTGGGAAGGAAGCGCCCGTGGCCTTAATTAATGTACAGCCCCAGCATTTGCCTGGTGTGAAAATGGGAAACCACGGAAAACCATTTTCAGGGCTGCCGACAGTGGGGTTCGAACCTATTATCTCCCGAATACTGGATACTGGCCGCACTTAAACGACCGTAGCTATCGAGCTCGGTAGAAAATTTATGAACCAGAGGAATAGCATGCTTAAGAAGAAAGTTATCTAACTCCCCAGTACTTCCCACATATATTCAGGCAGGCTGTTATACTCGGTACGACCGGGCGAGTTGGCCGTGTGGTTAGGGGCACGCAGCTGTGAGTTTGCATCCAGGAGGTAGTGGGTTTGAAAACCACTGTCGATATCCCTGAAGATGGTTTTCCGTGGTTCCCATTTTCACACCAGGCAAATGCTGGGGTTGTACCGTAATTAACGCCAGGGCTGATTCCTCTCCACTCCTAGCCCTTTCCTATCCCATCGTCGCCATAGCACCTATCTGTGTCGGTGCGACGTAAAGCAAATTTTTAAAAATACTCGGTATACAGCAGTAATCCCATCTATTGGACATGACTGGCAACAGAACAGACAAAGCACATCACAACAAACAATGGTCAATGTAATGTTATTGTTGTTCAATGTTATGAGCTTTCTGTATTGTATGCCTTCATATTTAGTTTTCTTTCGACTCTGTGATATTAGGACATCTTACAAAACTGTTTATAGCGTAGACTGTAGTTCCTTATTCCCCCGACTTTACATAACGATTTTCATTAAATCCTGTTTACCCATTTTCTCGTGACTTGGCGCTGATATGGACTTAGCAACAAAAATCCAAATTTATGAATATCTGTTATCATAGCCGGTACAGTAAAAATGTATAAGACATAAAAGATTGGAAATTTAAAACTATATAACTTTAGTAACTTAGTATTTGTCGATAGGACCACTAATAACACAAATATTTAGAATTATATTTTAGGCCTTCCCTAAACTACCATTCCACTCAGCATGAATAAAATTATTTATGGCCCAGATTGCAGCGACTTATTTCCCGACTTTGCATACCGATTTTCATTACGGCAGGACCACTAATGACATAATTATTTGAGAATTAAAAACTACCATTTATCTCAACGTGAATAAGATTATTTATGGCCTAGATTGTAGCGACTTTTTCCCAGACACTACATACTGATTTTCATTAAATTCTCTTCAGCCATTTTCTCGTGATGCGTGCACATACATACATACATACATACATACATACAGAGAGAGAGAGAGACAGAGACAGACAGACAGACAGAAATTACGGAAAATTAAAAAGTGCATTTCCTTGCTACAATGGACCCGACCGATACAGAAATACCATCCTTTTTAAATTCTGAGCAATGTACAGAAAAAACTCTTATTTTATATATACAGATATAATTCATGTCAGAAGTTGAAATAACACATTAAAATACACAAACACAAACTAAAAGAGAGTCAAAGGGATAAAAGCACTAGCAACACAAATACACTAAGACAAAGGACATTATTACACGCGATAAAAAAGGCCACTATCCCTCATAAAACGGATGATGAGGTCTGCTGACTGCTTGTCATCTCGCATAAATATCCCTCGAGAGCGTTAGCCTATGACGCAGATGGTGCAGATCGACCAGATCCACGTACTCCGTAAGGATGTGTACCACGGTAAGATGATCGCCGCAAGGACACACCGGAGGGGGTTCTCCTTTCAGTAAATAGGAGTGCGTGACTATACCGTGGATGATCCGAAGACGACATAACACGTCTGTTTCCCTCCGAGAAGCCCGAAGGAAAGTCCTCCATACCTTCGTTGTACCTTTAATCGCACTCAGCTTATATGGAAGTGGAGTGGCCTGCCACTCCATATCCCAATGGGACATAACCAGATGTCTCAGCTGAGACTGAATATCACTTGCTGGAACCTTGCAAGGCAACGGGGGCAGTGTTACTGCCTCCTTGGCAGCCGTATCTGCTAACTCATTTCCCTCTACATCCAAGTAGCTTGGGAGCCACATAAACGTGATTCTGGTGCCGGCATCCGAACATCCGGCCAGCAGGTCCTGGATCCGCTGCACCAGAGGGTGCCGAGGGAAACAGATGTCAATAGACTGTAGCGAGCTCAAGGAGTCCGTACACAGAAGAAAGTGTTTGCGCTCATCGAACAGTGTGTACCGCAGAGCTTCACAGATAGCATAGAGCTCCGCTGTGTACACACTACAGGTTTCCGGGAGAGCAAAAATAAACCTATCAGTGTCGACAACAAATGCACAGCCCATTTTTATGTCTGTTCTCGAACCACCCATGTAAACGACAACTGAACCTCGATATCGGCCAACAATGGACAAGAAGAGCCTCCGATAAATCAAAAGGTCCATATTTTCCTTCGGGCCAGTGTGTAGATCCAGGATTATTTCAGGTCGTCGTACTACCCACGTAGGTACCCCACTTGGCTGTTTGTCAAGACAAGGAACCAAAGGTACGTGAAACAATCTGCGACTGCTATCCAAGTATATTCCAACCAGCAGCGTTGCTTGAGGACAAGCAGCGTACAGCCGATGGTTTCCATTGTTGAATACGCAAGGATAGCTTGGGTGAAGTGGCATCTGTTGCAAATGTGCAGCATACGATAGAAGCATTTGCTGGTGCCTCAGGTGTAAAAGGGGCACACCAGACTCAGCGAACAGGCTAGTAATTTTTTTTTTTTTTTTTTGCTAGGGGCTTTACGTCGCACTGACCAGGCTAGTAATGGGGCTGGTTCGAAAAGCTCTGGTCGCCAACCTAACCCCGCTGTGGTGGATGTTATTCAGTTTCTCAAGGACGCTTGGTCTTGCTGAGCCATATGCTGCACTGCTGTAGTTTAACCTGGATGAAATATGTGCCCTATAGAATTGCAGGAGCACCATGCGGTCAGCTCCCCATTTAGTGCTGCTAAGCAACTTCAAGATATTCAGTTTCTTGATGCATTGCATTTTAATTGCCGCACGTGTGACTCCCACAATAATTTTCTATTGAAAAGGAGCCCAAGCGTTTCCCCCCCCCCCCCCTCCACATTCTGGAGAAAACATTACATTTTTATTCCCTTTTAGCGACTGAAACTAAGAATTATTATTATTTATAAGTTTCGTATTCCGTATTGATTGGATTCAATGTAGTCTATTATAATGAAACTAAGAATTATACGAATTCTTTAAAAAGGCAATTTGTATAGGCCTTGTTGTCTTATCAATTAATTCTTTCCTTTAATTATTAACAAAGTAATTTGCAGAAATATGCACAAAATCTTTTTCGTGGCACCTAACCAATTTGTATAGCACCACAGCAAGTAGTAGAAACTTTGCATGTGCTGTAAGGAATGGTAGCAGGGGAGTATTTTTTTTTTTTTTTTTTTGCCAAGGTCGCGGACACAAAGGTATGATTCACCCGCTTGCCGCGCACATTCGTCAGTCTAGCACTCTCTTTGTTTGTTAGTTTCTTAGTGTGTAGGCAATACTAAATGATTTTTAATTGCATAATCACGCCGTACTTCTATTTAACAGTAGTACATGCGTAATATTGCTCCTTTGGTGAAAGTTTTATCGTACAATACTGAATAAAAATTTTAAAAATCTACTATCTATTGATGTATTAGTTAACAGTTGCAATGAAACTGAAAATCTCAAATGTAGTTTTCATGAAATGGCGCTTCAATGTTTGTGTTTAATATATGACGTCTCACGCATTCTCTGTTTTAAGATGGCGCTGAGACAACTTGCGCACTCAATTGGAGGTCAGATGTTGTTGTGAATACATCATGGTTTGTTAGCTGCCTCTGTGGAACAGTGGTAAAGTGTCGGCCTTCGGATCCCAAGATAGCGGGTTCAAACCCGGCAGGGGCAGTCGGATTTTTGAAGGGCGGACAAAAGTCCATTCGACACTCCATGTTGTACGATGTTGGCATGTAAAAGATCTCTGGAGACACGTTTGGTGTTTACCCGACAAAATTCATTAAATCCCAGCCATAGACGCCCAAGAGAGTTTCAGTTTACTCAGCCTGCCATCTAGTAGGCCTAGAGTAAAACTGAACTTAAAATTTGACGATCAAACAGCCAGAATGCGTCAAATTGAAATGTCTGCACGCGGTAGTTGAGGCCATACGATTATTATTACTATTATTATTATTATTATTATTATTATTATTATTCATGGTTTGTTGAACAGAATAACAAATTTAATACTGGAAAGGGCAATTGACAGGCCCATACAACACAGAGTTATTACCCACATTCCAAGTGTGCCATGTTCCATTGAATAAAATTTATTTTCCACATAATATTTGTCTTTTTCTTTTTCTAATATATAATATTACTAAACCCTCAAAACCCTGCGGACGTTAAAATTGTGACAGCCTACCACCAAAAAATGTCCATCCGCACTCCATGTCATACGATGTCAGCATGTAAAAGATCTCTGGTGACACGTTTGGTGTTTACCTGACAAAATTCATTAAATCTCAGCCATAGACGCCCAAGAGAGTTTCAGTTTACTCAGCCTGCCATCTAGTAGGCCTAGAGTAAAACTGAACTTAAAAATTGACGATCAAACAGCCAGAATGCGTCGAATTGAAATGTTGCACACGGTAGCTGCGGTCATATGATTATGATTATTATTATTATTATTATTATTATTATTATTATTATTATTATTATTATTACCGCACTTAGGTTGGTAAAATGGCAACCTTTACCTCTCAGTCAAAATTCGCTCAGAGAGCATATAAAAACATTTTGTAGCTTTTTCTCGGTTTTGATGTTTATACACCCCACCACCCGGCCGCTATATCCCGCAAACCCGGGCAGTTTTTGTTTTTCTGCACATATTTGCCCCTCCCCCCCCCACCCACACACACACACACTCATCCCTCCCCCCACTTCTTATTCCCAATTGCTGCTACTGAGCCCAAGGAATCGGTCAGTGTCAACTACAGGAAGAGCAACATTTCCTAAATAAAGCTCAGGATGCGGGTGAAGACTGCGTTGTTGACAAAAGCAGACAACAGAAGTCTTTGCGGTGGAAAACCAAAAGCCATGTTCTAAGGTCCACTGTTCCCCTCTCCTAATAACTTGCTGTAATTGTCGCTCTGCGACTGCCATGCTTCGCGAGCTATAGTGCAGAGCAAAATCGTCCACATATAGCAACGGTATTACTGCTGAACCAGCAGCAGCGACAATGCCGTTTATGGCAATCGCAAACAGAGTGACAATAAGAACCGATCCCTGTGGGACTCAATTTTCTTGAACGTGGTATTGCGAATATGCCCTCCCAACTCGGACACGGAATACACGGAGAGACAAAAAATTTGCAATAAATACCAGCAAGTTACCTCAGAATCTCCATTGGTGGAGGAATGAAAAGATAACATATCGCCACGTGGTGTTATGGGCCTTTCTAAGTCAAAGAAAACAGCCATCAAATGCTGTTTGCAGAGAAACGCATCCTGGATAGAACTTTCCAGGCGTATCAGGTTGTCAATAGTCGAGCGAGTGGCTCGAAAACCACACTGGTACTCAGAAAATAGAACTTGTTTCACCAGACACCACACCAGTCGGCGATTTACCATCCTCTCAAATAGCTTACACAAGCAGTTAGTGAGACAAATAGGTCTGTAGCTTTCTGCATAATTAGGATTTTGGTTAAGCTTGAGGACAGGAATGACTATGCCCTCTCACCACTGAGACAGAAACTCGCCCTCTATCCATATTCGGTTGAACACTCGAAGGAGATATAATAGATTATCCTCACTAAGGTGTTTCAACATCTGGTTATGGACATTGTCTGGCCCAGGGGACGTGTCCTTGCAAAGCGCCAAGGTGCTACGGAGTTCCCACTCCATAAAGGGCATGTTATAGTCCTCTGAAGTTTGAGTGGCAAAACTATGGTGATGACGTTCTGCCTCCCGCTTCAGAGCGAGGAAGTCACAATGGTAATTCCCAGAGCCAGACACATCCACGAAATGGATAGCTAGATGGTTAGCAATTGAGAGTGGTTCAGTGACGATACTGCCTGCAATGGAAATTCCTGGTACAGAAGATGATCCTTGGATACCCGAAAGACATCATATTCATTTAGTCCTTACTTGAGACGATGGAGTATGTGACGTCATAGATGATACATATATCTACCACGAAGCTTTCTTAATTTGGCGAATAAGAACTCGCGCCTTGGCGCAGAGTCTTTTAAATGTTGCCAAGTTGGCCACAGTAGGCTGCCTACAATAACGTTTATGAGCACGACAATGTTCTTTGATAGTGCTGTAATTTCTTCGTTCCACCAAGGAACGAGTTTTCAGCGAAGAGTCCCTAAAAAGGAGGGAATGGACCCCTCAGCAGCAGCAAGGATAACTTGTGTTATGTAAGTTATATCGCCGTCTACAGTCTGCAGGGTCTTGTTCCTAAAGAGAGCGAGTGATGTGAGCTTTGGCCAATCAGCATGTTTAAGAATAACTCGAGGAGGAGCCTTGACAGATTTTTGTTTCAACAAAGTAAGAATAATGGAAAAATGGTCACTGTCACAGAGATCATCATGTGTATTCCACCAAAACATCGGAACCAACGTTTGGCTGCATACACTTCAGTCTATGTGAGATTATGTGCCGTAACATACACTGAAATGAGTTGGTTCCCCAGTGTTCAAAATATACTAATGTTTCCAAATCCCTGGGGCAAGGCGTTTCAGAGCCCAATATTGGGTAATGTGCATTAAAATCGCCCAAGAAGAGGAAGGGAGGTGGAAGCTGATCTATAAGGTCAGTGACTTCATTTATGTTAAGAGGCTGGCTTGGTGGAAAATAAACGTTACACACTATTGCTATGACAGGCAGCGGTATCTGCACCGCAACTCATTCCAGTGGGGTTCTTAGAGGAACCTATTTGTTACAGGTATCAGAACAAACAAAAATACTCACGCTACTGGACGCCCGGTGAGCATAATATCGCTCTGTCGAGTATAGTCTGAAATTTCTCAAGACCGTATGATGACCTGGTCTGAAGTTTGTCTCCTGAATACAGACTATACTCGCCGCGAACTCACTAATGAGCTGAAGCAGCTTAGCAAGATGCCTGTCATAACTATTACAATTCCACTGTAACAGTGCCATAGTGTGGACTACAGAAAGAGTGTTAGGTTATGAGCGACAAGATGTTCTTACACCTAAACACGATCAACATCTACATCTGAAGATGTAGATGACAGCTCGAAGTCCATCCCATCACTGACAGACGGCGGGACTGATGCCCAGAACTTTGACGCTTTCCGGGGGTGGGAAGTCCCCCTACAAGGGGAGGGCGCAGGTTTTCAAAGCAGGCATAGCTACTGGCGCAGACTCGTACCCTCTGGAGAGAGGGCATGATTTCCCCTTCATAGGAGAAGTTCGGGAGCGTCCGGTAAGGGTGTTCCTCTTCTCCGCCTTCTTTTCATGCTTGGACGGGCTGGGAGAGAATTTCCCAGCCCTTGTCGACGATGCTGCAACCGCCGGCGTGGGCATGGATTTCGCTGACCTCTTAAGGGGGGAGACTTAGCCTTCCCCCCCTTTCTGTGCCAGCTTAGAACTGCCAACCAGCACAGACTTCTTGGTGGTCGAAGGAAGGGTTGTCCTCCCACCTTCGAGCTTATACTCTTTGCGACTTTGCTCTCAAGAGCAACAGCCACCTTGGGCGCAGCGATCAGCACGAGTAACGATGTCGTGAAATACGAACCTGGGAGACTCTGTGCTATCATGCTGTAGTTGAGTGTACGGGCAGGTGTATTCGTGGAATTAAATTTACGGCGCGCTTCCTTGTAGGAAAGACCATCCACGGTCTTGATCTCCTGGATCTTCTTCTCATTCAGAAATTGTCAGAAAGTTCCGATCTAGAGGAGAATGAAGACCAGAGCAGTTAGTGCACTTATACAGAGTTGTGCACTCCTCTGCAGTGAAAGCTACTCCTCCACATGTACCACATACAGACTGATTCGAAAAATGAGATACCTTATGTCCGAATCTCTGGTATTGATTGCATCACAAAGGAGGCACGATGTATGGCCTCACACCGCAATGATAAGTTATCTTGACTTTCTCTGGTAATACTGACAATCTGAAAGAAACAATGAAGACACCAGCGGCAAAGTCTTCACCGTTGACTTTGCACTTAATTGCAGGACGTGTGTCACGCCATGGTTCTTCATGTCTTCCATCAACTCTTCGTCAGTGTTCAAAATAAGGTCGCGGTGGAAGATGACGCCGCGAACCAGATTCAAGGATTTGTGTTCCTCCACATTGACAGGGATTTTACCAAAGTGGTCGCACTTAAGCAACTGATCGACTTGCAGTGCTATACGAGTCATCAAAAGCAAACTACTGTTGCACGTTTTCTTGAGATCCTCAAGTTCATCATAGATGCCTTCAATGTGTCCACTAAAAAGGATAGACTTTACCAGCTTAAAATCATACCCATCGGTTCTGGTAGCAACCAGAAACCTAGGGAAGCTGGATCCCATTCCTTCACGCTGCACATGTTCCCAGGGAGTTGAACCTCTCAGGGAAGCAAAAGTTAAAGACTTCGGTGGGGGACCATCTTGGGCAGGTCGATGACATTTCGAAGCCATGCCCGAAAATCCTCCTCCCCAAATGCCACCCACTCCAATTAGGGTTCGCTGTAGCTGAACCAAGCTGCCAAGGCAATACCCACCTGGTCATAGCCAGTACTGCCCGGGGTCCATCGGATGATGCCTAATACGGGATGACTGAGGCAATGAGCACTAGGACTCCCTTCCTGCAGTCACCCACAATAGCATGTACCCCATCGAGTGTACAGAGCACTAAATATAGAGAAAAAGTAATAAATAATAAATAATATGTCCTGGCATTCAGCTGTGCGGGGACGTGTGTTGTCAGGTGGATACTACTGCAAGGGTACATGACGATCCCAGCCACAAGATCCCTGGGTGCTCACAAATGCGGGCTTTTGGGCGTAACCGCACACGTAAGAGGCCCATCTCCGAGCAGCACGCACATCAAAAATTTTGAACAGGTCTACAACTAACCTTCAAGAAACAATAAAAAATAAAGAGGGGACCATGGCCACACGACCCTTTTAGTCACCTTCTACGACAGGCAACGATTACCTGAGAATGTATTCAGCCCCTCCCATCCACCAGGGGGTCCAACACATTGTACCAAACCACAATCCATGTCCACGCCTAGGTCGCCCATTTTAGTCGCCTCTTACGACAGGCTGGGGATACCGCGGGTGTATTCTACATGTGTGTCCCCCACCCACAGGGGTTTACAGATAAACTGATAGTTTTCCTGCTTTTCTTTACCTTCTCAACTGTAGACATAGATGGAAGACATTTTGAAGTCATATTATTGTAACATAAAAAAAGACAACAATGCACACTGCAGCTGCACAAAAGTGAACTTAAAAGATAGCTTCATTTACAATAAGTTCCTTCTCAGTTGGTGCTATTTAGGTGCGCAATGGTCTCCCTACACAGTGCACGAGTGTAATGACTCTGGTCTCAAAATGTATCGCAACAACAGATTTTTATTGAAGTGTTGTTGAATAGATGACGAAGTAAAAGAATTGCAACTATAAACAAGAGATGGTATTATTAATAACAGCGACATAATTCCAAAACAATGTTAATTGGAGCAATGTTAATTGAGGACTCACTGTACTCCATTTTGTGTTTTTTTTTTAGTATACAGACAATAAGTGGCTATCATCAAAAAGTGAGTCTAAACAAACTTTTAGGATGATTGCACCCAAGCAAAGTTTACATGACACATTCATGATTTACTGTAGTTATTTTCAGGACTCACTAATACAAAATATTTATTGAAAGAGGGAATGGAAATGTATTAACCCCTTTGCCATCACAGGTTTATTCTGGTTGTATTCTCGACCTTATTTCTCTAAGTCTCAACCAGTAATCATAACAAGCCACGAGTAAACGAAACAAGTCCACATCATATCCTTGGCTTTATATACTTGGTATGATGTACTGCAACTGCTGGGGCTCCAAAGTTGCCAAATTCTCTATCATTAGAATGAAATAATTTTATTTCAAGAGGTACATTACGAGTAAGAATTATTTTATAAGAAGTAACGAGTACAAGTAAAAAATTGCTGAAAAAAATAATCATTACAAGTAACTTGCTTTTATACAATTACTTTCCAACTCTGGCCACAAGTAAGTAACTGGAATCTTCTTTGTACGTTGATTTTCAATTTCTATTTGAACAGTATTCTCATATTCTATTAATCCTTGAGGATCAGATTATACATCTCGGGCTCCAGAGTTTTCAATATGTGTATGTCCAATTCGATTAAAGGCTTAGGAAACATCTACGAATACTACTAAACAATTTTTTTTTTTTCTGTCTGCTTTTGTCTGCTTTGTCCTTCAAGAACCCATCAATAAGTTTAGAACTGATGTGACACCCACTACAATAGGTACAAAAATGGTTATGATTTAACTCAATCTGAGATCTCAACAGAAGATTTAATGTACTCTTCTAATAACTGGATAAATTGTAATAGGCCTCCAAGATGACATTACAAGTATCTTCTTTTCCTTTGTATATTAGAAGTCTTCTTCCTTTCTGTAATACTTGAGGTACATAATGAGCAGACAACATTATATCAATAATAATCTCAATAACTCCTTGAATAAGAAGCTACTTCACAGTTCTGACAAGCACACTCTGGCCCTGCTGAAGTGTCCAGCAACATTCCTTTTATGGCCTTCTTGATGATGATGATGATGATGATGATGATGATGCTGGTTGTTTAAAGGGGCCTAACATCAAGGCCATCGGCCCCTAATGGTACGAAATGGAATGACAAATTAAAAGTCCAGAATTCTCCACTGACCAGTATTCAAAACGTGAGGATGAAGAATGAATGGATGGACATGAATTTAAAACAATCAGTGGATGCGACCCGCAATGCCTTACATTCACAGAAACTAACGTAAAACAACAGGATTACTGACCAAGGGACTGCTGCTAGAGCATAACAATGAATCGATGATGCTTGCAGTCTAAAGGGGGTCCAAAATCCAAGTTATCGGCCCCTCATAACGGTACTTATCGCTAGGAAAGTAGAACCATGGTATTTGTCATGTTGCGGTACGAATCAAAAGTAGCAGAGACTCGCGGTATTCCACAAATTATGGTACTACTCACAGGTTATGAAATGTGACATATAATACAGACCTATGGTTTTTCTCACTTTGCGGCACCATTTACAAGCAATGCAAACCTATGGTGTTCATCACATAAGAGTACTAATCACAGGGACCTGCACTATCCCGTAGTGTTCCTCATATAGTGGGTACTAATCATAGGCAAGGCAGAACCATGGTAGCTATCATCCCATGGTCCTGTTCATATGGTGGTACTAACCACAGGTACCGCAAAAGCCGACCACACGGTGCTCCTGTGTGCTACTAATCACAAACCTATTTGGTACCTAATATAGTGGTACTATGCACAAATAAAAGCGACCCATGATGTTCTCAGCGTGGTAGTACTAATCACAAGTAGTTTCATGGTTCCAAGACAATCATCCCTTGGTCGCCCCTTTTAGTCGCCTCTTACGACAGGCAGGGGATACCGTGGGTGTATTTTTCATCTGTGTCTCCCACCCACAGGGGGTTGGTCCGCGAGAGGTTTTTTATTTCCCTCAAGTCCTACGGCAAGCCGGTTAGGACCCCCCTATCCGCCAACTGGGACACGCCACGTGGGAGTATTACCTCTCCCCCTGCAACGCCAGCATAGTAGGTTCGTGGTTATGGCCTTCTTAACAGTACTCAGTAGAATTTTTCCACTATTTTTCTTCACATCAGAAACTAGTTGTAGTACATGTCACTGACAGGACAATCACTTAGCATATGCGTGATTGTGAGTCTACCAAGCGATTCGGCCATGTGGTTAGGGATGCGCAGTTGAGGGCTTGCAATCGGAAGATACTGAGTTTGAACCCCACTGTTAGCAGCCCTGAAAATGGTTTTCCATGGTTTCCCACTTTCACACCAGGCAAATGCTGGGGCTGTACTTTAATAAAGGCCATGGGCGCTTTCTTCCCACTCCCAACTCGCCATAAAACCTATCTGTGTCGGTGCAACATAAAAGCAGATTGTTGATTGTGTCTGTCTACCCCTCATGCTGTTCCCCCAGATTTTTAGACACATTAGCTGGCATGCCTCTACCTGTCAGTGGCTTCTTGTGACGTACTCCCTTCCTTGCTCTCTGTGGCCCTTTGTACTTTCATATTCTTTTGCATTATTGCTGATCTTGAGTTGATCTCCTCCTTATCGAATAAAAGAAACCCATGTTTTCAAAAACTAACAGATGGATGTACAAAGTCTATAAAACATTGCTGGAATGATCTCCACAGCAACTCTCTTTACAGTCTACAGAGTTAGTTACCTGCTTTGCCACTGGTAATCCCCTTATTTTTGCTATATGGAAAAAAGGTATAAAGCAAAAAATTGCAATGATCTATTTTTATGTAAAACCAACCATAAGAGACATAAATTGAGAATCACCCCTTCCTGCTACAATTTGTTAAACAACTTACAGCTAAGATCATACTCAACCTTATTCTAAAGTGAACACCAAGTTTCATTTAAATCTACACATATGTTTTTCCCATTATACTGTAACAGACAAGTATTAAACTGAATTTGGTATAGGTCAATACAATCACATCAGTATTCTTGTTTAAGTACAATATTTACTGACTGAAAAGTTGCGCTTAAAAGCAATACTATATGAAATGCTCGATCAAATGAAAAATGGCACAGTTTATTCCTTTTCATGAACAGTCGTAAACACTGCTGTGACATTTTCCGTTAAGTATGCACCCTGCCCATTCCTATCAGCGCCTCACAGCAGTAATCGAACAGCTGTAATACTACAATAAACCAGTGTGTCACATAACAGTAGTTATCAGAACATGTATGAATCAGAGGAATGGTATACTAAAAAAAAAGAAAGTTATCTAACTCCCTAGCTACTTCCTACCAATATTCAATCAGGCTGTTCTACTGGGCGCACAGGGGTAATGTCATCTATCGGAGATGAATGGGAGCAGAGAAGACTAAGCACATCACAACAAATAATAGTCAATGTAATGTTATTGTCAATCAACTTCATAAACTTTCGATATTGTAGGCCTTCATATTGAGTTTTCTTCCGACACTGTGATATTAGGATATCCAATGTACAGGTAGTCCTCCTTCACAATTGTTTCTCATTTTGATAGTCATCTTAACCACTTTCCTAGCTGATATGGACTGATGACCACGTGGTTTTCACCTTAAGATAATCACAACAAAAATCACTACCATGGCCAGTTAACACGATTGAACAACATTTCCATGTTAGCGATGTTCAGCGTTAAGAGGAGACATTCTCGTGGACAGTCGAGATTTTCTTCTGATGATGCAGAGCACAGTTCTCTGCGAAACGTAAAGAATTTTGCCTCGTTTTCTTGACATGGCATAAGCCCAAAAGCCTATACAGTATCATGTCTATAAGTACGGGCCGTGAAAGCATCAATGGTAACTTTTATTGTGTAATATTTATTGCCGGCACCGTGGTGTAGGGGTAGCGTGCCTGCCTCTCGCCCGAAGGCCCCAGGTTTGATTCCTGGCCAGGTCAGGGATTTTTCTCTCGACCTGAGGGCTGGTTCGAGGTCTGCTCAGCCTACGTGATTAGAATTGAGGAGCTCTCTGACGGTGAGATGGTGGCCCCGGCCTCGAAAGCCCAGAATAATGGCCGAGAGGATGCGTCGTGCTGACCACACGGTGCCTCGTAATCTGCAGGCCTTCAGGCTGAGCAGCGGTCGCTGGGCAGACCAAAGCCTTTTCAAGGGCGCTGAGTGCCGTGGGGGGTGGGGTAATATTTATTGATATGACCACTAATGATAGACATTTGAGTATTAAATTTTAGGGCTTCCCCTATACAACCATAAATATATACATTTTATAATCTTTTCTTACATTTTAATTGGATCTTGCGAAAACAGTGTGAAACCTATTTTCAATGCCAGCCAAATTAATGGATAATGTTTATGGTTGTCTTGATTCATAATGTTTTTAGCAACTGCCTTTTTCTAATTAAAACAATTGTACTGAGTTACTCTGTATAAGTAATGACCTTAAATTCTCTTTTGCCTTGGACAACTAGTCCGTTGAGAACTAAAAGAGCCTTCGTGTTTGATTCCAAAATGCTGTTTTTTGTGTAAATGTATATTTAAGAACATTAAAAATTAATTTCACACTCAAACTTGTGTAGGATTGAATTATATTCTTAGAAATCAGGTGGCTACTGGATTGGGAACATATGAGATTTGTTAACAGATGCTAGTGTTAAGAGGGTTTGTCATCAGGATCACTAATACCAGGGGAATATATCATGGTTGTCCTCTTGAAATTGTAGTGTCTGGTCAGGAGAATAGGACCACAACAGGCTAGGAAATAAAAGATGCTGTAAAGTATTTCTAATTTCACATGTTGGAACTAGAGTCTGCCAAGGAAATTTGGAAAATAGAAAACTGACACAAATAAGTATCAAAATATTTTTTATCATTCCACTGCTTTCTACTAGAAGGTGGGTTGTGAGTGGAAATACCATGAGATCATTAGTCTATCATAAAAGTAATTAAAATAGGAAACAAAATAATTCTAACTCTTCAAAGAACAAGGATATTGAACAAAGCGAGGAATGGGCTATGAGAGGCAGTAAAACGAGACACTTCCACAATCCTGCAAATCAATACTATTTAAAGAGAATGAAAGTCTAATGGGGAAGATGGGACATGAAAGATGAAAGACAGGAGCCTGATCATGCTCAGTTTTAAAGTCCTGTAGATGTTAATCAGAATCTACATTGCAATTCCCTGAGGTGCATTTCAGTCAAGAACCGACATTCCAAATTAGTCAGCATTCAAGGAAGGACAAGTTTCATTTTTCTTCAAGGTTAATAATTGAAAATCACATACTGTATTTAACTTACTTTCCAATATCTTCAAATACATCGTAGAAGTTTTCAAATGGTTCAGTTTTAAATTCCATCATCAAACACGTCCTGACCTAATTCGGCCATTCATGATTCTTTGATCTAGTCACCCATCCACACCTGAAACAAACATCAAAAGAGAAGCAGAATAGAACATTATACGGTAACTACTTCAGACTGAAAATTTCTATGTAAATAATTTTATTAAAAAATACAGAACTTTTATATATTATAAAAATATGTAAATAAAATATATCATGGATGAAGAAATGCATTTAATTCATTATGATGTCAAAGGAAGGTTGTTACAGGCAATGAAAGATAATTTATACCACTGAAAATCAAGCTGCATATCTTAAAAAATAAAGGTATGCTTGGTTACAAGTAGCCACATTAACAAGTACTGTTCATTTTGTACTGAAATAATTTGTTAAGATGCAGTAAATGGCATGGTGGGATTGAACTGGGGAAAAGTAATGTAAGCAATATAATTTTCTCTTATGACTTGACTGCCACTGCTTGTATCTTTTCAGCAAGATCGGCCTATGGAGGAAGTTCCATCATAATATGGGGAGGCATTAGTTCTCATGGCCAGACTGAGCTGGTGTTTACTGAAAATGCACGGCAGTACATCAAGGAGGTTCTTCACAAACATGTCATTCCTTTTGCCCCATGATAATGCAAGTCTTCACACTGCTTGATGTGTGTCATGTTCCCGCAGGACTCTGGAATTGTCACCCTCGACTGGCCAGTTCGTAGCCCAGATCTCAATCCCACAGAGAATGCATGGGAAAAGCCAGGGCTGGCTATTCGTTGACAAGTATTTCAAACTCTGAATGAGCTTAAGGTAGCTCTTCATGCCGAATGGAACACAATTACACAGAATGACACTGACACCTTAATTGCCAGCATGCCGAGTAGGATGGAAGCTCTTATTAATGCAAAAGGTCATAACACCCATTATTGAGTGTCCTGAGTCCCGTTAACCCTAGAGGAAGTGTGCCTGCATGATTTAGATTAGGACCCGCAAGGGTTAATTTTTTCCATCAGGTTATCTTCAAATTTGGACTCGTTATTTGTCATTATAAATAAGCTTTCTATTGAAAAACGTGCACTAAACACTTACTTACATACTGGGGCACATTTTCGTCTCACTGAGAAACCTTCTGGACTATTTGTCATTATCAATAAGCATTTTATTGAATTATCTGTACTAAACACTTATTTACATATGAAATATGAATAAGCTTTTTACAGAAAAATATATATTAAACACATATTTAGATACTTGGATACAGTTTTGTCCCATTGAGAAAACTTCTGGCTAATATTCCATCACATGACCTTATACACACATTTTCACTTCACTGAAAGACCATCTGGGAAAAACTCCACCACATGGTCCTTGCAGATTGGCTTCCCACAGTCGGCACAGCAATTTGTACTCTTGCGAACCCTGGCTCAGCGACAATAGGAGCACCTACCTCCTTGTTTTATGGTTAATGGTTCAGTCAATTTCTTAGATCCAACCTGATGCTTTATTTTTCCCTGAAGAAGTTTCGGCAAGGTGTTGATAGTTGCCCTTTCCTTGAGAAAATCATCCAATAGACTTCCAAGGACTTTTAGGATGGAATGGTAAGTAACATTTATTCTGGCGTTATCCAGTACAATTACTTGTGGATTGATGCTGCCCACATTCAACAAGAAGAGGAGTAGAAGATATTCAGTGGCCAACAGGGGATCTACGGCTCACTGAGTAGTTTTGGCTCATTTGATTTACAACATTGACACGTGCTTTAGTCTTGTTATAACAGCTATTTGTCTCTGTCTTCCATGCTTCGCAGGTTGCTTGGTCTATGGAAAGAGTGTTATGTTTTGTTGATAACAAGAGTACGCACTTGTCTTTAGGCACATAGGAAACAATGGACATCTTGCCTTGCTGAAACTGAATGAGGTGGAATAAACCAGTTTATTCTTTCCTTCGATGAACTTCTGATAGTCTCAACCAGGGTCAGTTTATGATGCCGGAGGAGATCTTTTACTAAAGGTACTGTATACTGGTAAACCAGTTGTCAACAATCATATTCCTTCCAGACAACAATATGGGAGATATCAGTCACTTTATGTCACTTTCCTGATTATGTAGGTTGCATTCCCATATACAGTAAAACCTCGTTAATTCGAAGTCATTGGGACACAAAAATTGGACTTCGAATAACATGATTTTGAATTAACCGCCAACACGTACTTCGGAAATGCCAACCCTTGCGGCGTCACAATATATTCTAAGACCCGTTACTGCATGCAATTAACCTTGATTCACAATTTAAAGCTCTCAAATGCCATGGAAAAAAAATTTCCAAAATGTATCCAACAAGATGCATTTACAATATTAAAATAATGCACTTGGATAACTCACTAGCAAACATCACCTCGCGCAATGAAATCAAAAGAAAGAAAACATTATTCAAAGACGAGGAGAAATCTATACTGGCTCCCCTGTGCACGTGCTTTATTCATTGGATTATTGTACTGTATGCATTTTAGATGCTTTGTGCTTCCACGGAAAGTACCCGATGCCCTTAAAACATCGCGGCTTATCGAACTTTCCTATGATGAGGGGAGAAAGTCTCTCGCTTCTGTCCACATTACAACAACAGTACAGTGACTATACTTGTACGATTTCCTGTCATGGCACATCTAAGACCCATCAATGCATGCAATCACCTTGATTCTCAGTTTAAACTTTTCAAAGACCGTGAAAAACACTATTTAAGAAATGTATCCAACAAGGTGCATTTACATTATTCAAATAATGGCACTTGTATAAAACAATGGCAAACATAACCTCACGTAACGAAAGGAAGAAAAACACGATTCAAAGACGAGGAAAAATTATGCTGGCTCCCCTGTGCAAATGCTTTATCTCGTGGATTACTGTACTGTTTGCATTTTTAGATGCCTTATACTGGCAAGGAAAGTGCCCGACACCCTTAAAACATCGTGGATTTTCGAACTTTCCTATAACTGGGGAAGGATGTTTCTCGCCTCCGTGTGCATTGCATAGCAACACAGTACATTTCCCAGCTGGCAATCCTCTCCTTTAAAACCGTAAGTCTGTTTGACCTCAGCATTTCAAAAAATAAAACAAACAAAGCAGTTTCATCGGCATTGACAATAATTTTTGGTGCGTACGAAGCTATAAGCCATGCTTTTTCCCCAACGGTCGGCATCGCCAGTGTTCGCAGATTCATCCACTCCGCACACGTCCTGATACGTGATATTGTGGTGTTCCTTAAAATGTTGAATAAAAAAGTAATTACAATTCCGCTCGAACATAGCAGATATGAAGCACACGGTAGACACGCCGAAGTAGGTGAAAGTGCGCAAAGTTACCCCTGCACGCTCCGGAGGACGCGTTCTTTCATGATGCGGAGAAATTTTGAATTTAAATTACTATGTAAAATACTATTCTTTTCAAAATGTAAAGGCAGTTTTGAATTAAAAGTCTGAATTTCGGTAACGGGATCGGCATTGTTCAAATTACAAATTATCCGTATTTCAAATTAAACAATTTGAATAACATGCAAAACCGTACCTCATGTTTCGTGGAACGAAAGCTGCTTCGAATTAGGCGAGATTTTGAATTAACTGATTTCAAATTATCAAGGTTCTACTGTTTATCTCCATGTTCAACGTAAAAATCGAAATAGTCCGTAAGCAACATGAAGATTTTTAAGCCATACTTTGCTGGCTTTGACTTCATCAGTACTTTGAAGCTACAGCGGCCACAAAATGCTTCCAAATTCTCATCTATAGTTGCACATTCAGATATTTTACATGCAGATTAGCAGTTTCTCACAAAAGCTTCAAATATTTCCCAAACATGCCACTTTATCCATCTTTTCCTATTGTCCAGAGTAGTTCTGTCATCAAACCTAAGAGAATTCACCAGAAATGTAACCATGACATGGTGCAAATTACAAGCTCTATACCAGTGCCATCTGATGCCCAAATGTCTTTTATATTGAGAAGTGCAAATTTTATTACGCCAGTAATATTCAATATTCCAAATAATGCTTTGATCTCTCCTGCATTGGTTTCTGTGGCATGACGATCCCTGTAATATTGTTCTCTGTTCATAAATATGTAAATATTAGTATAATTTACTATCTGATCTATCATTTCTTCTATAAATAATAGTCCGCCTGGTGGCCATGATCGTTAAAGCGTTGAAGTCTACATGGTCTGACACCATGGTTAGCCAGTTCGAGTCCTGTTGGTCGAAAAATTTCACCATCATAATGTTGGCCAGCAGGGTAGAGGTGGTGGTGGCATTCTGATTACTAGATCGCGTGCCAAAAGTCTGGATTAAATTACCCTTTGGTGTTATTCAAGAGGAGTAGGCTATGTGCCGACACCACGTCTCACCTTCTCCCTACCTCACCATCACCACACATCAAGACACACAGGTCGCCCATGGGCGTCAAATAAAAAGACCTGCACCAGGCGAGCCAAACATGTCTTCAGACACTCCTGGCATTAAAAGCCATACGATGAATGAATGAATGAATGAATAAATAAATAAATAAGCTCCAAGCCTCGCAAGCAGTGATTGCATGTATAGCTATTTCTTCTACTCATTGCAGGTTTAGCTATTCCTCTTACACGAGGTTGCTCTGTCACAACATTTCACGCACGTGTTCTTTCTGGAGAATTTGGAGGTTCCTTATACTATCTGTCCCTTTCAAGCAATGTAATCATATCCCCAAGGGAATGACATATTCAGAACTTCTGGCGTATCATCCAGTTTGAATCATGATCGCTGTCTTGTACACATTCTTCTTCTGATGAAGACACATCTCTGTCAACAACTTCAATGTCTGATACTTCAATTCAAGCCTCAATTTCTTGATCTGTCAGTCTTCTTCGTTTGTTCATTTTTCATACATACATACATACATACATACATACATACATACATACATACATACATACATACATACATTACCATTATAGACTGTTATGCCTTTCAGCATTCAGTCTGCAAGCCTCTGTGAATTTACTAAACGTCGCCACAATAATCAAATTGCAACTAGTGTTGTGGCCTCACTTAGTTCTATACCTCTTATCTTTAAATCATTCGAAACTGAATCTAACCATCGTCGTCTTGGTCTACCTCTACTTCTCTTACCCTCCATAACAGAGTCCATTATTCTCCTAGGTAACCTATCCTCCTCCATTCGTCCCACATGACCCCACCACCGAAGCCAGTTTAAGCTACAGCTTCATCCATCGAGTTCATTCCTACATTAGCCCTAATCTCCTCATTCCGACTACCCTCCTGCCATTGTTCCCACCCGTTTGTACCAGCAATCATTCTTGCTACTTTCATGTCTGTTACTTCTAACTTATGAATAAGATATCCTGAGTCCACCCACCTTTCGCTCCCGTAAAGTAAAGTTGGTCTGAAAACAGACCGATGTAAAGATAGTTTCGTCTGGGAGCTGACTTCCTTCTTACAGAATACTGCTGATCGCAACTGCGAGCTCACTGCATTAGCTTTACTACACCTTGATTCAATCTCACTTACTATATTACCATCCTAATTTTCATATCGTACTCATTGCACCTATTCTCAAGTTCCAAGATATTTGACTGCAGGCTTTCAGCACAATCTGCCATTAAGACCAAGTCGTCAGCATAGGCCAGACTGCTTACTACATTTCCACCTAACTGAATCCCTCCCTGCCATTTTACACCTTTCAGCAGATGATCCATGTAAACTACAAACAGCAAAGGTGAAAGATTACAGCCTTGTTTAACCCCTGTAAGTACCCTGAACCAAGAACTCATTCTACCATCAATTCTCACTGAAGCCTAATTGTCAACATAAATGCCTTTGATTGATTTTAATAATCTACCTTTAATTCCATAGTCCCCCAGTATAGCGAACATCTTTTCCCTCGGTACTCTGTCATATGCTTTCTCTAATTCTACAAAACATAAACACAACTGCCTATTTCTCTTGTAGCATTTTTCAATTACCTGGCGCATACTGAGAATCTCATCCTGACAGCCTCTCTGTGGTCTAAAACCACACTGGTTTTCATCCAACTTCCTCTCAACGACTGATCGCATCCTCCCTTCCAAGATGCCAGTGAATACTTTCCCGTGGTATACTAATCAATGAGATACCTCAATAGTTGTTGCAATCCTTCCTGTTTCCTTGATTATAGATAGGTGCAATTACTGCTTTTGTCCAATCTGAAGGTACCTTACCAACACTCCATACTAATCTTACTACTCTATGAAGCCATTTCATCCCTGCCTTCCCACTATACTTCACCATTTCAGGTCTAATTTCAACTATTCCTGCTGCTTTATGAAAATGGAGTTTACTTACCATCCTTTCTACTTCCTCAAGCGTAATTTCGCCAACATCATTTTCCTCCTCCCCATGAGCGTGGCTGTTCAGAACACCACCAGGATATTTCCTTTTAGACTGAGAAGATTTTCAAAATATTCCCTCCACCTCTCCAGTGATTCCCTGGGATCTATTATGAGTTCACCTGAATAATTCAAAACACGGTTCATTTCCTTTTTCCCTTCCTTCCTAAGATTCTTTATTACTGTCCAGAAAGGTTTCCCTTCCCAAGACTTCTTTTTGGATTCAACCACTATTTGTTTCGCTCTGTTTCTTTCATCTACAAATCCCTGTCTGCCTCGGCCCTTGTTTGGAGCCATTTCTGATAAGCCTTCTTTTTACGTTTACAAGCTGCTCTCACTTCATCATTCCACCAAGATGTTTGCCTTTTTCCATCTTTACACACAGTTGTTCCTAGGCATTCCCTTGCTGTTTCTACTACAGCATCCCTGTATGCCACCCATTCACTTTCTATATCCTGAACCTGCTTACTGTCTACCGTTCGAAACTTCTCACTAATCATATCCATGTACTTCTGTCTAATTTCCTTGTCCTGGAGATTTTCTACCCTTATTAATTTGCAGACAGATTTCACTTTCTCTACCCTAGGCCTAGAGATACTTAGTTCACTACAGATCAGATAGTGGTCTGTATCATCAAAAAATCCCCGAAAAACTTGTACATTCCTAACGGATTTCCTGAATTCGAAGTCGGTTAAGATATAGTCATATTTTACATAATTCAACACCGCAATAAACGAGAACTACAATTACTGGCAGCAAACAGGCAAGCGTGGGGTATAACTTTCCATACATAGCAAAAATTGGAGCTTAAATAATTATTGGATAGAATAGAATCACAACAAGACAAGTGCTGGATGAGAGCATTTGAAAGTAGGCGAGTTCTCAAGCTCATGGAAACAATGTTATCATGTAACACCTTCCTCTTCTTGGCAAAAATTTACCCCACACGAGTACTCACGTGTTCAAGTGGTTCTGTAGCTAGGAGTTCCATTGCAGTGGCTTGTAGTAGGGCCATTCGGATGGTGAAATGAAGGGTGCCCATGGATCAATGTGCACAACATCTGTTTACTCCATTTTTAACTTGGTTTCTGTTCTTAAAATTGTATTTTAATGTTACTAAAGGTGTGTTTAACAGATCATGACAATATTTTGCACTTTGAATGTAATTTTGGTTCATCAAATTTATATGTTTCGAAAGAAATTGTCATGGTTTTTCTTTTTCTCAGCAATGTAAATCCAGCAGTCAGAAACAGGCAGCAATCAAGGTGTTCAGTAAAATTTCTTCAGGAGTCTAGCTGCACAGTCAATGCTCAGAATTCCACTTATATAGGAAGAGATTAATTCCATAGGGTCACCAGCCTGTTCTGGAACATCTTACCTAGTAATCATTTAAAAACAGTCCGACTCGTTGGCTGAATGGTCAGCCTTCGGTTCTAAGAGTCCCAGGTTTGATTCCTGGCTGGGTCAGGGATTTTAACCTTCATTGGTTAATTCCTATGGCCCAGGTACTGGGTGTTCGTGTGTCCCCAACATCCCTGCAATTCACACACCACACATAACACTATCCTCCACCACAATAATATGCAGTTACCTACACATGGCAGATGCTGCCCACCCTCAATGGAGGGTCGGCCTTACAAGGACTGCACTCGGCTAGAAATAGCCACACGAAATTATTATTATTATTATTATTTAAAAACAAGCCTAACTATCCTCAGCAAGGGGTCCTTATATCTTTCACCTCACAGCCTGGGTTTGACTCCCAGTACTGCCAGAAATTTAAGAATGACAGGAGGGCTGGTATGAAGTTGAAATGGTACACGCAGCTCACCTCCACTGGGGGTGCACCTGAAAAAAGCTGCACCACCTTGGGATGAGGAGATGAGTTTACTTTACTTTACCTTCATAGCTGAGTTCTTTATTCTAAGAGGCAACCTATACTCCTCTATTTGCTTCACATTATCACACCATCAAATCAGTTCACACACACAGATCATTCAATGACTCCATTCCTTACTCTTTTCTGTGAATAACCTCCTGCCATTGTACCCACAAATTGGCAACCGTCCTCACTACTTTCACTGATGATGGTCCTTATAGGACCGAAACTAGTACCTTGTAATAGCACATTGTAATGTTTTTGTAAACATCGCATGATTGTTAAGTATTGAGAAGGTGGATTAAAATTTTGTATTTATTTTATGTGTAATCTTAACTCAATACGGAACCAACTATGAAGTTTATATAACCTTGAATGACGACGCTAACCAAGCAAAACAAAAAGCCTTTCAATACCTAGACATTAAACTAAAAATAGCCAAGATATGTAAAGATATTGATTTCCTTAAGGAGTGCAATCGGTTTGATTTAACGCCAAATTTTCTAAGAAACAACAAAAAGAAACACTGTATTACACCACAAACTATCAAAACTCAAAATAAGACTAATAAAATTTGGTTGAAAGACGAAATTAGATTTTTGTACAGAAAAAAATCATTCCTTAATCACAATCTATACGAGTCTCACCTTGCAGCAACAAAACTACTATCTAATGTGCATTGGACACTCTTCTTCCAACTAGTTGGAGACAAATTATTTAAAGATTTAGCCAGGAAACAACATAATTTGGAGAATACATTGGAAAAATTAAATAGCTCAAAATTGTACGGCAATCAAATCAGACACTTTAACAGACCAGTCGATGATTGTAATCAGTTCCATCCACCTGTAATCAATTTATCCAAAACAGCCCTAAATAAAAACGAAGAAGCAATTTTAGCCAAGGGACCCAAGCACAACTGGCCCAATTCGAATACAATTAGTTCAACTGTTACAATGATAACAGAATCAGAACTAATCATCTCAAAAATGCTATCAGATACACAAGATGAATTAAGATATGAGATAAAAAAAAAAAAAAGAAGCTCAACAACATTCTTCTTCATAATAATTTACCTAATTTCCCCGCCAACACTAGTAATAGGAAAGTACAAGCTGATCAGAAACTTCTACATGCCCTAAATAAGAAAATACGAGACAATGATTTAATTGTGACTAAAGCCGACAAAGGCAACACGACAATAATTATCGATAAGAATTATCAGTAAAACTTCAGATTTCTGTAAAGATGGTTCTTTTTCCGTAATCAAAAAAGATCCCACGCAAAAAGTTCAAAGACTCCTCAAACAAACTTTAAAAAACACTTCCTTCCTGCTTACCGAACATGAAAAAAGTCAGCTCACAAGTATGAACCCTGGGCTTCCTACGGCCGGAGCTCTTCCTAAGATACATAAGGCCGGTGTTCCCATTCGACCAATCATTAATTTTAGACCGAGTCCTTTGTATAAAACTCGTAAAATTCATCCAAAAGTTCCTAAGAAAAAACTACCAATTCTTATCTAAGAAGTCCATTAAAAACACATATGAATTAACAGGCAAACTATCAGCATGCAACCTGACTACTCACTCCACTCTTTTGATATTGTAAATATGTACCCCAGCATCCAAATTTCCAAATTAATTCCCATCATTGAAAATAACCTAAAGAAAAATAGTCATTTGAGTAAATTAGAAATTCAAGATTTTATTACGTTGCTTAAACTAGTTGTTTCAGAAGTCTCGAGTCCTGTATCCTCATGATATGTCCAAAGAATCCCAGTCTGCTCTTACGCATAGTATCTGTAATGGGTTCTAGCTCTTTGTACACGACTTTGTTAGGTATTAACCGCCACTGTCCATCTTTCTGATATTTTTTGTTGATACAGGTTCTTCCAATCCTCCTTTCAATTTTCTGAAGTCTGTCAATCTTTGATTGTTTATTTAGGTAAAAGAGTGTTTCTGCTGCATATGTAGCTTCCGGTTTTATAACTGTGTTGTAGTGTTTTATTTTTGTATTTATTGATAGACATTTCTTTTTGTAGATATCCCATGTTAATTTTTGTGCTTTAGCTAATCTATTTGTTCTTACTTGGATTGAGATTTTTTCATTTAAGTTATGTGTTATTACTTCTCCAAGATATTTAAACTGAGTTACTATTTTGATTTTATTACCATTTATGGTGACTTCTTTTAGCTGTGTTGGTTTTTGGGGCATAATTTCTGTTTTTTCAAATGATATTTTGAGGCCAATTTTATTTGCAATGTTTTGAAGTTCTGATATCTGGGTTTTTGCTTCTTTTATGTCCACTGCTAGTAATGCTAAATCGTCAGCAAAACCCAGGCAATTTGTTTTGATTTTTCGGCCAATCTTTATTTTGGGGGGACATTTTCTAAACCATTCCCTCATTACCATTTCTAGAGCACAGTTAAATAATAGTGGTGAGAGCCCATCTCCCTGCTGTAGTCCAGTTTTAATTTCAAATGTCTCTGATGTTTCACCCCTAAATTTCACTTTTGATTTGGTGTCAGTGAGAGTCAATTTTATCATGTTTATTAATTTGGGGTGTAGTCCAAGGTGTCTTAAAATTATAAACAGAGATTCACTATGGATGCAATCATAAGCTTTCTTGAAATCTACAAATGTTATCACCATATCTCTGTTTCTTCTCCTGTTATAGTCCATTATCAACTTAAGACTCATGATCTGATCAGGTCAGCTCCTCCAGGGTCTGAAACCTCCTTGATATTCTCCTAGTTCTTTCTCAAGTTGTAAACTTATCCTATTAAGGATGATTATTGAAAATACTTTGTATGTTATGTCTAGGAGCGAGATTCCCCTGTAGTTATTAGGGTCGGTTTTGTCCCCTTTTTTGTGCAGAGGATGAATGAGGGCTGTTGTCCAGTGTTCTGGTAGTTCTTCTTTAATCCAGATAGAGACAAGTTATTGATGGAGGGCAACTTTTGCTGAGGTTCCTGCATATTTCCAGATTTCCGCAAAGGTCTGATCTTCTCCTGGCGCTTTGTAGTTTTTTAATTTATTCAGAGCTTGGTAGATTTCCTTTATTGTGGGGGGATTGATGTTTTCTGGTGGTGTTTTTATCGGGGTGTTGGTGTCCAAATGAAGGAGTTCTGTAGGTTCCTCACAATTTAAAAGCTTGTTGAAATGTTTAGCCAGAATTTCTGCATTGTCTTTATTGTTATGGGCCAGCTTACCATCTTCATCCTTCATCAGTAGGGTCGGGGGTTCATATTTTTGGAGCTGCTTTCTGAAGGTTTTGTAGTAATCCCTTGATTTAGTTTTACTGAACTGTTCTTCAACTAACTGCAGGGTGTCCTTATGATGTTGTCTTTTTATTATTCTTAAGACTTGGGTAGTTTCTTTTGTCTGTTTTACTAGCTTTTGATAGGATATTTCTGTCTTTTGGGACTGATGTAATAGCCATGCCTGATGTCTTTTCTCCACTGTTTCATCACATTCACTGTTCTACCATTGGTGTTTTTTACGTGGTTTAATTGGAGCTAGGTCTTCTGCAATTTGTTTAAGGTTGTGTACTAAGTCTTCAAGTTTGTCTGTGATTTTTATTTTTTCAGTTGCTTTCTGGTAATTTTTGTTGTTGATTAGCTGGGTAGGATCTATTTTTCTTTTAGTTTTAAGGGCTTGCTTTTGTTGTCTCCTCTGGGGAGTGAGTTTAATTTTAATTTTAACTACGTAGTGATCTGAACCTGTGTCTATTCCTCGGAGAACTTTGACGTTATAGATCTCTTTGTGGTGGTATTTGTCCATGCAGACGTGATCCAGTTGCCATTCTCCTTTAGTGTAGTCAGGGTGTTTCCATGTTTTGAGTTCTTGAGGTTTCCTCTTAAAACATGTAGATTTTGAGATTAAATTATGGTTTCAACACAGGTCAACTAGTCTCTCTCCATTTTTATTTGTTTTCTTGTGTGCTGGCCATTTTCCGATGATGTCACGGTATTTTCTTTGAACAAATACTTTAACGCTAACTACAATCTCAATGAAATAACCAAAAAACCTAATATTTTATTTGATCTTTTCATCACTTATTTCAGAAAAAGCAAGTCAGTAGACCAAAATTCTTTCTTTAAGTCAATTAAAGGTCCCCCGCCAACACAAACACCACCATCTTCCCTCCGCCTACCTCGCCTTAAGCCACTTCCCATTTCCCCACCCCTCCCCACTTACGTCTTTCTATGCTCCTCCCCTCACTATCTTCCTTCCCTTCTGCTTTACGCTGTTCTCACTCTGTTAGTTGCACTCAACCGGCAAGCTTGTTTCACATTGTGCAAGGTGAGTCTTCAATGTTTGTTCTTTTTTCGCCAGTCTCGTTCCCTCATATTAATTTTTTCTTGCATTAACTCAAACTATTTTTCTCCAGGTTCATTTGGTTCCTATTGAATTGGGATTGCTCCTTTGTAACACAGCAAGATTTCAATTTACCACAAGATATGTCCAACAGTTTTGTCAACATTTAACCTCGGTTGTGGATTTATTGGACAAAATAATTCCCTCTGCGCTAATGTTGAACCTCATGTCTTCTAGAACTTAATAGAAACATTGGACATTGTTTAAAATCCAACATAACCCAATTTTTAAATATGCAACCTTGGACTATTCGTCAACTAGAGCTTATTTTATTCAACTTTGAGATAATTGTTGATTAATATTGTAATTTTATGAGACATATATCAAAAGATTTTATTTGTCACTGTTCAACATAAATTTGCTACATCTACAACAGTTCACATATTCACCATTTTATATGTATATCATTCCACCACATCCCCATTCCATTCTTTCATCTCACCGCATAACTCTGTTTTAGGACTATGATATATACTTATGTATTTTGGCTACGCTGATGATGGTCCTTATAGGACCGAAACTAGTTCCTTGTAATAGCACATTGTAATGTTTTTGTAAACATCGCATGATTGTTAAGTACTGAGAAGGTGGATTAAAAGTTTGTATTTATTGTGTGTGTTGTTTCAATATTGTCATAAAATCTACTGAATACCCTCTCATTCTTAACAGATTCTTGGGTTCAAAGTCAAAGTCATATAATATAGGCTAGTCCATTACTAATTAGAATGTGATAACTGAGTAACATTGTAACTAGCTTCTCATCAAAGCAGCAGCCATTATTCAAATCTCAACCAATATATTTCAATTTTTGAAATGAAAACTCTCACTCTGTGGCATGGATTTAACATAAAACTGTAGGTCCCAGGACTATGACCATAGTATCAAGTCACAACCAGTAACTCTACAAGATTGCTTGCTTTTTTGAATAGCCTTACCCTGAAGAAGAAATTTTCAGTGGGTATCCTAACTAGCACATAAATAGTTTCCCATTAATGTTAGCCTCCATTTCCCTGTACTTATTCAGTCACTATTTTTTTTTTTTTTTTCTCAGTTATAAGCACTATATTTCCATTGCTGTTGACTCTCACAACTACTGTGCATCAACAAGATAGAAGGTCTTAATAAATGAGTAACTCCACCTTTACAATACTGTACAAAATGATTCCTTTTTATTTTACAACGGAACATGTTTCGTCTCTTCCTTGTAAGACATCTTCAGCCTAAAAGTATTATGATAAGAAATTATATTCTTGGTAACGCTAAAAACAATGACTTATCCTTATATTGCTTAAGAGACAAGATGACTCAGTCTATCATATGTGAATACAGTTAAAAACCAGTTCATGTTGTTAAAATATTTTGTGTCATAGGAACTACATGATAAAAGTTGCATTGAGTTTTGATTCTCAAGATAAAGGAATCAATGTGAAGATCACAGTGTTCTAACAGGAGAAATAAATCATGAATTAGGTTAATATCATCTAAAGATTTTAGATGCTTGAGTGCATATGTATTTGGTTAAACAAGGCTCGTTTCTTTGGTGGTATTTCCCAATAAATTGATTGTGTTGCTAGACAAATTGTGTGGTTTACATATTGGTGGTATGCAAAATATTCTAAAAAGAAAAGAAGGAAAAAGGTATGAGGCTTGTGCAAATTCTAAGGTAAATAAGGTATTTACGGCGTCTGAGCATTTACTTCTCCGCCCCGTTTTTCTCACTCACTTGTCCAGCCAGCTCGTGAGCGACTGCTGCTTACTGATATCTATAATAATGAAATATATCAAATTACAAATCTTTTTTAAAAAACAGAAATTTAATATAGCTCTTTTGATCATCATGAAGTCAACCCTGGATCTTAATTCTCAAATTCAGGAGTCTACAAAGTGACTTGCACCCACTGCCGCACTACTTATCTTTTTTTTTTGGTTCTCCAGCAAGAGTAGTCACAGGCTTATTTCTGATTTTATGGACAATTTTGTTAACGAGCAGCAGGAGCAGATGCTAGGAGCAGCGTGTTCCAGAGTGTAGGTAAGGGGAGTAGTAGTAGGGGGAGTCGAGTAGAGAGGAGCGGAAGAATTAGAAGCGTTAGAATTGTTTGTATTCTGAAAAAGACTTTTTATGAATTCTTCGAAGAGAATGTTATAAGTTTCAGAGATTGCATTTTGGTTGTTGTTAGGGTTACTTCCTTGATCTACCGAGCTCGATAGCTGCAGTCGCTTAAGTGCGGCCAGTATCCAGTATTCGGGAGATAGTAGGTTCGAACCCCACTGTCGGCAGCCCTGAAAATGGTTTTCCGTGGTTTCCCATTTTCACACCAGGCAAATGCTGGAGCTGTACCTTAATTAAGGCCACGGCCGCTTCCTTCCCACTCCTAGCCCTTCCCTGTCCCATCGTCGCCATAAGACCTATCTGTGTCGGTGCGACGTAAAGCAACTAGCAAAAAAAAAAAAAAAAACCTTCCTTGATCTCTTCACTGATAGCTTGGAATATACCACTTAATTAATAACTAGTATTAGGTTTAATAGCCCACCCAATCAGTACACTTCACTTTACAGGTGAGAACACATTGTTAAAATATGTTACACATTCTTTGGTACATGTTTTGTCTAATTTAACAATTCTCCGGCCATAGCGTCTCGTATCTAATTAAAATACATAATTATTACTGTCTAATAATTTAAAATGGATGCACCCATGTCCTTTCTGAAATGTTGAAAAATACACTAAAAACAAACCACACTATTTTTCCATAAAACTGTCCATGACTATCTTACAAAAATTCTTCTACATGTTGAAATTTGAATCTAAATCATATTTCTTGAGATTTGACATACAGTAGTTTCAGTGTACTGATTAAGGTAGAATTTGAAATTTGGCCTCAGAAATGGGAGAATTGGACCTTATCATCACCTGAAGAATACTGAAGCTTTAAAAGCTGATTGGGTGAAATATTAAACCTAATACTAGTTCTTAATTAAGCTGTATCTATATGGACCTATATGATGAAGTTTGTAAATTGCAACAAATATAGCACTTACTTGAGCAGCTCATCTCCTTTCTCCCAAGTCTTCCAAGCCCAAACTTTGCAACATTTTTGTAACACTACTCTTTTGTCGAAAATCACCAAAAACAAATCGAGCTGCTTTTCTTTGGAGTTTCTTCCAGTTCTTAAATCAAGTAATGATGATAAACAGGGTTAAAGGTCAGGTTGTGAGTTTCACAAATAGAAAAAGTCCTCTTAGTAATCCACTGTAAACGTCATTGTTATCACAGGTAAATTTTAATACTTCTTTAGTATTAGTCACCTTCCCTATCTGGACATTATCCTTGTGACCAACAATCTTTACATACTGCTGACTGAATACTTCTACCTTTTGAAGATCCTCGCATACGCACTCTCCTTGTTCATCAATGTTTACTGGAATGTCCTTCTTGGAACCTGTTTCTGCCTTAAAGAACCTCTACATACCCTTCCCTTTCTTACTAAAATTTGTATGATTGCCAAGTATGCTTGCCATCATGTCATCATGCTATCCTTAGCTGATTTCTTTGCTCGATTCAATTTCCTAGTAAGTCCCTTCAACTTCTCTTTACTTCCACAGCTATTTCTAACTTATTTCGTTCCAAACTGCACCTCCTTCTTAGTATCATTACTTACGTGTTATAATAGAGTGGGTCTTTACTATTCCTTACCACCTTTAACAGTACAAACCTATTTTCACATTCAATTGCTTTAAACCCATCCCAGAGCATATTTACATTTTTATTTGCTGTTTTCCACCAATCATAGTTACTTTTTTTTAAACTCCCTCATGCCTGTTTTATCAGCCATATGGTACTGCCTAATAATCCTACTTTTAAGACCTTCCTATCACATTTGTTTTTAACTATGACAAAAACAGCTTCATGATCACTAATACCATCTATTACTTTGGTTTGTCTAGAAAACTCATCAGGTTTTACCAGCACCATGTCCAGAATATTCTTCCCTCTAGTTGGTTCCATCACTTTCTGAATCAACTGTCCTTCCCATATTAACATATTTGCCATTTCTTGGTCATGCTACCTTCCCAATTGACATTTGGTAAATTGAGATCACCTGCTACAATCACGTTTCTTTCCATATTTCCCACATAGCTGATTATATTATCAAATAAATCAGCAGCAGTGCTACCTTTTCTTGGTCTGTTCACTCCAAAAACATCAAGTTGCCTATTATCTTTATAGAGATGAGTCTACAAATTGACTTACACCCACTGCCCCGCTAGTTAAGTCTATGGATCAAACTAAAGAATGTTACTCCGTTTTGAGCTTCAAGGTGAAAAGAATCCCGTCTTATGGTAATATCTGTCTGTGTGGGTTCTCTGTAGATGTTATAGGCAAGTTTCTCATTTGCTCTAGTGACAGTTAAATCTAGGAAAGTCAGCGATTTGTCAACTTCTGATTTTAACATAAATTTTATATAAGGATCTATTTGGTTCAAGAGATTGAGAATTGTTCCGCCATTAGAGACTTTCTGGTCAATTATTAGTAAATAGGTCATCTACGTAATGTGTACAAAAGACAATTCGCTCAATTTTTTTTTTTTTTTTTTTGCTAGTTTCTTTTGTCGCACAGACACAAATAGGTCTTATAGCAACGATGGGATAGGAAAGGTCTAGGAGTTCGAAGGAAGCGGCCGTGGCCTTAATTAAGGTACAGCCCCAGCATTTGCCTGGTGTGAAAATGGGAAACCACGGAAAACCATCTTCAGGGCTGCCAACAGTGGGATTTGAACCCACTATCTCCCGGATGCAAGCTCACAGCCGCGTGCTCTTAACCGCATGGCCAGCTCGCCTGGTCCCTCAATTTTGTTCAAGATCTAATTTTCTTTCCAGATGGTCAACATAGATTTCTGCAAGTATGCCCAAAGAGGGTGGTCCCATAGGGAGACCTTCCTGTTGATAAATTATATTATTAAATGAGAAATAATTATTGGAAAGGACAAATTTCAAGATATTAATAAATTCGTCCATTTCATATCTACAGTAGAAACCCGCTTATCAGAACTTCGGTTAACCGAAATCCGGCTTAACCGAAATGCTCTGGCAAAATAGTATTTTAATATTTTGTTTTTACCCTCTCGTTCTTAGCAGTCAATATCAGTAATTCTCTTGCTATATGTGCTGAGAGCTATTTTTATATTATGACTTATGCCAGAATGCACATGCAGAATAAAACAAAACAGTTTTTTACCCTCTAGTTCGTTCCATGATAATTTTTCCTTGAATAAGCAGGAATTATTATTATTATTATTATTATTACTGTATTATTGTTATCATTATTATTATTACTGCATTATTCGTTATGAAGATTATGCAGACGACTCCGACCTTGACAATGGCAGTTTTGGGAATAGAGTTACAACAGATGATGGATTTAATGCATTGGAGGTAAGACTGATTTTGAATTTTTATTAAAATACAGTACCACATACTTAAATTACAGTACTGTAATAAAATTACTGTATACAGTATTCAGTTCAGCAGTAACAAAAAACTTGTTTCATTATTTCAGATTGCTTTCCGCTTTGTTGAACAAAGCAATGAATCTACACCAGCTGATGTACTGTTGATTAAACGGTGGCACGACATAGCTGCACGACAGCGATGCACTAAGAAAATTCATAAGAAAATCCACCGATTTTATACAATGAGTGGCATTATGTAAACATTTTAATGTTAATATACAGTATGCACCTTTGCTTTAGAGAGTTTATGCATTTTTATTTCGACATTTGACTTCCGAAAATATTTACCATGTGTCATCCGAAAAAACGCGTCAACCGCAGTGGCTTCACCCCCTTTATTTTGGATGAACGGGGTTCTACTATACTTAAGGATCTGTGTTTGTATAGATTGTTCTTAATCAGGTTAATAGTTTTGTTGACAGGTATAACAGAATACATATTAGTTATGTCATAAGAATATAATGTATAATGGGGCTGTAATATGAAATCTGAAGAAATTTGAAAAAATTCAGCTGTATTTTTCATGGGATTCTTCAAAAAATCATGTATGAATCTGGATGCTTTTTAATTAGGCCTATTTCTGTAGCTAATACTGGGTTTTATAGGAATGCCATTTTTGTGGATTTTGGGCATGGCTCTTGCTAATGAGACACTTGAATTCATACTAATCAACTTCTGAGTTTAATATTCACTCAGGATGAACAAGGTGTTTTTTAGAATTGTTTTTAAGTCTCTTTGGACTTTGTTAGCAGGGTCTTTTTTGATCTTTGTCAAGGAGGTGCCTGAGAAAACATTTTCAGATTTTTTCAATGTAATCTTGTTTGTACATAATGACTGTGGTATTCCCTTTATCGACTTTAGTAACTATAAAATTATTTTCTTTAATTTTTAGTTTGAGACTCTGTACAGCTTTTTTAGGAATTCGGAGAGTTTTTAGGTTATGTGAATTATGAGAAGTGGTTACAATGGGTAAATTTTTTCATATAGCAAATTTGGTCTATTCTTATTTTTCCAGAGGTAATTTAGTATTAGCCTGTTCGATTTCTGCTACTGTGGTTATTAAACTTGTGGGTTAATTGAATGGGATAGTTATGTTTTGGACCTCTTTCCAGTATGTTAGTTTAAATGTTATTGAAATGCACTTCCATTAAATTTTTGACGGGAGGATGAAAGAAATGTTCGTTACTCAAAACTTTGGAGCCAAACCTTTTGAGGGTAGCTACTTTGTGATCCTTTACTGTGTAACAGTCCTAATTTCCCGTTTAATGCATCTTGTTTCTTGGAAAGGATGTAAAATGAAATGGAGTATGGCTTTTAGTGCCGGGAGTGTCAGAGGACATGTTCGACTCAGCAGGTGCAGGTCTTTTGATCTGACGCCCGTAGGCGACCTACACATCATGATGAGGATGAAATAATGATGAAGACGACACATATACCCAGCCCCTGTGCCAGCAAAATTAACCAATTATGGTTAAAATTTCTGACCCTGCTGAGAATCGAACCCAGGACCCCTGTCATACTATGTAGTGGGGGAGGACCTCTGCTATCATACTATAATATAGCGCTACCATAACAGTCGGGGAGGTAGCGTGTTTAGACAAAAGTACAAGTAACGATAAATAATCAGAAGTACGCAGAGGAATATGCAAAGATATATGGCGATACAGTAGAGAGCTCAGCGTACTAGAATAATAATAATAAATGATGATGAGGAGTAGTATAAATCAAGGAAAATCGCGCAGTAAGGAAGAAGCTAGGCCAATAACAATGCAAAATAGAATATATATTTAACAACCATAATTTAACAAGATAAATAATTGCAAGTAGAAGAAAAATCCAAAGGGTGTGCCACATTTACAAATAATTATCCAATGGTACATAAAAGGAAAGCCTGTTGAATAAATTGGAAGTGTACAATATACATCGAAACTGAACCCTGAAAGAGAAAAAGTATGAAAGGGAGGGGGAAGGTAAGTAGGATGAGTATTAGGACGGGGAAAGGATTTTCTTCACCGGGTATTGCTGAAGTTTAGTAATAGCATAGATCTAGGATGACATCTGAAAATAATTTACAATCGTCCGTAGCGCAGTGCGTGAATAGAAGCAGTCTAAGTTATGAGTTTTTAAAGGAAAGCATAACCACTCGACAGAAGAAAATATTACAGCAGGCAATAGCCCGAATGAAAGTTTAGAGTCCAAATGCAGATAAATATTATAAGTCTTGCTCACCAAGTCACTGTAGATAGAGTCCAGATGAATTTGACATGATTACAATAAGCACTGTATTAGTGTGTGGTCCACCACTCCGCCACGAAGCCTGACTCAACGGTGGAAAGGCGGAGAGAGCAATATATAGTAAAAAGGAAGATTCCAGAAAAAGAACGCAGGCTACAAGCCAGTGAGTTCTAGAAACATAATGTCACGTGGTTATACAGCGCACAGGTACAGTGAAGTGCAGTGAAGATGACGTAATCAGTTAAGTAGACGACAGGTGAGTGACGTGCATGGTGCGGCGAGAAGGAAGTAGAAGCGAGCAGCAGTAAACAAGGTAGGAATATGTAGAGTAGATTCGGCGATCGTAATAGTCACCAAAGACCAGCTTGCTAACCATTTAGCCACGGAGTCGGTTGGAAAGGATGTCTTGGATTCTAATATTAGCCTATCTCTGGAAGGAGTCCCATTCTAGCGGAAACAGCATGGAAGCAGTACTCTGATGCGTGTCATATATGGATGAGAGTTCAAAAGTGCCTTTTTCTTATAAAGAAAGAAATTAAGTAAATTAATCCATATTGTCAACCTCTACAAGATAGAAGATCTTGATAACTGAGTAATTCCACCTTTACAATATTGTACAACTTACATTGTTTCCATATTGCGCTAAAAGTCTTCTATAAATTTCTGTTCCTGGTACACCCTCAGGCCACAAAAAACGGATTACAGGATGCTGCTCTTCCAAGGTGCAAACAGAGAGCGTTGCGACCATCTTTATGTCACAATAGCACTAGCTGTACTGATCTGATAATGATGAAACCTAGTGCAGACATAGACAACGGTGCCATCTAGCAATTGGTGAGCATACACTGCCACAGAGCCAACCTAAAGACAATTAATGCAAAACTTATTGACTTGCCCTTATAAATCCTTTTATTGTATTTTAAAAAGGGACCTGTTTTCGTCTCTTCCTTGTGAGACACCTTCAGCCTAAAAATATTACAATAAGAAACACATGACATTCTTGATAACGCTAAAAACAATGACTTATTCTTAAACTGTTTAAGAGTCAAGATGACTCAGTCTATCATATGTGAACACAGTTGAAAAACAGTTCATGTTGTTAACATATTTTGTGTCATAGGAACAAATTACTAGATGATAAAACTTCCACTGAGTTTTGATTCTCAAAATAAAGACTCAATGTGAAGATCAAAGTGTTCTAAAAGTGGAAATAAATCTTGAATTAGGTTAATGACATCAAGTTTTTTAATGCTTGAGTGTGTATGTATATGGTTAAACAGGGCTTGTTTTCCTAGGTGGAAATTCCCAATATACTGGTTATGTAGCCGGACAAATTGTGTGGTCCATATATTGGTGGTTAGAAGAAATCATTTTTAAAAAATTTCAGAATAAAAATAATTCTAACGCTTCTAATTCTTCCACTCCCCTCTACTCGACTCACCCTACTATCACTCCCCTCACCTCAGCTCTGGAACACGCTGCTCTTAGTATACAATCAACAGCAAGCAGCAGTCCCACACAGGACTGCACACAAGCTGGCCGGACGAGAGAGAAAGAGAGAGAGAAAAACGAGGTAGAGAAGTAAGTACTCAGACGCCGTAAATATCTCATTTACCTTAGAATTTGTACAAGTCTCTTACTTTTTATCTTTTTAGAATATTTCACATACCACCAGAATACTGACCACACGATTTGTCCAGCTATAAACTTCCATGGTTTTGATCCGTATTAAATTGTGAAATTCCACCTAGGAAAACAAGCCCTGTTTAACCAAATACATGTGCACTCAAGCATCAAAAAACTTGAGATATCATCAACCTAATCCACGATTTATTTCTGCTGTTAGAACACTGTGATCTTCACATTGAGCTTTTACTTCAAAAATCAAAACACAATGGAACTTTTATCATCTAGTAATTTGTTCCTATGACACAAGATATTTTAAGAACATGAACTGTTCTTTGTGTTCACATATGGTAGACCGAGTCATCTTGACTCTTGAACAATTTAAGTATAAGTCATTGTTTTTAGCATTACCAAGAATATCATGCACTTCTTATAATATTTTTAGGCTGAAGATGTCTCACAAGGAAGAGACAAAACATGTCCGTTTTTAAAATAATAAAAAGGAATAATATTGTACTGTAATGTAAAGGTGGAGTTACACAATTATTAAGACCTTCTATCTTGCTGAGGTTGACAATACAGATTAATTATGAAATTGATTTCCTGTGGAACTATGCATCATTCAATGCCTTATTAAACTTGTAATCTCACTTTTTCTTACACCATCCCAGTACTAATTCTTCCTACCACTTATTTTAGGCATCATTCAAAAATGTGTTGCATGCTTAGGTTTTAATTATGAACATTTTGCACTATTCCCTTGGACAATAACGAGGCCCTATATTCTTCTGCCACTTCTTCCTTTTCCTTTCTTACCAATACATTGCTAATTCCTAACATAACCAGTAACTTCATCTTTACCGACTGCCAATTCTACAATTCTTCCTATGATAAGCTTCACTGTTATTGACAGCAACCCACAGAATGCATACTATTTGTCAAATTATAGTAAAACCTCAATATCATGATCCTGTATAAGAAGAAAACCTGTAGCCTACATACAGAAAAAAATTTATCTGAAGTGTGATTTTATAACTGATTTCTTAATGTAAAAATACCTTGTACAGTATAAGCCAGAAACCTCTGCAACAAAAAATGGAATGGGTTTTTAACCCCTCAGCGCCGACCTCTATACGTGGTATAGACCCTCTTTTCTACCGTAGCCGCCGACCTCTATACGTGGTATAGGCAGATACATGGTTTCACATTTACGGCTACAGCGTGAAGAGTTTTGGAGTTACTGATATGCAAATTGTTTTGTTTCCAAGAAGATATTTTCGGGTTTATCAGTGTTGTAAAAAAGAATTGAAAAATCGTTATAATGTAGTTGTTTTTGCAAGGATAATTATTTGTCAAATAAGTCTGAGCACTAATCTCTTGCTTTTTTTAAAGTCTGTTTGTTTCATTCTTTCCCACAGAATAAAATAAAGCAAGGATGATCTGAGAAGTTTGTCTTTTCGTGTGATGTTCTTTGCTCTATTTGTACATTGGGAGTGCGGTTTATTGATTATATTTGTCTTTATTTCTCAGCTTGTAATATTTTCGTAACTCTCCACGAGCGCTCTGTGTAGGCATCAGTTAGTGCTGCTTTCTGTCATACAATACGAGAACCAGTTGTTTATGGTATATATCTCGTTTGAAAGATGTTGTCTCGACCTTTTATCTGAAATATGTATCGAGTTGGTTTGTTTCGTCATAAACGTTATTCCCCTCATTCAGTTTCGTCCTGTTGGTCCTGTTGCTTTCGGTCTCGCTGCAGCTTCATCAGTCCGTGTGACGCGCGGCGCTCAGCCGTGATATGACTGACAGTAACGTGCTTGAAATATTGTATAATTCAGATGAAAGTTTAGTCGGAAGTAGTAGTGACAGTATAAGCAGCAGTGATAATGAAATAGATGATGTAGCAGTGGTAAATGATGAGAATGACGATGAGGAGGAAACAGTACTTGGAAATTTCGTGTAAGAGACTATAGATAATTATACAGGTCAAAGAGAAGTTTTCAACGGTGAATTCTGATTGCTTAATTTTCTAATAATACTAACACAGGTCACAGAGACAAATATTGAACAATTACCTTATCGGGTTCAGCTGGTGAAAGGTTTGTTTACAAAATACGCTTGCTCGGGAGGGGAACGAAATATTCAAGGCCGGCGCGCATCAGATAATACAGTTCCAAGGTTGCAGGAAAGATATTTTATCAGGGAATTAACACCCAAGTGTTGGAAATCCAAACCTCAGAGACATTGTATCCTGTGTTCAAAACACGGCGAAAAGAAGACATCAGTGTACTGCTGCCAGGAATGTGACTTGAGTCCCTGTCTCAAAGAGTGCTTCGAACTCTATCACACGGAACTAAATTACTAAGGAAATGTGAAACAATTATGTAATTATCTGGATGTACATAGTTCTGTCATAAGGAATTGCAAATTTCGTGAAAATCGGGCTACTCTTATACTTGCAGTAAAGCTTTAAGTGAATCGATGTATTTCAGTCGCGCGTAGTTGAAATCTCATCCGGCCGCGGGGTAGGAAGCTATTTAAATTGCTGCGACGCTGAGGGGTTAAGAACCACAAATTTTTTAGAAAAAAAAATTGAGTTTTAAGCTGATGGAATGGACGTTACTGCGCATTCATCATAGGTTAAACCAAAAATAACATTACATTGGTTTCATGCTGCCCGTCCTTAGTCTGCAACAATGTGTGTTTTATGCCACCTGTGTATTTCTTTCTTATCATAGCTCCACTGCATACTTTAACATACTTTAACTTTTATTTCGTTGTTGTACCAGTACAGTGTGTGGAAGTGTATATCACAGTAGAACTAAATGTTGTTGTTGTTTGAGTCATCAGTACATAGACTGGTTTGATACAGCCTTCCATGCCACCCTATCCTGTGCTAACCTTTTCATTTCTATATAACTACTACATCCTACATCTGCTCTAATATGACTGTCCTATTTGTATATTGGTCTACCCCTACCATTTTTACCACCTACACTTCCCTCAAAAACCAACTGTACAAGTCCTGGGTGTCTTAAGATGTGCCCTATCATTCTATCTCTTCTTCTGGTCAAATTTAGAAAAATCAATCTCCACTCACCAATTCGATTCAGTATCTCTTCATCTGTGATTCTATCTACCCATCTCATCTTCAGCATTCTTCCATAACACCACATTTCAAAAGCTAGTTATCATCCATGTTTCACTTCCATACATTGCCACGCTCAAGATCTTTTGCAGTCAGATAAAATAACAATATCATCAGCAAATCTCAGGGTTTTGAATTCCTCTCCTCTCCTAGGACTTTGATTCCCTTTCCGAATTCCTCTTTGATTTCCTTTATTGCCTGTTCTATGTAAACATTGAAAAGGAGAGGGGACAAACTGCAGCCCTGCCTTACTCCTTTCTGGATTGCTGCCTCTTTTTCAAAGCCCTCGATTCTTATCACTGCAGACTGATTTTTGTATAGATTGTAGATAATTCTTCTTTTTCAGTATCTGATCCCGATCACCTTCAGAATTTCAAACAGCTTGGTCCAATCAACATTATCAAATGCCTTTTCTAGATCTATGAAAGCCATGTACTTTGGCTTGTCTTTCTTAATTTGATCCTCTAAGATCAGACGTAAAGTTAGGATTGATTCACATGTTCCCACATTTCTTCTGAAGCCAAACTGATCTTCTCACAACTCAGTATCAACTTGTCTTTCCATCCTTCTGTAAATAATACTCGTAAAAATTTTGAAGGCGTGAGATACTAAACTAATGGTGCGGTAGTTTTCACACTTGTCAGCACCAGCTTTCTTGGGAATGGGTACAATAACATTCTGCTGAAAATTTGATGGCATTTCTCCTGTATCATACATCTCACACACTAAACGGAATAACCTCTCCACGCTGGTTTCTCCTAAGGCAGTCAGTAATTCTGAGGGTATATCATCAATTTCCAGCACCTTGTTCCCAATTAGGTCTCTCAAAGCTCTGTTGAATTCTCACCTCAAAATTGGGTCTCCCATGTCATCAGCATCACAGCCTCTCTTTATTCAGAACCCTATCATCTACTTTTAGTGAAAAATGGAACAGTATGTATAGGTACTTTAAGGCACAAACAGGTTCCAAGAAGGACATTCCAGGAATAATTAATGAACAAGGAGAGTTTGTATGTGAGCATCTTCAAAAGGCAGAAATATTCAGCCAGCAGTATGCAAAGATTGTTGGTTACAAGGAAAATGCCCAGATAGAGGTGGTGACTAATGCTAAAGAAGTATTAAAATTTACATATGATAACAATGATATTTACAATAAGATACAAAAGTTGAAAGCTAGAAAAGCGGCTGGAACTGATAAGATTTCTGTGGATATACTAAAGATAATGGGTTGGGATATAGTACCATATATGAAGTACTTATTTGAGTATTGTTTGGTTGAAGGAGCTATACCAAATGACTGGAGAGTTGCTGGTGTAGTAGTCACTGTGTATAAAGGAAGGGGTGATAGACATACAGCTGAAAATGACAGGCCAGTAAGTTTGACATGCGTTGCATGTAAGCTTTGGGAAGGCATTCTTTCTGATTACATCAGACATGTTTGCAAAATTAATAACTGGTTCAATAGAAGGCAATTCGGTTTTAGGAAAGGTGATTCCACTGAAGCTAAACTTGTAGGATTCCAGCAAGATATAGCAGATATTTTGGATTCTGGAGGTCAAATGGACTGTCTAAAGCACTTGATAGAGTGGATCATGGGAGACTACTGGCAAAAATGAGTGCAATTGGACTAGACAAAAGAGTGACTGAATGGGTTGCTATATTTCTAGAAAATAGATCTCAGAGAATTAGAGTATGCGAAGCTTTATCTGACCCTGTAATAATTAAGAGGGGAATTCCTCAAGGCAGTATTATTGGACCTTTATGTTTTCTTATATATATATAAAAATGATTTGAGTAAAAGAGTGGAATCAGAGGTAAAGCTTTTTGCGGATGATGTTATTCTCTATAGAGTAATAAATAAGTTACAACATTGTGAGCAACTGCAAAATGACCTCGATAATGTTGTGAGATGGACAGTAGGCATTGGTATGATGATAAATGGGGTTAAATGTCCGATTGTGAGTTTCACAAATAGGAAAAGTCCTCTCAGTTTTAATTACTGCGTTGATGGGGTGAAAGTTCCTTTTGGGGATCATTGTTAAGTATCTGGGTGTTAATAGAAGGAAAGATCTTCATTGGGGTAATCACATAAATATGATTGTAAATAAAGGATACAGATCTCTGCACATGGTTATGAGGGTGTTTAGGGGTTGTAGTAAGGATGTAAAAGAGAGGGCTTATAAGTCTTTGGTAAGACCCCAAATAGAGTATGGTTCCAGTGTATGGGACCCTCACCAGGATTACTTGATTCAAGAACTGGAAAAAATCCAAAGAAAAGCAACTCAATTTGTTCTGGGTGATTTCCGACAAAAGAGTAGCGTTACAAAAATATTGCAATGTGTGGGCTGGGAAGAACTGGGAGAAAGGAAACGAGCTGCTCGACTGCGTGGTATGTTTGAAATAATAACATTAAGTTATTTATTAGACCACCTAATCAATACAAAATCGTCTTGGATGATTTACATAAATTTGTTAGCTAATAGTGGGACATGTTTCGCCTTCCCTGAAGGCATCATCAGCCATAGTCTTAACCTTAAATTAAAAATAAGAGTCTAAATAACATGTAGTGATGAAATGAATTTTAAAATCTTGAAGAGATTTGAAGTAAAATAACATTAAAAATAACAATGATGGTTTAAAAATACAATGTGATGAGATACAATAGTGGAAGTATTAACAAAATTAACATTAGAAGGCTGCTAAAATAAGTACAATGGATAAAACAACAGATTGTTATACAACAAGTAGTAAGATTGCATAAAAGTAAAGTTGATAGTCATGGCGGTTATAATTAGACGATGGCGAAAAATCTTATATAATCAAAGTAAAGAGGAGAGAATAAAAGTCAAAGTTAGTCGAGAGATCCGAAGTTCATTATGATCTTGAAGATAAAAGACGAAAGTCAGATGCATATGGTGAAGTTGTAGAACACGTTGAGGATATGAAGTTGGTGAATGTCCCACTATTAGCTAACAAATTTATGTAAATCATCCAAGACGATTTTGTATTGATTAGGTGGTCTAATAAATAACTTAATGTTATTATTTCAATCTAATATCATCAATACGGACCAAAAATGATATTTATTACATGTAATGTCAATGCCAACCAGGCAATAGTAAAACCTAACAAGTACTTGAACCTAAAAATTAAAATAGGCAAGATTTCTAGAGATATCAAGTTTCTCAAAGATTGCTTGAAATTAGAGTTGGTACCTAAATTTCTCAAATCTTTACAAAGAAAAAGTCATCCCTATTCAAAATCTAATGCCACTCAAAAGAAAGTAAACAACATATGGTTGAAAAATGAAATTAAACTATTATACAAGAAGAAATCTTTACTAAATTTATAATTATATAGGACTCATTTGACCATCTCTCAGAAATTACCCCCACTTGAATGGAGCTCATTTTTAAGGTACACTGACCTCAAACTATCTTACGTATTAGACAAGAAACAGAAAACCCTAAACCATAAATTACTTTGTCTTCAAGAAAACAAATGTAAAACTCCTGACCAAAATACAAACAACAAAGTGTCCCCTTCCCATTTGACTAACATTCCCACTACAATCAACCTATCTAATGCAACCTTCTCTAACCAAGAATTAAATCTATTAGATAAAGGCATCAAACATAATTGGCCTAATCACAAAAAGGCAGAAGACATCATCACTACCATCGCTGAAACCGAAACTAATATTGATAAACAAATCCCAATTGATAAACAGAATGACGTACGATATGAAGTAAAAAAGAAACTCCCAACTTTGATTAATGAGATAACATCTTACAATGTCTCGAAACAAATTCTAAACCTAAAATCCAAAATCCATAACAACAACGTAGTAATTACAAAAGCAGATAAGGGCAACACCATAGTAATAATGAACAAACAAGATTACATCAATAAAACTGAAACTTTTTTTTCAGACAATACCTATACCTTAATTAACAAAGATCCAACAAACAAAATACAGCGTAACTTAAAGAACCTTCTTAAAAATTCTAACTTCATTTTAAATGATCAAGATTATCAGAAATTAACTGTAATGAACCCAAAATTACCTACAGTGAGATCACTGCCCAAAATTCATAAAAATGATGTCCCCATTCGGCCTATAATTAATAGTATCAATAGTCCTACCTATAAAACCTCTCAATTCCTACACAAATTCCTAAAAAACACTTCAAATTTCACAACTCCAACCCCATAAAGAACTCGATCGAACTTTGTAATTCCCTAAATAAGTTCAGTCTACAACCAAACCACGTTTTATGTTCTTTTGACATCACCAACATGTATACTAATATCCCTATCAACAATACTATTAACATCATAAAAAACAATCTGTTGAAACATAGCACATTGAGTAAAATCGAAATTGATGAATGGTTAAAATTACTTAATTTCGTTTTAGACAACAACTATTTTACCTTCAATAAGAAAATTTACAAACAAGAAGGTCTAGCGATGGGAGACCCATTATCTGGAATACTAGCCGATATATACTTAGATAATCTCGAACATAGTAAGATTATTAATAACATCAATGGACTCTGTCTTTGGCATCGCTATGTTGATGATACCATAGCTATCATTGATAAACAAATCAACAACAGCAATAACATACTATCATTCCTCAACAACTTAGATAATAATATTAAATTCACTAAAGAAGATGAGTTTAATAACTCTTTGAACTTCTTAGATATCAAAATCACACGAGCATTGAACAAATTCGACTTCCAAATATACAGAAAACCCACCTTTTCTCCAACAACCATAAAAAATGATTCTTTACATCCCAACTCACATAAAAAAGCCACTTATCACAGTTTAATATATAGAGCATTAAAGATCCCTATGTCCTCTACTAATTTAAAGAAAGAATTACTATTCATCAAGGAAATAGCTAAATTCAATGGATTTAACACGAATATGATTGATAAAATCATCAATAAAACCAAACTGAAACTAGCTACCAATTTAACTCCATTAAAACCCGTCAAACCTAAATACGCTAAATTCACGTTCACTAACCATAGCATTTACCCGATAACCAATTCATTAATGAAGCACGAAATAAAAATAGCCTACACAACAAAAAACACTAATCGTAATTTATTCTTCAATCACAACTCTATCAACATCACAGACAATAGTTACTCTGGATCAGGAATATACAGATTGAAATGCTCTACATGTAATTTTTCTTATGTTGGCCAAACTGGCCGCAGCTTCTCTACCAGATACGCCGAACATTACAATGCCCAAAGACACAACAAATTCTCCGCAATGGCCAACCATATGAGAGACACCGGGCATAAATTCACCACAATAGAACAAGACCTCCATATCCTAAAAAGAGTCGATAAAAGCAAACTCATGACAGAATATGAAAACTTATTTATTTTCCTCGACCAACATTTTAATAAAGATAAAAATCTAAATGACACTATTGATAAAAAAAAGCCCCTTGTATGAACAGATTCTTATTTTATTACGAGAATCAACTTCCCTCACCAACAAATTCTTAAAAATCTTCAACCTCACATCAATTAGAGTTCCAACCTCCCCTACAGCTAATATACCCCCCTCCCTTTCCCCCCGCCGCTAGTACCTCTAATTCAAATACAACCAATAAACCCATAGCCACACCCACCGGAACATCGCTCCCTCCAATAGCCTTACACCGTTACAACACGCGCAGTAATACACTCTCTTCCTTCCCTCCCACCAATAGCAGCCCCCCTCCATTAGTTACGTCAACGCAAACAGATCCCCCTCCAGCACAAAACTTTAGTTATAACACACGTAGCAAGAAGTCTACTGTTGCAAATACTTCTAACTCATAATATTACAAGCTATCTTTGTCACCGTCAAATGGTAAGTGCATACGATTCTACTTCAATAATTTTTCAAATATCTTTTCACACAATTAACTCTACGTTTCTTGCTTCCATTTACAGATTCCACTTGTATATGCTTTTTCAACTAGAATATCTACAAACTCACAATTTACAACATTTGAACATCACTTCAAATTTTGAGATGGTCCATAGTGATCCTATTTGAAACTGTTCTTCAACTTCTATTCACCAACTTCATATCCTCAACGTGTTCTACAACTTCACCATATGCATCTGACTTTCGTCTTTTATCTTCAAGATCATGATGAACTTTGGATCTCTCGACTAACTTTGACTTTTATTCTCTCCTCTTTACTTTGATTATATAAGATTTTTCGCCATCGTCTAATTATAACCGCCATGACTATCAACTTTACTTTTATGCAATCTTACTACTTGTTGTATAACAATCTGTTGTTTTATCCATTGTACTTATTTTAGCAGCCTTCTAATGTTAATTTTGTTAATACTTCCACTATTGTATCTCATCACATTGTATTTTTAAACCATCATTGTTATTTTTAATGTTATTTTACTTCAAATCACTTCAAGATTTTAAAATTCATTTCATCACTACATGTTATTTAGACTCTTATTTTTAATTTAAGGTTAAGACTATGGCTGATGATGCCTTCAGGGAAGGCGAAACATGTCCCACTATTAGCTAACAAATTTATGTAAATCATCCAAGACGATTTTGTATTGATTAGGTGGTCTAATAAATAACTTAATGTTATTATTTCAATCTAATATCATCAATACGGACCAAAAATGATATTTATTACATGTAATGAGTGGTATGTTCCGAGCTGTCAGCGGAGAAATGGCGTGGAATTATATTAGTAGACGAATAAGTTTGAGTAGCGTCTTTAAAAGTAGGAAAGATCACAATATGAAGATAAAGTTGGAATACAAGAGGACAAATTGGGGCAAATATTCATTTATAGGAAGGGGGTTAGGGATTGGAATAACTTTCCAAGGGAGATATTCAATAAATTTCCAATGTCATTGAAATCATTTAAGAAAAGTTTAGGAAAACAACAGATAGGGAATCTGCCACCTGAGCGACTGCCCTAAATGCAGATCAGTATTGATTGATTGATTGATTGACCTTGATACAACTGCTGGATATGTTCCTGCCATCTTTCTGACTTGTCTTCTTTCCCTAGAAGAGGTTTTCCATCTGAGCTTTTAATATTCATACACCTAGTTTTCCTTTCTCCAAAGGTTTCCTTGATTTTCCTGTATGCAGCATCTACCTTTCCTAGGACCATACAACCTTCAACATCCTTGCACTTCTCTTTCAGCCATTCTTCCTTAGCTGTCCTGCATTTTCTATCTACTTCATTCTTTATTTGCCTGTATCCTTTGTGCCCTCCTCATTTTTTGCATTCTCGTACTATTGTCGTTCGTCAGTCAAATTTAGTATCTCTTGAGTTATCCACTGTTTCTTAGTTGATCTTTCTTTTCTTCCTATCTTTTCTTCAGCAGTCTTACTGATCTCATTCTTCCTCTACTGTGTTTCCTTCAGCCTTTTCATTTAGTCCTTGTGTTACACGTTCCTTGAAATAATCCCTCACACTCTTTTCTTTCAATTTGTCTTGATCCCATCTCCATGCATTCCTTCCATTCTTCAATTTCTTCATTTTCACATGGCTTTTCATGACCAACAGGTTGTGGTCAGAGTCCACATCTGCTCCTGGGAAAGTCTTGGAATCCAACACCTGGTTTCTGAATCTCTGCCTAATCATAATGAAGTCTATTTGATTTCTTCCAGTGTCTCCAGGTCTCACCCATGTATACAGCTGCCATTTGTGGTGTTTGAGAACCAAGTGTTAGCAAGGACTAAATTATGATCGGTGCAGAATTCAACCAGCTGGCTTCCTCATTCATTCGTTTGTCCCAATCCAAATTCTCCTACCATGTTACCTTCTCTTCCTTGGCCTACCACTGCATTCCAGTCTCCTATCACAATTAGATTCTCATCACCTTTCATATATTGTATTAAATCTTCTATATCTTAGTATATTCTTTCGATTTCTTCATTTTCCGCTGAACTAGTAGGCATACACACCTGCACTATCATGGTGGGCATTGGCTTTATGTCTATCTTGACAACAATAATCCTTTCACTATGCTGGTTATAATAGCTTACCCGTTGCCCTATTTTCTTATTCACTATTAAACCAACTCGTGCATTTCCCCCGTTTGATTTTATGTTGATGATTCTGTAGTCGCCTGACCAAATCCTGCTCTTCCGGCCAATGTACTTCACTTATATCAACTACATCTAACTTTAGTTTACCCATCTCCTTTTTCAGATTCTCTAACCTACTACGATTCAAACTTGTTAACATTCCATGCTCCGACTCGCAAAATATAAAATTATAAGTTGTTATTTCATGTTCAGCTTTTATCTTTACCACAGCATGTCAACATTTTCAATCAATGAGGAATTATATTATTTATCATCTATGCCAGATATAGAGTCTGAAGGAGAAGATAGATGAATTGACTGATGAGGTTGATGTTGATTATGTCCATTTTGCATCCCATCCAAATGAATCATCCAAGTCAAAACATTGATGAAAATTATGAGAGAGAGAGAGATGTAATATGAGTAGAACAGCAGGAGTTACATCCTTCCACAGCAGGTTCAAGTTAACTTCCAAAGGAAGTTCCTGCTCCTAAGCTTGAAGTCACCAACAGGCAAGGAAAGCATCATCGGGCTCCTCATGTATTATACAGGATATACCAGAACTCGATGGCAAAAATTTAGGAAGAAGATGAAAGGTTATGACAACATGGGTCCGGAAATGTATACTTACAGATTTATTCGAACTTTTGTACATTTACATCATACGACTGTACCAGCAGCTGAAACACTTTGAGCATATATCAGAGGAAATGTTCATAGTGACGACCTTCAACTTGAATACAAGCCTCCACTTGTAGTCGCATTGAGTTACACACGCGATCAAAAATGCCTGGTGTAGTGCATACTGCTTGACAGTTTGTCACAATGCGCTCACGTAAAGTTGCTTCAATAGGAACAGGAGTCGCATACACGAGAAAATTAATGTGTCCCTACAGGTAAAAGTTCAGGGAGTTCAACTCAGAAGAGCGTGGTGGCCAAGCAATCGGTCCTCCTCTACTATCCAGCGCTCAGGAAAATGGGCATTCAGGTACCTGCGGGCAGGGAGATTGAAACGGGCAGGAGCACCATCATGCATGAAAAACATTTGTCGACAGGATGTAAGTGGCTTGTCTTCCAAGTAATCAGGCAATGCAGTACACAAGAAATTCGTGAAGTTCTGTCCAACATGCCTATTCAGAAGAACATAGGGTCCCAACAAAGAATCACCAACAATGCCTGCCCCCATGTTAATGGCGAAACTCTGTTGACGAGAAGATTGGACGATTCCATGAGGATTTGTATCACTCCGCACATGTTGGTTATAGAAATTCTCTATTCCATCTCTTGTGAGTGTCACGTCGTCTGTGAACAACACAGAAGTTGCGAAGTTAGGCGTAATGCCGCATTGTTGTAGGAACCACCGGCGGAATGTTACTCTTACAGGATAATCCACAGGAGACAAGGCTTGTACACGCTGCAGATGATACGGATACAACAGGTTTTCTCGTAGCAGTCTCCACATCGTCATGTGCGGCCTATTCCTCTGCAAACCTAACCTCCTAGTGCTGATTCCAGGACTTTCATCCACAGCATTGAGTACAGTTTCCTTCTCCTCAACGGTTATACTGCTTGACCGTCCCCCGATTCCAGGTGGACGTGCGGAACTCCCGTGTTCATAGAGGTGGCGATGGATTCCTTCAAATGTCTTTCGGTGTGGCGGTCTGTGACCATCTACCAAACCATACACGTAATGCATGCTTGCAAGATCTGTGTTCGTGTACATGAGCCCTCCGGCCTGAAAACCACAATTACAATCACTGTTAACCACAAAAACAATCACCATGCACCAAATCACGTATGGCTACGGCTACTTAATTTCACTTACATAAGCGGACTGCAAACCACAATCACTAATCACAAATACCAGATCCGTTAAACAGACTGAAAACCACAGACCAAACTGAGCAGTGATTTTACTTATAATCCCAGTACTGGTTTCGCTTTAGTGATCCTCACCTGAGCTGTTTGGGAGATAGATTAAAGAATAATAAAAGATATATTGTAGATTGATAATAATAATAATAATAATAATAATAATAATAATAATAATAATAATAATAGATGCATTGAAATAGTTAATTTCATATGTAGAAGGTCAAGTATATTAAGTATTAATTTGGCACATGAACTTGTGGTATCGTGCCATGGCTGTTGTGATAGTTCCTGTTAATGTTTGTTTCAAGGACAAGCAGCAGACTCGGTGGTCACCCATCCGGGTACTAGCCATGCCCAATGTTGCCTCACTGTGAATTTGTCAGTATAAGAGCCAGAGGGCCCTGTCGTTGTTATTAATGCAATTTAATTTATTGCGTGTGCGAGCTGTTAGCAGCACTGTAAATTTTGAAACTAAATAGGCATCGTAATTGGCAGTTTTGTGTGTGACCTGCCTCGGCGTCCAGTTGTTTCCGGTGCTTCTGTGGTTATGGATATTGATTTTATTACTTGTGGAATTTGTGGTAGGTGGTTAAGTTTTAGAACAGGTTGTTGCGGTTTTGTTCTGTTGGTGTGGATGTTACAAGGCTAGAAGGCTGCTGATTATTTAATAGGAAGTGAGGACTTGATGTTCTTCTTGGACTTGGTGGGGGTTTATGCTTGGTTGGGGCTCAGGGTAGGGCACGTGTTGAAGCTGGAAGTTGGGTGGTTAATCTGGTTGGAGAGTAGGTTCAGTATTAGTAAGTGTATTAGTGTACTTGTGTCTGGGGTGGTTGCAGTTGTGCCAGGTCTTGGGTTCAATGGTGTTGGTGGTGAAACTGAGTGATTGAGGAGTGATGGTGGAGTTGGGTTTGGGCGTAGGTGGTTGGATTGTCTGTAGTGTGCCCTAATTGCCTGTTTAATGAAAGAGCAACCTGGAAATGAGGCCGTGTGGCTGCTTGGCAGTTGGCGCACCTCGCCTGGTCCCTAGGTACCTTGCAATCTGTGTGGCGGTGATTACCACCACACTTATTACAGCGGGTATCTGCAGAGAATGTAGCTGCTGTGTGGTTTAACTGAAGGCAATTAAAGCACTGTGTGATTAAGGATGCGCGTGGGAGTGTGCGGGCTGGTGTTGTTGAGAGTGATTTGTGAGTGCGTGGTTTAGAGGCAAGTTTTTTACGCCTGCTTTCTGCCTGTGCATAAGAGTCTGTGTTAACTGGTGATGGGTTGGTTTGTGCGTAGGTGGACTTGGCAGGTGGTGGCGGAAGTGGAGGTGGTGGTGGAGGGGGAAGTGGGTTGGTTTGTGTTTCTGTTGACTCGGTGGGTGGTGGTAGATTGGTTTCGGTTTCGGTGGTCCTGAATGTTGGTAGAGGATTGGTTTGGGTAGGTGCTGACTCGGTAGATGGTGGTTGGTTCGTGGTGCTGTTTAATGGATTGATTATTATTGGGGTGGGCATTTCGGAGCTTGTAAGGTGGTTTAGGATGTTGTTGAGAAATATATTCTTGATTGGGGTTATTATTAGTAGGTTGTTGTGGGTTTCTTCTAATATTGCAATATGGCGATTTATGATAGGTTTTAGGGCTTCTATGACTAAGCGGCGATTGATAGGGACTGGTCCTGGGTTGGAGAGAGGAAGAATGATTGACTTGCATTTAGGAGAGATTGGGAAAGGGGTGTGATATTGTTGAAAGGGGTGTGATATTGTTGGTAATGGTACGGATTCTCGTAGATGTTTTCTTCTTTTTCTTCTTCTTCAGCAGATTCCGTGAGGTGAGGGGAATTGTATGGGTCCCAGCTACTCAATCCACCAGGATTATCCATACTTGCCTGGGGTGAGGGTGTGCTGGGTTCAGTACTATGGGATAGTGAGCTTGCTAGGTCAGAAAAGGCTTCGAAGTAGTCAAAGACGTATTATCGGAAACAGCTAAGCTGAAAGATGATCGGATATCAAGTGTGAGAGCTAGGGTATTTTAAGACTCACATCAGATTTATTCACAACATTATTACTCATCTATAAATTGTAACCAGTGTCTCTAATTTTTCTGCAGCAAACAGGACATGTAAATTATCGCTAACATTAACTTGAGTCACAAAGTTTGAATAACTTGTTTTATTTCGCTCCAACCTCTGAGCACAGAAGACAAACTATAAAATAAACATAAGAAAAATGCCCAGAAAACCACAACGCATGACAGGGAAAAATATGTAGTTATCAACTACGTCAACAAGAACACATACAAAGAAGCTAATATTTTCAAAAAGCAAGGTCTAAAAGTTTCTTTTAGAATGAACAACACACTACAGACACACATCAGCAAGTGCAAGCTAAACAAAACAAAGACCCTCTCGCCAAGTCAGGAGTATATGAACTCAAATGCCAAGAACCTAACTGCAGAGCCACATACGAGGACGGTTTGAAAAGTTCTCGGAATTACCGCTAGATGTCAGTGCTAGAGCAACGAGGTTCCCGCGCAATAATCACACATCCTTTGTGAGTGAACACGTGGCGCGTCAGTGGTCTAGCTGCAGGAGTGTGGTAGTGACGACTCTTTGTTGTTGTTCCCGCGTAGTGATTTGTGACAATGGAAAAAACTGAGATTCGAGCAGTGATTAAATACTTCGTAAAGAAAGGTATGAAAGCAAAGGAAATTCATGCCGACTTTCAGAACACACTGGGGGACTCTGCTCCTCCATTTTCAACTATTGCCAAGTGGACCAGCGAGTTAAAATTTGGTCGGGAGAGCTTGGATGATGATTCGCGTAGTGGACAGCCGAAAGTGTTACGACCCTAGAATTTATTGCAAAAGTGCATAAAATGGTCATGGAGGATCGTCGACTGAAAATTCGGGAGATTGCTGAAGCTGTAGGGATGTCTTCTGAACAGGTATGTTATATTTTAACCGAAGAATTGGGTATGAAAAAATTATCCGCAAGATGGGTGCCGCGGCTCTTGACATTGGACAATAAACGCACCAGATTGGAAATGTCCGAACAAAGTCTGGCCCGTTTTCAATGCAACCAAAAAGATTTTTTGCGCTGGTTTTGACTACAGATGAAACTTGGGTCCACTATTATACCCCACAGACAAAACAGCAGTCAAAGCAGTGGAAACATGCTGATTCACCACCACCAAAGAAAGCAAAGGCAGTGCGTCCACCCGGAAAGGTCATGGCCTCAGTTTTCTGGGATGCAAAAGGCATTCTGCTGATAGATTATCTTCCTACTGGCCAAACAATTATGGGACAATACTATGCAAACCTCCTAGACCAACTACAGGAAAAGATACGCGAAACAAGGCCTGGTTTGGCAAGGAAAAATGTCATCTTTTATCAGAACAATGCTCCGCCGCACACAAGTGTTATTGTCATGGCAAAACTTCATGAACTGGGGTACGAATTGTTGCCACATCCACCTTATTCACCTGATTTGGTACCATCAGACTTTCATCTATTCCCCAACCTGAAAATTTTCCTCGGTGGACGGAGATTTTCTACAAGGGAAGAACTGACAGCCGAATTGGAGAAGTATTTTGCAGGCCTGGAGGAATCTCATTTTCGAGATGGGACCAAGGCATTGGAACATCGCTGGACCAAATGCATTAGTCTACAGGGAGACTATGTTGAAAAATAAAAGCAGTTCCACCGAGGTAAGATACTTAATTCTAGTACATTCCGAGAACTTTTCAAACCACCTACGTACATAGGCTGAACAGAACGTAATCTCCAAACAAGATACAAAGAACACAAAAACGCGACCAGACATAATCAGCATTCAACTTTCGGAGAGCACTTATAGAACAGTTCACACCATTTCACACACATCGACACGGATCTAAAACTCTTACACTTCAAAAATAACAGTAAATCTTTGAATATTAAGGAAGCCATCGAAATTTACATCGCGAAAAAAGATAACGAAAACAACCTGAACAAACATATCTTTTTTTTAAATTCGCACTTTCCTTAACATCTGGACAACATTAACATTTATACATTAGCGCTTAATGAGTCCCACAGAAGGTAATCTCTGACAAAGGTCTGGAATGTAGGTTAGGGTATTCTTATCTGTAGTAAGTGCACCTGACTTACGCACCATTCTTGCAGGCTCAGGACGATCTTTTTTTTTTGCTAGGGGCTTTACGTCACACCGACAGAGATAGGTCTTATGGCGACGATGGGATGGGAAAGGCCTAGGAGTTGGAAGCGGCCGTGGCCTTAATTAAGGTACAGCCCCAGCATTTGCCTGGTGTGAAAATGGGAAACCACGGAAAACCATCTTCAGGGCTGCCGATAGTGGGATTCGAACCTACTATCTCCCGGATGCCAGGACGATCTTTTACAGATTATCAAGTATCACTAAATAAACTCACAGGAACACTCCTAAAATATTGTAATAATAATAATAATTATTTATTTGTTATCGTTCCGGCCATCTATGGACCACGTTTTACAGTCTTTACGTTATTTTTCACCAGTCCTGACTTCACATTCTGCCAGTACTTCTTCATCCTTGCACTGACTTCTTTCTTCTGTTCTTCTGTGTACGTTCTCTTCTTCTTCTTCTTCTTCACAAGTTCTTCCCCAGTCTCCTGGAAACCCTTGAACTCCTTCACTTTTTGTCTAAATTTGTTTCTGTCCAGTACGTCCTCTTTTTCTACTCCTATCCTGGCCAGGTCGGTCCTTACTTCCCGAAACCATTTTGGTTCCGTCTTCCTTAGGCTGAAAATCCTTTTTGTCAGTCGGTTGGTGTCCATTCTCTGTAGATGTCCATAAAATTGAAGCCTTCACTTTTTCATCAATACGACGACTTCCTCTGTCTTCTGGTATAGTTCTTTGTTGGGTCTAAGTCTCCTCTCCCCACCTTTCATTTTCGAGCCCAAGATCTTCCGGAGCATTTTCCTCTCTTTCTTTCTGATGTTCTCTAGATCTCCCTTACCAATCATGTCCAATGTTTCTGCTGCGTATAAGCATTCAGGTCTGATGACTGTGTCCAGATGTCTTAATTTGGCTCCATATGACAAAGCTTTCTTGTTGTAGGTGTCTCTAGTGAGCTGATACGCTGTTTCCATTTTTCTCGCTCGTTCTATCAGAGCTAGCTTCTCTGATCCATTCTCTTGAACTATTTCTCCAAGATACTTGAAGTTCTTTACTCTTTTGACTTTCCCCTCTTTCAACTTTAACATTTGGGGAGCCTCTTTGATGTTGGTCATAAATTCAGTCTTACTGTATGATATTTGCAGTCCAGTCATTTCTGCTATGCTATGGAGTTGTTCCACTCTTTTCTTTGCTATTTCTATGTCACTGGCAAAGACTGGGATATCATCAGCATATGCCAGGCAGTCTATCCATATAGCACCTGCCCCTCTTCCAATACGGAATGCTTCTTTGTCTGGGATTCCTTCTTTCCACTTCCTTATCACCTTTTCCAAGAGACAGTTAAAGAGAATTGGTGAGAGTCCATCCCCTTGTCTCACACCAGTCTTGACTTCAAAGGACTCCGATATTTCATCCATGAACTTGACCTTTGACTTGGTGTTGGTAAGTGTCTGTTTGATGATATTCCTTGTTTTACTGTCCACACCAAATTCTTCCAGTATTCCAAATAACGTCTCTCTATCTACCAAATCGTAGGCCTTCTTAAAATCCACGAAGACTACAACATATTTGCTTCGTCCCAGCATCTTGTACTTTATGATGTTCTTGAGATTAAAAATCTGCTCAGCGCATGATCTGCCTTTCCGGAATCCAGCTTGGTACTCGCCCAGTTCTTCATCGAGTCTTTCTTCAACCCTGGTTTGAAGGGCTTTAGACAGCATTTTATATGGGACCGAAAGCAGCGAAATTCCTCTATAATTATTGACATCCTTCTTGTTCCCTTTTTTGTGTAATGGATGTATTAAAGCAGTTAGCCAGTCTTCTGGAATTCTTTCCGTTTCCCAAATAATTTTAAATAAATGGGTCAATGATGAGATTAATTCTGTATTTCCCATTTTGAGCAGTTCTGCCACAATACCGTCTTCACCTGCTGCCTTGTTATTTTTTAGCTCCTGGATGATTTTGAATACCTCATGTTCGTCAGGTGGCTTTGAATCTGGCATTGTTACCTGCGGTCGTTTAATTGCCAGTCTTTCTTGTGGACCGTCGCAATTCAGTAATCTTTTGAAATATCTGGCGAGAATTTCACAGTTTTCCTTATTGTTCATTCCTAGTTTACCCTCTTCATCCTCAAAACATAGACCAGGTGATTGATATCCTTTTAACCGTGACTTACAGGTCTGATAGAAATTTCTGGTGTTATTTTTCTGGAAATCTTCTGAGGTCTTCTTCAGCTGATCTGTTTCATATTGTCTTTTCGCTTGCCTGAAAGTTTGTGCTGTCAATTTTCTTTGATCTCTGAAGGCAATCAAGTAAATAGTAAATATAAAAAATAATAAAATAAATGCTTCATGTAGTCAGAACATGAGTTAACACTGAAAATAACACTTAATACGTACACTCTATTTCAATACCTAATGTATTAAACCCACATCATAAACTTGCATTTATTCATAATACATAATACTTTATTACTAGAAGAAGATAGTTGAGGAAAGTTTCACAATGCTCCACCCCTAATAACCCTCCCCTCACTCCAGGTTACAGATGCTAGCTTTAGGACGAAGGTATCAACCTGCTCTCCTCCAACCAATGGGAAAGTTCCACATCATTACACACGCCCCTCCCCTACCTCTCCCCTTCACCGAGGAACTGTCAGCTAAGCTCAAAACTGCTTCTCTCCCAGGATCACAGATCTGTTATAGTGAGAGGTGGCAACAGACATTTCTTCGGCAGTGTAGATAAGTACAAAATATTTCATTATACGGTGTTGGTCATTTCCCACACAATCAAATTTTGCTCACATATGGTTCATATCACCTAACTCCATATCATTGACAAGTTTACACTACGTAAACTATACTGTACATAGAGTGAGTCAAAGTGAAACTCATACACCATTGTAACTAGTATGTGTTTATGAATAGAACTGTGGACAATAATTTATGTTCGCATTTTATGTGTGGAACAATAAAGGTATGTCTTGAATTATTCACCACAGGCTAGTTAGCGTATCCCTTAACTTAGCAAGGTATAACAGATTCTTTGTCCATATGTTCCAGGGGCATGCCAAAATCAAACTCATAATAAGAGGGCAGTACAAATACTGTATGTTTGTGTTTCGACACCACATTCAGTTTGTTGTGAAGATATGTGAAGTACAGACAAGTTCCGGTGCTATCATGGGGCATCAAAAAGGTTGCAGCACAATCTTGACCTAGTCTTCAGCAATGTAAGGTCAACGCAACAGAAGATACTATCAAATATAGTTGCAAGGAAGCACCTAACAGTGGACATTATCCTAAATATGGAAGAGCTGCAAAAGACAAAGTGAAAAAGAAAAACCCAAGAGGGAGAGAAGAGTCGAGCAAATTAGATTAGCTGAAATGGACACAGATGCAATAATAGAAAAAATTCATGAAGGAAATATAGATAATGGCATTGCCAATTTAGAAACATGTATCAAAGATATTGTCATATATGACAATCAAAAAAATCAAAAAGCGAAACCCTGGTTTAATCATAACTGCTATAAAGAAAGGAAAGACACGCTGAAGGCACTGAGATGCGCGAAAATAACGCCAACAGAAACATCCCTACGAAAATATGACGCAAGAAAGGAATATAAAACAACAATCAGGAAAGCAAAAGACATGTTTCAAGACAAAGAAGAGCAAAAACAAATAAAAGAGGCAGAACAACAATGGTACAAAGCAGTACTGCCCAAACAACCACATTTTCCAAGTAACATCCCCCCAAAAAATATGGAAAGAACATTTTAGCAAAGTCTTGCAGGCAAAAGCGGCGATGCAGTGCTTATCATCGGTGAGATGAATGACGTAGCTCACGACGACGCCAAGAATGTAAGATCACAACTTAAACATACACTAGGGAAAATGACCCACACTAAGGTCTTTGTAGTGAACGTGCCCCACAGGCATGATTTGAGTAGAGACTTGTGTGTGAACACTGAAGTGGACAAGGTCAATACAGATATTGTTAAAATTTGTAAACATTTTCAGAATACTCATGTTATTGAATGCAGCAGTTTTGAGAGATACTGGTATACAAAACATGGCCTCCATCTAAACAATTCAGGTAAACGAAAGATAGCAAATATTGTTCTAGATTTTATTAACCACAAGATACGTACTATAAAACAGGCAACTCCCTTCAGTTATAATATTGACCAGGAAAACTAGTAGAAAGAGCCAGCTGTGCTTCAAGCTAGCTCAGTCAACTAGAAAATGAAACTCAGGAAAGTAAGGAATTTCAAGTTATCCAATTGCAATAGTCAAGTTTTAGGGAGGAAGAGAGTCTGAGATTGCTCTTGGTAAACTGTCAAGTCTAGTAAATAAACAATTAAAATTTGCTACATTGATGGAATCTTATGAGACTGATGTGGTGATAGGAATGGAATGGTGGTTGAGAGAAGGGGTGGGTAATAGAGAAGTATTCCCAGAAGGGTACACAGTCTATCGTAGAGACCGAGGAGATAAAAAGGGAGGGGAGGGGGGTGTTTATTCTGGTGAAGGAAACTTATCGTTCACATGAATGGTTTACCGGTGAAAGGGATGAAATATTAGGGATAAAATTAGTTTGCGATAATATGAAGGAGGTGGGAATTATAGGAACATACAAGCCTGGAAGAGAGGAAAGAGACATGGAAATATTTGAGAAAATAATAGATTATACTCATCAAAACAATAATAATATGGTAATAGTTGGGGGAGATCTAAATTTGCCTGAAGTTGAATGGAATGGAGCTGCAAGTGAAGCCCATGACAGAAACTGGCAAATAAGTTAATTTGGGAGGGAGGATTTACACAAGTAGTACAAGAACTGACTCGTCTCAATAACTTACTAGATGTATTCTTGGTTAAACCATGGGAAATTGTTGATAAAACTCAGGTAATTGAAGGAATAGGAGACCATAAGGCTGTAATAATGGATGGAGGACTCGTACCAAAAAGGCTTAATAAGAGGGTTACACAAGACAAGAAATTGTACAGAAAAACTAAAGTTGATGAATTTGAGACTTACCTTCAATCACAATTCAGTTGTTGGATACGTGAAGGGAGTAATGTAGATGCACTTTGGGCTAAATTTAAAGGAATCATTTGGGAAGGCGAGAAGAGATTTGTGCCTGTTAAAAAGGGTAAAATGACCTCAGACCCTGTTTATTATACAAGGGAAATAAGAAAATTGAAAAGAAAATGTAGAATAGTAAACAGGAAAATCAAAGAGGGTAGGGAGAGTAGAAAAACTAGAAAACAGCTAATGAGGAAACTGAATAGAGTGAAAAAGGAAGCAAATGAGAATTATATGAATGGCATACTTCAAGAGGTTAATGACCACAAAGGGAAATGGAAAAAGCTGTATTCATATATCAGGAATCAAAAAGGAAAAGGAATCTAAATTCCTACACTGGTGGGAGAAGGGGGTGAACACTATTCAACAGATACTGAAAAAGCAAACCTATTTAGTAGGAAATTCAGAGATTCAGTAGATGATTGTCAGGAGTTGGAAACCGAAATAGAAGATAGAGAGGGAGAGAGACAGAGGGAAACATGAAGCTTCTCATTCACAAACAAAGATATTTTCAGAGAAATCCAACTGCTTCAGCAAGGAAAAGCAGCAGGAAGTGATCAAATTACTGAGGAGGTATTAAAGACAATGGGGTGGTACATAGTGCCTTATTTAAAATTTCTCTTTGACTATGTCATAAATAATAGTGTAATACCAAAGGAATGGAAGGAATCTATAATAATACCAATTTATAAAGGAAAGGGTCATAAAAGGAAACCAGAGAATTACAGACCAATCAGCCTGACCAGTATAGTTGGTAAAATACTGGAGAGTTTATATTAAAGTACATCAGAGGGATATGTTATGATAAAAAGTGGTTCATGAGGAGCCAGTATGGATTTAGAAAGAAATTTTCTTGTGAGGCACAACTGGTGGGATTTCAGCAGGACATATCAGATCAATTGGATTCAGGAGGTCAGTTAGATTGCATAGCCATAGATCTTTCCAAAGCCTTTGATAGAGTGGAACATGGAATATTATTAAAGAAATTGGAGGGAATAGGACTGGACGTAAGGGTTACACGTTGGATAAAAACATTTCTAAATTCAAGGGTTCAGAAAGTCAAAGTAGGAAATAATGTATCGCAGGAAGAGAAAGTTTGGAAGGGAAATGCACATGGTAGTATAATCGGTCTGTTACTTTTCTTAATATACGCAAATGATTTAGGGAATAATATAACATCAAAAATAAGATTGTATGCAGATGACATAATTGTTTATAGGGAAATAAATAACATTGAGGATTGTTCAGAATTACAAAGGGACCTTGAAAGTATCTAACAATGGGTTGAAGAAAATAATATGAAGGATAATGGAGGCAAATCAACTGTTACAACTTTTACAAACAGGAGCTTTAAAACTGAATTTGAATATACTTTGGATGAGGTAGTCATCCTAAAAGACGGCAAGTGCAAATACTTACGTGTGAGATTTGAAAGTAATTTGCACTGGAAGGGTTATGTTGATGACATTGTTGGGAAAGCATACAGACCGTTACATGTCATAATGAGGCTACTTAAAGGATGCAATAAAGAATTAAAAGAAAAAAGTTACTTAAGTATGGTTCGTCCATTATTGGAATATGCAAACAGTGTTTGGGACCCTCACCAAGAATACCTAATAAAAGAAATAGATAGTGTGCAGGGGAAAGCACCAAGATTTGTAACAGGGGATTTCAGGAGAAAGAGTAGTGTATCAGAAATGTTAAAGGAACTTGGGTGGGAAACTTTAAGTAAGAGAAGGGAGAAAACTAGACTTACAGGATTATATAGAGCCTATACAAGAGAAGAAGCATGGGGGAGATATTCGTGAGAGGCTTCAGTTGGAAAATAATTATATCAGCAGGGCAGACCACAAATATAAAATTAGAAGGAATTTTAGCAGAAGCAATTCGGGTAAATTTTCATTCATTGGGAAGGGTGTGAAGGAGTGGAACAGTTTACCAGGGGTAGTGTTTGTTCCTTTTCCAAAATCTGTACAGATATTCAAGAAGAGAATAAACAGCAACAGAGAAAATAAATGAAGTGTTAGAAGGCATTCGACCAGTGCAGGTTATTGTAAATTTAAAAAAATGTGTGTGAATAAATTAATTCCATCCCCTGGTCTAAGGAGTTTGGACAGCCAAAGTAGGGGACTGCCTGTAGGGGTAAAGTACAGTGGGGACTTTGAGGGCCCTGGGACCGCTACGGTAGCTGTGAAAGCCCTTCAGGAACTCTGAAAAGTTGTGGCAAAAGGGACTCTGGTCAAGATGCAGCAGGTCGTTATGCTGCTTAGGTTCCAGAATGGGTAAAAAAAAAAGTAAATAAATGCAATGTGAAGTTTAGTCTTATACCAGTTGTATAGTATCATTTGAAGTAATTCCACATACTGTATATCAGTTGACTATATTTGTAAGTAGTACAGGAGATATTATAAGTAGAATTTTGTAAACAATATAAATTTATTAAGGATGAGCTGTGTGTTTAATAGAAAAAATTGTTAGCGTAAATTGTATATTGTATTATAGGAAAATTTTTTTCTCTTGTTTATTTAATATTTAGTGCTTGACAATGATGTATTTTAGTGTACCATTTGCCATCGAGGTAGACACCTCATTTGCAAATAAAGAGATTTTGATTTGAAAAGAAACTCGACCAGAAGAGCTAACTGAAGACGAGTATCCTACAATTAATTTCAATCCTTTCACGGTAGAAGAAGTAGAACATGTAATAAAAATGAAAGACAAAAAGGCTTGTGGTCCAGATGGAATTTACTATGAAAATCTTAAAGGTACAGCAACACAACTCAAAAAACTATGGACAGACCTATACAATGAATGCATAAAGCAAGGGAAAATACCTTATAACTTGAGATTTTCTAATCTTAAAATTTTGCACAAAGGGAAGGAGACATTAGAGATCCAAACACATATCGTGGAATAGCTCTTGAATGTACTGCCCTAAAAATATTAACAAGACTTATAACAAAATGTCTATACAGCTTGGTTGAAGGATCAATACCAGAAGAGCAATTTGGACTCATGAAGGGTAAATCCACTCTCCAAGCAGTAAAATGTTTACAAGGGGATATAGAAGATGCATTAAAATTCCACAGAGGTAAGCTACACTCTGTCTTTATGGACTACACTAAGGCCTTCAACCTCGTAAATAGAAATATAGCAATCAATAAACTGGAAAAACTCATCGGGAAAAATTACATCACGAGGATTTTAAGCAACATTCTGAACAAAAATTTCATACAAATAGATGACAATGTTGATATATCAAATCCAATACAACAAACAAACGGAGTTTTACAAGGTGATCCGCTTAGCCCGCTCCTATTTAACATAGTAACTGCAGACATAACTCAGAGCATTAGAACAGAAAAGGTCAAATTGTACGCATACGCGGACGACATTGTGCTTGTATCCACTGAGTTAACAAATCACCAGGAGGCTTTCAACAAACTTACAGTATGGGCAACTGAGAACTAACTTCAATTAAATGAAAACAAAACTGTGTCAATTACTTTCAGAAAAGGAGGTAAACCGGCAGCTAATGATATTATTAATTTATAAAAGAGACATATTATCGATCATAACACATTACAAATACTTGGGAATCACATTACAGACTCACGGAAATGTATATAGTATCCCCATTCGGGAGAAAGTTATCACTGCTTTATCAACCGAATTTATGGAATTTATGGAAGTGTTAAAAAAATTTTTAAAAATCACCCCAATAGTGACATATGGTTTGACAATCTGGGACCAACTAAGAAAGAAGCATCTCAAGGCAATCGAAAAATTAAAAGCAAGATTCCGTAAAAAGGCCTTGTGTATTTCAAAGTATACACCCTCATGTCTGGCACATGTTATCGCCAAAGAATCCTTCTACATTGAGGATTTGAGATATGACCTACGCCTGCCATCAACAGAAGCATACCACAATCTACTCCTAGAAATGCAAGGAAAAAAAGAAGAAATATTTCCTGAATTTTACACTACAGACGCTATGGTCAACAGAGAATGGATAAAAGCCAATTATGCATTGAGGCACGTTATGACGCGTTTTGCTGTTCATGGTTTCCACCACCGTATCCGCACGAGAGACATCTACCACCAACCGGATGAAATATGCGTATGCAAACTTTGTGATAACCCATGCGACAGATATCACGTAATGACATGTAAGCGCAGAGAAATATCTCTGACAAAATTCTGTGAAAGTGCTTAGGAGTACGTCCTTTACTTACGCACATTGTGCAAAATAAAATAAAATTTAAAAAAAAAGGACAATCTTCAAGAGAAGAAAGAGAAGTGATGATTTTTCACCATAAGACAGGAAAATCACTCTGAGAAATTGGTAAACTTATGAAAAGGAGTCATGTAACTGTACAGTGTGTTATAAATATAAAAAGTACATGCAGCACTGAAAATAAAGGCAAAGTGAGTGGGAGAAAAATGTTCAACCTCAGGGAGGAACGTTGGATAGTAAGACAAGTGAAGAAAAATCCAGCGATTAGTGCTCCGAAACTGGTTGTGATGGCTGAGGAACATACCAACAAGAGAGCACATCCAGAAACTATTCTACTTATCCTAAGGAAAAGTAACAGGCATGGACAAATAGCTAGGGAAAAAACATTTGTTAGCAAGATTAATAGGAAGAAAAGGTTGAGCTTCATTAAGGAGTATACAGAAAAAGATTCTAACTTCTGGAAGATAATTATTTTTGTAGATGAAAGCCAATACTATCTATTCGGATCAGATGGAAAGGTTAATGAATGGAGGAAACCAAATGAGGAGTTGAAACCTAGCAATCTACATCCGAGTGTCAAATATGGAGGTAGTGCAACTGTGGGGGTGCATGTCAGCTAATGGACCAGGAGAGTTGACTTTTATTGATGGGACCATGGATCAACATGTGTACCTAAATATATTGAAAGAATATTTATGACCTAGTGCTCAAAAGCCAGGATTTCTCGATTGATTTAAGTAATACCAAGATAACGACCCGAAACACAAAGCTCATGAAGTACGGATGTGGCTGCTGTATAACTGCCCAAAAGTACTCTAATACCTGCACAGTCACCAGACTTAAATGTGATTGAAAATTTATGGCATTACTTGGAAGTAGCGATAAACACCAGATTTCAAAGATGACCTGAAAATGGCTTTATGTGAAGAATGGAAGAAAATAGATCCATTTTATTGAGAAAAGTTGGTACGATTTATGCCTAACCATTTAATGTTATCATAAAAAGTACTCAATCAAATGTAAAACCGCACATTTTCTCACTTTTAACAAATAGTACTACGGTGCCGATCTAACAGTCCAAAGTTCCAGAACTGGAATGACCAGTCCGCAGACAGCTATGAACACTCATCTGCCATTATTCCATTGCCATTATTCCGTTAAATATGCACATTGCTCATTCCAATCAGTGCCTCAGAGTGGGAATTGAATAGCTTGAATGCTATGATGAACCAGTGTGTTATGTACCAGTAATATTAGAAAATTTATGAACCAGAGGGATGACATGCTAAAGAAGAAAGTTATCTAAATTCCCAGCTACTTCCCGCCAATATTCAGGCATTACATGTAATAAATCTCATTTTTGGTCCGTATGGAAGATATTTGATTGGAATAATAACAATAAGTTATTTATTAAATAGACCACCTAATCAATACAAATTGGATTCAAACCCCACTGTCAGCAGCTCTGAAGATTTGTTTTCTGTGGTTTCCCCCATTTTCACACCAGGCAATTAATTAAGGCCATGGTCCTAGTTGTTTCCAATCCCATCATCACCATAAGACCTATCTGTGTAGGTGCAATGTAAAGCAAATTGCAATTTAAAAAAAAAATTGAGGCTACCTCGATTAATGATTTCATCCTGTTATGGGACACAATCTACTGCATTAAAGTAGTTTTTAAAATGATCACAAACTCCCATTGCATCTGAGGTAGCATTTCCTCCTGTAAAATAGAACTTTTCTGTTAAATTCTACCACCTGAAATAGTTGTTGAAATTGCAATACAGTAACTCTGAAATAGGCCTACCATCGAGACTTAGCTTCATCACGCAATAAATATTCAAATAAGTTTGAATACTCTCTGTTTGGCTCTTTTGTTAATGCACCCAGAAACTTCTCACATCTCTCATGATTTTCTGCCTCCTCACACCTTCCATCAGACCATCCATTGCAAGCCTGAAGTTTCACATAGAATCCTGTTTGATTCTGTTCTGCTAGATGTGAGCGGTCGAATGGAAATTTTGGCTGTTCGGTTCAATTAGATTCCACTAGGTAAGAGCGACCTTATAGGCTCTCTTGCTACTATCAGTCAGTTCTATGGCTAATTCCCCTGGCACGGGGGGCTGGGTGTATGTGCTATCATCATCGTTTCATCCTCATCATGACATGTAGGCCACCTATGGGCGTCAAATCAAGAGACCTGCACCAGGCCTCTCTGGAGGCCACACGCCATTATTATTATCATCAGTCACAATCACGTTGGGGAATTTTCATTATAATGGCAGACTCTCACTCTCCACCTGCCTTTTTACATCCTCAGAAAGACTGCCTTAGTGGTTTTCCCAACTGAAATCAACATAGGTCATTACAATAACTCCAGTAGGAATGTCGCGATTAAAAGCAATGCTATCATATGAAATACTCGATCAAATGAAGGACCACACATTCTCACTTTTAACGAATGGTAGTACGTTGCCTATCTACGAGTCCACTGTTCCAGAGCTGGAATGACCAGGCCGCAGACAGCCGTGAACACTTCTCTGCCATTATTCCGTTAAATGTGCACACTGCTCATTCCGATCAGTGCCTCAGAGTAGGGAATGAATAGCTGGAATGCCATGACAAACCAGTGTGTTATGTAGCAGCAGTATAAGAAAATGTATGAATCAGAGGAATCGTATGCTACAGAAGAGAGTAATCTAACTCCTGTGCTATCTCCCACTAATATTCAAGCAGGCTGTTATACTCGGTATGCAGCAGTAATGCCATCTATCGGAGATGAGTGGCAGCATAAGAGACAAAGTACACACAACAAACAATGGTCAATGTAATGTTATTGTTGATCAATTTTATGAGCTTTCGATATTGTAGGCCTTCACATTTAGTTTTCTTCCAACTCTGAAATACCACTCTTATCACAGTCGGTACGGTAAAACTGAATAAACCATAAATGATCGGAAATTGTATTCTCTATAAATTCTCTTATATAGTACTTTTCAATAGGACCAATAACATACCTAAGTACTGTATTTGAAAATTCAATTTTAGGCATCTTCCCCTAAACTACCATTTCATCCAGGGTGAATAAAACTATTTATAGCTTAGACAGTAGTTTCTTATTCTGGGACTTTATATACCGATTTTCATTAAATTCTGTTCACCCATTTTCTCGTGGCTTGGCGTTGATATGGACTTAGCAACAAAAATGCAAATTCAAGAATATCTCTGTTATCATAGCCAGTACGGTAAATATGTATAAGACATAAATGATTGAAAATTTAATTCTACGTAACTTTGTTTATGAAGTATTTATCGATAGGACCACTAATAACATAAATAATTGAGGATTAAAAGTTAGGCCTTCCCCTGAACTACCATTTTGCTCAGCGGTGAATAAAATGATTTATAGCCTAGATTGTAGTGGCTCATTCCCAGACTTTACATACCGATTTTCATTAAATTCTCTTCAGCCGGTTTCTCTTAATGTGTGTACATAAATACAGACAGACAGAAATTACGGAAAAGTAAAAAGTACATTTCCTCGTTACTGCGGACACGACCGATACAGAAATACCATTCTTTTTAAATTCTGAGCAAAGTACAGACAAAACTCTTATTTTATATATGTAAGATTGATTTCAGTCTACTTTTGCATTTTCTTGCGTGATACGTACAACTCTTTCCACACAGCATACAAACACAACATTCGTCGGGCTTGTAGTATCTTGTGTTTACATAGATTTCATGGTGAAAACTATGTATGGCCAGTTAGGTTGTCACTTGTCTTTGTTCTTGGCACATTGTGGACCTCGTCCAGTCTAGCAAAGCAGATGTGCTGTAGAATTCCAGCTCTCTCTCATCCCTTTTTCAGGTTCTGATATTTAAAAGCTCTTGGTATGGTCTTGTGGATGGTAGAGAATATCGTGCTCTGATATCCTCAACGAAGTAGATTTCTCTCATAAGCTCATATACCAGTCACAAGGGTGCTGTTTTTTCTACCCCCATTGCTCTTTGCATGAACACTGCTTTGACCTTTTCAATTTCGATCAAATCACCGACTGAATTCCATAAGTTACAATAGAAACTCGTCCATTGTTATGTGCACCAGTTAAATTTGATTCTGTCCCAAGCTGCAAGTGAGAACAAAGAAGTTAGAATTTTCTTTGAAAACATGAACATGATCCCAAATTTTTTTGCACATTCTTCCCAAAAGGGTAGCACTACTTAATAAGATTTAGGCAACTTACACATAACTTAGGAAAGATGGAACTTCAACTCAAGAATGGTTCAGAGAGTGCACGAAACAAGGATGTGATCATGGAATGTCTCAAAAGAACTGAAAATACCAGTCAACAGACAACTACAGTGAATAAAGCTTAAGAACTCAGCCTCAAAATGCAGTTTCCTTCTTTTAGCCTCTGATTACATTTTTTAAATTCCTATATTTACGCCTCATCTATATATATAAAATAAGAGTTTTGTCTGCACATTGCTCAAAATTCAAAAAAGGATGGTATTTCTGTACCAGTCCTGTCCATAGTAACAAGGAAATGCATTTTTTTATTTTCCGTAATTTCTGTCTGTCTGTGTGTATGTACATGCATCACGAGAAAACTGCTGAAGATAATTTAATGAAAATTGGTACGTAAAGTCCGGGAATAAGTCGCTATAATCTAGGCTATAATTAATCTTTTTCACACTGAGAGAAATGGTAGTTTAGGGGAAGGACCTAAACTTAATTCTCAAATATTTATGTTATTAGTGGTCCTATCTTAATAAAAACCAGTATGTAAAGTTCTAAAATAAGTCGCTACAATACAAACTATAAACAATCTTATTCACTCTGAACAGAAATGGTAGTTTAGGGGAAGGCCCAAAATTTAATTCTCGAATATTTGTGTTATTAGTGGTCTTATTGACAATTACTATATAAATAAGTTACATAGTATTAAATTTTCGATCATTTATGTCTAATAAATTTTGACCGTACCGGCTATGTTAACGGAGATATTCATGAATATGGATTTTTGTTGCTAAGATCATATCAGCGCCGTCACGAGAAAATGGGTAAACAGAATTTAATGAAAATCGGTATGTAAAGTCGGGGAATAAGGAACTACAGTCTACGCTATAATTAACTTTATAAGACGGCCTTATACTACAGAGTCGAAAGAAAACTGAATGTGAAGGCCTACAATACAGAAAGCTCGTAACATTGATCAACAATAACATTACATTGACCATTGTTTGTTGTGATTTGCTTTGTGTCTCTGTTGCCATTCATCTCCGATAGATGGGATTACTGCTGTAGATAGAGTTTTTTTAATTTGCTCTACGTCGCGCTGGCACAGATAGGATTCACGACGACAATGGGATACGAAAGGGCTAGGAGTGGGAAGGAAGCCGCCCCTACATTAATTACGTTACAGCCCCAGCATTTTCCTGGTGCGAAAATTGGAGACCACGGCAAACCATCTTCAGGGCTGTTGACAATGGAGTTTGAACCCACTACCTCCCGGATCCAAGCACACAGCTATGCGCCCCTAACTGCACAGCCAACTCACCCAGTCGTACCGAGTATAACACCCTGCCTGAAAATTGGCGGGAAGTAGCTGCGGAGCTAGATACATTTCTGATACTACTGATACGTAACAAACTGGTTCATCATAGCATTTGAGCTATTCAATTCCTACTCTGAGGCACTGATTGGAATGAGCAGTGTGTATATTTAACGGAATAATGGCAGAGAAGTGTTCACGGCTGTATGTGGTCTGGTCATTGCAGGCACTGGAACTTTGGACTGTTAGATCAGCACCGTAGTACTGTTTGTTAAAAGTGAGAAAATGTGCGGTTTATTAATTTGATAGAGTATTTTATATAACATTGCTTTTAATCACTAAATTCCTTCTGACGACTTCAGGTAGGAAAACCACAAAGACAGTCTTTCTGAGAATCCCGTAGCGAAGCACGGGTACATCAACTAGTTTCAATATAGGTCTAGGCCTACTGTATTATACACTACAGAAGCAATGAAATGCATACTCCAGATTCTGTCCAGCATTTGTAAATGCCTTCATTTGCAAATGAAATCAAGAATATTAGAGACAATATTGATGACACTGTAGGTGATTAAGTGAAGAGATGGTGCCCTGACCCTCGTCTCATCATCATCATCATCATCATCATCATCATTTCCCTTTATCCAGCTGTAGCCGGGTATGGGCAAATATGGTTCCTCTCCACTTTCTTAGGTCTTTTCACCACTCCTCCTCCAACACTGTGTCCCAGTCCAGGTTTCTTTCTATAATGCTGCGTTGGATGATATCCTTCCATCTCAATCGTGGTCGTCCACGGCCTCTCCTTCCTTGGCTTTTCATTTCCATCACCTTTTTTGGCATCCTCTCATTCGCTTTATGTGCCCAAACCATCTTAGTCGGCTCTTCTCTATTCTATCATTCAGTTTTTCCACTCCAATTTCTTCCCGGATTTTCTCATTCCTTATTTTGTCTCTTCTACTCTTCTGTATCATACTCCTCAAGAACTTCATTTCGGCTGCCTGTATTCGACTCTCATCCTTCTTTGTCATCGTCCAAGTTTCTGCTCCGTAAGTTGTTATGGGTACGTAATACATGTTGTACATAGTATGCTTTGCTTCCGTTGGCACATCTTTGTCCCATAACATGTTTCTTACACTATGATAGAAACAACTTCCAGCTTGAATCCTTTTACTAATCTCAGCATCCAGTCGAGCATTCTCCATTAATTCACTCCCCAGGTATTTAAACATTTCCACTACTTCCAGGGGCTTGTCTGCAAGTCTAATCTGACCTTTCCCTTCTTTCTCCCCTCTAGTCATAACAAGAGTTTTACTCTTTTCTACACTTATTTTCAATCCACATTCTTCAATCTTCCCATTCACCACATTCAACTGTTCTTGAACCTTCCTGTCATCTTCTCCCCAAATCACAATATCATCTGCAAATAACATCACGTTCATTTCTCTTCCTCCATATGCTGCTTTTGCTGTTCTCATGATGTCATCCATGACTATTGTAAACAGGACTGGTGATAGAACACTTCCCTGCCTCAGCCCACTAGTTATTTTGAACCAACTTGTCCTGCCAAATTGTGTTTGCACGCAACTACAACATTCCTTATACAATGCCATGATCATTTTTATTAATCCCTGTCCAATTCCTTTTCTGACCCTCGTCTATCAAGAAAAAATTCTGGCAAAAGAAGACTGCAATACAATCATTAACCTGGCATCAGATAGATATCAGTTTACTGGGTATTTGATAGCTTCTGCTTTGTAGGACTGTAAGAACTGGTACAATGCTATGGTGGGAGGGCACCAGAGAGCAGAGATGGAAGTTCGGCACAAGGTGATGGTCCATCGTTGTTAGTCTATAAGAGTGCCCCCAGGAGCATCCTTACATGCTACCAACTGTTAGATTTTGTTTAGAGCTTTTCTTTATAGGTTTAACTGCTCAAGCCAGTTCGACGTGAATGTGTACAGACCTATACCTGTACGGACTAGGCTAGCGATGATTTAGATGTACATCTGCGTGCTATCTGTTGGTTGTCAATGTGAACTCTTAGCATGGCTCACAGCACCGTAATGAGGCATTGTGCTGGCGTAAAAAAACTTGTTTCATCAAAGTCAATTGTTGTAAACAACATGGCGCCATCCTCGCATGGTCTGTATTTCTCTAATTCAGCTCTCAATCGCATATTAGGTGAAAGTAGTGATGAAAATAATCCAAGAGATAATGAAAGTGTTAGTAATGATGATTATTCACAGCAGGAAATTGTGTGTGATGTACATAATGACAGTAATATAAGTGAATGCTCACCCAAGTGGTCATAGACACCTGTTGATTTCAATTTTATTCCAACAAGAAGGTAATTAGGCATTTTATCACTTTGCATACCACCTTTTCGTATGTAGATACAACATCTGCACGATATGAAATGTGTATCCACTTATTTTGAACAAAATCAGACAAATCATTTAGAAGTTAGGCCTATAGCAATGTTTGTGACAGCATGTAAAATTCTATTTTTCTAAAATGTATTACCACTGTAGGGTAAAACTTGGCCAACTTTAATACCAGCTTGAAGGGTTAACAAGTCCTAGCTTGTAAGGAAAAAAAAAAAAAAAAAATCATTGGCCTTACACATCAAGGTTATTTAGCAGAAACTCTTCACAGGGAGTGAGCCTCTGCTTCGTGTCGGCCATTGGCCCACATTTTAAATTATACTCTTTTGTTAGGACCCATTACCGAAGTGAAGTTGGCAATTACCAGTACATCTGTCTTGAATTATGCGAGCACCGGCATGCTTTATAAAATGCGTCCAATGGTAGTGAGTGTTCAGCGGAGGGTTGTGGGCGATGGGGCTAGATTTCAATCAACATTGATCTGCATTTAGGGCAGCTTCCCAGGTGGCAGATACCCTGTCCTTTTCCTAGTCTTTTCTTAAGTCACTGCAAAGAATTATTTATTGAATTTATTGAACATCTCCGTTGGTAAATTATTCCAATTCCTAAAGGTTTGTCCAGACCAAGGTGTTTCCATTAATTTTGTTAATAAACACTGTTAATCAACAATGTTCATGAACATTTTTGTATGTTAAAAAGAAAATAGCACGTTCATTAACTTTTCAAGCATGCTGATAAACTAAATTTCTTTTAACTTTTGTGAATGAATCTTTTCACTAACATTTCGTGTTTTCGTTAACATTTCGGTTCACAAATGCGCAAAGACGCAATTAAAGCACACAGATTCGTAGCGCGGAATATGATGATTTCTTCTAAAAATTGACTATCAAATCGCAAGCGTAAGTTCTGATATACAGTACGGTACCTTTTATTCTGTCACATGATATTCTTTTAGCTGTGTTCCAAGGTAGTTCATTTCCAGCTTCGTTCCTCGCTGAACAATCTAATCCCCCATAATCATCAAAATAATATTATCCTAACTATACCTCTAATAACGAAAGTTGGCGTTTGGCATTTCTTAGAGGGAGGTCCGTTTACTGCCCGCCGGGGCGGTATAAAGGGAGTGGCGGTATGGTTGCCATGGAAACAAGGGTGGGGCGACTGTGGTTGCCATGGAGATAAAACTTCTGGGGAGTTAGATATTGTCGCAAGCAGTTCAGTGTGAGTGGTATTCTATTTCTGTTTTGTGGCCGATAGTAAGTTTCTAATTGTATTTTAAATACTTTTTACGTATGTACGTACGTACAATCATTGTATTTTAATATATATTTCGAGTACGATGAAACACACCAGGTACTGTACCGCTGGGTGGTGTGGAAAAGAGTACACATGATTTATGACTCTCCGTCCACCCCAAGCACCCTTGTCCCCTTGAACTCACTTTTCCTTATTTGTTTTACGTCCTGTACTTATGCCAATAAGGTGTACAGAGACAAAGTATAGGACAAAGGGCATGTTGAAGGATTTGTCAGGCTATAGGTACTACCCCTGTCAAAGAATAATAATGTTATTGATTTTACGTTCTGTAGTACTTTCAAATACCACCGGACTGAGCCAGTATCGAACATGCTAAGTTGTGATCAGAAGGCCAGCGCTCTACTGTCTGAGCTTATCAGGCCAGTCCCTGTTAAAAATAACGCAACATGAGACCAAGTCAGTCACAGTCACAGCAAAATTTGTCCCATTTGTGATCACTCCCATTACAGTGGAAAACAAGAATGTGAAAAAAGACCAGTTCATGTAACAGCGGTCAGAATGAAGGAGGGAACAAGTGAGCCGCAAGCGAGGGGTAAGAGAATATAGAAAGGAAAGCTGGAATGTGGCAACATCGTGAAATGGCACGTGCAATGCTCCTCCCTCCAACCTTACCTGTCAAACACCAACTTTAGTTAAGTCTAGTATAGGTAGGTTAAATGATTTTCTTTATTTCATACCTTTACCAATTCCTTGGAACCTCTGTGGCTCAGACAGCAGCATGTCGGCCTCTCACTGCTCGATTCCGTGGTTCAAATCCCGGTCACTCCATATGAGATTTGTGCTGGAAAAAGCGGAGGCGGTACAGGTTTTTCTCCGGGTACTCCGGTTTTCCCCATAATCTTTCATTCCAGCAACACTCTCCATTCTCATTTCATAACATCTATCAGTCATTAATAAATCACCTTGGGAGTGGAAACCCCACTGTATTAACAGCCGATATATAGTTCATTCATTACATCCCTGACCCGGTCAAAGACGGGAAAACAGGTTTTAGGTTTTTCACCAATTCCCCGATATTGGTGTATAAAGCTTCGAACACCTCGGACACAATAACTGAAATAGCTTGTTTTGATACTCTAGACAAATAGGTATATAAGTGAAATGTCACCAATTGCTAGGAATCTTTAAAGTTAGGCTATACCGGTAGCCTATCTATAAAAAAAAATAGCCTGTCATTAGTGGAGCCAGCTTTCTGATAATCTGTATCATAATGTGCAATTACTGTCAACAAGAACTGAAAGTCATGTGGGGGCATTCTCAAGAGGATTTTGAAAGCCCGCTGCATCATGAATTAAAGGTTCCGACATAGCCTAAGTGTTCTTCCTAAACTTCATTCTACTCGCCTTTCCAGTACTTTTCTTCGCCAGACTTTGTGTCTGTGCTTTTCTCTAATTGTATTCACTGAAATAATGAAAGCTGCAGCTGTAAGCATTTTCTTCTTCCTGACCCTATCAATTGTAACCTCACGAACACCTATTTTGGTGAGGACACAATGTTGAAGAAGTTTGTTAACAAAAGTTTATTAACATATTGAGAAATGTTTTCATTAACATTGTTTATTAACTTTGTTTTGTTAACACTGTTTATCAACTTTGGTGTGGACTAACCGTAACTCCCCTACCTATAAACAAATATTTGCCCCAATTTGTTTTTGTTTTTTTAAATTCCAACTTTATCCTCATTTCTATGGTTTAATTATAAAAGCAACTTTCAATGAAGTAACCAAACATTTGCACCTGATCAACACAATTCTGATACCATCAGCCGAAGCAGAGAGATGAATATCTACATAGAACAGAATTAGGACATTTTTAGGCAGCACAATGGTCAAAGATAGACTCAGTGCTCTTGCAATGTTATCCACTGAAAAGGAGATGATCAATAAGCTTGGGTATTTCAATGAAAATGTGATTCGATAGATTTGCAGCTCAAACTAAAACATTCTACCATCTTTAGGCAGTTTATTCTGTACATAACAATAATTTCAAGGTAAGAAAGTCTCTTGCATGTCACTATTTTTTTGTTTCTTTTTGTTAGAAACAAATATTTTGTTACCATTGATTGAACCCATAGTTTTTAAACTCACAAGCCACCACTGATGTGTCATTCTGCCTCTCTAAACAATCAACAACTAGCACAGGCTTTATGTTACAAGTGAGTTTAATCATATAGTTAAGCAATTCCGTGCAGGATTATGGGAGTATATGTAAAACAAAACTGCTCATATTATCATCATTACCAAATAACATAGGAATACAAATCAGCAGACTCCTTTCATATATATTATTCTCTACTGCTCGCTTTCCACGTAACATAAATGAAAAGGTTCCTGGCCACTGCGATCTTCTGACAGTTGCTACTGAAAATTTTGTGATTGTCAAAAGTAAATGGACGTCAATAATAGTCACCAAACTTTACCAAAATGTTTTCTCTATATGCAATGAAACAGAGCTTAACGAAATTCAAAAGAAGAAAAAAAATTCAAAACGATTTTGAAGACAATATTACGATGTATCATGCACGCCTTAAGCGATCTATCTGTGGACAGAAATTACCTGAAGAATTAATACCGAAAGATATGACAGGATCGAAAAAAGTTCGTTTTGTGCAACAATCACGTTATGTCAGAGTGCCTCAATAGTCCTACAGAAAACGTTAATTAAATTTAAATATAACAACACTGAACAAGACCAAGTGACTAACCTATAGATGTAAATGCATCCAATTGCAACAGTATACCTTCACGGAGATCCAATAGCGTTGAAAAACATTTCGGATACTGGACAAAGTATTATACACGTAAAAAATAATTCACTGTTGTTTTTTTTCGCATATAATATATGCCATTTTCCTTACGTTCGTCAAACCTTCACCGAAATAAACATAAAGTAGCATTCCGACAATAAAATAAAAGGCCAGGTAACAAACACGAGCGCACCTTACGTTACAAACACTGTCACAGTTTTTTTTTTTTTGGTAAGCCAGTCGACAGGCTATCAGCTGGTAGTAACAATTCTTCTTCTTCTTCTTCTTCCTCCTCCTCTTCTTCTAGTTCTCCGCCTGAGCTTACCACGTGGAATACCCAAACGTCAAAGATCTCATTATATTTCTTCTTCTTCTTTTGTACCCTCTTGAGGGTGTGAGCGTTGCCTGTGAGATATCTCTTCTTCTTCTCCTTCTACTTGAAATGTTGTGTTGGGCTCCTTGTAATTTTCCCCCAGTTAATATACTTAAGAGAATTATAAATAAATATACAAATGGGAGCACAGCATTATACACACGACAGAAAACACTGGAGGTTTGGAAAGAAAAGGTTGCGCATTGTAGGCTTGATTAACTCTAAAGGGCCCCATACACGCGCAGGCTTAGACGGAGATAAGTCTGCGCAAACCAATCTTTTCAGACATGTCTCTGTGTGTATGGCCAATGTTCTTGTTCTTGAAGTTGATTTGGGCTCGTTATTTCACCCGGACACTATACTTTATTATATTCGTACTAGTTCTACACTCGCACACAATTCCGATAAAGTAAGACACCAATGCAGTTTGCAATTTTCTCTGATTGAGAAGTACTTGAAGATTGAGTAAAGTAGATCGTGCAGCGGACGCACAAAATGGATTGAAAGTACTTGAAATAGTTCATTAGAAGACGTAGCACCTAAACAAATGAGAGGGAGTAAATTATGTATACAATACTAGGAGATATAGGAAAATCACAGGGACACAAGGTATACTAATCTTCACGCTAGAGTGGCCGATCTCAGCGACTTCTACAAAACATACAACACCGGGCCAACATATAAGGGAGAAGTAGGAGAGGGCAGTGGAACTACGGAGGGGTGAATATATGTAAGAGTGTGGGACTTTGGACAGAGGGAAATTAATATCAGATCAACGTATATGGGGGATTTAGAGAGCGGAAAGTGTTATTGAGATCGTAAACAAAAAAATTAAGAGGGGTGACAGTGTGATGATATGACGTCAATGAAAATGTACACACAATCGGTGGAGAGGGACAGATGACAATATACGGTAGCCATGTGGCCTGGTTTAAAAGCAGGCGGTAGGGAGGACGTGAGTCAAATGAGAATATTATGAAATAAGTGATGTTAATGTATTGTGGGAATGAGGGATTAGAGTTGTAAATTAGAGTGATATAAGAACTGATTTAATATATTGATTATTGTTTGAGAGGGCTTGTATACCAGACATGCAATTGAAGTGGGCAGAGGAAAATTGAAATGTATTAAGCTTGAGTACAGGCAGCGTCTAGAGGAGTTATACAACGGACATTGAAAAAAGAGATGATTGATATCGGCATCTTTGGATCCACAATGACATAGGGGATGCTGTTGTAAACGAAAGCGAAATTTATATAGTGGTGTAAGAGCATGATTAAAGCGAAGGCGTAAGATATTGATAATATGCCGACGAGTGTAGGTTGCGTGTTGATACCAGAAAGTAGTAGGTAATAGTGGTTGTAGACTATGATAGAATTTGTCCTTCTGACGTTCAGATGTTGTCCATATGTGATGCCATGATTGATTTTGTTGTGATTTTAAGAGAGATATGAAAGCTTTGGCGGGAATAGAAAATGTAGCTGGGTTTGTAGATAATAGTGAAGCCTCTTTCGCTAATCGGTCAGCTGTTTCATTACCGGGTATGTTTTTATGTGCCGGTATCCAAATGAGTGTAACTTGGACACCTAATTGATTTAAAATAAATAGGATGTGCTTTACGTTATATACATACCAGTTCAGCGTAAACTTGTTAGATTTTAGTGTTTGGAGCACGGAGAGAGAGTCAGTAAATATATTAGCAGATTGTATGGATGAATTTTTTATGTACAGTGACGTTTGTCGTATTGCAAGGAGTTCGGCAGAAAAAATGGAAAAGTGTGACGATAAATGAAACAATTCAGCATACTGAGTTTGTTCGTAGTAAAAAGCAGCTCCAACGCCACAAGAATTTGTGGATATATCGGTATAAAATTTGGGACATGCATTAGTGGGTGAGACACGAACGTTTTTAGAATATAGAGGAAAATATGAAAGCCGGTAAGGGAGCATAGCAAAGGATGATTCTTTAGAATAAATTTTAGTAGGAGTATATTGAATCACGTCATATGACACAGAATAGTATGGTAACACCTGACTACGAATAATATTAGGTTTAAATGGGGAGACAGACTCTAATGCCCAAATTAAGGCAGGGGCTCGGCAATTTGGTGTGAGAGGGGATGGAAATGATTGAGCGAGTAGTTGTATTTTGGGTAGAAGATTATTGGAGATTACTAGAAGTCGTTTGAGATGATACTTAGATGCTAGAAATCTGCGTCGAAGGAGAAGAGGAGGGTCACCAGTTTCTACTAATAACGCATTAGTAGGAGTGGTATATAATGCACCAAAACAAACTCGTAGCGCTTGATTTTGTGTCGTATTGAGGGATTGAAGGGAGGATGGTGATGCAAGATCAATGATATGTGCACAGTAGTCGAAACGAGCACGGATGGTGGAGTAGTATACTAATTTTGCTGTAACAGGGTCAGCTCCCCAGGAACGACGTGTAATAGCTTTTAATAGGTTAATGTATGTGGCAGTACTGTTTCGTAGGTGTTCTATATGTTGGGAGAAGTGTAATTTACGATCAAGTATAATGCCAAGATATTTATGGTGCTAACGTATGGGAATTTCATATCTATCGAACAGTAAAGGCTCTGGGTTATAAACACGCTTGGTAGTAAAAATTACCGCAGAGCATTTACCAGGAGATAAGGATAACCCATGAGTGTGTAACCAAGACTGGACTTTAAGCAGGAGCTGTGTTATGCATTTCCGGGCAACATCTAGATCTTTATGGGAAAAATAGAGAACTATGTCGTCAGCATACATAAGAATTCTGGCAAATTGGAGGGCAAGTTGCTCAAGGTCGGCTAAATATAAAGCAAAGAGTATTCCACTGAATATATCACCTTGAGGCATGCCGACAGTAGCCTGACGAGGAGATGGTGTAGTGAGGGGAGGTTTGAAGATAAGAGTGCGATATATTACCAGATGGCTTAGAAGAGTTATGAAAGTAGTCGGGATTCCGTTGTGTAATAACACATCCCATAATAAATTCAGGGGGACTGAATCAAAGGCACCTTGTATGTCTAGGAAGACAGCAATAGTGTGCTGTTTCCTCGATTTAGCTAATAATATATCAATAATAAGCATATTGATCGCATCCTGAGCATTTCGACCTTTACAGTAAGCATACTGATACTTGGGAAGAAGGGAATAATCCTCTAAGTACCACAGAAACCTTTGGAGCATGATTTTGAGAAATAGTTTGCGTAGACAAGATGGCAATATTATTCCCCTTATATTGTGAGGGGTGTTCATTGGACGACGAGGCTTTGGAAACGGGACTAGGAAAAAAGTGTTCCATTCCGGAGGAGGAGTCGTAGTGGTTAACACAAAATTAAAGTACTGAACAAGCACTTGTAGGGCTTTGATCGGCAATTGTTGTAACATAGCATAAGAGATATAATCAGGACCTGGAATGGACGATTTGCAAGAGTTAAGAATGGACGTGAGCTCTGGGAGAGTGATGGTACGAGAAAGGACTGAAGACCGACTAGTGGAAGCAGACATAGCTGGGGTATAAGGTGGAAGTACATAATCTGGAGTGAGTGACGTTAGAAATTGATTCAGAATATTCGATATGATTTGAGGGCGTGGGATATGAGTGGAAGCTCGAGTGAGAGCACGGATAGCATTCCATAACTGGGATGCAGAAATATGGGTATGGAAAGAGGATATAAAATTTTTCCAGGCTTGTCGTCGTTTTTGATTGAATACACGTCTGATATGAGCAATATGATGTTTGAGGTGAAAGTAGTGTGAAGGGGTTAAAGTTTTACGATATATTTTGAAGACTCTCTTGCGTTAAGGATTAATTGGTGACATTCAGTGTCCCACCACTTTAATGTAGAGTTACCAGTTGTTATGGAGTTTGATGGTGCGTGAAAAGGATGGTAGAGGCCCAGATACTGTTTTGAGAATTGATTGATAGGATAATTCTGTTACAGGGAATATCTCTAATTGGGTTACCATGAAGGACTTAAAGCACGAAGCATTGAAATGTTTCATGGAACGAATTTGTGCGGTATAATGGTGGTTAAGAGGGTTTTTAGTAATCTACCCATGTCCATAAGTAATGAGGATAGGAAAGTGATCACTTGTATGAGTGTCACTTAGTACTCGCCACGTGGTTATAGAGGCGATAGTGTTGCGGCAAAGTGATAAATCTACTGCGCTAGGTAACGAACCAGGAGGAGTGAGCCTGGTAGGGGAACCATCATTAAGAATCAAGAGATTATGTTGAGTTACAGCATGTAAGAACTGTGTGCCTTTAGAGGTGTTGAGCGGGGCTCCCCACTGAGTATGATGTATATTGACATTTCCCAAAAAAAGGAGTTGGGTATCAGATGGAAACTGATTAAAAAATTTGAACCATTGGGCGAAGGAGATGTAATTATCAGGAGGATAATAACATATGTGTTATTACATATAAGGCCGAGGGAATAGGTATTTGTTATTATGTAATGTAGATGTAATGGAGTGTACGATAACGAATTATGTATCATAAGTGCGACACCATCAAATCCTGGTCCGTCATGGCGTTCAATAGAATAACTTGGAAAATAAAAGTTGGTGTTATGAGAAAACCAAGTTTCTTGCAGAGCGACTGACTATATGAGGAGATGTTCCGTGCATTAGAATTTTGAATTCGTATTGTTTATTTTGTAGGCTCCTAGCATTCCATTGAAGGATGCGTACTACCAATATGAAAGATAAGGTGTAAACTTTCTCGAAGTTGATAATAACTGGTAAAATATTGGGGTGATCTCCAATTAGTTGAGTAAGCTGCATGAGAAGGTTGAGAACACACTGTTGAACATGTTCTCGCTGTGGGAGTGTAGTAGCTGTTTGGTGATGCTGTGCGGGTTGCAGAGGGATTGACGGGCTCGATGTTGAGGGAGTTGTCTGACTGGGTTGAATGGGGTATTGATAACTCAGAGATTGAGAGGGGCGAGAGGATGTAGTGGATTGCACTAGCTGGAGATATCCACCTCTATCATATCCAGGAGATGGCTTAGGTGGCAAATCCTTGACAATCACTTGTGTGAACTTGCGTTTGCGAGGGATTTCTGGTACTGGAGAAGAATGTTGAGAGGGTAGGGGAGGAAATTGTTGAATGTTATTATACTCAGAATAAGTAGGTGGAAATAGTCAAGCAGAAGCTTCTGAGAAGGAGATGTTATCTGTGCACATGAGTTTTTTTATCTCCACTTGCTTCTGATGAACAGCACAATCAGATGAGCCCGTTTCGTGCTCCTGATTGCAATGTACACATAATTTGACATTAGCAAGGCAGTCTGAGGTAGCATGATTCAAACCACAGTTGCGACAGCGAAAGTTAGTGGACTAGCAATTGCGTATGGTGTGACCATAACGCTGGCATTTGGAACAAATAATGGGGGTAGAATATAAAGGGATTGACTTCTAACATTACGTGATAGATTGAAACATATTTGGGCAAAGTTTTGGAGCAAAAAACAATCTTTACTGAGCCGGTAGGTACATAAACTGCCTGACCATCTTGGAGGGTTTTACGATGTAGGCGATGAACAGAATGAACTTTGACGTCACTCTGAAGTAAAGTAAGAAAATCTGATTCAGTTAGATCTTTCTCAACACCGCGTATAATGCCTACTCGGAAGATACTGGAGTGAGGAATAAAGACATGCAACTTGTGTGTATGAAGGAACTTATTCTGCAAAAAGTCATTAGCATGATTAGGAGAATGAAAGTTTACCTGAATCCTGTTACGGCCTTTATATTGGATGGATTTAACAGGAAAGTTTCTTTCATGGAGTAAGCGCCCAATAGCCATAGGGTGCAGGTTGCCAATGTTATTACCTTGTTTGGATGAAACAAAAACAAGATAAGGTCCTGGGTGGTTTAATGGGTATAAATTACATGCAATAGCATTAGGAGGTTGAGCAAGAAGGGGAGGGTTATTATTGCATTGGGTCGAAGTTTGCAACGAAGGGGTAGAAGGAGAACTATCAGTCACGTTTGTATCCATTTTCACCTCTTCTTCCCGTTCAACATTACTATTTGACGCGGGATGAAAGTCCCTAGTACCTCCACTATCAGAACTCATGCCACCATTGCACAATCACACGCAAGCTAGCACTCGAATGCAGGAATAAGTTCTAGAAACGTCAGACACCGAACACGAAACCTCGAACACTACGAACCGTACAGTACGATGTCGCGGACGAGACAACCAATGTGTATGGCCGATAAGCCTGCCGACAAAATGTCTGCAGGCAAGTCTCTGACATTCTGGCGCTGATTGAATTCAGCTGGAGACTTTGCGACGAAAGCGCTATCACAGAGTTGCGGCAATAGATGTAAACGTGGTAACCTACAAATATGAAAACTGAAATAATTTTTTACGTGTCTTACTCGTGCAAAGCGCTACATTATGTCCAAATAACAACTCATCTTCTATACCATCGCCCTCTACTATGGCTGCGCTAATACGCCTTCCCAATACAGCGATATGAGCGATATTGGCCTAGTTCCCACTTTAACCGCGGAGCGCTGTTTCGCTGGAATTCAAACACGATTGTTCATTACAGCACATGTAAAGTAATTTATATATATATATATATATATATATATATATATATATATATATATATATATATATATATCTTTTTAAAGATTTAGCCAATCACTCGGTGAACATATTTAAATCACATCTTACATCTTAATAAATAATTCAGTGAAGAGCCTGTCTATCCGCAGCGGAAAAGCCGTAAAAAAATAACGTCAACGGTACCACAGGAAAGATACAAACACCTGTCTCTTTGAGAGCTACATACGCAGAACCTTTCTGTTTAAGGGTTTCAAGTTCAAGTATTTCGGTCTTTCAAAGATCTCTGTTGATGATGTGGCTATGTTATTTAAAAATACAGGAATAGCACACTCGCAAATAACTTCACCACTTAACTGTGAATGTGCGATTTCAGGACAACTGAAATGAGGAGAATCCCGCAAAACAGGCACTAAATAGTCGCACCTAGACGCACCAGGATTTTTATGCATAAACGGTTGTGCTTTCAATACAAAATTATGAATAATTTTCAAAATCCACAGCAGCAAATCAGATGGGTACTGCAGCCTGCTGTTTTCATCTCTTTTATAAATCAAGTCCATTAGCACTGATGAGCACCTCGGTCTTATCAAAAGAATCAAACAGAAGTCACACTTTATTTTTAGGAGTGCTTTTCGAACAACAAAACCTCCTATATACGACAGGCATGCTAACTTCATAGATGGGTAGCCCATATCTGAAAGAGAAAATTTTCGGGTTTTAAATCGTGCCTCAGACCAACAATAAAGAAATAATTATTGTACAATATAATTAAACATTAGCTACCGTAACTATAAAGGTAACTTTTCAGGGGACTTGTGCATATCCTCAAGGATACGCGTAACTTGATCTGGTAAATGCACTACCTTGCGTTGACCTTGGGGCGTGTTTGGAACTCTCTCTTCCGCATTTCCGATCACAGAAGTGCCAGACTCCACCTCCACGTTACTGCTTGCAGGAATAGATAAGATTCCCATTTTCAAAATTCGGTTGAGACTGAAAATGACAGCTCTAGCATCCAGCATGTCATTGCTGCCTGACATTTGCCGCAGAGCGCTAAAAACAATCTCTATAGAGTCACTGTTAAATGCTCGGGTCAGTACGAAATGAAATCCTGACTGAAGAAGGTACTTGACACAACCCACTGTTAATGCTGTCGTTAACAGAATGGCCTCATACGTCTCCTTGCTAAGAAATTGCTTTCCGGCTTTCTCGCTGGCGGTCTTAAGTTCCTTGAGGTACTGGAGAAAATCATTTTCCAGCCACTCCAATCTTTCGTCATCCAAGCTGAAGAAATGCATCTTGTCCGGCTGCAATGTTGTTACATGTGGGCTACTGGCATCATGTATATCAAACCATTGCTTTATTGATATCATGTATTTGATAGTGGCACCTGCATTAACAAAATCGCGCGCATCTTTATGATATGAATGGTCTTTTAAGTATTCTAGGGCTGTTATTACTTCAGTCGAGAAAATATCTTTCGCGCGCCGCACATTCATTTTTTCAAAGTTAGACGGCTCAATGTGCTTGCGAGTAAGGAAAGGAACTGTTTTCACAGTTTCTTTTGATTGAATCTCATACAGTTTCTTTACAAAATCACCACTTATGTCTTGGAAACCATCAAACATAGATTTTTCAAGTAAAGAATTTCTTACGTTTTTTAGAATGTGGCATTGATCGAAGGTAAGAAAAAGAGGCCTTTCACTATTAACAGGATGACAGATCTTCGGTTTGATTTCTTTTGAAGAAGACATTCTTCTCATCATGCTGACATTCGTCTTATGATTATCACTCACAATGCGCAACACGAAAAAGCCACAAGCTTCAACTTCCTTTATTGTTGTGAGTGTTAAAGTATGTAGCTCTGTACCTGAAAGCCTCTTAGAGAAGAAGAATGCTGCTGGTAATCTGTATTTAGTAGTCACACCAGAAATCAAAAAACAGAGAAGGTTATTGGCCAGGGTAACTGGATTTCTCTTTTCACATGCATGACAGTCATCTTGAGTGGTTTTTATTTGCTCAACATGGATTGAAGTGTCTTTCTGCTCAAAGAAGGTGTCGAGTTTCTTGTATAACATCTGCTGCTTGATGGACATTTCATCGACTACCAATGAACACAATCTCTCCGCTTCATTTAGGCGCTGGCTCTCAGCTAAGAGGCGCTCCTTTATTAAGGGTGTTAATCCAGTCTCACAGTTTATATCTCCTACATAGCGCGAAAGTGTAGATTTACTCGGTATGGCAAGCATATAGTTTCTCGCAAATCTATAGCCTTTAGGAGAGACAGACTGAAAAATCACGCATTGCTTTATCATATTCTCGGACCATCTTGGTAGTTTTTTGCGAAAATTCTCCAGCATGTCTAGCAAAATGCATGCTTTGAGATCAGATTTATTGGCGTCATTTTGCTGTGCTTCAATTACGGAGGTTAAAGAATCGTAATACTTATTCTGATATTGTTCTAGCTTATTATGTGCTAACTTTAGTCTGTCCTCTAACACTTTTATCTTCATGTTAGCCCGCCACAATTTCATTCGAAGGTTTGCTTTCTCTCGACCCGCCTTATACAACCTACTCTCAAGGTCAGAATTTGTCTGTGTCCCTACTAAACAATAACTGACAGTCAGCTGAATTTTATTTTCACGTAAATCCTCGCCCAGTCCGCCAGTGGATTCAGAGCCTTCATCACACTTCCTTTTCTTGCTTCTGTGAGTAATTGGTGACTTATGAATACTACGCCTAATCTGCTTTTCAGCAGGAAGCTTGTGTGGTGGATAGGCGGGAAAAACGCTAGGAGCAACATTGGGTCTCAGACGCCTTACTTTTAAACCGGGACAACAGTCACTTTCCAGAAAGTGTACACTACAAACTACCGATGATCTTGAAGTGAAATTCGGCGAGAAATCCTTCCTTGAAATAATATTTAACCATTCTTGACGTTGTTGCTCCTTGAGAGGAAATTCATGAAATGAAATCCCATTTCCCGATCTGCTTTTGCTTTTACATAAAGGCACACAACAGTAAACCATATTATGAACATAAGCATAAGACGGTCCACGAACAAAAAAAGCCACAAAGTAACATAAACACAGGCTCAAATTACTCCGGCACTGTTAGCAATGATCGCTGAAATAGTCTCGTAAAGCAGACTAATGCCAGCTTCTCAGCGCCCCAAGCGCCTGAACTGGTAACTACGCCGTGTTCGCTCGTTTACATGTATAACTGGACGAATGAGAAGGCGTATTAGCGCAGCCATAGTAGAGGGCGATGTCTATACCTACTATCTAATAAATTTCAATCCATATATATTTTCAACCATCCGAAGTGCATAATCTTAAACAGAAAACAGCTGAACGCGTCGTATTCAACCTCCTCGGTAAATAATCATGTAGTGTGAGCGTGTGTGGGCAACTGCATACTTCCGACTTACCTCCCAGAGGCAAGTCTGTGCAGGTAAGTATTCCAGAAGTCTGCGCGTGTATGGGGCCCTATAGATCGGTAACGGTACAGTATGCAAGGGGTAAGCTTCATAGAGATGGTAGTAAGCACCTTCAGTAACAAAATAGAATAAAAACTAAGAATGAAGAAATAATCACCACGAAAACAAACGATCAGGTTATATACACAAAGGAAGCCAGGAGCATATCCAAACAAAAATGAATGAGTAAGATGATATCAAGTTATAAAGTGAGGTCGGAGTCATCGAGAAAAGTGGTAATTAGTGAAATTGCAGTGGGTGTCAGATTATAGAGTAAACAAGAAATACTAGTAGGCAATGAAAATTTGCGCCGGATAAGGCGGTGTAAAAAAACGTCGGCGAGCTGAACGATATAAAGGACATTGGAAAAAAATATGATTAGCATCTCCGTCGGGGTAACCACATTCACAAAAGAGGTGAGTTGTTAGATGAAATCGATACTTATAGAGCAGAGTAAGGACATGATTAAGTCTTAGACGGATGATAGTAGTAATATGTCGTCTAGAGTACTGGCCTGTTATGAACTACGGTTGTAGGGGAATAAGAAGTTGCAGTTGGAAGCACGATCTACCTTTGTACTTGGCAGTATCATTCCATTCTGACTGCCATTCTGAGGGAGCCTTGTTTTTGACATATATGAAACAATCAGCGGGCGGAATGGCTACAGTGGAGGCGGGAAGCGGAAAACGTGTGCTTGCTTTGCATAAGTATCGGCTCGTTCATTTCCGTAAATTCCAATATGCGCTGGAACCCAGACAAAAGTAAGGTAGACGTTTGAGTGTTCGAGGGTATAAATAACTACTACTACTACTACTACTAAACGTTTTCATTCCTCCCCTGAAGGGGAAGACGGGCCTCTTAGACGGTCACGCCGTATCTCAAGCCGCGAGATTTCTTACGGTGAAGGAGATGTGCGGAGAAGGTGAGGGGGTGGGCGGCCGAGGCCTACACTACGAACTGTCCCGGCATTCGCCTTAGTGTAGGAGAATGGAAAACCTTTCTCAGGACAGCCGACGGGTGGGGCCAGCCGAGAAGTCCAGCACTGTGCCCCAGGCCCGACTCCTGAATGCAGAGACGTAGAGCCACGGTAGATCCGTGGCCAACTTTCCTCTGCTCGGTTGGCCGGTCAGAGTACAGAGCTGTTGGACTACGGACAGGCCGTGGCCTCGTAAGGGACGTAACCCAAGGGCCGAAACCCACTCTTCATCTACCGACCTTTCTACAACTAAACGTTTTCATTCCTTCCCTGAAGCGGGGAGGCGGGCCTCTTAGACGGTGACGCCGTCTCTCAGGCCTGGAGATTTGTTACGGTGAACGAGAGGTGCGGAGAAGATGAGGGGGTGGGCGGCCGTGGCCTATATTACGAACTGTCCCGGCATTCGCCTTAGTGCAGGAGAATGGAAAATCACGGAAAACCATTCTCAGGACAGCCGACGGGCTTGGCCAGGCGTGAAGTTCGGCACTGTGCCCCAGGCCCGTCTCCCGAATGCAGAGGCGTAGAGCCACGGTAGAGCCGTGGTCAACTTTCCTCTGCTCGGTTGGCCGGTCAGAGTACAGAGCTGTTGAACCAAGGGCAAGCCGTGGCCTCTTAAGGGACGAAACCCAAGGGCCGAAACCCACTCTGCAACCACCGACACCGACCTTTCTACTACTACTACTACTACTAAACGTCCTCTCCTGAAGGGGGAGGCGGGCCTCCTTGACGGTGACGCCGTCTCTCAGGCCGGGAGATTTGTTACGGTGAAGGATATGTGCGGAGAAGGTGAGAGGGTAGGCGGCCGTGGCCTATACTACGCACTGCCCCTGCTTTCACCTTAGTGCAGGAGAAAGGAAAACCATTCTCAGGACAGCCGACGGGTGGGACCAGGCGATTATTATTATTATTATTATTATTATTATTATTATTATTATTATTATTATTATTATTATTATTATTATTATTATTATTATTATTATTATCATTATTAGCGTATTCTCCCAATAATGGAAGACGTTAAGCAAACAACTCAATCAAGCTTTCTTTGGGTTCTTCTTGTTCTTCCAATAGGCTTTCATTCTCTCTGAGAAGGCTTGTTTACGTTCTTAGGACCATTTCTTTCTGCACTGTTTTTGCTTTGGTTGCTCTGATGTAACTTCCCACTTGTTGACTTTGTGTCTGAAGGTGTCTCTTTCTAAAATGTCTGTTGCACATATGTTTGCGTTTTTGAGGTCCTTTCGAAGTTCGTCCAGCCAAGGTGTTGAATTCTTAAGTGAGCTAACATAATTTAATATTCTTTTTGACAGTCGATTTTCTTCTAATCTTGTGAGGTGTCCAAAGAATTTCATTCGTCTTTTCTTAATGTCAGTTTCAATGTTTGAAACGTTTTCTGTTGGTTTGATTGATTGTAGCCTGTAACCATCTTGGGTATTATTATTATTATTATTATTATTATTATTATTATTATTATTATTATTATTATTATTATTATTATTATTATTATTATTGAATATCCAGTAAAATTTGGAGGCCTATTTCACAAAAGTATATTAAGGCTGTAGTTTATAATCACAAACTATTTCAAAACATAAGATTTAGGGTTCAATTTCTTAAAGATAATAATAATAATAATAATAATAATAATAATAATAATAATAATAATAATAATAATAATAATAATAATAATAATAATAATAATAATAATAATAATAATAATAATAATAATAATAATAATAATAATAATAATAATAATAATAAAAATCTACATAAGGGAAATAACATTACTACTAATTTAGGCCTACCTTTCAGGAATTAATTTTGTTCATTTTCATCGTTTTTTTCGTGCACCGTCAGCATGCGCATCCGTAGTCCAGCTTTCATTCACTGGCCTCTTGAATGCTCTCTTTTTATTCAATTCTTTCTTTCTTTCTTTCATCCTAATGAATGAACGAGTTCTCACAAAAAGCGTAACAGCGAAGTCGTCGACTTTACTATACTAAGGTCTGATGATATTTATCAGTTCCTTTATCACTCTTGAGCACTTCCTTAAACCATTTCCATGGAATCTTTGAAAATCTTTTTCTAGTTCGCAAACAGTGTCTAACCACTGAGGAGATGGACTCATCACGCCTCCTCTAGACGAAGCCGAGATCTAGTCAATGTTCGTAATATTAATGAATTTTCCAGATTTTTCTCCGTAGATGAAGGTAGTCGTGATTCCCTTTTTTCGTAACTCGGTATGCAAAATACCAAATACAGTAGAGACAATACGCGACACTGAGCGAGATATCGGGAGACAGCTACCGGAGCTCTCTCTAGCGAGTAGACCTGAAAACTACTGATTCTGTCATAAGAGCACGTGTATTTTCGTGAGAAGTTTTAGGTATTATTTATGCGTTTTCAGTGAGTTGACATAATTAAACAGTAGCGTGTGTCATTCCTTGATATCTCCTCTCAGCATGAGGGGAAAGGTATGTGCTGTGTTTGTCTGCTGTAACTATGATGTAGAGAAGAATGCGCGGTCGTTCTTCAGGTTCCCTCGTGACAAGAAAATGTAAGTAATATTGTGTTTGCATACATATTCTTCCAGTGACAGAGACTTTTATAGTACTTCATAATCTTCTGACCTGCTGGACCCATATTTTAACTGGCTTAACATGTAATATGCATATTTTATTGTATAGTGCTGCAGTTAACCTTTAATACCGATGTGTTGTTGTAGGTGTGATCTGTGGGTTTTGAAATGTCACAGAAGTGATTTAGATAAGGTGTACAAGAAAGAAGGGACGTTACGCTTATATAAGAATTATAAGATCTGTTCCGATCATTTCCAGGCCAACGACTTTAAAAATCCTCGACTATACAGCCAAGGGTATGCTACATTTTTACTCTAATTGTACGTAAATATTCCTCAAAGCATCACTATCGACAACATTTTCACACTTTTCATTCTTTTATCCCCCTTCTCAGATTAAAGCCGCGATTTTATAGATTTTCTTTCTGTTAGTAGGCTTCATGTTAAGAAGAAAATTGTCCAGCTATGAAATGTTAATTCATTGCATCATATGTGTAAGGAATATGCCGATATTTTTATTGACAAGTGTCTTAATGTGATGATAATTTTTTTTAATGAGAAAAATGACAAAATCCAACCGTAAGAGTTCAGGCAGGAATGCTAAAGCTAAAAAAGTAATGCATAAATGAAGGATCAAGCCATTGACAGCAGTCCATTTTATATATCTAATTTCAGTCTTTGAATAATAACCTTTTAAATAATTCTTCATTCATTTATCCAGAATTGCTTTAGCAACTTCGAAGTTAATATCTCAGTAACACTTTCTTTCTAGACGTAATTTATTTATCCATTTCGGTATATACATTTCCATTGATATTTGAATTTAGCGCGATTTTTTCAGGTCAAGTCACTAGGATCGCCACCGTCGAATTGTCTCCCATTTTAGCATGGCTAAATCCGTAAGTGTCGCGTATTGTCTCTACTCTATTTGAAAATACCCCGCCAACATTTTCAGTAAGTCTTTATTTACATTATGTAAGCAATCTTCGAGATTGTGCTGTTTAGTAAACTGATCTATTAATGAGTGAACTATACATTTAAAATTTTCATTCTCTGAATCATAAAATTCCAAGTTAGTATCGACTGATTCTATTGTGTCATTAGTAACAGCACAGTCTACTCGGTCGAGGACATCTACAGTTATTGTTTCACACTGGAGGCGGAAAACTATCCATAGTGTCGTAAATGGATTTTATGGCGGCAGCTTCCCTATCCCGTATGTGAATTTTGTAGGATGATCCCGATGGTTGTAGGGTGATGCCTAGGTACTTGAAGGAGTTTACGATTTTTAACTCTTCCGCTCCGTAGTATATTTTTTCTTGTGCAGAGGTTCTTCCTCCCCTCCTGAGGATCATTATCTTGTTGGTATTCAGCTCGAGTTGGTTGTTTTCGACCCATTCCTGGAGCCGGTCTTCAGTATCTTGCAGGGCCTTCCGGTCGCGCGAGCGTAATGCGATGCCAGAGGGCCTTTATTCTCTGGGTAACTGTTGTGGGCGGTGGGTGGTGATATAAAATATACGATATAGCCTTAGCCAAAGCGCCAGAAAGAAGTTCAGTAGCATTTCTTTCATTTTGTCGTTCACTACCAGTTACTAGTAAATGTTGTTTGGTTATTTTATGAGTGAATTTTAAGTCCCCAATTCTCTGGTACTGTACTAAGTCTACAAAGATGTCTTGCTTGAGTGCTTGAGTGAAATCACTGACACCAAAGATATTATAGACTGATATTAGCGCACCAAACAATGCGTAGTGTAATGGGAGGGACGGGCCAGTGACGTCACGACAACGGCAGTCCACTGCGCATTCGTCTCGTGACACCTACCGTCTCTCTTCTAGCTACCGTGGTTACAATCCTGTGTAGCATTCATCGGCTACATATGACTTAATATCTTCTAAATTGTAATATAATCGTCAACATAGTCAACATATTCAATATCTACTTAGGAAATGAGTGAGATAGTCCTAAATATTTACGGTAGCTCAATAATTAATTTGCAACTCTAGTGTATTATCTCATAAAATTAAATCAATCTTGTATAGATTTGTAGGGAATACCATGGATGAAAATTCTAAGTCCTTATTTGTTATAAGATATTATTAAGAAGAAATTAAAGACTATATATTTCACTAATAACCTCTTATACTGGCTAAAATCACCTTAAGCCACTTAAATAATATGAAATTATGGTTGAAATTGCCATGTGATTGAAGATCATGTTTTATTAAATTTTTGATGACGAATACCTATCAATAGCTCGTAAGTACCGTATCATGTTGCCATTTGGCATGCGATATGCATTATTTATTACGTAAACATCATTATCACCATAAAAATCTACCATTGATCCGCGTCTGCGCTAGTAAATTACTCTTTATTTATTAATAAATATAAATCCTTCCTCATATTTCTTCACATTTAATATAATTCATCAATTCTTTCATTTATATAACAATGATCTAACATATCACACTTACTGCCTCATATTCCTCTTTATATATTTTTCCGCACCACATGTCAGTATTTCTATTTCATTCACAGTAACGTATAATTCAGTTCATTTCTCACAATACAAGATATCATTTCACAGATCAACGTCTATTTCTCATTTCTACCAATATGTACCGGTATCTTATTCATACATATGTATCCACATTTGATCCTTTCTGATTTATTTCTGGGCGTAGAGCTAACTACTCTATACCATCAAGTGCCGAGGTTACGGATAGCGGAAGCCTTCACCTTCCACCCCTCCATGGGCCTTCATGGCCTGTACGGGGAAGACTTTGCTTTGCTTTTTTGATTTATTACTGGCGATAAATGATCAGTCTTTAAAAACTTGATATCCTACAACTCAATATTATTATTTAATACGTTCTATTCTCATTACATATTCCTATAAATGACAAGGTTCATTATGATTGATGAATATCGCTGACGGAACATTATACTGTTATATGGTCACTTTCCTATCTTATGATAAACTGTATTCATGTTGAAGACTACCTATCACCTTCCTAAATACGTCACGTTTTGGATCACTCGCGAAGAAATACACGATATTGAATTAAATTACGAAGATATAACAACGTATTCCTTTCCAAATATACTCAATCTACATTCCACAAAGAAAATATAAAACTCACTTGATAATCTTCTGACAACATATCTTATTCTGTATTTTCTTTCGGGACTGATGTTGGACCAGCTACACCATCAGCTGTACTGGTCCTCCTTTGGAGTAACGGGCTCGGTCATCTGGCATCTCTTCTGCGGGAAAAGAACTCTCATCTGCCCGTGATGTTGGCTGGTCTCCTCCGGTCGTCAATCCAATTCTCGATTTACAGGACCATTACGTCGTTTTCTTGCGCATTCAGGAAACACAGTTTCAAAGACAATATTAACGAAAACATTTTGTCAGATGCAAAGCCTTCTTGTATTAATGTCTTGTTTTATGTTGGCTTATGTATGTGTAAGTTATTTTACCGACCACCAAAATGTCTGACGTGAATTTATCTCGTTTTATTCAATGACATTTTCTTTATGATTGCATTTTTTAATACGCGTCTTAACGAGACATTTTTAATTTTTTAAATTAGTCAGGCCCATTCACTAGCTTCTTCTTCTCCCTTCTACCTTTCTAGATGAAATCTATCATCTATCTGACTTGTTTTCGGTCTTAAATATTAAATTGTACTTGAATGATACGTGTGAAGTTATATTATTGCTGTTCCTTCCATTTTCTTCAGATTAATTTGTCGTTTGACTTCCAAATAACTCTCCTATGCTTGAGATTGTATCTGCAGTTTTATTCGCCTGTCTTCTCAGAATCAGTTCTCTCTTGTTCTCAGTGTTGGTGTTAACAATTTTAAAGATACATTTTTTCTCGGTCACGGCCACTATGATACGAAATGCACATGTATCATATAACTTGTGTTTTACTGATTATATAATGCGTAATATTTAATTTCGTTCGCGATAAATAGTAAACATTTTGACTCGGCGTATTAGCAATCAGGACAATGGAACGGCACAGTAATTAAAGTCAAAACAATTTCTAACGACTACCTCTGTAACCTCAGATATTAAAATAACGCAAGGAACCAAGCTATAAAATGATAAATAACTTTAGACATGTAGGTAAAATCATGAGAATAACTTGGGGAAAACACCCATGAAGGAATAATCAAGAATCACATTCAGTTTTAAGATACCAAAGCTCCTAGATCCGTAGGTCAATTAAATTCTATTATCACAAATCAAACAAGGCGTCCATACTCCAGAAGAATCTATGATCGTCACACAAGGGAAACATCAAAACGCCTCTCAAATGTCAAGATCAACAGAGCATACGGCCCCAAAACGTTTATGCTAGGTTACCATAGCCACAAATCACGTGACCACCAACAAAATGGATCCCCAAAACAATTCCAGTATTCTTTAGAAAATGCTCTAACTTTGCCGTTTTACCCAGGAACTTGGTAGTTGTGGGATAAACAGAACAAATGCAATAATTCAATAAATTAAACATAAATACGCTTGAACCACCAGATTCGGAGTCATACCCATTATATATGAATTAATACAGTTGTTAGGAGCTCCTGCGCAAACGTAAGCATCACAACTTATAAGCTTTGGAAGTTATCTTGAAGTAAATATTCAATTAAACTACATATTACAATTTTATATAGACCCCATCTTAACAAATAATACATTACACAATTATGATATGACCCGAAATTCCGCACATTTCTGCTAAGTACAGATTTTTCAAATTTAAATAAACCGTAATCTTTTTACATCCATATATCCAAACGTGTTTCCCGTTGCACTTCCATAGTACCTCTCCTAGTTAAATCCATGGATCACACAAGATTCGAAGAAATACAAATTATAGGTTACTTAAAGTTGTCGGTGAGGTTATTCATGTAATACAAACATGGCTGGCTTATCGCCAAATTGGCAATTGTGCTACCCTGGATCAAAACCAAACATCGCCACTTCTTATCTTATTTTCAATATAATTAATTTCACCATGAGCAGTTACGTGAGAAGCTTCCTTCTTCAACTAGTCACAATCAAAAACAGCCGAACTACGACGCATTGTATCCTCTCTTAAGTTGACGATCAAGTGAGTTTCATATTATGCAGTTAGATGGCATCAGAGTACAGGCAGCCGCTCAGACGAGTACAGAGCTCATGGCATGGATGCGTGTTCCTGGCAAGCGCGGGATGAGGTAACACATTTGAATTACTCCCAGACAACTCAATGGACCCAAATCTCGTCAATACATTAGACGGAGATACTAAACAGTTCATGGGCCGAATGAAATTATTTAAAACCCATTACAGACGATTTCTTATATTCAGCAACCAATGAAAGGTAAGTACACACAAAATAATAATGTTATTGGCTTTACGTCCCACTAACTACTGTTTTACGGTTTTTGGAGACGCCTAATACCGGAATTTAGTCCCGCAGGAATTCGTTTAGGCCAGTAAATCAACCGACACGAGGCTAACGTATTTGAGCACCTTCAAATACCACCGGACTGAGCCAGCGTCGAACCTTCTCCATACATTCTAGGAGATCTGAATATACATCATACCCAGTGAAGATCCATTGTGGAAACTTCAAGGGGAACTCACTTATTAAATGCCACTGATCAATATAATATTGTAATTCTTAATTATGTTTCCCCCACTCGACTCACTTAACCGGGTTCTTCGCCTAGTGCGTTAGATATACCCCTATGTCGCTATAATCTAGCCTCAGTAATCACATGGAGAATACTAGGAGATACACACAACTGTGATCATTTTCCTATCATAATTACAATGGGAATTGGACAAATCACACATAAAACTCCTACCCAACACTTCTCTAGGCCTATTGGATCTTTACGATATTTTGATGCTTCATGTTGCAAGTCATAGATGCTACAGCAGGTGGAGAACTGGCCAGATAATGACCTAACATATTATTCTATTTTTCAAACGATATCCCAGTATCTTGATCATCAACACACTTTAAAAACACTGTAAGGATGATAGCGTAAATTAGAATTTCCTTGAACCATGTCGTCCTTAAGATGTTAGCAGAGCTATACAGATCCTTGTCTGTGTAGCTCTGTGTTGTGCTGCACTCATTGTGTATCTTTTCCCCTCCCCTCGCTTCCTATTACTAGCGAAAAGACCGGGGTCTTGACCTGTGTTGGGGTAGCCATCTTGTGAGTTTTGCTCCTGTCCTTGTTCGAAGGAATACAAAGCCTGTCCAATGGCCACTCATAGCTGTCCGCCCTGTGGATGCTATATTTGCCGCTAGAGGCGCTGCAATTCAACCTCACATGACCACGTCGGTTGGCGGTATTTCTACACACTGTATGCTTACTCAGTCACGAGCGAGACATCGGAAAGTGCAGACGTGGGAGTAAGACGAGGTGCGCAATATGGGAATAACGCTACAGCAATACAGGATGAGAATTGGAAGATGGCACGGTGCAAGAGGGAGTTGGAAGGAAGGTGGACCTGAGAGAGGGAGAGAAATTAGTGGTTATAAAGGATGGTTGGAGATTATGTTGTGTGCGGCGGTGATTGCGACAATGCTGGTGGTAGGAGGTATAGAAATGAACCCGAGGCCAAACCAGGGTCCGTTCGGATGGGAGGAACTTGAAGAGATCAAGAGAGTGGTGAAGGAAGCGAGTAAAGGAGATGAAATAAAGGAAATGATGCAGGAAGACCAGGCAAACCAAACGCAGGAGATGAAAGACTTAAATTTTTTTATAAAAGATGAAAGTGGTGGGCTAAATGGTAAGGTAGTGGAGATAGAAGATGAGTTGGGAAGCTTGAAAAAGAAGGTGGTGGTACTGGAAGAGGAATTGACAGCAATGAAGAGAGAAGTGAGGTTAGCGAGGAGCGAATCAGCAAAAGAAAATGCGTTTGTGTATGATGTACCTGAGGAAGGAACAGATTCAAAAGTGGAATTAGTATTGAAAGTGGTGGACATAGTTTCGAACAAAATGAAGATAAAATTTTCTGAAGTTGATATAGATGATATATATAGAGTAGGAAGAAACAAGGGTCATAGGCCGGTCAAGGGGGCAACGGAAGCAATTTGTCTGACACTGCTGTATAACCATCCGAGCGATTCAGTTTATGCTAATAAATATTTTTTTGACGAATTGATTGAAGAAATAAATACAATTAAAGGGGTATATGTAGAAGATGGGATGATCTTATTGGGGGATTGGAATGCGAGAGTGAGCAATAGGGTACCGGTGTACGGGAAAGAAGTAAAAGTAGAAGGGGAACTGCAAAGGAAGAGTAAGGATAATGTTGTAAATAGTTATGGAGAAAGGTTATTAGAGCTGTGTACTATAGAACATTTATTTATTTTAAATGGGTGGATGAAGGGGGATAGTGTGGGAGAGTTGACGTATATTACAACAAATGGAGGAAGTGTAGTGGATATAGGAATAAGCTCAGAGATATCGTTAAGGAGAATAATAAGTTTTGAGGTGTTAGAATGTTGGTTAACGGAACATATGCCTATCAAAATAAAATTGAGAACTTTGGTTGCGGATGAGAAGGGAAAGATGGAGGAAAGTAGGGAGAGATATAGGAATGGAGGATGGAAGTATCTATGGGATGACAATATTAAAGAGAAATTGGGAGGGCATTTGAAAGAGGAGGGAGATATATTAAGGGTAGGAATTGAAAGAGCGGCAGAAGAGAACGACATGGATAGCGCGGTAAAATTAATAGAAATCACTGTATGGAGGGTGGTAAAGAAGGTAAGGAGGAGGGTAGAGGGAAAAAAGAATAAAATGAATGGATGGTTTGATGAAGAATGCAGGAGAAAACGTGAGGTTGTAATGAGAGCCCTAGCGGAGTTTAGGAAGGAGGGTGAGCAAGAAAAGAGGAAGGAATATTGTAAATTGAGAAGGGAATATAAGGAGGTATTGAATGAGAAGAAAAGAGGATGGAAGGAGGCGGAAGCTAATAAAATAAATAGATATTGTAGAGAGAAGGTATTTGAGAGGATATGGGAGGTAATAAACAAAATCAGAAGAACGAAACCGGTGGGGAAGGGGGATAAAATAGGAGAAATCGAGTGGCATAGGCATTTTAAAAGGCTTTTAGAAGGGGAGGGGAAATTGGGTAGAGAATTAGACAAGTCATATATAGGAAGTGAATTGGAGGTAGACATTACAATTTTGGATGGCGAGATAACAAGCCAGGAGGTATAATTAGAGTATTAAAAAATTCTAGACCCAAGGCTGCAGGAGGTGTGAACGATATTCCCAATGGTGTATGGAAGGAGGTTGGGCAAATGAATCGATGTTAAGGGGGATCGTGAATTTCTTTAATAGGTTGCTGGAAAAGGGGAAATTTCCTACAGAATGGAGAAAGGGGGTATTATGCCCTATTTATAAAAATAAAGGAGCTAGGAGCGATCCTAACAACTATAGAGGAATTACACTCCTAGACTCGTTGTCGAAGGTGTACACAGGGGTTTTGGCGAATAGGATAACAAGTTGGGCGGAACAGTACGGTAGGATATCTGAGTTCCAAAATGGATTTAGGAAAGGAATGTACACAGTCGATAATGTTTGGATTCTGGACACTTTGATTACAAAGTATGTGAGGATAGCAGGGCGTAAATTATATGTAAGTTAGCAGCGATTGAGTTAGAAAAAGCCTTCGATACGGTCATTAGGAAGGTGCTATTTTTGAGACTAAGGGAGGTTGGAATGTCAAAAAAAATGAGGGTGGCAATACAGACAATTTATGAGGAATGTTTGTGATGATTAAATTGCAGGATGGAAGGTTGAGTAAGTGAGTAAGTGTTTTGAATCGAAGAGTGGGGTGAGACAGGGGTGTAAACTATCCCCGATATTATTTATATTATTTATAAATAATATTTTAGAGGGTCATGTTGGAGAGGCTTGGCAGTGCCCTTGCATAGGAAAAATGGAGGTTCCGGGGTTGTTATTTGCGGATGACCTATTGATTTTTGCGTTGACGGAAAGTGGATTGCAAAAAGGGTTGGAGAAGGTAGTTGAGTATACTAGGAAGTGGTCTCTCAAAGTAAATGCAAGGAAGACTCAGATAATGGTATGTAGGAAAAGGGGTGGGAGAAAGAATAAGGAAGTTTGGAGGCTAGACCAGGAAAATATTAGACCAGGAGGAAAATGGAGTATCTAGGTGTAATAATTAGTAAGAATGGTTCTTGGAAAAATCAGTGTAGGAACGCAAAATTCAAAGGTAGAGGAGCACTTGCGGTAGTGGGGGTTTTAGAGAAGAAATTCCCAGATGTTATATACAAAATTCAGAAAACGGTGTTCAAATCACTGGTAATGGGCAAAACGCTATTTGGGGTCGAAGTATGGGGAATGGAGGAGGGCAGGGGTGAACTAAACTAAACCAGGTGGTGGCGAAATTTAGTAAGATTATGATGGACCTAACGAACTGTACAGCCAATGCCGGTGCCAGATTAGTCTGTAAAGAATCGATAGAGGTTGAAATAGCTTAGAGGGTGTTTAAGTATTGGATTAGATTGGAGGAAGGGAAGGGCGGGGCATTTGTACAAGAAACGTTTAATTTTCAGAAAGGTATGACGAATGAAGGTTACTGGGTGAATACGTGCAAAAAATGGTTACAACGGGTTGGTTTGGGGGAATATGGTGAGGCCTGGGGGGGGGGGTGGTAGGAATAAATGGGTATGGGGAAGGATAAAGGGAAGACTACTAGATATTGAAAGACAGAGCTTAATAGGGGAATGTAGAGAGAGAGAGTCTCTTTATCAGTATTAAATAAATTGGTGGAAGTAATAAACCCGAAAACGGAGTTTGAGGGTAGAAGGGATAAGAGAGGTTTATATTGGTGGTTATTGGGGGTTCCGAGGAACAGGGGATGGGTAGGCAGTGAGAATAGTGATAGATGTGTGTTATGTGGAGGGATGTGGGAGGATCTGCATATTTTAATCAATGCCGAGCTTTAGAGGAGATAAAGATTAAACTACTAAGTAAGAAGGAGCTGGATTTGATAGGGGAAAGTTATAAGATGACATCTTGGTTATGCAGAGAGTGGGAGAAAGGAACGAATAAAGCGAAATTCTTAAATGTGGCCAGAGCTAGATTTATAAAGAAATTGAGGGAATAACAGGGGATGTGCAGATAATGTGGTTCTTGCCGAGGGAGGAAGGGGGAGGGCATTCTGCTCAGAGGAATGGATATCCGCCCTGAGCAGATGCGGGAAGGGGATGATATCAGAAATGGGGGCTGTAGTGTTAGGGGAAAGGGGGTGAGCACCTTGCCCTGTGGAAAAGGTGATCCGCCTGGTGCAGGGTGTTGGGAAGTAGATAGGGAAGTAGTAGGATAGGAGGAGGTGATAGATTAATGACTTGAGGAATATGAGAGCAGAGGTGTTTAAGAGAAAAGTTGGTAACAAGGGAAAGACTGAGAAAATTAGGTAAGAGTTGAGAATAGGGGAGGTTGAGTTGGTTTGAGGGTAGTGTACATTTAAGAAGTTGTTATATAGTTTAAGTTTACCGTGGATGGTTGTAATGAAGCTAGGTAAAAAAAGTAGTGAGATGGCTGAGCGAACTAATGAACTTGGAATGGAGTACTATCTGTTTGTGTGTATATGAAGTGTAAAAAAACAAGTATTTGTGTGAGGAGGGAGGATAAAGATGGTGTGTGTAATAGTAATTTAGATAGATTAAGTGGGACTGCAGTTAAGGAGAAAATGTTGGAAGTATAAAAATTAAGTCTAACAGTTTGAGGCAAGTGTGGTGTTGTAGATTGTGAAGACTGAGTGAACTGATTGACTTGGAATGGAAACTGTCTGTTTGTGTGTAAGTGAAAAAAATTGTTGATGTTTAAGTCTTAAGTTCAAGAAGGTGAGATGTTGTGGGCGGGAATAGTGCGAGAGAGGAGAAGGTGGCGTATCAAGGGAAGAGGGAGGGGTTGAGGCTTGACCCAACCCAAAGGAGCTAGGCTTTAGCATGTCTGCACGGCAAGAAAACAAAAAGAAGAGGGAAGGTAGTGAGCTGACAATGAACAGAGAAGGTGTGACGTATATAGCGGAAGTGTGTGACAAGCCATGTGATGGATCTGGTTTCCGCCAAGCTGGCTTGTCACACATGGTAAGTAAGGAATACATTGTCAGCAGGTGCAGGTGAGAAATAAGATCAGTTCTCACGTGGCGAGGCTGGTCCCTGCGATCAACGGGTTGGTGGGCATGTATTCCATACCAGGGCTGACGCAAAGACCAGTCTACAATTTTTTTTCTAGGTGGTTGGTAGGAATAGGGGAATAGGGAAATAGGGTAATCTGTAGTGCGGTGCTTCCTGCACGTTTGCCGGCCATCCGCGTGCGTGTGGGAGGACACTGAGTAGATTTAGAGGTAAATAATTTAGCTAAGTATTTTTAGGAGAGATGTAGTGCCTAGTGTTTGTTTGTTTGTTTGTTTGTTCTTTTTGTTTTTGGGTTTCGCTCTGTCTGTCTTTATTACCTGTAAAGCCGATGGTGTATTCTAGGGTGGGTAATAAAGATATGTATGATATGATATGTATGCTTACTGGTGACGAAAGTTGAATGTAATACCGATAGAAATAATGAAACTCAATAATGATTTTGTTTTGTCCGAATCCTTGGCTGAATTGTCAGCGTTGAGGCCTTCGGTTCAGAAGGTCCCAGATTCGATTGCCGGACGTATGGGTGATTATAATCATGTCTAATTAATTCTTCTAGCTCGGGGACTGGTGATTATGTTTGTTGATATAGTGATTACTAGACCTCGGATTTTAGGTGCTAAAATGTTTTTTAACTGCCTAAAACAGACTCTGAAATAGGCTCTACAGTATTTTTAGGCAGCTGCTGTTATACGCATCTTAATATGCATTATTTAAAACCCCGTGTTGATTTTGTTAAATTGATAATAATTTGTTATGGGGAAATATAAAACATGTTTCACACACCTCTTGCTGCAAACGCGGCAGAATATAATTTTACCATCCGATGCGAAACGGGGAAACTCTTGTAAATTGAGGACAAATTGGAACCTGACACCTTCTGCTTAATTCACACACTGGCCAAATGGGAAAAGGATATGTTTAAAATACGTCAATCATATTACGCTGATGTGCTGCTGCGTTCCGTTTTGTAAACAGAGCTCTAGAAATAAAGTTCCTGGAACTAGTTTCCATGAATTCCCATGTTAAGAGACAACTAGGGAATTATGGATTAAAGCAATAAACAGACCAGGTATGGTACAGTAAATACGCAGACCATGAGACAGCAAAATGTAGGTTACTTATTATTATTGCTCCTATTCTGCTGATAATAATTTCCTTATCCTGTTGTGTAGGTGGTACCAAGAATAAGTTATGGAACCTTAGTGACCGCTCCGTCGAGTGCTGCAATGGCATATATTGGAGGGTATTTGGTAAGAGTTGTCGAAGACCACATGCCATGTCAAGAGTCTGTTGATAAAATGAGTAGTATCCAGAGTCCATCACCACTAACGTCATTAAAAAATCAAAGTCAGAGGTGGCCTCAGGTATCCAAGGGCAAGTTTTGTTTCACTGCTGATGAAACAGGGGCAAGTAAGGGACGAAATGTTATCGGTAACGCTGGGCAGTCCAAAAACAGCACGAACATTAACCGAAATACTGTTGCCACGTGTTGCTAAAAATCCTATTCTACAGTGTGAGAAAAGTGATCATCCTGAGAAACAAAGCAGAATAATACTGAAGAAGTTTCTGCATCTCTCTGTCACTAACTACGCTAATGGCATGACAGATGAGTATCGCTGAGAATATTTCTCAAGAAGAAAAACAATTTATGAGAATAAAATATCAAGGAAAATAGTTAAAGTCGTTCCTTTTCACTGAAAATCTATGGTGCGGTAGTAAAAATATCTAGTGCAGACCGTATATCCTTTTAAATGCCAGACATAAATTTCGACAGTTATATGTGTTATCTGAAATGAAAATCCACAGCTGAATTGAACTCCTAGGGGTAAAAGGTGAACATTAAATATTTTCTACTTCATTCTGTTCAGTAATGTATATAATATACAGGAAGTATAGTATAGAGGTCAATTTGTGCTGGTTTTAACTCGCGTTACCAATGATACTGAGTGCTGATGTGAGGTGGTATACTAGCGCTGCAGCGGTCAAGACGCGCACTGCCAGGCGGACACTGTTTCTGAAGAGAACACTGCGAGTGAGCAGGCTTTGTATTCCTTGTAGGCTAAGGTACGAGATAGACATGTCCTGTAGGCTCTTATATTTTTCCAGGGTTTACCTTATATTATGGAGGCTTCCAAACTTGTATTGTACCAAGTAATTCTGCGTCCGTTGAGCCTTATCAACGTCTGTTTTCATAATGATCTACCTTATTCTGCCTAATGCGTTAGATAAAGTGTGTAATATTATGTTAAACGGGATGTTTATGGCTATTTTCTTATTCTTAAAAAAGGGTTTGTGCGATAACTTAAAAATGCCTGACCGTTCTGTAGGTTAACATTTTATCATAATCTACCTTGTGGTGGTAAATTGTTAATTAATTGTTAAATAACAAGCTGAGAAAAATACAAACCAATCGAACGGTGTTTCGTCACACGTTGGACTGTCTGATATTAATTTTATTTGGTCGTCGCCTTGGTGACATTTATTGTCCCATATTTTATTTTCTGGGAGATGACTATTGTGTTGTATTGAAATGAGATCGGGTAAACGTTGGGAATTGATTGACATGAGCTTGTCTTGCGAATTTGTTGGTGATTATTACTGATATTACCTTAATTTCACCACTTAATCTGATTATTTATTGGGTGATCTGGTTTTATTCTCCTGTGATTTAATTCGTGAATTATTGAATTAAGCAGTTACTTCTGCTTGACTTAAAGTGCTCTTAGAGAGTTGATGATATTTACTGATTTACCCTTATTTCACCAGTTCTCTGGATTTGTGGTGTCATCCATGACCAATTCCCCTGCGATCTAATTCCTAAATTATGGAATTAAGCAGTTAGTTCTGATTGACTTGGAGTGCTGTTAAGGTGTTGATGGTGATATTTATGGAGTTTACCTTACTTCATCACTTCATTGTATTTATGGTGTTATTTATTAGTCATGCTCCTGGGATTTAAATCGAAAAGTTTTGGATTCTGGAACGATTTCTCCGTTATTTGACCTTGGTTTTCTTGCTAGTTGCTTTACGTCGCACCGACACGGATAGGTTTTATGGCGACGATGGGACAGGAAAGGGCAAGGAGTGGGAAAGAATCGGCCGTGGCCTTAATTAAGGTACAGCGCCAGCATTTGCCTGGTGTGAAAATGGGAAACCACGGAAAACCATTTCAGGGCTGCCGACAGTGGGGTTCGAACCTACTATCTCCCGAATACTGGATACTGGCCGCACTTAAGCGACTGCAGCTATCGAGCTCGATCGACCTTGGTTTACCTTGCTCCACTTTCTGTTGAGAGCATTTCTCCTACTTCCTTGGTGGGGTGTTTTATCTGATGTTGCCTTCGGGTTTTATCCTATTGATTTTTGTTCTTCGTGTTAATTGATTTGGTATTGACCCAGTTCTGCACCTTGTATTGGGGAGTTCCCATATGAATTTTTATATTTATGGGATTTGCTAGATATTCTGTCCCCGGTAACTAATGTACCCTGTTCTGTGTTAACACCTTACCAAGGATTGGATTCGTTTCTCTCCATTTATGCTCATGAATTTAGTTTATTAATTAACTACTTGCTCAATCTTTCTTGGACTATTAATTTCAAATCATACCTTGATTAATTCTCTGATTTATTATCTTGGTGTAATGTTCGTATTGGGTTGTTATTGAATTCAACTAAGGCTTATCCTTTCATGATAAATGTCGTGGACTAATATCTAAAATTTACTATGTTAATTTTATAAAGATGATAATGATTGCAATGATCCAATATTAAGGCACCTTCCATATTTACACCTCTGAGGTAAGTTTTCTTGCTTTTTACTTGTATTAACTTATTCCATTTACTGCTTCTGTGTGGTGACTCTATGTGGTAATTTATTGTTTGGCTTTCTGGGTGTCAGTGTGTTCGCACAAAGAGTGTAATTTAGACTTGGATAATCTCTGAGCACTGTGTTCCTTACTTCTACTTGAGTTGTGATTGTCACCCGGTTGGTCATTGTGCCAATATATTTAATTTCACTTAATTACTGCCACACGTTACAGCGTTACTGTGTTTATACTGATTTATACTAACTTGCCCGTCATCCACATGTTACAACACCACCAAATATAACGTCTTCTCAGCCCAATAGATTACGATGGTGGGATTCTGAATGCCACCTTCTAGTACTAAAACGAAAGAGACTACTTCGAATATATCGAAAAACATTAACTCCCGCTAACTATTTTCATCTAAAGCGTAACATTGCTTATGTTGGACGAATATTCCATCATAAAAGACGCCAAGCCTGGAAACAATTTATCTCCTCATTTAATAAGTATCTTTCAGCATCACGCCTATGAAATGCGGTACGAGCTCTTACCAGAATGTCGAATCACATCCAACGCCCTATTATAGCGCCTAATATTCTCAATGACATTATCACTGCCTTAACTCCGGATTATGTGGTCCCACCTTTCACCCCGGTCTGCTATTCCTCTTCCCAACAAACTTCAGTACTAATACGTCCCGTAACTCTCCATGAGCTAGCATCAACTCTTCAACGCTGTAAAGCATCCACTCCAGGTCCCAACTACATCTCTTACAATATGTTGAAAGAATTACATCTCAAGGCCCTAAGAACACTCTTACAATTCTTTAATACTGTATTAAGCGCCTCCTCTCCACCCAAAGAATGGATTTTTTTAATCCCTGTGCCCAAACCTTGTCTTCCTCCGACAAAAGAGGACAACATCACGGGTATAATCCTAGCATCTTGTATCCGTAAAACCTTCCTCAAAATAATGATACAAGGTTTTGTCTGGTTCTTAGAGTACTATTCACTCATGCCTAATACCAACACGCATATTGTAAAGGCAAAATCTCGCAAGATGCAATTAATTTGGTTATCATAGATATCTTATTAGCAAAACTCGCAAACAACATACCGTCACTGTCTCCCTTGACATTCGAGGAGCCTTTGACTCAGTACCTCTCCATCTGTTAGGGGACATGTTATCTAGGAAACGTATCCCAACACCGTTTATTACTCTTCTACGTCATCTGCTTACCTATCGCACACTCATTCTCAAACCACCTCTAAGTGCACAATTTACCGGTCAATCTGTAGTTAGACTCCGACAGGGGGATATACTTAGTGGCCTCCTTTTTGCCTTATATTTATCGGACCTAGAACAACTAATCATACAATATGCGAGAATACAAATGTACGTAGATGATATAGTCTTCTACACCTCCAATAAAGATGTTGACACGCTCAAAAATGCATCATACAAATTATGATCAAAGTTCAGCACTGGCTATCCACTCACAGCTTATCCATATCTCCTCCTAAATGTTCCGTCTAATTTTTACTAACAAAAATAACTTTAATACAGAACCCTTAACATTCGATACTTATGATATTCCTATTCGCGCTCAGCATAAATATCTCGGTATTATCATTGATAGCAAATTACATTTTCACAACATTTGAAACGTCTACGTCATAGTACTACGTCATATAAAACTACCAAAAGATATAACACGGCGTTCGTGGGGATCTGATCTCTCCACAGATAAATTATTATATTGCGCTACAATACGTGCTCGTTTTGATTATTCTGCACATATCATCGACATCGCACCCCCATCTGCACTTAAATCACTCAATACTATACAACATCATGCGCTCCGCATTTGTTTTGGCGCCTTGCCAACCACACACACTAATGCTCTCTTTGTAGAAACCGGAAAACCTCCCCTGCACTTCCACCGGCAATTCCTTGCATCTAAGTACATTCTAAAATACTTATAGATGTTTCAAATAATCTATTACCCAAACCCCAACTACTTGCTGCTTTGCTAACCTCAACTCCCATGCGAAATAGCAGAGCCTCCGCACTACTCTGGGCTTATGAGTACGTCCCCAAATTTAAATCTAATATCATCCGTAGTCCAGTGCTTCCACATTACTCCGTATCTCATGACGTACTTCAATACACTTCCACAATTACCATATCTCGAGCTTCCTCATTTGCCATGCTCCCGTACCGACTTACTAACTTTCCATTGCTATCCGAAAAATTCCGAATCTCATACTTTAATGCTGGTAATAACTTTTATACTGACGGTTCCAATAATGCTTGTTGCGTTGGTGCTTCCTTCTATCACGAACAAACCCAACACGTGGAGTTATGTCATTTAGCTTCACATTTTTCTATTTCTTCCGATGAATTGCTTGCCATAAGACAAACGTTACTGTACATAAATCATTCCTCTATACATTCTGCCAACATATTTACAGATTCACAATCTGTGCTACAATCCTTAAGATCAAACAAATTTACCATAAACTGGTACGTCTATCATGTCAAAAACATATTTTATGACTTGAACCAATTAGGTGTGCATATTACGCTTATTTGCATCCCCGCCCACAAAACGTTTCTGGTAATGAACAAGCTGATACATTTGTAAAGTGGCTTCCATGCTCTATACACCCACACCCCACCCACCCAACTTTTGCTGTTCCAGCATCTGACGTTTTTCTTCCGTTAAAACGTCAACAAATGAACTCGTTGCAAACCTTATAGACTGAATCTGCACGCCTGAAGGGAACTTTCTATCATCGACTACAACATCTCTTACCTACAACATACTGGTATCATAAGGCAACATACACCCGTCGACATATTATTAATATAATAAGACTCCGTTTTAATAATGCTCTAACACCTCTCTATACATTCCGATTTCATCTACTAGAGCATCCACTCTGTACTTGTGGTTAATCAAATGCTGACACCAATCATCTCATCTTCCAACGCTCTTTGTACAGCCCCTCCCACCACCGCCTTTATTCGAGCTTACTCAATTTGAAACTCCCTCTACCAACGCGTGTTGCGTGCCTCGTTTACAACACTTCTCCCGCGATACTCGGCATATTCATATCTGTTTTAGAAGACTATAATATAAAATTAAAGTCTCTTATTTGATACCTTCTCTAGCATAATGTCATTGCTTCAAAATATACTACACGTTATGTATACGAACTATTTATCATATATATTTTGCTGTGCTTCAATAATGCTCCTCCTGCACCATCTAGTGCATAGCTACTGTCACTTGTCACCTTTTTACGAGGTTAGGTTCATTGCTTCGGTCATTCACACACTCTTCAAGTCTCTACGTCTCACACATTGGTCGATACCCCTGTGTCTTCCCTCGGTACAGTATTCTCCCTTCTCATAAATTTTACCCTTCAGTAGTTTCACCTCACTTATTCTTCTACACCTTAAATGGTGATCCGGTCTTGTTTGTCTCGTAATAAGTCCCTGAGGAGGTCACTCTGGCGTGAAGATTAGCACCTTGTGTCATCGTGTGTTTCCTATGTATATAGCGAATAAGATAAGTAGTTATTCACACAGGTAGTTTTCTATATGTCATACTCTAACAGTGACCTGTTCCGTGTGTTTGAAAAAGTAGTTAATCACTTCCCCTCTCTGCTTCCTTCCTTCAGCAAGTGTTGTGAACACAGCAATGTCGAAAACATAATCTGCGTATCACTGTTTATGTGGATTGTGCGAGTGCTATAGCACGACAAGTTGAGGTAAGACCCTGGAATGTGAGCGATTTAAGCGCTAGTTTCGTCAGTAGGAGTGACAGAGGGAGGATGGTGGGTATGAGAGAGAAGAGTGTGGACGCGCTATTGCCGTAACGAAGCACGACAGCCGTAGATAGCTGTTTAACATGACGACGAGAACAACTTTTAGTACTTGCCACAATTTAACTCACGGATATAACCTGATGTCGGGCAGCAGCGCCATCAGTATCGACTTGATGCACAGAGCAATTCATGCTCGAGATGGGTCAAGAGCGGGGAGCCTCAAGCGTCACCAGAATGACTGGTTTTTCGGTTGTGGTACTGCGGTGTGGAAGAGAGAGGGACCCCACTACACTATTATTCCCATGAACACTATCATGATAGCTGCTTTAAATGGATATAATTCGTCATGCGACCCGGCTGACAACCGGCGCTTTTGCGGTTCCAGGTTGCAAAGCGTGAAATGTGCTACTGGGCATGTGCATGTATGCCACCAGGCTGCATATGCGAAATTTGCGACTGGAAGAACAAAGCAATGTGAGAGGACTTTTAGCTTCAGGAAAAGTTCTCCTGATAATACAAGAGCTGGAAAGGTATAACATAGGAGTGGCTGGGCTAAGTGAAACTCACTGGAAAAACAATGGCCATTTTAGGAGTGGTAATCATTGGGTCTACTTTTCTGGAAATGAAGAAAAAAGCAGTAACGGGGTCGCAATTGTGATCAGTGACAAACTGAATGGCCTAGTGAAAGGATATAAACCTGTTAATGATCGCATTATAACACTAAGTCTCAAATGCAAGCCACTTTCAATCAACATCATTCAGGTTTATGCCCCAACAGCGGATGCATCTGATGAAATAATAGACCGCTTCTATCAAGATCTTGATGCTACTGTTTCAGCTTTTCCAAGCATAGAAATAACTATTGTTATGGGAGACTTCAATGCCAAAATTGGTTCAACACAACATGATGAGCATGTCAGAACATCGATAGGAAGATACGGAATTGGAGAAAGAAATGAACGGGGGAACAGGCTTCTTGAGTTTGTAATTCAAAACAGGTTCACTATAACTAATACAGTCTTCAAGCATCACATTCGGCACATGTACACATGGACATCGCCTGATGGTCAATATAAAAATCAGATTGACTACATCTTGATCAGTTCAAGATGGAGGTCTTCTGTAATGGACACCAAAACTTGTCCAGGTGCAGTATGTGGCAGTGATCATCAGCTTCTTAGAACAGAAATAAGAATAAAACTTCAAACACCAGTTAAAAGATCTCACAGGATACCACAAGTAGTTAATAAGTCGTCTTTCAAGGAATCATTGGCGCGAAGAGCCTCCATATTACAGGATCCAATAACAACTGCAGAAGGGCTGTGGAATGTGACAAAAAACTGGATAGAGTCCTCTTTGAATGAATCTCGAGTACCAAATACTAGAAGGCAACAGTGGATCTCTGACTTGAGCCTTCAGCTTGTAGAAGAAAGAAGGTACCTTAAAAAAACTGGCATTAACACTAAAGAAAAAAGAGAGCAAATGTCTGATCTTGATAGAAGGATTCAGTCTTCTTGTAGAAGAGATAAGAATAATTTCCTTAATAACATTTGTTTTGAGATTGAAGACCATGCAAATCAAAACCACAGCAAGGATCTTTTTGACAAAATTAGAATAATCACTCGAGAATTCAAGCCATATTCGTGGAATATACAGAACTCAAAGGGGGATGATGTTGTGGATATAGAGAATGTTCTGGAAACATGGACATTGTACTGCCAGGATCTGTACAGTGAACAGTGTCATGCACAAGACCAAGTGATGATAGACAAGCAGTCAGATCCTGAACCTGACATCCTCCGAGATGAAGTAGAAATGGCTTTGAAAATGCTGAGAACTGGAAAAGCGTGTGGACCTGATGGAATAAATGCAGAAGTCTTGAAAGCTACAGACGGTGCTGGAATTGAAATTCTGTTGAAAATCTGCCAAGCAATATGGAATTCTAGAAGATGGCCCGAGGAATGGTTACAGTCAATCTTTGTCCCAATCCACAAGAAAGGATCGAGGAAAAAATGTGAAAATTATCGCTTAATTGCTTTGATTTCACATGCCAGTAAAGTTATGCTTCATATCCTGCACAAGAGACTCCGGGCATTTCTAGAGTATCAAATTCCTGAAGTCCAGACTGGATTTATGAAAGGAAAAGGTACTCGAGAACAGATCTTAAGCCTAAGACAAATCATAGAAAAGGCTAGAGAATTCAATGTTCCGGTATATCTGTGCTTTATTGACTACCAAAAGGCCTTCGATACTGTCAAATGGAACCATCTTTGGAAAATTTTGGATGACATGGGTTTGCCACTCCATTTGATTGATCTCCTCAAGTCCTTGTATAAGGAAAATACAGCCACTGTGAAGATTCAAAACAAACATTCTCAGCAGTTTCGTACAAGGGCTGGAGTTCGCCAGGGATGTATCCTGTCACCGTTACTTTTCAATATCTATGGTGAATATGCAACGAGAACTGCATTAGATGGCTGGGACAAAGGGTTTTCCATTGGGGATGCAAGATCAACAATTTGAGATTTGCTGATGACACCACCTTGATAGCATCATCTGAAGAGGAGTTGACAGAGCTGATCAAGAGAGTAGAGGAAGCAAGCCTAGAAATTGGATTACACCTAAATCGACAGAAAACCAAAGTCATGATTGTTGATCGTAAGAACAACAACAGTCCACATATCAAACAGATTGGAGGGTGTGAAGTTGTACATCAGTATGTATACCTAGGCTCCTTACTATCCAATTCTGGTGGTTCCAAAGATGAAATAAAGCGCAGAATTGAAATAGCAAAGGTAGCAATGATCCGTCTGCGGAAGATCTGGAAAGATAACAACATCACCATTAAGACAAAAAAGAAGCTCTTTGAATCTCTAGTCTTCTCAGTCTTCTTGTATGGCACAGAGACGTGGACCATCCTCAAACGTGATCGTGAACGGATAGAAAGCTTTGAAATGTGGTGCTGGAGGAAAATGTTAAGGATTCCCTGGACAGCTCATCGCACGAACACATCAATCCTGAACTAACTTCAGATAAAAGTTCGTCTATCGTGTAAGGTCTCTCAACAGATTGTACGCTACTTTGGACATATAATGCGCCGAGATGGTAGTCTACAAAAGCTGATTGTGGAGGGCAAAGTCCAGGGAACCAGACAACGAGGACGAATACCAACGCGATGGATTGACATGGTGAACGGCCCCTACAGTGTTCTCTCAGAGTAACCAAATTGAAAGCTTTAGATAGGGAAGAATGGCGGAGTATGGTTCATCGGCTAGAGGGCTGAATATTATGATAGTCACGACGCCTCAGTCATGAGGCAAAACGATGAAGAAGAAGAAGTATAATAACTTATTCATACTTCCGATAAGGCAAATATCACATTCCAAGAAAGTCTTCAGAAAAAATCTCTCACTAAGTACAGTGCAACACTCAGCATACGAAACCCGACTGCACTGCCTGTTTAGGCCTGGTTCACGCTCGGTGTTGCCAAGCCGTGCGCAGTGATAGACAAAGCATGGAGCTAGAGCACTTCAATGCTGACTTAACGGAAACGTCTCCCTTCAGAGCTAGACGAGCACTGAATTATAGTCACTAATCAGCAACATTGGGCGATGTTCACTTCTATTGGCTCGTGAGTAGACACACCCTTGTACACACTATTGCCCGTGCATGATTAGTGACAGAAGGGAAGGAGGGAGTTATTCCAAGTTCGTATTCTTTACGGGGTCTCAGTTGGAGTTGCCGAGCTCTACATTGTTCACTTTTTACAAGTATCGGTACAGGGTGACATAACAAGCCCATTAACACTTCAAGAGGAAGAAGAAGAAGATTAAGTACGTGACTAGGCCTAGGTTATGCATAGGAAAATTATGAACGAGAATATGTATGATGCAAATAGTGCCGTATTTACTAATCCGAACATAAATATAATGAATATGATCACTTTAAAAGAAGAGGAAGCGAGGTGGAAGAGTTGGTGGTAATAAACAAGAACTTTGTCAAGGTACGATAGAGATATTTTACACGCTGTCTGTGTGAAAGTATTTTAAATAATAAATACAGGGATATGATCAATACCGTACATACTGGTAATATAATTATCTACGAATGTTTGTTCTTTTTAGATAGCGGGCTTATATAAAAAAGGGGAATATATATGACAACGGAGACACCAACAGAAAATAGGGTCACCAGTATATTTCCAAGCGAGACGAACTTCAAAGATTTATCAATCTCCTGTCTGTTTCACGTGAAATTATCGCATATTCGCTTTATGGACTACGTCGTTTTCAGAAAATCCGTGATCGATGGAACTACAGTGAAGAATTACAAGTCGTTATGTGATGCCGGATATAATTTATTTAATTAAAGGTTCATTAAAATCATTAAGTGTGTGTTTGAGAGTGATAGGGTGTTTGTACTGCCTTCTGTGTGCTCACAATTCACCAAACAACAAACAGAACACTGTTAAGTTGATACTAGGTCTCTGTGGTTCTGGCATTCTAGCAGCAAGTTGTGAGTGTGTAGAAGGTGTTGGACACAAAGCCTGCTGTAAACATACTGCTTCCCTTTGTTATGCCCTTGAATACTTCAGGAAAAGGGATTTGATAAAATGTTCAGAAACACCAAATGACGTTTTACAAACATACCACCAGCCTGCAAGAAAGATGAAAGTACATAGAAGTCCCATAAATGTGTCAAATCTGCCCATAGCAACAGGCTCACGGTTATGTTTTGATCCAAGACCAGCCTCACTCAGAAACGAGGAAGGTTGTGAGTCATATATGAGAAATTTAATTGAAAATTCAGGAATGAAACTGTCTTATTTCTCATCACTTCCCAAATCAAATGTTAACATCTTGTCTGTTGCACATGATCATTTTTGTGGAACAGGAACAAACTCATGGTTCATGTTGTGGGTTACTGTAGTCACATCCTAGTTCGTGAACCACGGGCAACGACTAAGTTGCCCAGTAAGTGGTCCTGAGAGTCGGGATAACAGTTGCTATGGAATGGGAGTGGGCATCTCGGACATATTCTGAGTCATGGCCCTCCTTGTGCTCAGGCGGCTAGGACTATACAATCCAACGGTGGTCCATAACCCGTCAGAAGAGAGATCGTCACGTGGACTATGTGTAAGTAGGGTAGCATCCTGCTTCATGAATTTTCTGAGCTCAGAACATTTTAAGCAAGCCTCGGAACTATGGGAGTAACGGAGTCCCAGTCCCATTTGACAGGCGAGGGACTCCTTGGAAACAACTTAGCGAACGAAAACGAATTCGATGGGGAGCTATGAATATTAATGGGGCTTATGGAAGAAAGAAAGTAGATCTGGCTGAGTCAGCTAAGAGGATGCATCTGGACATCTAGAAGTAAATAATTTCGGATAAGGGGAGATAACGAGGAAGAAATAGGAGATTACAAAGTGCACTTGACGGGTGTTATAAAGGGAAGGGCAGAGTATGGCGTAGGGCTTTTCGTTAGGAATACCATTGCACGCAACATAGTTTCTGTTAGGCACGTAAATGAGCGAATGATGTGGGCACAATTGTCAGTTGGAGGAATTAGGACTAGAATTGTCTCCGTGTATTCACCATGTGACGGTGCACATGAGGATAAAATTGACAAGTTTTAAGAAGCACTGTGTGACATCATGGTCAGGGTCGACAGCAAGGATAGAATAGTGCTAATGGGCGATATCAATGCGCGAGTTGGAGATATAACTGAAGGATACGAAAGGGTGATTGGTAAATGTAGGAAAGATATGGAAGCTAATGGGAATGGGAAACGTTTGCTGAACTTCTGTGCTAGTATGGGTTTAGCAGTTACGAATACATTCCTCAGGCATAAGGCTATTCACCGCTACACATGGGAGGCTAGGGGTACCACATCCATCATAGGGTATATCTTAACCGACTTCCAATTCAGGAAATCTGTTCGGAAAGTACGAGTTTTCCTGGGATATTTCGATGATACAGACCCCTATCTGATCTGTAGTGAACTAAGTACCTCTAGGCCTAGGGTAGAGAAAGTGAAATCTGTTTGCAAACGAATAAGGGTAGAAAATCTCCAGGACGAGGACATTAGACAGAAGTACATAGATATGATTAGTGAGAAGTTTCGAACAGTAGACAATAAGCAGGTTCAGGATATAGAAATAGAATGGGTGACATACTGGGATGCTATGGTAGAAACAGCAGGGGAATGTTTACGAACAACTGTGTGTAAAGATGGGAAAATACGAAATTCTTGGTGGAAGGATTGAAGTGAGAGAAACTTGTAAACATAAAAAGAAGGCTTATCAGAAATGGCTCCAAACAAGGGCCGAGGCAGACAGGTATTTGCACGTAGATGAAAGAAACAGAGCATGACAAGTAGTTGTTGAATCCAAAAAGAAGTCACAGGGATTTGTACGTAGATGAAAGAAATAAGCAAAACAAATAGTTGTTGAATCCGAAAAGAAGATTTTGGTAATAATCTGGAAATGCTAGGTCAATCAGAGGGGAAACCTTTTTGAACAGTAATAAATAATCTTAGAAAGGGAGGAAGAAATGAATTGAACAGTGTTTTGAGTAATTCAGGTGAACTCATAACAAGTCTTAGGGAATCACTGGAGAGCTGGAGAGTATATTTTGAATATCTTCTCAACGTAAAAGGAAGTCTTACTGGTTGTGTTGCGAACAGCCAACTTCATGTGGAGGAGGAAAATAATGTTGGTAAAGTTACGCGTGAGGAATTGGAAAGGATGGTAAATAAACTCCATTGTCATAAAGCAACAGGAATAGATGAAATTATACCTGAAATGGTGAAGTATAGTAGGAAGGCAGGGAAGAAATGGCTTCATAGAGTAGTAAGATTGCCATGGAGTGTTGGTGAGGTACCTGCAGATTGGACAAAAACAGTAATTGCACCTATCTATAAGCAAGGGAACAGGAAGGATTGCAGCAACTATCGAGGTATCTCATTGATTAGTATACCAGGAAAAGTATTCACTGGCAGCTTGGAAGGGACGGTGCGATCAGTCGTTGAGAGGAAGTTGGATGAAAACCAGTGTGGTTTCAGACCACAGAGAGCCTGTCAGGATCTGATTTTTGGTATGTGCCAGATAAATAAAAAATGCTACGAGAGGAAGAGGCATTTATATTTATGTTTCGTATATCTAGAGAAAGCATATGACAGGGTACCGAGGAAAAAGGTGTTCGCCATTCTGGGGGACTATGGAATTAAATGTAGGTTATTAAAATCAATCAAAGGCATTTATGTTGACGATTGGGCTTCAGTGAGAATTGATGGTAGAATGAGTTCTTGGTTCAGGGTACTTAAAGGGGTTAGACAAGGTTGTCATCTTTCACCTTTGCTGTTCGTAGCTTATATCGATCATCTGCCGAAAGGTATAAAATGGCAGAAAGGGATTAAGTTAGGTGGAAATGTATTAAGCAGTCTGGCCTATGCTGACGACTTGGTCTTAATGGCAGATTGTGCCGAAAGCCTGCAGTCTAACATCTTGGAACTTGAAAATAGGTGCAATGAGTATTTTATAAAAATTAGCCTTTTGAAGACTAAATTGATGTCAGTAGGTAAGAAATTCAAGAGAACTGAGTGTCAAATTGATGATACAAAGCTAAAACAGGTCGATAATTTAAATTATTTAGGTTTTGTGTTCGCCCAGGATGGTAATATAGTAAGTGAGATTGAATCAGGACGTAGTACAGCTAATGCAGTGAGCTCGCAGTTGCGATCGACGGTATTCTGTAAGAAGGAAGTCAGCTCCCAGACGAAACTATCTTCAGATCGGTCTGTTTTCAGACCAACTTTGCTTTAAGGGAGCGAATGCTGGGTGGAATCAGGATATCTTATTCATAAGTTAGAAGTAACAGACATGAAAGTAGCGAGAATGATGCTGGTACAAACAGGTGGGAGCAATGGTAGAGGGTTATTTGGTATAAGGAGATAAAGGTTAATTTAGGAATGAACCAGATGGATGAAGCTGTACACAATAACCGGCTTCAGTTTTGGGGTCATGTGAAGCGAATGGAGGAGGATATTTTACCTAAGAGTATAATGGGCTCTGTTATGGACTGTAAAGGAAGTAGAGGTAGACAAAAACGGCGATGGTTAGACTCAGTTTCTAACGATTGAAAGATAAGATCTATAGGACTAAATGTGGCCCCAGCACTAGTTATAAATAGAGGTTTATGGCGACGTTTAGTAAATTCACAGAGGCTTGCAGACTGAACGCTGAAAGGCATAACAGTCTATAATGATAATGTATGTATGTATGTATGTATGTATGTATGTATGTATGTATGTATGTATGTATGTATGTAGATAGTTAGATAGATAAATGTCTTTATTGGCGTAGTTAAGGCCATTGGGCCTTCTCTTACACTAAACCAATTAGTATACAGTAAAGTCATAAGTAATACTAACGTAATTAATACTAGAAGACACAATTAAAACACAATCAAAATACAACTGAAATAAAATTCCACCACAGTAGAACATACAACAGCAATAATGATGATGATAATAATAATAATAATAATAATAATAATAATAATAATAATAATAATAATAATAATAATAATAATAATAATAATAGCTAGTAGTGATATTGTAGTAGCACGATCACTGAAAGGCCAGAAATTCACAGGTCACTCGCATCCTGTTATACTTCTTAACGCTCTTTTAAATGACACTGTAGTTGGTACTCCTCTGACGTCGTCCGGTAAACGATTCCATTCTCGTGCGGCAAACACCGAGAATGAGCTGTAATATGCGGCAGTTCGATGGTGAGGGATGATGAGCAGGTTGGATATCTGAGTGCTTGTATGTCTGTCATGGACATTTGAGAAGTAATGGAAACGTGATGAAAGGTAGGATGGGGAAGATGTAGAAAGAACTCGATGGAGGAGAGACAAGGTATGATGGTTACAACGAACATGGAGTCGCGACCACTCTAATTTTAGGAAAGACGGTGACACGTGGTCAATTTTTCTTAAACTGCATATATATCTCACACACGCATTTTGAGCGCGCTGTAGCCTTAGGGAAAATTGCGACCTGACTTCATTGAAGACAATATCACAATAGTCAAAATGTGGCAATACAAGGGCTTCCATTAATTTCTTTTTAAGCTTTATTGGAAATACATGTTTATATTTATATAAAGAATGTAAAGCTGAGTAAACTTTTTGACAGATATGTAAGACATGTACAGACCAAGTCATGCGTTCGTCCATGATAACACCGAGATTCTGCACTTGTGATACAAAAGGAATTGGAACATCCTGCAGGATTACTCCTGGCAACGGACGTTTAGTTATACTTGTTATTTGACTTTGATGGCCAAGAAGGATTACTTGCTACTTTGCAGGGTTCAATTTCAGGCCGTGGGCAGCAGACCAATCACTAACAGACTGTAAGTCAATATTTAGTAAGTCGATATTTTCCTGGAGGTCTCGTGCTGTAGATTCGGTGTAGAGTTGAAGATCGTCAGCGTACTTATGGTATTTGCAGTGTCTTAAATTGGATGATATGTCATTCACAAAGAGTGCGAAAAGAAGAGGACCAAGTACAGAGCTTTGAGGGACTCCTCTCTTCACGTGGCGCCACGAGGAAGCTATTCCATTATTACCTTTCACACATTGTTGACGTCCGTGAAGATAAGAATACATCCAACAAATCGTACTCTGAAAAAATGTAGAGCCTTCAGTTTTACAAGTAAAATGTCAATGTCTACGCTGTCGAAAGCTTTACTGTAATGTAGTAGTACCAGAACTGTGAATCGTCCTCTGTCTATTGCTTGTCTAACATCCTTAGTCACTTTAAGCAAGGCTGTAGTTGTACTATGTCCTTGTCGGATACCGGACTTGAGAGAATTAAGGAGATTGTGCGTTCGAAGGTACTCAGACATGTGTGTATGGACTACATATTCCAAGATTTTTGATAAAGCTGATAAAATACAGATTGGACGATAGTCTCCCTCGTTCGAAGGCGTTTGACTTTTCGGAAGAGGTAGCACAATAGCCTTCTTCCAGAGAGTTGGATATGTGGAGTATAGAAGAGAGAAGTACTGTACAGTAGTATACGAGTAATATCCTATTAGAATTTAGTGTGCTTATTTTATTATTGTAAAATATTTGTGTAGTACTGGTGTAGTAGAGGTATCCGTAGAAACTCTTAGTAAAATATTGTTGAAATTAGGATAGGCTTAATTGCAGTTTGGAATTGTGTAGTTCTTGTGTATTACTTTCGATATTCAGTAATTAACAGCAGCTTTTATCCTGTTAGGGGTTGTAGGATAAAAAAAATAGAGCACGACTAAGTAGTATTGTAGTGTAGTCGTATATAATTACCTTATTGTTGTGTACTATCCCAGACAATATATCCCTCCGTTCATTTTTTTTTGCAAATAAGTTATTTTATTTTTAATTTAAAAATTTACCCCCGTAAAGAATGGCTAAGGAGCGCGAGTGTACTTATTGTCGGTGTGGTGAGGCATTGAGGGGTATGAGGGAGGAGTTGGAAAGTTTGAGGGAGATAATTAGGATTCTCACAGAAGACAGGAATTAAGATAGGACTCCCTCAAACAATGTACAGGTTACAGTAGGAGTACAAGAGGGAGGGGAAGGAAAGGGAGAAGTTGTAGAAGACAGGTGGTCTAATGTTCTAAGGGGAAGGAGATTGCAGGCCAAGGGCTCTATTCAGGATCAGAATTCAGGAGAGGTGTCTGTGCGAAATCGGTACGAGTCACTCCAGGTAGAACAACAGAGGGAAGATGAGGGACAGGGAACTGTTGCTGAGATGCGTGGAAGTAGGAGGAAGGGAAAAGGTAGGAAAGGGAAATGTAGAGTAGAGGATAGGAAAAGACAGGTGGAACAGGTTCATGGGAAGGAGAAAAGGGAGGAGGAAGTAGCTTCTGCAGCTATCAGGAAAGATAGGGCTGACCAGGAGGGGAGGGGATCAAATGAGGTGGGTAGGGTTGAGGCTCTGGTCATGGGGCATTCCATCGTTAGACACGTGGGGAAAGTGTGTGGAGGAAAGGGAACCAGGGTACAGTGTTATCCAGGAAATAGATTGAGGCAGATGTTGAGGAAAGTAGAAGAGAGGGAGGAGGGGAAGGAAAAGGTGGTAGTGTTTCACGTTAATGAGGCAAGCGGGTTTCTCGCGAAATTAATAGAATTTCAGTTCAATTTTCTTCTGAACATTTTTAACAAAATATTTTCATTGATTGATATTACATATAGCATCCTTCAATCTAAGACACTAGACATTGCATATTGCACCAGCGAAGTGAATTCTTTAGAAACTAAATTGTCTACTCGTATAATGTGAAAGAATGGATTTGCTAACATCTGGGACAGAACAGAAGAGAGATTTGATCCACCAAGGAAGAGAAGGAAGAACATTTTCGGTTAAAGATGAGTATAGGAGGGTTTACCTGGAAATACATGACATTATTCTAGCACAGTTAAAATATCGCTTCTGTTCATTAGGAGATATGTCCTTCATTGAAATGGTTGATTGTAAAAATTTTCATTTTTCCTGGCGTTTTTCCTGAAGAACAATTCAGTAAATTGATTGAAGATTATGGAAAATGTTTTGATACCGCCCGACTTAAATCCGAATTGAGGGTAATGTTCACTTCTGAACACTTCAAAGATAAGACTGTGGCTCAAATCCAGATATTCCTATTGACCAGTGGTTTCCACAGCGGTCTTCCCGAGCTTTATAAGTTGTGCACATTGATTACAACTATTCCCGCTACATCATTATCTCTAGAACGCTCTTTCTCGGCCCTAAAGCGAATAAAATCTTTCGTCCGCAATTCTCAAAGTCAAAGTCGCCTCTCTGCATTAGGAATGAGGTCTATAAAGACGGATCTTCTTGCTGAGATGAAAAAACGTGAGGACTTCTACCGCGACGTCACCAAGGAATTCTTCACAAAGAATCGCAGGGTCGAGTTCATCTACATGTAATTAGGGTGAGCAGAATTGAAATTTACTTAATACATAGTGTTACTGCATGGTTACTACTTGCATGTCTCGGTGGAGATTCAAGAATACGCCACTGTACCCAAGCTATCAGCCATCCATATATAGAGAACAGTGACTACTCCACATTTCCGTTCCCTACCTCTTCCCTTTCTCCTACTTCCACACTTCTCGGCAACAGTTCCTTGTTCCTCATCTTCCCTCGGTTGTTCTACCTGCAGTGACTCGTACCGATTACTCTCCGACACCTCTCCTGAATTCTGATCTTGAACGGAGCCCTTAGCCTGCAATCTCCTTCCCCTTAAAACATTAGACCACACGTCCTCTACAATTCCCTTCTTTCCTTCCAATCCCTCTATTACACCTACTGCATCCTGTACATTGTTTGTGGGAGGCCTAGTTTCCTTCCTGTCCTCTGAGGGAATCCTAGTGATCTCTCTTCGTTGGTATAATACTTACAAAGGCAGATTATCATAAGGAATAGCATCGTAACTTCCGCCACAACTTCTCCGGTATTTCGTATAGATATCCGTTCAAACTAGTGCGAAGGTAATAATTTACAACATTAAAAACACAATATGCCTGTAAATTTCCATTTAAAAAGAAATTAAAGAGATTACACGGTAATAGTTAACAGTCGTTGTATTGTTATTAATTATTGTCGCTTTTCATATTCAAATATTGCATTGTTGGCTACAATCGTGAACAAAGGGTGTACCAGTAGTGTTGGCAACTAAATATAAATAAAAATCAGCTGATCTTGTATTCCAATCATTTGTAGTTCTGAGTAGGTAGTTAAAGTATCCGTAATTTATATTTCGCTCCCTCTATCTTTCTGTATTTATGAGCGGTTAGCTAATAATAATAAAGTTTATATATCCCAGTAATTGCAATTTAAGTCCCCGAAGTAGTAGGAGTAGTTATGACAGAAATATTTTTGAGAATTTTTGTAGAAAACCTCGTATTTTCCGTAGGCCTAATTAAGGACACTTTTATTCTCCGTCCCGTAGAGTAGGGAAAATAATAGTAATCCACCAGCTGTAATAATCACATAACCACATTTCAGTTGAGAATTGTAGTGAAGATAAGTTATATTAGATAGTATATTGCCTGTTATATTGGTGCTTTTCTTTGTGTACGGCACATCTTTCGAGGCTTAACCATTTAATCAAACGCAAGGTTTCATTTCTATTAGAGCATAGTAGGATTAAGTAATACTAAATAAATAATCTTCTGTCTAAGCGTTTAACTTTGTTGGAAATCCTTGAGTACGGTAGTTCTCGCGAATTTCAAATTTTAGGCCAAATTGCTATTTTCATGTCTATTTGTGCTTAATAATAACCTATTGTAATTAGGATACGTCTGAACGTAGTTTAACAACTGTTGTAATGTATTGTAGTGACTTATTAGAAATTAGAGTGCTTATTCCATTATTTGGATAGTCTTGCGAATTTCAAATTTTAATTGTAATTTCCATTTCAGCGTGTGCTTATTAATAACCTGTTGTTTTATAATTAGGATACGTCTGAACGTCGTTTAAAATTATTGTATTGTACTATAGTAGGTTTATTATAATAAATTATTGTGTTTTTTTATTACTGTGAAATATTTGTGGAATATAGTATCTGTAGTATCTATAGTATCTGTTTTATCGGTAATAACTCCCTAACTAGAATTCTGTTGCTGTAATTAGTGTAGACTTAACTTCAATTTAGAATTGTGTAGACCTAATTCTGGTGTATTACTTTCGGGTTTCAGTAATTAACAGCAATATTCAATCTGTTAATGCGTTGTAGAAAAAAATTCGTACAACTTAGTAGTATTGTAGCGTAGTAGTAGCTTATATTAATTATCTTGTTGTGTCATCTTTGTGAACTATCCTAGGCAATATTCCTTTCCTTTCATTTTTATAGGCAATATTCCATTCCTTTCATTTTTATTTTCACAGAATGAGTTATTTTATTTTTTATTTTCTTCCCATTATTCCGTAATTAATGTCTACGCAGTGCAAGTGTAGGAACTGTGGGTGTGGCCAGGCATTAAGGAGTATGAGGGAGGAGTTGGAGAGTTTGTGGAAGATAATTAGGATTCTCTCAGAGGACAGGAAAGAAAGTAGGCCTCCCTCAAATAATGTACAGGATACAGTAGGTGTAAAGGAGGGATGGGAAGGAAATGGGGGAATTTTAGCAGACAGGTGGTCTAATATTTTACGGGGAAGGAGATTGCAAGCTAAGGGTTCTGTTCAGGATCAGAATTCAGGACAGGTGTCTGTGAGAGATCGGTACGAGTCACAGCAGGTAAAACAACCCAGGGAAGATAATGAACAGGGAACTGTTGAGGAGATGTGGGGAAGAAGGAGGAAGGGGAAAGCTAGGAAAGAGAAATGTAGTGCAGTGGAAAGGAACAGGGTCATGGGATGGAGAAAAGCGAGGAGGAAGTAGCTTCTGCAGCAGTGAGAGAAGATAGGGCTGACTAGGAGGGGAGGGGAACAAATGAGGAGGGTAGGGTTAAGGCTCTGGTCATGGGGGATTCCATCGTTAGACATGTGGGAAAAGTGTGTGGAGGAAAGGGAAGCAGGGTAGAGCGTCATCCAGGAATTAGGATGCCGCAGAAGTGAAGGAAGAGGGAAAGAAGTAGGTGGTAGTGTTTCACGTTGGTACTAACAAGGTAAGGCAAGCATTTATATAAGTACCAACATAGTTGGGGATGTGTGGGATCTGGTAAATGCACCACGGATGAAGTTTAAGGAAGCGGAGATCGTTATCAGTGGAATACTGTGTAGGAGGGATACTAACTGGATGGTGATTGGGGATTTAAATGAGGCTATGGAGTGGGTATGTGGGAAACTGGGAGTGAGATTTCTAGATCCATATGGGTGAGTAGGAGACAGGGATCTGCGCTCAGATGGCCTTCACTTAAACCGCAGTGGTACACATAAGTTAGGAAATTTGTTTAGAAGGGTTATAGGCAGGTACATTCAGGGAAACGGGGTGGCCTAGGTAGCGGTGTTAAGCGAACAGGGAACTGGAAATCAAGTAGGGATGACATAAAAATGTCAGTGCTCAACTGTAGAAGCATTGTAAACAAAGGAATCGAATGGAGTGATTTAATAGATATATACTTACCAGATATTGTAATAGGAGTTGAATCATGGCTGAGAAATGATATAATGAATGCAGAAAGGTTGTCACGGAACTGGAGTGTGAATCGTAGAGATAGGATAGAAATGGTAGTAGAGAGAGTATTCATCCTGGTGAAAGAAGAATTTGTAAGCTACGAAAAACTTAAGGATAGAAAACATGAAATTCTGGGTGTAAGGCTCATCTCTAAAGATAATAGGCAACTTGATGTCTTTGGAGTGTACAGACTGGGAAAGGGTAGCGCTGACGCTGATTCAGAATTATTTGATAAGATAATTAGCTATGTGGGAAATGATAAGGAAAGGAACGTGATTGTAGTGGGTGATCTCAATTTACCAAATGTCAATTGGGAAGGTAATACGAACGACGGGAAGCATGAACAACAAATGGCAAATAAGTTAATGTGGGAAGGGCACCTGATTCAGAAAGTGATGGAACCAGCTAGAGGGAAGAATATTTTGGATGTGGTGCTGATAAAACCAGATGAGCTCTATAGAGAAACCGAAGAAATATATGATATTAGTGATCACGAAGCTGTTTTTGTCGAAGTTAAAAATAAATGTGAAAGAAAGGAAGGTATTAAAATTAGGACTTTAGGCAGTACCATATGGCTGATAAAACAGACATGAGGAAGTTTAAAAAAAGTAACTATGATCGCTGGAAAATGGTGAATAAAAATGTATACAGACTCTGGCATGGGTTTAATGCAATTGTTGAGGAATGTGAAAATATATTTGTATTTTAAGTGGTAAGGAATGGTAAAGATCCACTATATTATAACAGAGAAACAAAGAGACTAAGAAGGAGGTGCAGGTTGGAACGAAATTGAGTTAGAAATGTTTATTGAAGTAAGGAGAAATTGAAGGAACTTACTAGGAAATTGACTCTAGCAAAAAATGCAGCTAAGGATAACATGATGGCAAGCATAACTGGTGGTCATACAAATTTTAGTGTAAAATGGAAGTGTATGTATATGTACTTTAAGGCAGAAACAGTTTCAAAGAAGGACATTCCAGGAATCATTTATGAACAAGGGGAGTGTGTATGCGAGGATCTTCAAAAGGCAGAAGTATTCAGTTAGCAGTATGTAAAAATTGTTGGTTACAAGGATAATGTCCAGATAGATGAGGTGAGTAATACTAAAGAAGTATTAAAATTTACCTATGATAACAATGGCATTTGCAGTAAGATACAAAAGTTAAAACTAGAAAATCAGCTGGAATTGATAAGATTCCTGGGGATATACTAAAGGTAACGGGTTGGGATACAGTACCATATCTGAAATAACGGTACTTATTTGATTATTGTTTGGTTGAAGGAGCTATACCAAATGAATTGAGAGTTGCTGTAGTGGCCCCTGTGTGTAAAGGAAAGGGTGATAGACATAGAGCTGAAAATTACAGGCCAGTCAGTTCGACATGCATTGCATGTAAGCTTTGAGAAAGCATTCTTTCTGCTTATATTAGACATGTTTGCGAAATTAGTAACTGATATGACGGAAGGCAGTTTGGTTTAGGAAAGGTTATTCCACTGAAGCTCATCTTGTAAGATTTCAGCAAGATATAGCAGATATCCTGGATTCAGGAGGTCAAATGGACTGTATTGCGATTGACCTATATAAGGCATTTGATAGGGTAGATCATAGAAGGCTACTGGCAAAAATGAGTGCAATTGGACTAGAAAAAAATAGTGACTGAATGGGTTGCTATATTTCTAGAAAGTAGAATTCAGTGAATTAGAGTAGGCGAAACTTTATCTGACCCTGTAATAATTAAGAGGGGAATTCCTGAAGGCAGTATTATTGGACGTTTATGTTTTCTTATATATATCAATGATATGTGTAAAAAGTGGAATCAGAGATAAGGCTGTTAGCAGATGATGTTATTCTGTACAGAGTAATAAATAAGTTACAAGATTGTGAGCGGGTGCAGGGTGACCTCGATAGTGTTGTGAGATGGACGGTGGGCAATGGTATGATGATAAACGGGGTTAAGAGTCAGGTTGTGAGTTTTATAAATAGGAAATGTCCTCTAGTTTTAATTACTGCGTTGATGGGGTGAAAGTTCCTTTAATGATCATTGTAAATATCTGGGTGTTAATAGAAGGAAAGATCATCATTGGGGTAATCACATAAATGGGATTGTAAATAAAGGGTACAGATCTCTGCACATGGTTATATATGAGGGTGTTTACGGGTTGTAGTACGGATGTAAAGGAGAGGGCATATAAGTCTCTGGTAAGACCCCACCTAGGGTATGGTTCCAGTGTATGGGATCCTCACCAGGATTACTTGATTCAAGAACTGGAAAAAAATCCAAAGAAAAGCTGCTCGATTTGTTCTGGGTGATTTCCGATAAAAGAGTATTGTCACATAAACGTTGGAAATTTTGGGCTGGGAAGACTTGGGAGAAAGGAGACGAGCTGAGCTGCTCGATTAATTGGTATGTATCGAGCTGTCAGTGGAGAGATGGCGGGTGAGGACATCAGTAGACGAATAAGTTTGAGTCGTGTCTTTAAAAGTAGGAAAGATCACAATATGAAGATAAAGTTGGAATTCAAGAGGACAAATTGGGGCAAATATTCGTTTATAGGAAGGGGAATTAGGGATTGGAATAACTTACCGAGGGTAATGTTCATAATTTTCCAATTTCTTTGCGATCATTTAAGAAAAGGCTAGGAAAACAACAGATAGGGAATCTGGCACCTGGGCGATTGCCCTAAATGCAGATCGGTAGTGATAGTGAGATTTACCCTCCAGGGTTGGGAGTTCCCTCGGACTCAGATAGCGATCCCACCTATACCGCCTCAAGGACAGTGTCCTGGAGTGAAAGATTTTGGGTCGGGGTGAAACTGGGAAGGATGACCAATACCTCGCCCAGGCGGTCTCACATGCTATGCTAAACATGGGCCTTGTGGAGGGGTAGAAAAATTGGAAGGGATAGGCAAGGAAGAGAGAAGGAAGCGACCGTGGCCTTACGTTAGGTAGGGGACTATATCCCGTCATTTGCCTGAAAAAGAATTGGGGGAAACACCGGAAAATCACTTCGAGGATGGCTGAGGAGGGAATCGATTCCCTCCTCTACTCAGTTGATCTCCTGAGGCCGAGTGGACCCCTGTTCCAGCCCTCATACCACTTATCGTATTTCGTGGAAGAGCCGGGAATCGAACCGGGCCTCCTAGGGTGGCAGCTAATCACACTAACAACTACACCACACAGGTTGACATTAATAATAATAATAATAATAATAATAATAATAATAATAATAATAATAATAATAATAATAATAATAATAATAATAATAATAATAATAACGAATAAAAACCTACAACCTGTTTTCCAGTCATTGACCGGGTCAGGGATGTAATGAATGAAGGAGATATAGGCTATTAGTACGATGGGGTCGCCACTTCCAAAGTGATTTATTAATGACTGATAGATGCTATGCAATGAAAATGGAGAGTGTTGCTGGAATGAAAGATGACAGGGAAAACCGGAGTACCCGGAGAAAAACCTGTCCCGCCTCCGCTTTGTCCAGCACAAATCTCACATGGAGTGGCCGGGATTTGAACCACGGTATCCAGCGGTGAGAGGGCGACGCGCTGCCGTCTGAGCCACGGAGGCTCAATAATAATAATAATAATAATAATAATAATAATAATAATAATAATAATAATAATAATAATAATAATAATAATAATAATAATAATAATAATAATAATAATAATAATAATAATAATAATAATAATAAACACTAACGATAAATGAGAATGTATATATTTCATAAATTCGCCTTCTTCATAGCTATAAAGCAGTATTTACTACGCCGCAACCACATCCGTTGCGCTCCACTACTGGAACTGCAAGCGAGCACACGTTCAGTACTGTTCCTCCGGCCTCCGCTCGCCCATCGGGATCACCGATTGGTTTCCAAGCAACAGTTTACAACCGGCGAATACCGGAGGGAGCGCTGCACTCGCACTACCGATTGCAATCATAGGAGCATCTGCTCCGTTCCCAGCTATACTTTACTCCGTACCAAGGGTCATGTAAGAGAAATGCTCCGTACTGTTCAATTTAAGAACAGTTCTGAGGCTGGATTAGTTCCAAAATAACTGTTGTGATAGTTTTTGCTCATGTGTATAAAGTCAGTCCCATTCGTCCTTTCCATCTTATTGGTCTTTGGAAATTAACACTAACGATAATGCTGAGAACGTTCTGCAAGGTAGTTATTCCTCTCTCTGTCAGGGTTCGCAACTTAGATTTCCAGAGCGTTATTGTTCGTGGCATCGTACGTAGGGAAAATGGGAATGGTAAGTTAACATGTAACCTATATTTTTGAGTGAATTTATGGAAAATATGCTGCTTACACGGTCTAGCACGAACTAGTTTGTTATTCACTTTCCAACATATTAAACTCCAATAAGGCAGTTTAAATTTGTGTAATTCTTCTGTATTCCTTTCGGTCTTCAGTAATTAACAGGTGTTGTAGGATAAAAATAGCGTTCAATTAAGTAGTATTGTATCGTATATTAATAACCTTATTGTCGTGCGATCTTTGAGTACTATCCCAGACAATACAGTATATCCCTCCGTCAGTTTTTTGCACACAAGTTATTTTATTTTTCCTTATATTTTGTTTTTCTTTTTCGCAAAGAATGGCTAAGGAGTGCAAGTATAGGGATTGTGGGTGTGGCGAGGCATTGAGGGATATGAGGGTGGAGATGGAGAGTTTGAGGGAGATAATTAGGATTCTCACGGAAGACACGAAAGAAGATAGGCTTCTCTCAAACAATGTACAGGTCACAGTAGGTGTACAAGATGGGGAGGAAGGAAAGGGGAGAGTTGTAGAAGACAGGTGGTCTAATGTTCTAAGGGGAAGGAGGTTGCGGGCTAAGGGCTCTATTCAGGACAGGTGTCTGTGCGAAATCGGTACGAGCCACTCCGGGTACAGCAACAGAGGAACAGGGAACTGTTGCTGAGATGTGTGGAAGTAGAAGGAATGGAAAATGTAGAGTAGAGGATAGGAAAAGACAGGTGTCAAGTAGGGATGGCATAAAAATGTTAGAGTGTTGAACTGTAGAAGTATTGTAAAGAAAGGAATATAATTAAGTAATTTAATAGATATATACTTACCAGATATTGTAATAGTTGAATCATGCCTGAGAAATGATATAATGGATACAGAAATTTTCTCATGGAACTGGAGTGTGCATCATAGATTTAGGATAGGAAAGGTGGGAGGGGGAGTATTCTGGTGAAAGAATAATTTGTAAGCTACAAAAAAGTTAAAGATGACAAGCACGAAATTCTAGGGGTAAGGCTCATTTCTAAAGATAATAGGCAACTAGATGTCTGGAGTGTATAGACCAGGAAAGGGTAGCGCAGATGCTGATTCAGAATTATTTGATAAGATAATCAGCTATGTGGGAAACGACATGGAAAGGAATGTGATTGTAGCGGGGGGATCTGAATTTACCAAATGTCAGTTGGGAAGGAAATGTGAACAACAGGAAGCATGACCAACAAATGGCAAATAAGGTAATATGGGAAGGACAGCTGATTCAGAAAGTGATGGAACCAACTAGAGGGAAAAATATCCTGGATGTGGTGCTGATAAAACCAGATGAGCTCTATAGAGAAACCAAAGTAATAGATGGCATTAGTGATCACGAAGCTATTTTTGTCGTTGTTAAAAATAAATGTGTTGGAAAGGAAGGTCTTAAATGTAGGACTATTAGGCAGTACCATATGGTTGATAAAACAGCCATGACGCAGCGTTTAAGAAGTAACTGTGATCGGTGGAAGACTGTAAATAAAAATGTACACAGTCTCTGGGATGGGTTTAAAGCAATTTATGAGGAATGTGAAAACAGGTTTGTACCCTTAAAGGTGCTAAGAAATGGTAAAGACCCACCTTATTATAATAGAGAAATAAAGAGGATAGGAAGTAGCTGCAGATTGGAAAGAAATAGAAATGGCTGTGGAAGTAAGGAGAAATTGAAGGAACTTACTAGGAAATTGGATCTAGCAAAGAAGGCAGCTAAGAATAACATGACCGAACTCGATAGCTGCAGTCGCTTAAGTGCGGCCAGTATCCAGTATTCGGGAGATAGTAGGTTCGAACCCCACTGTCGGCAGCCCTGAAAATGGTTTTCCGTGGTTTCCCATTTTCACACCAGGCAAATGCTGGGCCTGTACCTTAATTAAGACCACGGCCGCTTCCTTTCCACTCCTAGCCCTTTCCTGTCCCATCGTCGCCGTAAGATCTATCTGTGTCGGTGTGACGTAAAACAACTAGCAAAAAAGAAAAAAAACAAAACAAGAATAACATGATGGCAAGCATAATTGGCAGTCATACAAATGGAAGGGTATGTATAGGTATTTTATGGCAGAAACAGGTTCCAAGAAGGTCATTCCAGGAATAATTAATGAACAAGTGAAGTGTGTATGTGAGAATCTTCAAAAGGCAGAAGTATTCAGTCAGCAGTATGCAAAGATTGTTGGGTACAAGGATAATGTCCAGATAGAGGAGGAGGAAACTAATGCTAACGAAGTATTAAAATTTACATATGATAACAATGATATTTACAATAAGGTACAAATTTTGAAAATTAGAAAAGCAGCTGGAATTGTTAAGATTTCTGGGGATATACTAAAAACAATGGGTTGGGATATAGTACCATATCTGAAGTACTTATTTGATTATTGTTTGCTTGAAGGAGCTATACCAAATGAATGGCGAGTCGGTATAGTAGCCCCTGTGTATAAAGGAAAGGGTGATAGACATAAAGCTGAAAATTACAGGCCGGTAAGAGTGACAGGCTTTGCATGTAAGCTTTGGGAAGGCATTCTGATTATATTGGATATGTTTGTGAAATTAATAACTAGTTCGATAGATGGCAGTTCGGTTTTAGGAAAAGTTATTCCACTAAAGATCAACTTGTAGGATTCCAGCAAGATATGGCAGATATCTTGGATTCAGGAGGTCAATTGGACTGTATTGCGATTGACCTGTCTAAAGCATTTGATAGGGTGGATCATGGGAGACTACTGGCAAAAATGAGTGCAATTGGACTAGACAAAAGAGTGACTGAATGGGTTGCTATATTTCTAGAAAATAGATCTCAGAGAGTTAGAGTAGGTGAAGCTTTGTCTGACCCTGTAATAGTTGAGAGGGGAATTCCTCAGGGCAGTGTTATCGGACCTTTATGTTTTCATATATATATAAATGATGTGAGTAAAGGAGTGGAATCGGAGGTAAGGCTTTTTGCGGATGATGTTATTCTCTATAGAGTGATAAATAAGTTAAAAGATTGTCAGCAACTGCAACGTGACCTCGAAAATATTGTGAGATGGACAGCAGGCAATGGTATGTTGATAAACGGGGCTAAAAGTCAGGTTGTGAGTTTCACAAATAGGAAAAGTCCTCTCAGTTTTAATTACTGCGTTGATGGGGTGAAAGTTCCTTTTGGGGATTATTGTAAGTATCTAGGTGTTTATATAAGGAAGGATCTTCATTGCGGTAATCACATAAATGGGATTGTAAATAAAGGGTACAGATCTCTGCACATGGTTATGAGGGTGTTTAGGGGTTGTAGTAAGGATATAAAGGAGAGGGCATATAAGTCTCTGGTAAGACCCAACTAAAGTATGGTTCCAGTGTATGGGACCCTCACCAGGATTACTTGATTCCAGAACTGTAAAAAATCCAAAGAAAAGCAGCTCGGTTTGTTCTGGGTGATTTCCGGCAAAACAGTAGCGTTACAAAAATGTTGCAAAATTTGGGCTGGGAAGAATTGGGAGAAAGAAGACGCGCTGCTCGACTAAGTGGTATGTCAAAAACATATCAGATATAAGGCTTTTTAGGCGTTTGCTCTATTAACCAGCGTTTTGTCTTAGGTCTGACACTAGACTCATCAGAGTGGGATGTGTCAGACCCTATACACTGACGCAGGGGTGTATGCAGGTGAACTTATCAGAAGCCCTTATAAGAGGCACAGTCTGATAACTGCATACAGGAGATAAATCTCCACAATGGAATTATTGCTCGCCTTGTTAAGTGGTATGTTCCGAGCTGTCAGCGAAGTGATGGTGTGGTATGACATCAGTGGATGAATAAGTGTGAGAGGTGTCTTTAAAAGTAGGAAAGTTCACAGTATGAAGATAAAGTTGGAATTCAAGAGGACAAATTGGGGCAAATATTCATTTATAGGAAGGGGAGTTAGGGATTGGAATAACTTACCATGGGAAATGTTCAATAAATTTCCAATTTCTTTGAAAACATTTAAGGAAAGGCTAGGAAACAACAGATAGGGAATCTGTCACCTGGGCGACTGCCCTAAATGCAGATCAGTATTGATTGTTGTTTGTTGGCCTGTCAGACAGTCCCAAAGAGTAATAAAGATGTATGGCTGCCAGCTGAGATGTAAACTGAGGGAAGTCAAATCCTATTGTTCGTTGACCTTCCTTCTTCGGATTTGGGGCATGATAGCTGAGTGGCATCATTCGTGGATGTAATCATTGCGATAGCGGTCGTAATCCCAGTGATTGCACATGGGATTTTTGAAATGCAAGGTCATATCATTGTAGTTCGGATGCGGTATAGTCAAATTTGGAGGTGCTGGCAAGACCAGATGAACTCAATATAGAAACTGAAGTAATAGATGGTATTAATAATCACGAAGCTGTTTTTGTCATAGTTAAAAATAAATGTGATAGGAAGGAAGGTCAAGTTAGGACTAATAAACAGTATCACATGGCTAATAAAACTGGCATGAAGGAGTTTCTATGAAGTAATTATGATCGGTAGAAACCGATGAAGGAAGAGTAAACAGACTGTGGGATGGATTTAAAGCAATTGTTCAGGAATATGAAAATAGGTAGTCCTTTGAACCTTTAAAGGTAGCAAGGAATGGTAAAGACCCACTATATTGTAACCGAGAAGTAGAGAGATTAAAGAGGAGATGCAGGTTGGGAAGAATTAGTTAGAAATGGTTGTGGAATTAAGGAGAAATTGAAGAAACTAACTAGGAAATGTAATCTAGTGAAGAAGTCAGTTAAGGATAATATGATGGCAAGCATAATTGACCATACACATTTTAGTGAAAAATGGAAAAGTATGTAGCCTATAGGTACTTTAAGGCAGAAACAGGTTCCGAGAAGGATAATCCAGGAATCATTAATGAACAAGGGGAGTGTGTATGCGAGAGGATCTTCAAAAGGCAGAAGTATTCAGTCAGCAGTATGTAAAGATTGTTGGTTACAAGGATAATGTCCAGATAGAGGTGACTAATACTAAAGAAATATGAAAATTTACCTATGACAACAATGACATTTATAGTAAGATACAAAAGTTGAAAAATAGAAAAGCAGCTGGAATTGATAAGGTTTTGATATTATAAGACAGTGGGTTGGGATACAGTACCATATCTGAAGTAGGACTTACTTATTTGATTATTGTTTGCGTGAAGGAGCTATACCAAATGGATGGTGAGTTGCTATAGTAGCCCCTGTGTATAAAGGAAAGGGTGATAAACATAAAGCCGAAAATTACAAGTCAGTCAGTTTGACATGCGTTGCATGTAAGCTTTAGGAAAACATTCTTTCTGATTACTTGAGACATGTTTGCAAAATTACTAACTGGTTCAAAGGAAGCAGTTTGAGTTTAGGAAAAGTTATTCCACTGAGACTCTGCGTGTAGAATTTGGTTGGTTGGTTGGTTGGTCGGTTGGTCGGTCGGTCCACATGCTTTCCTTCAAATTCTCTTCTAGCATTAACGGAAAATTGAATGACTGATGTCACTATATTTTTTAAAATGTTGGATTCAAAATGAACTTGGACCTACATGGTCAGTCAATCAGTCAATACTGATCTGCATTTAGGGCAGTCGCCCAGGTGGCAGATTCCCTATCTGTTGCTTTCCTAACCCTTTCTTAAATGATTTCAAAGAAATTGGAAATTTATTGAACATCTCCCTTGGTAAGTTATTCCAATCCCTAACTCCCCTTCCTATAAATGAATATTTGCCCCAGTTTGTCCTCTTGAATTCCAACCTTATCTTCATATTGTGAACTTTCCTACTTTTATAAACGCCATTCAAACTTATTCGTCTACTAATGTCATTCCACGCCATCTCTCCGCTGACAGCTCGGAACATACCACTTACATGTAATAAATATCATTTTTGGTCCGTATTGATGATATTAGATTGAAATAATAACATTAAGTTATTTATTAGACCACCTAATCAATACAAAATCGTCTTGGATGATTTACATCAATTTGTTAGCTAATAGTGGGACATGTTTCGCCTTCCCTGAAGGCATCATCAGCCATAGTCTTAACCTTAAATTAATAATAAGCGTCTAAATAACATGTAGTAATGAAATGAATTTTAAAAATCTTGAAGAGATTTGAAGTAAAATAACATTAAAAATAACAATGATGGTTTGAAAATACAATGTGATGAGATACAATAGTGGAAGTATTAACAAAATTAACATTAGAAGGCTGCTAAAATAAGTACAATGGATAAAACAACAGATTGTTATACAACAAGTAGTAAGATTGCATAAAAGTAAAGTTGATAGTCATGGCGGTTATAATTAGATGATGGCGAAAAATCTTATATAATCAAAGTAAAGAGGAGAGAATAAAAGTCAAAGTTAGTCGAGAGATCCAAAGTTCATCATGATCTTGAAGATAAAAGACGAAAGTCAGATGCATATGGTGAAGTTGTAGAACACGTTGAGGATATGAAGTAGGTGAATAGAAGTTGAAGAACAGTTTCAAATAGGATCACTATGGACCATCTCAAAATTTGAAGTGATGTTCAAATGTTGTAAATTGTGAGTTTGTAGATATTCTAGTTGAAAAAGCATATAAAAGTGGAATCATTTGACGGTGACAAAGATAGCTTGTAATATTATGAGTTAGAAGAATTTGCAACCGTAGACTTCTTGCTACGTGTGTTATAACTTCACCATATGCATCTGACTTTCGTCTTTTATCTTCAAGATCATGATGAACTTTGGATCTCTCGACTAACTTTGACTTTTATTCTCTCCTCTTTACTTTGATTATATAAGATTTTTCGCCATCATCTAATTATAACCGCCATGACTATCAACTTTACTTTTATGCAATCTTACTACTTGTTGTATAACAATCTGTTGTTTTATCCATTGTACTTATTTTAGCAGCCTTCTAATGTTAATTTTGTTAATACTTCCACTATTGTATCTCATCACATTGTATTTTCAAACCATCATTGTTATTTTTAATGTTATTTTACTTCAAATCTCTTCAAGATTTTTAAAATTCATTTCATTACTACATGTTATTTAGACGCTTATTATTAATTTAAGGTTAAGACTATGGCTGATGATGCCTTCAGGGAAGGCGAAACATGTCCCACTATTAGCTAACAAATTGATGTAAATCATCCAAGACGATTTTGTATTGATTAGGTGGTCTAATAAATAACTTAATGTTATTATTTCAATCACATACCACTTAGTCGAGCAGCTCTTCTTCTTTCTCTCAATTCTTCCCAACCCAAACATTGCAACATTTTTGTAACGCTACTCTTTTGTCGGAAATCACCCAGCACAAATCGAGCTGCTTTTCTTTGGATTTTTTCCGGTTCTTGAATCGGGTAATCCTGGTGAGGGTCCCATACACTGGAACCGTACTCTAGTTGGGGTCTTACCAGAGACTTATAAGCCCTCTCCTTTACATCCTTACTACAACCCCTAAACACCCTCATAACCATGTGCAGAGATTGGTACCCTTTATTTACAATCCCATTTATGTGATTACCCCAATGAAGATCTTTCCTTATATTAATACCTAGATACTTACAATGATCCCCAAAAGGAACTTTCACCCCATCAACGCAGTAATTAAAACTGAGAGGACTTTTCCTATTTGTGAAACTCACAACCTGACTTTTAAACCCGTTTATCAACATACCATTCCCTGCTGTCCATCTCACCACATTTTCGAGGTCACGTTGCAGTTGCTCACAATCTTGTAACTTATTTATCACTCTATAGAGAATAACATCATCCGCAAAAAGCCTTACCTCCGATTCCACTCCTTTACTCATATCATTTATATATATAAGAAAACATAAAGGTCCAATAATACTGCCTTGAGGAATTCCCCTCTTAATTATTACAGGGTCAGATAAAGTTTCACCTACTCTAATGATCTGAGATCTATTTTCTAGAAATATAGCAACCCATTCAGTCACTCTTTTGTCTAGTCGAATTGCACCCATTTTTGCCAGTAGTCTCCCATGATCCACCCTATCAAATGCTTTAGACAGGTCAATCGCGATACAGTCCATTTGACCTCCAGAATCCAAGATATCTGCTATTTCTTGCTGGAATCCTACAAGTTGAGCTTCAGTGGAATAACCTTTCCTAAAACCGAATTGCCTTCTATCGAACCAGTTATTAATTTCACAAACATGTCTAATATAATGAGAAAGAATGCCTTCCCAAAGCTTACATACAATGCATGTCAGACTTACTGGCCTGTAATTTTCAGCTTTATGTCTATCACCCTTTCCTTTATACACAGGGGCTACTATAGCAACTCTCCATTCATCTGGTATAGCTTCTCCGACCAAACAATAATCAAATAAGTACTTCAGATATGGTACTATATCCCAACCCATTGTCTTTAGTATATCCCCAGAAATCTGATCAAATCCAGCCGCTTTTCTAGTTTTTAACTTTTGTATCTTATTGTAAATGTCATTGTTATCATATGTAAATTTTATTACTTCTTTGGCCTTAGTCTCCTCCTCTATCTCGACATTATCCTTGTAATCAACAATCTTTACATACTGCTAACTGAATACTTCTGCCTTTTGAAGATCCTCACATACACACTCCCCTTGTTCATTAATTATTCCTGGAATGTCCTTCTTGGAACCTGTTTCTGCCTTAAAATACCTATACATACCCTTCCATTTTTCACTAAAATTCGTATGACTGCCAATTATGCTTGCCATCATGTTATCCTTAGCTGCCTTCTTTGCTGGATTCAATTTTCTAGTAAGTTCCTTCAATTTCTCCTTACTTCCACAGCCATTTCTAACTCTGTTTCTTTCCAGTCTGCACCTTCTTCTTAGTCTCTTTATTTCTCTATTATAATAAGGTGGGTCTTTATCATTCCTTACCACCCTTAATGGTACAAACCTGTTTTCGCATTCCTCAACAATTTCTTTAACCCATCCCAGAGTCTGTTTACATTTTTATTTACCGTTTTCCACCGATCATAGTTACTTTTTAGAAACTGCCTCATGCCTGCTGTATCAGCCATATGGTACTGCCTAACAGTCCTACTTTTAAGACCTTCCTTTCTATCACATTTATTTTTAACTACGACAAAAATAGCTTCATGATCACTAATACCATCTCTTACTTCAGTTTCCCTATAGAGCTCATCTGGTTTTATCAGCACGACATCCAGGATATTTTTCCCTCTAGTTGGTTCCATCACTTTCTGAATCAGCTGTCCTTCCCATATTAACTTATTTGCCATTTGTTGGTCATGCTTCCTGTCGTTCGCATTTCCTTCCCAATTGACATCTGGAAAATTCAGATCTCCCGCTACAATCACATTTCTTTCCATGTCGTTTCCCAAATAGCTGACTATCCTATCAAATAATTCCGAATCAGCGTCAGTGCTACCCTTTCCCGATCTGTACACTCCAAATATATCAAGTTGCCTATTATCTTTAGAAATGAGCCTTACACCTAGAATTGCATGTGTCTCATCTTTAACTTTTTCGTAGCTTACAAATTCTTCTTTCACCAGAATGAACACTCCCCCTCCCACCCTTCCTATCCTATCTCTACGATACACACTCCAGTGCCGTGAGAAAATTTCTGCATCCATTATATCATTTCTCAGCCATGATTCAACTCCTGTTACAATATCTGGTAAATATATATCTATTAAATTACTTAATTCTATTCCTTTCCTTATAATACTTCTACAGTTCAACACTAACAATTTTATGTCATCCCTACTTGATTTCCAGTTCCCTGTTCCCTTATCACCGCTCCCTAGGCCATCCCGTTTCCCTGAATGAACCTCCCTATTACCCTTCCAAACAAATTTCCTAACTTATACGTACCACTGCGGTTTAAATGAAGGCCATCTGAGTGCAGATCCCTATCTCCTACCCACCCATTAGGATCTAGAAATTTCACTCCCAGTTTCCCACATACCCACTCCATAGTCTCATTTAAATCCCCAATCACCCTCCAGTCAGTATCCCTTCTACACAGTATTCCACTAATAACAATCTTCGCTTTCTTAAACTTCACCCGTGCTGCATTTACCAGATCCCACACATCTCCAACTATATTGGTACTTATATCAGCTTGCCTTACGTTGTTGGTACCAACGTGAAACACTACCACCTTCTCCTTGCCCTCCTCCCTCTCTTCTACTTTCCTCAACATCTGCCTCAACCTAATTCCTGGATAACACTGTACCCTGGTACCCTTTCCTCCACACACTTTCCCCACGTGTCTAACGATGGAATCCCCCATGACCAGAGCCTCAGTAAGTGAAGGCAGGGATGTAATAACAGAAGATATTGCCTAGAATGTGGCTGTTCGTGAAAATTAAGATATTGGATTATTTTATACAGAGCGAGTGGCTGCACGGTTGGGTTACTTAGCTGTCAGCTTGCATTCAGGAGATAGTGGGTTCAAACCCCGTTGTTAGCAGCCCTGAAATTGGTTTACCTTGACTTCCCATTTTCACACCAGGTGAATGCTGGGGTTGTATCTTGATTTAGGCCACAATCCGTTACTTTCCTATCCCATCGTTGACACAAGACCCATCTGCATTTGTGTGACGTTAAGCAAATTGTAAAAATAATAATAATAATTGTATGCTAAAATTACTGTAATACACTCCTGCAATACTCCATTTTCAAGAAATTTGCGTTAAGGGAATTGAACACCCTGCTCTGTGAACCATGTGACCTTGCCGTAGTGGGGAGGCTTTAGCATTCCAATGAAGCAGGCGAGCTGTAGATGCAATTATATCGGATCATTAACCGTCAAAAGTCAGACTAACTAATGGTTCATCAAAGGAGGGTGTAGCAGCCTTTCATAAGTTCGAAGGGTGGCAGTCTGAATGATTGATTTACATGGCCTTGTTATAATATTTAACATGGCTTAGTTATCTTGATACTGCTGCATGGGTGAAGGCACTGAGAAACTTTAGTCGTAACTAACTCCTGAGGACATGTAGCTCTCTTCCCTGGTAAATTATTCCTGAGGTAAAATAGTTCCTCAGTTGGATCTCTAAGTGGGGACCACACTAGAGGGGCAATCATCAAAAAGATTAATACCGACATTCTGCATATTGGAGCATGGAATGTTACAATGTTTGAATTGTTGGTGTACTGGTTAGAGATATAGGGCAGCAGGTAAGTTGCTATGACCAGAATTCTGAACGGATTATTGTTTTCAAAATAGGCACCAAGTCGATGCCCACCACAATAGTGCAGGTGATGAAATCAAATACATGAAGGGATAGAAGAGTTAATACAATATTTAAAAGGTGATGAGAGACAGGATTACAGTAGAAGGCCAAGGAAGAAGAGACAATGAAGTAGAAGAATTTGGACTGGGACAAAGGGAAAAAGAGGAAGACAGCTGGTAGATTTCTGCATCAATGATAATTTAGAATCAGTGGATAACTCGGGAGATACTAGGGCTGACTGATGAATGGCTAAAGTACAAAAATGCAAAAAGTATGCACTCATTTAAAGAATGAAGTAGATAGTAAGTGCAGGAGAGCTAAGAAAAAATGACTAAAAGGGAAGTGCAAGGATGTCGAAGGTTGTATCGAGAAAGGGACGTGCAAGGATGTTGAAGGTTGTATTGAGAAAGGAAAGTGCAAGGATATTGAAGTGTTTTATGGTCCTAGAAAAGGTACAGTAGATGCTGCATATAGGAAAACCAAGGAAACCTTTGGAGAAATAACTAGGTGTATGAATACTCAGAGCTCGGATAGAAAACTACTTTAAGGGAAAGAAGAAGAGGCAGAAATATGGCAGGAACGTAGTCAGCAATTGTATCAAGGGAAAGAACTAAATTGCAAATTTATGGAACAAGAAGAGGCTGTTGTTGTTGGTGAAATGGAATACCCAGTTTTGTGGTCAGAATTTCAGAGCTTTGAGAAACTTAAATAGGAACAAGACTCCTAGAACTGGTGAAGTATCCTTAAAAATACAAACTGCCTTATGGGAAAGTAAACCAGCATGGTGACGTTATTCCATTTATTGTGTAGATGTATGATAGAGAAGTACCATCCAATTTTAGACAGAATGTTATACCCCTATTTGCAAGAAAGTGGGTGCTGACAAGTATTATAACTACCACACCATTAGTTCAATATTCCATGCTCACAAAATTTTAACATGTATTATTTACAGAAGAATGAAGGGAAAAGTTGAAACTGAGTAGGGAGAAGATCAGTTTGGCTTCAAGGAATAATCTTGATCTTCTTGTTGTTGTTTGAGTCATCAGTCCATAGACTGGTTTGATGCAGCTGTCCATGCCACCCTATCCTGTGCTAACATTTTCATTTCTATGTAACTATTGCATCCTACGTCTGCTCTAATCTGCTTGTCATATTCATATCTTGGTCTACCCCTACCGTTCTTAACACCTACACTTCCTTCGAAAACCAACTGAACAAGTCCTGGGTGTCTCAAGATGTGTCCTATCATTCTATCTCTTCTTCTCGTCAAATTTAGCCAGTTTACATGTGATAAATCTCATAATTAGCCCGTATTGAAGATAATGTATTAAAGTTAAAAACTTTTTATTTTATAACCACCTATTCAATACAAAGATAATGCACTCAATTATTTATAAAATATTCATGAGGTACATTGGTTAATAGGACATGTTTCGTTCGTCTTTGCGAACGTCATCAGCTATAAATAACAAAGCCTAAGGTCAGGGCCCTGAGTTTATTTAAATGGTTAAAAATGTCGTTATATTAAAAGAATGGTAAAATTGTGATAAAAGTAGTTGTATAGTATTCAAATTAGACTGTAACATAGTATAACGATTAGCATCAAGAATTTTTCATAAAGTACAATGAATATTGATAATCTGAAAAGTAAAAACAATCATAAGGGTTATTAAATTAGAAAAGATGTAATAGTAGACATTAAAAAGACTTCGATGTTTGAAGCGTAGATTAATTGTAGAGTTGTTGGGTATAAACTTGAAGTTTGAAATCTGAAAAGAAAGAAAAATGGAAGAGTGAAGTAATGTTTAAAACGAGAATAAAAAGGGGATGGAAATAGTAAAAGGGGAAAGCTTACCCATTAGACCGGTGAAGATATTTGCTAGCGGTAACAGCTTGAATAGGACAAGGCAGGCCACTTGTTATTGCCTCTAGTGAATTGTGTTGGGTTGAGACAGATAATATTGTAGGCACTAAAATATGTCCGTATGTGACGCGTGGATAATGTTGAAAGCATGAACTTTAAATTTTTAAATCTGAAAAGAAGAAGAAAAGAGGGGGAATTGAGGCCATGTTAAGATGAAAATTAAAAGGGAGAGAAAGAGAAAATTGAAAAAGGAAGCTTACCTGCTGTGATAGAAAGGGAGTGTCCGTTGACGTTAGCTGCGTGAGGCAAACTGGCAAACGGCTTTGTTATTGCTTCTCGTGTTATATGTGTGTATACGTAGAGGCGGGGAGTGAGTCATGTGAGGAGGGGAAGTAGCTGATTCTTTAGACGCGCTAGATGTTCGTGGAGGGAGTGTCAGATGGGAGGGTGGTGGAGTAGTAACTGTTGTTACTGAGGAAATGCTCTTAGCAGTTGGATAGTTAAAAATGTTCATAAAGTTGTTGTTATTTATATTAAAAAAAGAGAGTAATTCTGGGATTTTCTCAATTAATGGTCTTTTGATTTCTGAAATTTCGTTTAAGTTTTGATTTTCATTGAAATGTTGGTCCAAGGTTATGTAAATGTTCTCAAACTCTGTCATTAGTTTGCTTTTACTGACGTATTTTAGGATTTGAAGATCTTTTTCAATCGTCGTAAAACTGTGGCCGGTTTCTTCCATGTGAATACTCATGGCGGAAAATTTTTTGTGTTTTGAGGCGTTGTAATGTTCAAGATACCTAGTTAAAAAACTGCGTCCGGTTTTGTCCGATGTACGAAAAATCACAATGAGTACATTTAAGTCTATAGACACCAGAGTTCGAGAATTTAGTGTGATTACTGTTAACTATGTTTGAATTGAGAAAAATATTACGGTTCGTGTATCGGGTTTTATGGGCGATGTTGATGTCGTATTTCTTTAGTAGGAGGGCAGTCTTTGCAACTGAAGTTTCACTGCTATGGAGTACATGCCCATTCCATAACAGGCATGATTCATGCATTTTCTCTGATTGGGGTAATGCTATGCCATGGTCTAGTCGAGTCAAGCCATTGGACCATTGCAGGAAGGGCCTGCTTATGCTTCAATGTTGTAGGCCAGAATTCAGCTCCATGGAAAGCTACCAGTCTGACCACTGTCTGGTAGACTTAAGATTTTAGATGCAATTACATTTTCTTTCATTCCATGTTGCAATCTTGATGACTGATCCAGAGATACTAAGTGCCCTCTGACCATCTACGGTCTGCCAGGGACTGAGAGCCATGTTTGTTGTATTCTCAGCTGTGTTGATTTTATTAGGAATTATTTAATAAATGTGGTGGCTCTCTGTTGCCTTGCGCATCACAGTATCACACGTGTACCGCTACTCCAGTTCCGCATGTGACTATCTGATCTTGATCACTTTTGGCGCATGAAGTCCTCTTCAGCCACAAGCATTTCTTCCACGGGGTCAATGACTTTAGATGTTAGGCCCCTTTAAACAGCAAGTATCATCATCATTTCTTCCACTGAGTACCATAACCTTCCTCGGGAGCAGTTCCTCGGCTCAAAGTCATTGATGCCCCCAGGGTGCCAGGTTAATTAACCACTGCCTGATATTTGGAATGGAGTCACCGGCTGCATGGTCTACTCTGTTACCATGGCAGGGGAACCTGGCTAGATACCAAGATTCTGCAGAACATGGGACTTGACACCAGAGACATATGGATCATCGCCAATTTATACTGGGGCAGCAGTCATGATTGAGGAAAACCTGTCAGAAGAAATAGGTATCAGAAGTGGCGTTCGACAAGGCTGTGTATTATCACCTCCATTCTTCAACATGTACTCAGATGCGATCCTCACAGAAGCTCTGGAAGAACCATCTACCATAGGTATCAGTATCTGTTAGTAGGGAACGTCCAAACAACCTCTGTTACTCAGAACGCTGTGTTGCTAGCAGACAATGCAGAGGACCTTCAGGTGTGGCTTGCAGCAGGAGAGAGTTGAAGATAAACATTAAGAAAAGTCAGTTCAGGGTCATCAGGAAACGGCAAGACTTCCGTGCGCAATCACTCTTGGTGATGAGACCATTGCTAAGTTTCACTAATATCAATACCAGTTACCTCAACATGTGTTGGGACTGTAGCCAAGAAATTCCGGTTTGCATCGAATTTGCAAGAACTATCTTTGTGCAGATGAGGAAATTGCTCACCAACTGCAACCTACAACAGAATCAAAGGCTCAGTTTGATCTGTGCCTACATCTTTCCCACATTACTGTATGGAATGGAAGGATGGACACTTACTCAGGCTCTTTGCAAGAGACTGGAGGCATTTGAAATATGGGTGGACAGATAGACACTTCGCATTTCATGGAAGGACAGAATCCAGAGTTCTGAGGTGTTAAATCAATTGGAAAGAAGACTGAAGTAATGTTGGCCATAAATCAATTGGAAAGAAGACTGAAGTAATGTTGGCCATCAAAAAGTGGAAACTGGAACTCCCAACTTGTCATACGAGGAAGAATAGGACGACGTAGGAGATCTGGCCAATGACAAACTCTGTGGCCAAAGAATCTCTTAACCAATGGTGTCCTTATTCTACATAACTGCATCCAAATTCAAGATATTCATGTTGTTCGCCAACCTCTGCTAGAAGATGGCGCATTAAGAGAACAGGACTCCAGTAACCTGACACTATTTCATACATGTGGCACTGATTCTTGTCTTGACATAGGGAATGGTAGTGCAGTCTGAGGTGGGTGATGCATATCCCCAGGTATTGAACTGAACCCTGCACATGTTGATCGTGCCATCTTTTTGATCTCCACGTTCCAGTACTCAGACATTTTCAGATTTAATTTCATCATCAAACTCTTCGAGACGCATCTTCCACTCCCTTACTCGCTGTCCGAGGTCCTTGCATGGTTAGTTAGCTAGCAGGACATTGTCAGCGTATCTCACGGATGTCATTTGTGATAGCATTCTTGCAGAGTATAAAGAGCAATGGGGACATGGCTGATCCTTGATGGATACCAACATTGATTTGGAAGATACCAGACATGATATGAATGTTATGCCAAATGTTTTTACCAGGAACCAAGAAAAATAACTTAACATTGATGCTTTCACGGCCCATAGATATAGACATGATAATTATGGGCTTTTGGGCTTATGCTGTGTGAAGAAAACAAAGTGAAACTCTTTACGTTTTGCAGAGAACTTTGCTCCGCGTCTTCGCCTGCTCACAAGGAAGACTTCTACTACAATTATGAGCGTTTGAATTTAAGAATGCATTACCGTTGGAGTTGTACAGGTACGCTCATTCATCATCAGGTGGGTCGCTGTATTCTGGTACAGCGCTCCAAGCAGGAGCTGACAACAACATTAGGCTTCAATTAAGAAGTTCTATCACACCTTGTGTACTTGAGAAGTAACATAGAGGACATAGGCGAATCAGCAACAAATGTTGTAGAAGAAATAAATAGAACAAAATAAAATGCAATGAAAGGCACCTGGATAGAATAGAACAGAGCTGAAGAATGGAAAGAAAGAATGTGGAGAAAACCAGAGGATGAATAATGATGTGAGAGGGTGGAGGAGGGGCATCACTGGTGTACATGCATATGAAAGTATGACACTTAACACACAAACAGCTTGGAATGAACCATCTGGTGATGACGAACTTACGAATTTGGAAAACACCAAAATAAAATAATATGGAAAGGACAGGGAAGAGAACTACCTACGTACATCTTTGATGGCTGGCAACCACGTATTAATTGATAGCCCGTGTTGCTGTTGAAATTGTTAGGACTTTTACGTATTTCCACAGCTTCCTGTATAATCTTAGACCTGTAGTGTTAAGTATGGGTGAGAACTTGAACATCTTGGAACACTGCATCATGACCCAACGATAGGGCGTGCTCAGCTATTGCTGACTTGTTTGGCTGGTTGAGACAGATATTTCTTTGGTGTTCATAGGTTTGACGGGTGCTGAAGCAATAGCCTCCTTCATAGTCACCCCATCTGTCTGTTTATAAAATTGCCCACCCCACAAGAAATAGCATGAAGCCGGATGCTAGCAAAATTGTCATCAATCTTTCCAAGAAATCCTTGGGTGAGAACTAAATGGCAGTTGTAGCTAAGAGACTTAATTTTGCTGTCGCTCCCTCTAAACTTCCCACTGAAGAGGTAATTGTCGCTCCCTCTAAAATTCCCACTGAAGAGGTAATTACTTCTGTTGAGGCAGCCATCCACAAATTACCCACGGATGAGGCTGAGGAAGTACGACGTGCCTGTTTTAACAAGAGGCGAGAGGAGAGTTCTGAAGGAACTTAAAGAAGACTGAACTGACACTGTGAAGCTCTTAATGCAGTCCTCAATTCCAAAAGAGGAGGCTAAATATCTGACTCCAGGGGACGCAGTGCCTCCTACATTATATGGACTTCCCAAACTCCATAGAGAAGGCATTCCCCTCATACCACTTGTTAGTGCTATAGGTTCTCCTACGTATGCTTCGGCTAAATATGTAAGCAAGTTGCTTCAGCCACACGTAGGATGTACTGAATCATACGTTAGGGACACTCTGTATTTCGTCAGTAAGTTGTCAACCATAACCCTTCAACCCAATGCACTTCTGGTGCGTTTTGATGTGGAGTCCTTGTTTACTTAAGTGCCGATTGACTTGGTTATGTCTCTCATTGAGCATCTGTTCCCTAAGGACACTGTTCACCACTGCAGGACTTCGAGCTATTTCTTCTGGGGTGGGCACTTTTACTAACAGACGGATGGGGTGGCTATGAGAAGTTCAATCTCACTGGTAGTGACTCCTTTATGGAGCATTTTCAGAAGGAGGCTATTTCTTCAGCACCTACCAAACCTAGGATTTGGTAGAGGTACGTTGATGACACATTTGTGGTTTGGACAGAAGGTCCTGAGAAACCTCCTGTATTTTTAAACCACGTATTCATGAACAAGACTTTGACTTTGACTTAGACTTAGAATGATATAGATGTTCATTCCCATAGGGAATCTGAAATATTTGTCCCGAATGAGTAAATTTATAATACCAATAGAAATGGTCCATTATTGGACATTATAAATTTTCCAGCTAACTCATTCCTAGTTGCCAGTGTTTCTCCCCCGTGTGCTAACCTATTGGGCTCATCAGTTGGTACCTAGCACACCTACCAAGACGCATGGCTAGTGCATACCTTGGAGGCCACTACATAGGCTACTTGGAGCCAGGCAGTGCCAATGCACTATGAGAGACTTTACATCGGTCTGTTTTCAGACCAGATTTGCTTTACGGGAGCAAAAGCTGGGTGGACTAAGGATATCTTATTCATAAGTTAGAAGTAACAGACATGAAAGTAGCAAGAATGATTGCTGGTACAAACAGTTGGGAACAATGGCAGGAGGGTACTCGGAATTAGGAGACGAAGGCTAATTTAGGAATGAACTCGATGGATGAAGCTGTATGCATAAACCGGCTTCGGTGATGGGTTCATGTGAGGCGAATGGAGGAGGATAGGTTACCTGGGAGAATAATGGACTCTGTTATGGAGGGTAAGAGAAGTAGAAGTAGACCAAGGCGACGGTGGTTAGACAGTTTCTAATGATTTAAAGATAAGAGGTACAGAACTAAATGAGGCCACAGCACTAGTTGGAAATAGAGGATTGTGGCGATGTTTAGTAAATTCACAGAGGCTCGCAGACTGAACGCTGAAGGGCATAACAGTCTATAATTATAATGTATGTGGGAAGACGGAGAAATTCCTGGCTGAAAGACTTGCGGCGGTGGTATGGACATACAAGTAACAAGTAACTAATCTCATTTTGTTCCGTATTGAAGATACAATAAGTAAACTCTTTCAAGATTAAAATTCTTGTGTCCACCTTTTCAATACAAATATTTGTATTCAATTCAATACAAATATTTTTATTGAAAAGGTGGACACAATAATTTTAATCTTGAAAGAGTTTACTTGGTATGGACATACGTCGATAGAAATCTTCTGTGTTGCCGTTTCACGTGTAATCATAATCAATTGCATCGCTGTCCTTCGGAGGGAGACGGCGTCATAAGAAGAAGAAGATGTATGTATAAATTATTATTATTGTTATACCATATATATTATTTTTCAGAGAATCTCTGCTTAGTCATTAATGCATGAAAATTTTTGATATGGAAAGTATGCAGGTGGTCTAGTTTCTGCATTAATTGTAGGTACTGTGGTTCCACTCAGAAGATTTTAAATGGTGTAAAACTGCAAGCTTGTTTGCTTGCTTCGTAGCCACCTGTGCCCTTGTCCATAACTGAAGAGCCTAGTGCTGTGAGAAAGAGACAGAGCATGAAAGCAGTCTGTCAACATCGCATCAAATGATCCTGTATCACAGTGCACAGACCGTTGTTACTCACCTGCTTCTTACATGCTTCTCACTCTAGTATCTTTAATCTGTAGGATGTGTCCAGTATCCTCAGTGGTTTGATGGTGAGATTTTACAAGGCGGTAGATTCTATTTGCACCCTCTGACATGTCCAGCAGGGTGAACAGTTCTCAATAGTGGGGGTACATTCTCTGGAACAGCATATTTGGCAGCTGATTTCAGTATTTTGTAGTAATGTTGATTTTCACTTCAGCTTATTAGTCCCAATCTTACAAGCCTGCTTCTTTGCTTCTACAACCAATTGGACATCCCTGTCCCACTACCAAGTCTGTTTATCAATGCACCGCTTTCCCTGCTTTGTCTGTCCAACGATTTCAGCTGATTAATACTCACAAGCCTGTGCACCGTAGTATATTGTGTTTGGACTGTGATTTCCTCGCACATGGACTCTACTGGAAGGTCATTGTTTACACTGAATGTGTTGAGCCTTGATACAAATTCATCCTCCTCCTGGTTGAGCTTCCACCACTTTATTCCCTCTGGGCCAGTTGTTTGGGGCGAATTGTTCTGATCTTACCAATTCACATATCTGGTTTGTGTTGTAGTGTACAGTATTCTTATCCAACAGGATTGCCTTGGCATTTACCACCAGTTTAAGGTTGTGTCTTTGCACCAGTCAGTAGTTTTATCTCTGCTGAGGAGTGGGAAGAAGTCTCAGAATTGGATCTGAAAGAGCAGCCATGTAGAAGAAAGATCAACTTTGGATGCCTAAGCAAAGACAGTTTTTTATATTACGATGATAATGATGATCGTATGACTTCACCTCCCATGTGTAGATATTTTGATGTGACGCAGTTTACGCTACCTGCATGTCAATTTCAACATTCTGTTTTACTCTACCAGATGGCAGAGGAACATATCTCTGCTGAGTGATCAGTAGCTGAGTTTTAATGAATTTTGTCGAATTAACACTAAATGTTGCGATAGATCTTTCACATGCAAACATCATACTATGTGGAGTGCCAGATGGACTTTATTCCACCCCTCAGAAATCAGACTCCCCTGCCGGGATTGAATACACATTCTTGGGATCTGAAGGCCGACACTCTACCACAGAGGGAGCTATCATGTTATAATTTGCTATGAAGAAAATCCTATAAAAATTAGCAACGTGTGTAAGAGACAATATTATATGTAGATATATTCAAAAAAGCAAGATTAATGTTCAGTGAACTTTTTTAAAAATTCCATTGGTAAAACCATAAAACTGTGTCATTAAATTTTCATGTGCCACTGATTAAGTTGTGTTTGGGAACCAAAATAATTTTTAAAAAATTGTAAGTTCTGTTCATCCAAATAGAAGAGAACACTCATGTGTGGTGGCAGAATAGGAATGAGGTGGAAGAGGGCAAGTGTTGTAAGGAGCGTTATTTAACTAATGAGGACAATATGAGGTTGTAATAAATTACGTATTAATCCCTCCCTGAGCAACTTCTCATAATTTGTGAAGTACATGCCCATTTGTGGCTGGATCTAAATTTCTCTTAAGCATTCGGTATAAAACTGCCCTCCCCACCAGTATGAATGATTATTCAGTTATCTTTCAAAACAGTTTTAAACAGGCCCTGCGGTAAATTGTCAGTCCATCCGTATGGTGTCGTGCAAGTTCAAATGCAAGTCTCTTCCATATAGACAGTTGGACGACACCAGTTCCCGCACATTTGGATGCTTTCCATTGGCACTGATACTGCTTTGCTCCTGGAATACTTTTCCAATATTCATGTCGTCTTCCATCTGAATCCTAGAATGCGAAGAATTTTACAGTGTATGCTAATACATCTGTACTGCATGGTAACATTACACAAAATAAAAACATAGGTTTTACAAAATACAGGGATAACTAAAGATGATACGAGCAGATTGGACAAATGTTGTGGAAGGTGTGGACAACCCTGCTGGGAAACATAAACTGGTGACATTTGAATGTGCTGAAATAAGATATTCAGATTCCTTGAAAAATGATTTATTAAAGGTAAAAAATCTAAAGTAGTGTAATGTTACTTCAACTTTGAATTAACTGTAAGTAAGTTAGAAACAAGGTAACTCTTAAAAATATCTAAGATATTATATGTAATGAAAATCAACCACAAATGTTTACTTGAAACACTCATTGGAACAAAAATTGAACACTCGTTAGATCAAAAATTTTAAGAAGATACAAATAATTTTACAATTTATGAAGTCGACATCTGTATGAAGGTGCTTGCAAGCACTTGACATCATGGTCCTGCCTTCAGAACTGCCGTGATGTTCCTTTCTCAAGAAAGCGCCATCTGGCTTAAAACCAAATATCAAATGGAATTTTAAAATTTAATAAGCTAAGGTTAAACATTTAGAAAACTGGTAATTTAAAATGAACATCAAGGAGATTCTCAAAACGTTACCATAAAACACTTTCACATAATGGATACTTGCCGTGTGGCAGGAGCATATCCAATAGGAGTCCTAAGGTGGAATTGAAGATCCCTTTATAGAGTGGGCTAGTCCCATTCTACTAGAAGTAAATAAAAGTACACGTAAGAATTCAATTTACGATTTACATTACAGCTTGCAAAACCTCGAGGTGGAATCCAGAATTCTTTTATTTCATTGGACTATCCTCAATCTACTGAAGTAAATAAAATGGATATTACAAAATTTTAAGTATACAATTGCATAGAGATCACAAGGTGGAATATAACATTCCATTTTACAGTGGGTTAGTCCCATACCACTGGCAACAGGTAAACAACAAGATAAAGAAAAATGAATATGAAGCTTAGATTACTGGTAATAGAGAAAGGTTTGTCTGATCTGAACTAAAATACCAATCGCAATAATGACAAGCACTACCTCAATAAAATTATTTTTAGGTTTGGGGAGAGTTTGGTCAAGGATTTCTAAATGTAGTATGTCTGTTTACTCAAGGAACATTCGTTCCCTCTTTTTGTGTGTTTACTTATAAGATATATTTTACTGTAATAATGTTTCATTCTTCCACATTATTTCGCTAAACTTTGATCTAACATGTATTGTACATTTCCCATGAACAGTATCGTAATTGGGTAAGAGGAGCTAATAATTACATGGTTTTGCCCCTCAGAGGTAATCTATCACTTCTTTCTTTTGGTCATCAACAATCATGGCTCAGTACGCTGATGATTCAGTTATGTACAGGGACATACTCTGCAGATTATTGTCTGTAGTTAAAGTCGAACTTGGACACTATAGTGATGTGGTGTTACCTCAACAGCCTTAACATTAATGTTGGCAAATGTAATTCATTAAATTAAATAGGTCTCGAAATCCAATAGAATGTATATATTCCGAGCAAGTGGCCCTGCAGTTAGGGTCATACAGCTGTGAACTCTCGTTCGGGAGATAATGGGTTCGAACCCCACTGTCAGCAGCTCTGAAGATGGTTTTCATGGTTTCCCCATTTTCACACCAGGAAAATGCTGGGGCTGTACCTTAATTAAGGCTATGGCTGCTTCCTTCCCACTGCTTGCCCTTTCCTATCCCATCATCGTCATAAAACCTATCTGTGTTCCGTGCGACATTAAAAAAAAAAGAATGTATATATAAAATTAATAGGGGAATCTCCCTCCTTGAAGTTGGCTACAAAATTTTCTCTGCATGCCTGTTGAAAAGTGTACCGGGTGGTACACCTCCACGCCGCTAATTCAAACCTTGCGCCAGTTGAAACTCCTCTACTGGAGGAAGTCTGAACTTTATCTACTGTGTTAATTTTCAAGTTTCTCAGAAGATGTCCCTACTTGTAAATTTTGAAGTTTCTGAACTGGGTCGTTTTCGATGTATTTTTGTTTTGCCTGTAGTAAGAAGTGTGGACATTCTCTTCCAGATGGCACTACTGAAGAACTACAATCGTGCACCCTAGTGCGAAGTGAAAGAACTATGTTTTTGGAGAAATTTTGTGTTCATAAGTTTGTTCTTTGTTAAATTTCTTTCAGTTATTGTTTAAGTTGGCAATATTAACCCTTTCTTTCCGCCAGTTTTGAATTTAACCAATAAGGAATTTCTGTAATTAATTTTCCACCAATAATGTGTTTCTTCTTCATCTTGTGTAGGGGTTTTCGTGATTAGCCAATAAAATTCTTGTGGGAGGGTGTTCTCATTCCTGAAACGCCTCGAACTTTCCACGAGAGTATATAAACTGCTGATTTTCGGGTCTCCGCGCCATTTCAGTAACATCTATCAGTGTGTAAAGTACGTAGCAGGGGGTGGGAAGCGCCTCTTTCTTCGGGCAGCAGTTCAGCCACCAGGTAATGGCCGTTTAATAACTTCTTTTCTTGCTAGCTCAGCAGTTTAACTCTCGGGGCAGGTCCGAAGCCTTTCTACCATGTAACTTTTCCCCTAAAATGTAAAGACACCTAGTATCAATTCTATCTTTTAAACTACATATTGGGATAGAGAGTGCTTAACCCTCTCGAGCTCCCACTCATATTGCGTTGAGGTGAACTTATTTTCTCAACCATTTCTTCCTTAATGTAATGTAAATTGTCTTCTTCTATAAGTCACCTCTCTAGTATGGGATTAGCCCTTGCAGTAACGGCCTAGTGCCAAGTAGGTTTTATATAAAGTGTATTAGGAGTGCAAGTACGCCTCCTCTCAAGTTGGTATTTTAGAGGCCATGTAATTGTCCTGTTTCTTTACTTAATAGGCCTCAGTAGGTTGGGTATTTTTACCCCTGTTTTCATGTCCTTGGAGGACAACTTGAAAGTGGAGTTTGGTGTGGCCTTTGATAGGCTCGAACTTAAGAGCAGGTTGCTCTCTCTAAAATTTTGTTTTCTGCGCGCCTCGAGGAGGCTTTACTGTGTAATTGGGAGCAAGTGCTTTTGGGCATGATAGGGGTCTTCTGCCCCTTTGTTGAATTCTATATATCGTAAGGTTGGGCTTATAGCTCAAGAATTGTGTCTGGCTCTCGGAGCCCAAATCCTGTAATCACTGTAATTGTACATTTTCGAATTGTGTTTCGGCTACTGAGTACCTGTTCTCTTTGTTATTTCTTAATCTTGAAAAGAAAATATAACCTTGTTAAATTTTATCTTAACTTTAATTTTGTATTTTGAGACCTGTTCACCCCCGCACCTTCTTTCACCTCTGCACATCCACTATACTCCGTAACAAAAAGAATACAAGAACAACTCAAGCATAAGATATGTGAATATCAAGCTGGGTTCCGCCCTCACAGATTGTGCACTGAACAGATCTTCAACCTCAAAACCGCTCTAAAATTCAGGGCCCTCGGAAACCTTCAAATCATCTGTACCTTCGTAGATTTCAAGAAGGCTTATGATCCAATTGATCATCAGTCTCTGTTCAGCATCCTGAAAGAACAGAGAATAGACTCCAAAATGCTAAACTTGACCAAACCGACCCTCACTGACACTAAATCAAGAGTGAAATTCATGAGAGAAATCTCAGATGAATTCCTGATAAAAACTGGTGTCCGGCAAGGAGATGGATTGTCACCCCTCCTAGATAAGGTGAGGGAATGGGAAAAAGAACTGAAAGCACAAAATAGCTGGACCCAGTAAACATTGGGACACAAATAAAAATAAGCTTGAAATTCCAGGCTTAGCCTTCATGGATGACCTGGCCCTTTTGTCCAGCGATGAAGTCACAGCGATAAACCAAGTTGATATTCTCCAAGAATGTGCCAGAAAGATCGGACTTCATATCTCCTTCCAAAAATCTGAATTCTTCTGTTCAAAACTAGACATCCATAATCTCAATACAAAATACGGACAAATCAAGAGAGTCCCTCACTTCAAATACCTGGATGAAATCCTTGAACTAACAGGACAAGGAATATAGCCCAAAACAACCGTGTCCAAAAACTCAGAAGAGCATGTGGGAGAACAAGAGAAATATTTTTTTTTATGTATGTCTCTCCACGTTAAGATAAAGCATTAACAATACTGTAATCAAACCTGAGGCTTTATATGCAGGGAAACTCTAATGATTCATAAAAAGGGCAAGCTGGAAAATTCCTAAAAGAGCGAAAAATAATGAGGAAAATTTTAGGACCAAGACACACGGAAGAAGGGTACTGCCTCCAAACCCGGAAATCCACAGAAGAATTATCTAATATTGCGGCAGACCTCAGGAAAAGAAGGCTATAATTTTATGGACATGTTAAAAGGCTTCCAGAAACCAGACTAACCCACCAAGTTCTTGAAAGAGTTGATAAAATGAAGAATTTCCCTTGGATACAACAAACAAAAGCGGACATGAAGAACGCACAAATTCAACTTGAAATTCTAAATCGAAATATATGTAGAAAGAAAATTTACAAGTGGGAAGTTTCTCCATAGAATGAAGTACCAAAAAGAGCAAGTACCAAGTGGACGGAAGAAAGGAAAAGGATCTTTAGTCAACAGATGAAAGCACCCTGGATCCTCCGCATACAAAATCGTAAATCAAGCTTTCTGTGTTCCGAAAGGGGCCATTCACGCATAATAATAATAATAATAATAATAATAATAATAATAATAAAATTAATAATGTGCATATTGAGCAAGTTAAAACCATGTATTTTCTAGGAATAACAATTTCTGATAAACTAAAATGGAATGCACAAAATGAGGAAGTGAGATGCAAAGCTGTCAGAGTGCTTGATTTTATACACAGAAGCTTCCATGGTTTCAAGTCAAATGCCACAAGTTAATAAAGTAGGAGTACACTTTAAAGAAAGTACATGAAAAATTACTTTAAAGTGTATTGAATGGGTGGACCCGTTCCTACTTTATTAAGTCATTGTCATTAAGCATCAAAATAAAATTTATCACATATGACAAGTTGAATGCTATATGGACTACGTACCTGACACTGATAAGACCTATACTTGCCTACGATCTATCTGCCTGCCAGCCTACTACTGTTGCTAATCTTCATAAATTAGAAGGAATCCAACGTCGCACTGAACATTTAACAAGAACAGCTGTCAGCCTTTCCCACTGCCAATCACCTTGTTTTATAAATAAACAGATGGTACCTTCTTGCACAAGTCCCTCACAGGGGCCATTTACCTTTCACCATTCCCTCGACTGCCCTTATTGTACAGCTCCATCTGCAAGGGCAGAGGGGTGGTCTTATAACCTCCTTTGCACAAACCAAGTCTTTCAAACTAGGTTGTTTTTTGCTTGTTCATTGCAGCTTTGGCCTTCCTGCCAACATTAAATGAAAAAATGTTAATGTGGTTAAATGTTATGCCAGGAAGTACATGCAATGAGAAAATGTGTAAATGTGAAAGGATGTGTAAATGAGAAATATCAATAAATTACACTTTATGTCAAAAATAAGGTTCCTAGAAGGAAACCTTAATTTAATTTTGATTGCAAATGTTAAAAACATTTAAGCACTTCAAACTTTTTCAATCGTGAAATTACAAGCGTTTCACCTCAGTGTAGCGGTGAGCTATGAGTGTTTTTAAATTACACTTTGTTAATTAACCTGTGAATAGTGCATATGTTTGTTTTAGTTTTGTTGATCATTTCAGCAGGTCAGGGGTACACTGTGTGTAACGGGCCTGTCCTTTTCCCCTGGCCTTCCATAGACTCGATAAAGGTTTCATGATAAATTACTAATGTATGAATGGTGGTTCTCATTACTTACTGTCCCAGAAAATAAAACATAATGGAATATCATTTTTATTCATATCTATTAGTAGTGATTTTTATTTTCTTCTTTTGTTTATTCAGTACATCATCAACTTGTGCAAGTACTGAACCAGCAAGAAGGTCGTAAAATGTGCACGGCAATAACAGATGAAATGCATCTTTCTTATGAAGATATTGTTAAACTGAAAGAATGTGAAGATGTAATCATTATTGATGTCAGAAACCCAAACGAATTGGAAGAAAGTGGAAAAATTGAAGGCAGCATCAATATACCATGTAAGTACTCATCAGATTTTTTGTGTCTTTGGTTCATGTAATCTAATAGCTTATATGCAGAGTAGAGAATTTTGTTTCTGAAATCAATAAACCTTTCCTTCATAGCAAGAGCATGAGTACATTAATGTAGACTGAGCGAGTTGGCCATGCAGTTAGGGGCGCACAGCTGTGAGCTTGCATTCGAGAGATAGTGGGTTCGAACCCCACTGTCGGCAGCCTTGAAGATGGTTTTCCATGGTTTCCCGTTTTCACACCAGGCAAATGCTGGGGCTGTACTTTAATAATTAAGGCCATGGCCGCTTCCTTCCCACTCCTTGCCCTTTCCTGGCCCGTCGTCGCCATAAGACCTATCTATGTCGGTGCAACGTAAAGCAAATTGTAAATAAAAAATAAAAAAACATTAATGTAGTTCATTTTTATTCCCAGCATGCTATAACTCAATTATTATTTTCAGTTAGTAATTAAATGTATTTATTCCGAAAGAATGATTTTATGGTAGTTAGAGGGCATACTAACTGATGTACCCGTGCTTCGCGACGGAATTCTACATTGTATACAGAATTCTAGGTTAGGTAGTGTACACGTTGTGAGCAAGATTGTATTAAATTGCATAGCACTTAATGTTACCTTATAAACGCGACAGGGGAGTCACCAACATCTTTTTTCATATGAAGACTGGGTTAGAGAATTTTCATTGTTATGGTAGGCCATTGCCTACCATCAGTCACCATCAGGTTGGGGAGTTTTCATTATAATGGCAGACACTCACTCTCCACTTGCCTTTTTGCGTCCTCAGAAGGACTGTTTAGTAGTTTTCCCAACTGAAATTTACATAGGTCATTACAATGACGTCAGTAAGAATGGCGCATTTAAAAGCAATGCTTTCGTATGAAATACTCCATCAAATGAAAAACCACATTTTCTCATTTTTCACGTACAGTACTACGCTGCCAATCTAACAGTCCAAAGTTCCAGAGCTGGAATGACCGAGCTGCAGACAGCCATGATCCATGAACACACTTCGTCTTATTTTGGCCGGGTGGAGGTGTCGGATAGTGGAGACACCCAGGGCAAAAGCTATTCTCTTTTACTAATCTGTTTCCTAGGAGTACCCGATGAGTAGGGAAATCTCCGTTCACTACACAGGCGGCGGAAAAATCTATCTGACTTGGAGGTAAATTTTTCCTTCAAGCCAGAGGAGAAACCCCCTCTTTACTGCTAATTTGGTATAAAATGAATGTAGAATTAAATTGAAGTGAAGAGGCAGAAGCTTTTCTTAAGAAACGGCTCTTTTCAGGTTTGAATTTTGAGTTATTTAGTGAATTGTGGTGCTATGATTTGGAATAAGCCTAAATTGTACTTCTAGACCAAGCCATACTACTACTACTACTACTACTACTACTACTAAGTGAGCCTCTGCCTTAAGTATGCACACTGCTCATTCAAACCAGCGCGTCAGAGTAGGGATCGAATAGCTGGAATACTTTCTGTTACGGCAGCTATTTCCCCGCCAATATTCAGTCGGGCTGTTATACTCGGTACGCAGCAGTAATCCCATCTATCGGAGTTGAGCGGCAGCATGAGAGACAAAGAACATCACAACAAACAATGGTCAATGTAATGTTATTGTTGATCAATGTTATGCACTTTCAATATTGTAGGCCTTCACATTTAGTTTTCTTCCGACTCTGAAATACCACTCTTATCATAGTCAGTACGGTAAAATTGAATAAAACATAAATGATCAGAAATTGTATTCTTTATAACTTTTGTTATGTAGTACTTTTCGATAGGACCAATAACATAGGTATTTAAAAATTAAATTTTAGGCGCCTTCCCCTAAACTACAATTTCATCCAGGGTGAATAAAATTGTTTATAACTTAGATTGTAGTTTCTTATTCTCCGACTCTACATACCGACTTTCATTAAATTCCGTTAACCCATTTCCTCGTGGCTCGGTGTTGATATGGACTTGGCAACAAAAATACAAATTCATGAATACCTGTGTTATCAAAGCCAGTACGGTAACTATGTATGACGTAAATGATCAAAAATTTAATTCTATATAACTTTCATTATGTAGTATTTATCGATAGGACCACTAATATTATAAATATTAGAGAATTAATTTTTAAGCCTTCCCCTAAACTACCATTTCACTCAGCGTGAGTAAAATTATTTATAGTTTAGATTGTAGTGGCTCATCCCCTGACTTCACATACAGATTTTCATTAAATTCTCTTCAGCCGTTTTCTCGTGATGCGTGTTCATACATACATACATACATACATACATACATACATACATACATACATACATACAGACAGACAGACAGACAGACAGAATTACGGAAAAGTAAAAAGTGCATTTCCTTGTTACTATGGACATGACCGATACAGAAATACCATTCTTTTCAAATTCTGAGCAATGTACAGACAAAACTCTTTATATATATTTCCATACCCTTCTGTGGTTTTTCGAAGGTCTGATACCCCACATGATTTTGTGAGCTGTTTTTTCTATCGTTCACCATGTGGGATTTCTTGGCTTTCTTCCACCTATTTCCTCCAGGGTTGGAACACGATCGTGTTTTGAGGCTTCAGTTTCCACGTTATGCCTAATTACTCTTTGAATGTTTAACTACCTTCAAATTTAAAGATATAAGCTGCGATCTTGACCATGTCTTTTGACAGTCGTATTTCTCTGTGTTTGTGATATCGCTTGTTTATAGTATATATACTACTATTGCCTTGGATAAATAGTACACCATTTAATAAACCATTTTTTTGGAACTTTAAAAATTTTATCCAAGAAGAAGATCAAGTTTTAATCTCAGACTACATTATTTTAGTATGACCATAGATAGTACTCCATTGACATTTTATCATGAGTTTATCAAATGTAGCCGGCCCTGTGGTGTAGGGGTAGCGTGCGTGCCTCTTACCCGGAGGCCCCGGGTTCGATTTCCGGCCAGGCCAGGGATTTTTACCTGAACCTGACGGCTGGTTCGAGGTCCACTCAGCCTACGTGATTAGAATTGAGGAGCTATCTGACGGTGAGGTAGCGGCCCCGGTCTAGAAAGTCAAGAATAACGGCCGAGAGGATTCGTCGTGCTGACCACACGACACCTCGTAATCTGCAGGCCTTGGGCTGAGCAGCAGTCGCTTGGTAGGCCCACGCCCTTTAATGGCTGCAGTGCCATGGGGGGATTGTTTATCAAATGTAATCCATTTCACAATATATGTACCAAGGCTAATTTTCTAGCTACTTTCTTAGGATTTAAGTATAATATTTTAAGTTTGTATTCAAGGCTGAAGATGCCCTTAAATAGGGCAAAACATATCCCAAAAGTGATAAATGATTATATGTATTTGTAACCACATATAAGTAGACAAAAATTATTGAATATGTGGTTTAATAAATACTTTCATTGGATTTTAAGTTACAGCAACTTTCAATACGGATAAAACATGAGGTTTATGACATTTAATAGTTCACCATACCACCAAAAGTGAATTTAGGTGAACGAATAAAACAGTTCTCACAGGACGAAATGAAGAGATCTGGAAAAGTAATGCTCTGTAGCATTTGCAATAAAAGAATACCATGGGAAACTTCTGATGGCATAAAAAAACACATTTCCAGCTGCCACCACATGGAAGCAGCAAAGACATGCAAGAGGCTGCCAACAGTGTTTGAGGTGGCTGAATGTTCAAAAGGAACGAAGGTACGTAACATTCAATTGTTACATTCTTGCGAATACGTTTATTTCATTGTGGGTGACGTAATAACCGTGGTCTGTTACCCGCTAACTTTGACGGCAGAGTGGATTAGGGGTTGTAGGCGGTTATCTTTGCAAAATATCTTAGGTAGAGATTGCGCACCATTTCTCCCCTCAAGTAGTTGTCAGATAGAAAGTGACTGCTTATTTATGCATTGGGAAGCCCAATACACGGTATCGGGTGTATAATGAATGCAATATCGGTCGCTTATTGTATGTGTATTTTGTTGCATTCTGACAAAGTATCATATAACAGAGATCCATCACTTGTGTGTTAAAACTTCACTCAAAAGATGCATCTGCAGTGCACAATACAGTTGCTTTAAAGAGGAGGTTTTTTCCTACAAAGCTGTTCTTAAAATGTGCATTTTATCAGAAATTAATGAAAAATGGGTAAAGCATTGTAAACACTTCCTTCAAGGAGTCAGTACTTGTTCCCTATCCACTCCTTAAATTACATGGCTTGCCTGCTTCTTCCAGCAAGTCGGTGCTTTTTCTATATCAGACATTAGAGATTAACTTCTTTGCCTGGGGTCCTAAGTCAACTTAAAGACATACTATGACAAGATCATAACCATAACTTGTTATTATGTGTATTTTAATGGTACAATTATTCCTGCAACATTGTCTTTGTCTGGTATACATGTTTTAGTTATCACATAATCTGTTTAATTTTATTTGGCTGAAGATGGCCACAAGTGGCTGAAACTAGTCCCAACACTGATGTAATAATATTGTTTACTTGATATATTGTATTGAAAAGGTGGAGGACCCTCTTGTCAATTTATTTCTTTTAATTGCACTTCATTGCAGAACAAAAATGAAATTTATAGCTTATAAATGAAAGAATGTGTGTCGTCCCTGAACAAATTACAGTAGAAGTCCGTTATAGCGAGAATTCATAACGACGAAAAATTTACTCGCTATAACGGATTGTCGTTATATCCGATTCTTGTATAAAAGTTGGAAAAACCCCCATGCACATTAAAATTGGTATGAAACGGCAATCACTTTGTTCAAAACTTGCGTTTCCGCAGATGATATCCACACTACGGCTTACTTGTTTATTTTTCGTAATCATATACTACGTGAAAGTGTGTGTTTAATTTCGTTCTGAAAAAAATATAGTACCGTATTTCTTCGAATCCAAGATGAACCCTACATTTTCCTTCAAAAAATTTAAATCAGGCTCTAAAACAACTTTGTAAAACCATATGAATGTCTTGTTGTACAGTAGGCCTACATATTTTTAGACGCCGAACATTTGATTTTAGTTATGTCGTATTATATATATAATTCGCTGGACCCATCAAGGACCACGTTAAGTCTTGTTGCATTTGACACTGAACTTGGCCTTCTTTAGAGCCCAAATTTTCCCTCATTCTTTGTGAGTGGGCCTGCTTACGCTCCTCTGTCCAAGGGGCACCGTGTCTTCTCTTCGGTTGCTCGCCTCGGTTTAGCCCGTTCATCAATATTTTCTTGCGGAAGAGATCTCTGTTAAGGGCGTCTTCAGCTGAGATATGTAGCATTTGCAGGTCTTCTTTGGTATTTCTAAACCAGGGAATTGTGGTTTTGGGGTTTGAATCAAAAAAGTGAAAGATTTCTTTAGTTTACTTTCTTCTGTCCATTCTTTTCAGATGACCGTAAAATCGTGCCCGTCTTTTTCTGATTGTGTCGGTAATTTTCTCTATTTTGCTGTAGACTTCCTTGTTGGATCTCTTTTGATGGATTCCATTTCTGTACTTTGATCCCAAGATTCCTCTCACAATTTTGCGTTCTCTTTTCTCCAGTTCTTCAAGGAGTCCTTTGTTGGCATTTAGAGACAGGGTTTCGGCTGCATATAGAACTACTGGCTTCAGAACTGTTTCATAGTGACGAATCTTGGTGTTTTGGGAAAGGCATTTTTTGTTGTAGATTGTGCGGGATGTTTGGTAGGCTATTTCCAGTTTGCGTACTCTCTCCTGAAGTGCTTCTTTGTCCAGTCCATTTTTCATGATGATCTCACCCAGGTATTTGAATTTGTCTACTCGGGTGATGTCCCCGTATTTTGTATGGAGTTTTGGTGGAGTCTCTTCGATGTTAGTCATTACTTCTGTTTTCTCAAACGATATCTGCAAACCAGTTTGTTTGGCAATTTCCTTTAAAATTTTAACTTGAGCTCTAGCGGTTTCTAAGTCGTTCGAGAGAACAGCAATATCATCGGCAAATGCTAAGCAGTCTGTTGCGATCCCCTTGGATTCAGTTCCTATTCTCAATGGACTGTAGTTGGTTTCCTGTAATCTCACCCGCCAGGTTCTGATGATCTTTTCAAGAATACAGTTGAAGAGTATCGGGGATAGCCCATCACCTTGTCGGACTCCTGTTTTGATGTCAAAGGAATGCGAGAGACATCCGTGGAACTTCACCTTGGATTTTGTATCGGTCAGGGTGGTTCTAACTAATGCCAGCAGTTTCAAATCAACTCCAAATTCATTTAAGATGTTTAGCAGGACTTCCCGGTCAATGGAGTCGTACGCTTTCTTAAAGTCCACAAAGACGGACACATACTGCTTGGACCTTAGTGTACAATATCTGATGATCGTTTTGAGATTTTGGATCTGTTCAGCTGTTGAGCGACCTTTTCTGAACCCTCCTTGGTATTCACCTATTTGATGTTCGACTTGTGCTTCCAAACGCTCCAGGATGGCAAGTGATAGAATTTTGTAAGTCACGGGTAGCAAAGATATTCCTCTGTAGTTGTTGATGTTCTTCATGCTGCCTTTTTTGTGTAATGGATGGATCAAAGCTATTTTCCAATCTTCGGGTAGGGTCTCCTTGTTCCAAATTTCTTCTATTTGCTTTTGCAAGATATCAAGTGATTCCTCTGGGGCATATTTCCATAGTTCTGCTACTACTGAGTCTTCCCCCGGCGCTTTGTTATTTTTGAGACGGGCAATGTGGCGCTTTATTTCATCTCTGTTAAAAATTAAATAACTGGAAAGGAGGTTCAACCTATTCAATACTCAAAAGAAAGAAACGTAGCAATCACATTTCTATTTAAATGGGACCGGTTTCGACCTTAGTCTAGGTCATCATCAGCCATAAAAAACATGTAAAATGTTTATGAATGTTGGAGGTCAGTTTTTCACTCTGTTAGGCACAAAGACACGACATCACATTCTGTTCTGCACAAAGTCACAACATTAATAATCAACTTGCGAAGATCAAAAAGGCTTGAATTCGCAGACGAACAGATCTGTAGAAGAAAGCCGCCAGCTCCCGGTGACTACGCGGCACACTCAAGGTCACGCGCTGCGGCCAAACACCAAAGTAGAGTGGAGAAATTTCGAAGGTCCAGAACCTGTCACGGCTGCGGGAAGCCAAGTACGTATATAAAAATATACGATGCCAATTCGTATAACCGAATGAGCACCCGTACTCCAGCTAAGATCTTGGTAAACAGTTGACTTGAAAAAACAATTGTAGAGAGAAGAAAAAAATGTAGTAAAAAGCGCAATATCGGAAAACAAATGAAAACTTATATGCACAATAAAACCAACCAACTGCTTTTTCCACCTTCACTTTTACTCAGGATGCTTATAAAATAACTAATATCTTTAAAAAACATAATATGAAAATTTCTTTTAGAACTAACAATAGAAGTCTTGATATCTTACACAACTCTAAATCTCTAAATAAGTCTAATGCCTTTTCTAAATCTGGTGTATACAGATTTAAATGCAACAACTGCAGTTCCTCCTACGTCGGACAAACTGGCCGCAACTTCAATATCAGGTACTCTGAACATGTCAACGCCATTAAATACAACAGATTCTCTGCCATAGGACAGCACATACAAGACTCCAAACATAGTTTCACCAGTATTGACAATGACATAAACATACTAAAAATCATTAACAAAGGCCCCCTCTTAAACATTACTGAAAATTGCTTTATCCACCTTGACCAGTACTTCAACCCTAATTTCAATTTAAACGACATTTCTGAAAAACCCAATATCCTTTTTGATTTCCTAATTCTTCTTCTCAAAAATTCCAAATTCCAAAACCCCAATTCTATTTTCCATGTCTTACATAGTTCCCACCCACATTTTCTACCTCCAATAACCCACCCTCCTAACCCACCTTAAACTACCCCTCCTTCATTTCCCTATCTTATCTTTCCTCATTACCATCTAACTTCAATTTCTTTTATTCTTTCTCTTATTTCACTATCACTCTTCCTCGTTTAATTTATTCTCCTCTTTCAAAAAAAAAAAAAAAATTTTTGTCTTGCGCCAACTTCGACTACTTCAATCATAACCTAAAAATTTTTTTTTTTTTTTTTAAATAGCGCACTGTGCATATAAGTTTTCATTTGTTTTCCGATATTGCGCTTTTTACTACATTTTTTTCTTCTCTCTACAATTGTTTTTTCAAGTCAACTGTTTACCAAGATCTTAGCTGGAGTACGGGTGCTCATTCGGTTATACTAATTGGCATCGTATATTTTTATATACGTACTTGGCTTCCCGCAGCCATGACAGGTTCTGGACCTTCGAAATTTCTCCACTCTACTTTGGTGTTTGGCCGCAGCGCGTGACCTTGAGTGTGCCGCGTAGTCACCGGGAGCTGGCGGCTTTCTTCTACAGATCTGTTCGTCTGCGAATTCAAGCCTTTTTGATCTTCGCAAGTTGATTATTAATGTTGTGACTTTGTGCAGAACAGAATGTGATGTCGTGTCTTTGTGCCTAACAGAGTGAAAAACTGACCTCCAACATTCATAAACATTTTACATGTTTTTTATGGCTGATGATGACCTAGACTAAGGTCGAAACCGGTCCCATTTAAATAGAAATGTGATTGCTACGTTTCTTTCTTTTGAGTATTGAATAGGTTGAACCTCCTTTCCAGTTATTTAATTTTTAACATCAATAATTTCAATACGGAACAATGAAATTTTTATCTTTATTTCATCTCTGTCGGGTGGTCTGGAATCTGGGTACCTGAGTAAGGATTCCTTGGTCTCAATGGCGCTTTGCGGTTGAGAGCAATTAAGTAAATTCTTGAAGTAATCTGCCAGAATGCTGCAATTTTCTTCATTTGACGTCGCCAGTGTGCTGTCCTCTCGCTCAAAGCATAGAGATGGTGGTTTATAGCCAGTGAGTTTGCGTTTGAAGGCTCTGTAGTACTCTCTGCTTTCATTCATCCTAAAGTTTTGTTCTATCTTTTCAATGAGAGATTTTTCGTATTTACGTTTCTCAGTTCTGAACACCCTAGCTGCTTGGGCACGTTGGGTTTTTTTAGGTTTCCCAATCCTTTTCTGATTTCGTGGAGTAGTACTGTTTCCATGCATTGAGTCTTTCTTGGAGGACTGATTCGCAGGTACGATTCCATCAGGCATGCTTTTTGCTTCTCTTGATTTCTGCAACGTCTTTGGCGGCCTCAACAAGGAGACTTTTGGCGTTGTTAAAGTCACAGTCATTTGGTCTAGCCTTCTCCTGGAACTCCTCGACCCTTTGCCGAAGTTTATCATTGTCGAAGCGTGTGATCTGTTTGGTTGTCTTCCTTGTGTTTGCGGGAATTGGTTTGAATTTGATAAGAGACATATAATGATCTGAGGCCACATTGATGCCTTTCTTTACCTTGACATTCATAATCTCAAGGCTGTTTCTCCTGGAGATTGCAGCATGATCAATTTGGAACTCTCCGTGAGCTTGGACGGGAGAATGCCAAGTCATTTACTTTCTGGGTAGATGGCGAAAGTGGGTCGACATGACCTGCAGGTTGTGATTTTCGCAAATGGACACCAGTCTTTTGCCGTTGGGATTGGTTTCTTTTGTGAGCAGGGTAATTGCCTATAACTTTCTTGTACTTCTGTTCACGACCTAGTTGGGCATTGAAGTCACCCAAAAGAAGCTTGACATGGTGTTTGGGGATTTTGTTTAATTTTTCATCCAGTAGGTCCCAAAAATTATCAACTTCGTCTGGATCAGACTTGTTCTTATCGTTTGTAGGAGCATGTGCGTTAACTAGGGCGTAGGTTTTGTTTGCGCATTTAATTGTGAGTATAGACAATCTGTCATTCACAGGTTCGAAATTTGCAACCGATTTAAGGATCTTGGTTCTAACAGCAAACACGGTTCCAAGCATCACAGCTCCGTTGAGGATTGCTCTTTGCGCTTTGCTCTTGAAAAATCGGTAGCCTTCGGATTAAAAAATCTCTTCATCTGGTACCTTCTTTTCTGTAGGGCCATTATGGATATCTGATTTTCGTGAAGAGCTTTGGTGAGGGTTTTCAGCTTGCCAGTTTGTGTAAGTGAATTTATGTTGAAAGTTGCTAGAAAGGTTTTAGATTTTGGCCTGAGTTTTTGACTCTTCGGGGTACTATTATTTATAAATTTCATTTTCCGTATTGACAGATTCAAAGTATAGATAAGAAATGTGTTTTTCCACCATTCAATACACAATTTATTTTAATAGATTAAACTAGTACCGGTTTCGGCTCTTTAACGGCCATCATCAGCTAGTATATGATTTGTTTTAGCCATTAGACAATTCACAAGATGCCTAATACAATAACAACTTGTGAATTGTCTAATGGCTAAAACAAATCATATACTAGCTGATGATGGCCGTTAAAGAGCCGAAACCGGTACTAGTTTAATCTATTAAAATAAATTGTGTATTGAATGGTGGAAAAACACATTTCTTATCTATACTCTTCGGGGTACACCGAGGCGCTCCGACTCGTCTCTTGCATGATGTCGAGTCTCCCCCAGAATCTGAACGATACTCGTGCGCCGTGGCGTTCACGACGAGGGATTTATCCGAAAATTTACCCCCTGGGGTATGTTTCTTGAAATGTTGTGCCATCATGCTTTTTGACTTTGCTTTAGACGGGTACCCATCCTTTTACAACTAGGGTTGTTAGCCCTAGAGTTTGCCTCGAGATGTTTTCTGGCTTCTGGTCATTTACCAGTCTTTGCCGTAACCCTGGCAAGGGACCAGTTTTTTTTTTTTCACGGTGGTATTTTATTTCCCTACTACCCTCTGACTCTGCTGGCGGCAGAGCCAGCGAGCTTCCCCAATTCCAATGGGACGCGCCCGATGGAGGTAACCGGTAAATCCCCACACGGGCATGTCGTATTTCTTTTTTTTTTTTTTTTTTTTTTTTTTTTTTTTTTTTTTTTTTTTTTTTTTTGCGGCTGCACAATTATTCTTTATTTCCGCGGGTTTAATGACCATTAACTTAGCATTGTCATCAACCCTTGAAACTTTGCCGGCAATACCTATTCCGAATTCTCCGAATCCAAGAATAACCCCACTTTTTCCTTCAAAAAATACGCATGTAGGGAAATAACCTCCTTGCGAAAAATTTACGTGTAAATAGCATTTCCGAAATTTAACTAGACGCAAGAAGATATGAAATATCCTCTGAAATCAGTTCTGTGCGCGTGTGAAGAGAAGCAGCATGGTTACCGTGGTAGTTGCCAGTGGTATACATTAACTTTCTGCAAATACAGTAGAGACAACCCTTGAGTCTGCCATGTCTTGATGTGTATCACATTCTTACTTAATTTCCGTATATAACATTAAAATTACTTCAGTCTTTATTTTTAACGACCTAACAACTGTTATCAGCCACGTTATTTACGCATCTACAATACGACGATCCATCAGGAAATTATTCTTGCTGTCTATAAAACTCTTACTTTTATTCAGCGTCAGATATAACCGGCTACTGCTACAAGCACGTCTCGATTGCCGGGTTCGGCCAAATTCAGCGGGTAGCGATGTATAGGCCTAATCGCGGACGTTGAAAGTCACCGAAGGAGTTTATTGTGACACGGTGTGGCCATTCTGCCCTTGCGTTTATCGTGCACATATTTCACAATTTTAATCTTAGACTTCTTTAAAGCGTCTTTGTTGCGGACCACTGAATGAATTTTTTGTACAGTACGAATTTTTAGCTCTTTTGTCTTTACGCTAACGCCAAATATTGGCTATGCCGTATTTTCTTGCGGCTGCACAATTATTCTACATTTCCGGGAGTTTAATAACCATTAACTTAAAATTGGCATCATAATATCGACTAGAACCCGTTGAAAATTTGCCGGCAATACCTTTTCCACGTAACTTTACAATACGACTAGGCCTATCCATCACGAAAATATTCCTGTTGTCTTTAAAACTTAATTTTACTAAGCGTCAAGTACAATAGAAGCGTTATAACTCTGCCAATGAGTAGCCATGGCTTTTCTAAGAATTCGAAGGGTCGCATGTTTTGATGCCATTCTGCAGATTTGAGAAACACACAGGCACTGTACAACCGGTTGTCGCGGATAGCGTTGTATAGTAAAGAGGCGGTCGTTTGTCAACGAGTTCTGTGCGCGTGTGAAGAGAAGCAGCATGGTTACCGTGGTAGTTGCCAGTGGTATACATTAACTTTCTGCAAATACAGTAGAGACAACCCTTGAGTTTTCGCATGAGATTCTGAGAAAAAAGTCTTGGATTCAGAAAAATACGGTATCGCTCCAGAGACTTCTGTGGCAAACCAAAAATTTACATTTAAATAGCATTTCCGAAATTTAACTAGATGGGAGAAGATATGAAATATCCTCTGAAATCAGTGATGTACTCTGCCATATCTCGAGGTGTATCACATTCTTTCTTATTTCCGTATATAACATTAAAATTAAGATATCATTTACTTCAGTCTTTATTTTTAATGAGTTGACAACTGCTATCGGCCACGTTATTTATGCAGTTATTACGAAAACATGTTAACCTCTTTCATTTCGAATTTTCTTTAGAGAACAGCAGTCGACGGGTGTTAATAATCAACTCCAACATCGCCTTTGAATGTCAACGAGAGAGCTCGCAAATGCACAAAGTGAGAAAACTATACTGTACCGAAGATGATCGATCGCATTTTGTTGCAAACTTTTCAGTTTTCTTATTCAAACAGCGTCACGTATCCTAACTGTACTATACGTATGATGAAAGCACACTTCAAGCGCCAGTAGAGAAATGATAACCTTCTCGCTATACATTTTCATAATAGCCTTTCCGTAATTTAACCAGACGCGACAAAATATAAACTAACATCTGAAATCAATTAAGCACTCTGCCATATCTCGAGGTGTATCCCATTCTTACTTAATTACAGTATTTAGCCTCAAAATTAAGTGGTTGTTTAGTCAGCCTTAATTTTTAACGAGTTAACCGTTATCGGACATGTTATTTACGCATTTATTACAAAAATATGTTCTCTTTCATTTCAAATTCTTTACAGAACAGCTATCGACGGGTATTACTAATGAACTCCGACATCGTCTTCGAATGTCGATGAGAGAACTCGCTAGTGCACATAGCGAGGAAACGATGCCGGAAGTAATCGAACGCATGCAGTATCATCGCTGGGGTGCATAAATATCGGTAACGGAAAAATCGCGCGTGCTTAATCGCTCGTAATAACGGTTGCGTCAGTGATATGGTTCTCGCTGTAACCGAAGTACGATACACAGTTTAATATAGGAATTTTGAAGGTGCTGAAAAAGTCGTCGCTATAACGGAGTTCTCGTTATATGCCGTATTCGCTATAGCGGACTTCTACTGTAGTTGTTTCAGTTAAGCAAACATTTATTCATGCCAGAAAAAACTGCACACCTTCCAACAGTTCCTGCTGGGGCCAGGATGTTTCCAATTCCTGTTGCCACAAGGTGGAATTCCTAGCTTGAAGCAGTTGAGTGGCTGGCAGATAACTGGGCCATTCTTTGCAAGTTCTTTCAATCTAGTAATGGAAAAGAATCATTCACCATGGCATCTTCACATCTACAGAACATAACTGAATCAGAGTTACAAGTGCTTTATGTGCAAGCTCTTTTCGTTAAATCTGTAGCATCGGTAATGAAACCTCTGTTGCTCAGACTGGTGACAAATTCCAAACCAGTTGCTGTAGTAATATATCCCAAACTACAGAATTTGAAGAAGCATTTACAAGTGGTTGCTGCAGGAATTTCCAGCAACAGAGTTGAGGAAGAGCTGGATGCCCTGAAAGATAATCTTGTGAGCAGAGCGATGGAAGAAATAAAGAGATGGCAGGCCATATGCATGCAAAGTTGGACAACCTGATGTTGGGGGACCCGGCCCGTACATTTTTGGAGTCAGTGTCTGAGCTCTTCTACAAGCAGAATGTGTCACATTCTGCAGCAGGAGACGAATTGAAGGCTCTATTCAGCAAAATCCCATCACTGAATGGTGTTCCCAATGAAGTAGTGCTCGCATATAGGGATCTTCAAGATATTCTGTAGAAGAACACGGAAATATCGGAAGACTCTCTTCAGGCAAAGCGTGACGATCATCAACCCTTGATGGTTCATTCAGGACACTATGGGTTCTAGAGTCAAACGTAAATTGTGAAAGATGCTTTTCAAACTTTTCTTGTGTGTAGACCGATTTAAGAACTAATCTCACAATGACATGTTTGGAATTACTGTCATCCTACAATATTGAATGTAAAGCATGTGAAGGAAGCAGGGAGGTAAAGTTTGTAAATACCTTTTTTGTCTTTAATGTTTGCAATTTCTGTCTTTTATAGTGATAATTTTTCAGTTACAGTATAAATATTTGAAAATTCTGTCTGGTTTTTATTTCCATAAGATACACATTGTGTTTGAGTCCTCCATGCCTTCTACCCAAGAATTTTTGTTTCCTGCTCAAAAATTTCAATTACCTACCCAAGAATTTTCCCTCACTAGTCAAAAGTTTTTTTTTCTTTTCATTTTACCGAAGAATTCAGCACCATTTCATTCAAGAAATTTGAGTCCCTAATCATTACACACACACAAAAAAAATTATTAAAAAATCACCTGTAAAGCCCTCACATGGATTTCAATTCACCACAGTAAACCACCACCGTCTCAATCTCTATATACTGCCTGCTCTGTGCTGCGAGAATTGCGTCTACAGCTACATTACAGATGGCAGCACTTACTGCAACCCAGAACATATTTTAGTTGAATGAGAGTTCATCCGTAAGGTCAATATAAAATGAGAACAATCCTTAACATGCTACTAATTGAGAAGTAATACAAATACTGAAGCTAACATTTCTCTTTGAGTCTGATTTAAGATAGAAATGTAAAATATATGAAAAATCTTACTAGTTACAGTAGGTGTATAAGCATCACCCCACTGGAAGTAAGCAGCAGGAATAGAGAACTTTTTTGAAGGTCGCTTTACAACAAAACACAACTGTTTATTCGCGAGAGCAGGAGATTTTCCAATATCTATGCCGTATACACCCTCAGCATTGACCGCGCCTACGAACTTGTCACTGGTTCGGTCGTAAATGAGCCGTTCCTTAACAGTAATATCATCGGCAAACACTGTTACAATCCTCTCTGTTGGTTGGAGAGTTCAGATTTTTGCACCCAGATTTTAATCTTTCCTTCACTAATTGGGAAATCTCGACACCACACTTAACATTTCCCATGTACCTGTCCAGAGTACTTCGCGATGGAGCTGACACTAGACTGGAAGTCCTCCCATGTTTGTAACCTTTTGTGAATACTATTCTCCACACCACACAGTATCTTATGGTTTGTTCTGACCACGCAGGTATTGCATTGCGAAAATTGATTATCTTTCCGGGTTGTCTTCGAATTTCCTCTGTAGTCTTTTAAATTCATAGTCCTTCTTTATTAGCTTTTCTAGCAGTCTCCGAATTCTCGATCGGAGCCTCTTATTTATGATCTTCTGATGACTGCTATCATTAATACTCGTTGGGATATCGACTAGGATTGAGACATCAGTTTTCACGTGGATTTCGTGCTCGATACACTACCCAATGTATTTCCAGTGGTTGAAGAGCTTGTTCCTTCAAGGATTTGTTCTGAATAAATCGCTCTCTGGTCTTTCGTGGAGCTATTTTTCTGGTTTGGAGGTAATGAGAATAATTCGGAAACTGGCTAGGTACCCACAACATCTGGCTTCAGTACCTTCTCTTACAGTTTTCTCGGTAATACCCATCACTGAAATGCAGGCTTCAAACACGAGGACAATCAAATAGAATCCATTCAATACCCTTGTTTGATTCCTTGCCTTGATTAGCGTTAAGCCATTTTCTCCGAAGTTCTTTACTTGAGGGGATTTCATGAAACCTCACACCTGAAGAAATTGGATTCCCTTGCTTTGATTTACGGAGAGGAACACAACAATTCACCATTTTACAGCCAGAAGCACACATAAATATTCAAAGTAAACGTGCGGGAACCCAATAACGTCGGTACGGAGGTAAGGTGCATGTTAACTGCATAGCATAGAGCAGGCAGTATATAGAGATTCAGACGGCGGTGCAGTAAACATACATTTTCAAAATAAATCAAACCAATAAAATGACACATAGCATACGCAACCTGTAAAATCATGACAGCCACGAACCTACTACGCTGGCGTAGCAGGGGGAGAGGTGATACTCCCACGTGGCAGATAGGGGGGTCCTAACTGGCTTGCCGATGGACTTGAGGGGAATAAAATACCTCTCGCGGACCAAACACACTACCCCCTGCAGGTGGGGGACGCACATGTAGAATAGCCTACACAGTGGCGTCAGCGGTGTGCACTAGCCATGCGTCTTGGTAGGTGTGCTAGGTACCAACTGATGAGCCCAACCTAGCACACGGGGGCGAAACGCTGGCAATCAGGAATGAGTTAACTGGAAAATTTATAATGTCCAATAACGGACCATTTATATTGGTATTATAACTTAGAACATGCTAAAATTCTGAATAATCCCAAGTTTAACAATATCCGTTTCTGAGTACGTTATGTGGATGATATGCTAGCAGCTGAAGACCTAGAAAATGCAACCTCAACTTTATCTCATTTAAATAACATAGATCCACATATCACTTTTACAATGGAATCTGAGTCTCAATAGAGTTTTAATTATCTTGACTTAAACATCAGCAGACATTTAAATTTTATCATATTTTCAGAAAACCCACTGAAACAGCTACCACCAGTCATAAAAGCAGTAGTCAAGTCCAACGGATATAATACACATTTCATCATCACATCATCATCATTGGTTTGCCCTTCCAGCGAGCCAGGTAGGGTGTTTGAAAACGAGCGTCTTCCAAAGTTGCCTATTCAAAAACATTTCGTTGTCCAAGACAGATTCCCAATTCCATCCTCTTCTCTCCACGTCTTCCCTCAGTTGGTCCATCCATCTGCTTCTTGGTCTTCCAGCTGGTCTTCTACCTGCTATTCTCTTTTCCAAATAAGCATATGGTAACCTAGTGCTATTCATTCATTTAACATGCCCAAACCATTTAAGCCTAGATGACCTAAGTCTTTCCTCCATAGATTCATTTAGACCTAGGTTAGATCGAATCTCATCATTTTTCACATGATCAAGTCGGGTCTTTTGGAGGGCAGTTCTAAGGAATTTCATTTCACAGGCTTGAATCCTACTACAATCCTTTGATGTTAGTGTGCAGGTTTCCAGAGAATATGTAAGGATGGGAATGAAATATGACTTGTACAGGGTCATTTTTGTTCTTTGTGGGACCTTCTCATCCCATAGTAGGTGTCTAACGATACTGTAAAAGTTAGAGCCTTTGGTTACTCTGTTTGTTATTTTTATCTCAGCTCTGTTATTACTAGTAATTACGCTTCCTAAATAATTGAATTGGTGTACTACTTCAACTTGGTGGTCCTGTATTTTTATGTTGCATTCTGTATTATGTCTGCTGATTTTCAATGCTACTGTTTTTGATGGGTTCAGTTTCATTCCATAATCATCAAACTTCTTACACCATGCATTCAGATTATTTTGTACTCCCTTCTCTGTTTCATCCCATATTGCCACATCGTCTGCAAACACCAGAGCCTGAAGATCTTATTACCTTTTCCTTTCAGTTCCTTTAAAATGGTATCCATAACTGCTATGAATAGAAGAGGTGATAAGGTACTTCCCTGTTGTACTCCTTTGGTTGTATTGAACCATTCAGAGTGACCATCTCCAATTCTGACACAGCTTTTACAATTAGTATATAGCATTTGGATCTTCCTAATAAGGTACTCAGGTACGCCAAGTTTTCTAAGACTTTTCCAAACAGTTGATCTAGGAATATTATCATATGCCTTTTCAAGGTCCATAAACATAATAATTAGGTCTTTTCCTCTTTCCCAGTGTTTCTCTGCCAATATCCTCAAAGCAAATATCAGATCTGTTGTGCTTCTTCCAGTCCTAAAGCCATGTTGTTCCTCTTCTAAGATAGGCTCTAGTAAATCCCTTACTCTGGCTTCAATGATCTTCTCCATAATTTTAAGGCCATGTGATAAGAGGGTAATGCTTCTGTAATTTTCACTTTTCCTTCTACTCCCTTTCTTAAAGATAGGAACTATCACTCCTTTTCTCCAGTCTTCAGGTATTTCATTATCCTTCCATATTGTTCTGAGAACTCTATACAGTCACTGTATTCCTGGTGGACCAGCAGCTTTAATCATGTCAGCTGTAATTTCATCAGCTCCTGCTGACTCACCACTTCTCATCTTATGGAGAGCTTGCTCTACTTCTGTCCAATTCATTAACAAAATAATCAATACAACTAAACGACGCTAAATTTCCACCCTAACTAGAGAAATAGTAGACAAAAAACCTTATTCCTCTTTTATGTTTAATAATCCAAACATATATCAAGTTTCCCATATTTCAAGAAGTATGATCAACAAATAGCTTTTAAAACTAATGATACTAGTTTTTCTATGTTTAACAATACATGCATAATCAATGGAAGCGACAAATTTTCTCAATCGGGCATATATAAACTACGATGTCAAGACTGCAAGACCTCGTGAGGACAAACAGGTCGCAGTTTCTCAATAAAATATATGGAACATATTAATGCTATTAGGTATAATCAGTTTTCGACAATAGGACAAAATATGGTAGACTCCAAACATAATTTTACATCTATCAACCAAGATCTAACCATTCTAAAAACAGAAAAGAAAGGTCCAATGCTCAGCATTTTGGAAAGGCTTTACATTTATCTTGAAAATAGCCTCAATCCTAATTACATTATTAATAAAATGAGTGAGAAACCTAATATTCTTTGACATAATTCTTCCTATTTATGTTAAACCAAAACGTAAAAGAAGTGCAATATTAAACCCTCCAATTCATATACACCCCCATCCGATCCTCCCCACTCACTCCCTCCCCACTCACTCCCTCCCCACTCCCCACTAACATAAGCCATTCCGCTAATCCCACTGGCCAGTCAGTTTAATGTTGGTTTTGTGTGTCTGCATGCTGGTTACGAGGCACCTGGGGGTGAGTTATACAATTTCATACTTCTCTATTTTATTTTATATCCCATTTAACAGTCCTTCACTTTTCTTTTCCAGACGTTCACTTTATATAGAATATTTTGACAGATCACTCCACCAGATCAGAAGGCCACATATTTGTACTGTGATTGACCCCATAAGTATTACAAAAATTGGTAGTTTACATGTTCTTATCAATAATTACAACTTGAGGACCAAAGGTGTCCAACATATATAGGTCAACTTTTTAATACCAACAGTAATGCAACATTAGAACCACATCAAAGGACATTGTACAAATACGTATATCAGATGAACATTTTAAATGTGTTATTTTAACCTCCCCTATTATAACTGGCCAACGGCCGTAGCCGTGTTGAAACACCAGATCCCGTGAGATCTCCAAAGTTAAGCAACATTGGGCGTGGTCAGAAGTTGGATGGGTTGCCACGCACTGTTGGTGGTGGGGGTTTAGGTAATGGAGGAGCGGAAAGGAACTGGCCACCCTACCGCACATAAACTCCGGCTCAGGAACACCTCTGCGGAGGTTCGGACCTGCCTTCAGGCAGAATAACCCTTACCTTACCTTATTATAACTGTGCAGTGTTTACACTATAATGTACTGTTTTACATCAAGACCACATTTTTTCTTACAAGGACAAGTGACCCCAATAAATTTTAGATGCATGTCCAAGCAACATCAGTTTGAATAGACTCACATGTAACCACAAACATATTATGTCAATAAGTCAAGACAATGCCTCCTGTCATTTCTTGATGGATACAGTACTTTTGCATCCATCTCTTGGCACGGGCCAGAGTAAAATGTAGCTTCCACTGAAGTCCCAGTCATCATCATGGTTGTGACAATGTGGAAGCTGCTGGGGTATGGGTAGTGCTGAGTAATGACATTCGGAGCACGACTAGTGCTTCTGAGTGTTACGAAAGGTGCTGCTCACAGGGTCAATCATGCTGCAATAGTACTTTCTGACCCAGTGAGGAAAGCAATGGCAAACTACATCACCCCTCATCTTGCCTAGTATCCCTCATTTTGGTGCTGCTGTTGGTTTTTGGAGTTTCCTTATAACCCCACAACCTTTGGTGGTGCTATTTGAGGACCCAACCAGCCTCTGGGCTGTTGACCTAACAGACAGACAAGTCAAGACATACCAATTGTATTATATTATATTATTGGTGATTGTATTTTGCACGTAATATATTTCTTATTTATGAATTAAGGCTGAAGATGACCCAATAAAATAGGGTCAAAACTAGTCCTGTTATGTAATAAATAATATTATATAATAATATATATATAATTAATATATATATAATAATGTATCAGAGGAATATTTTTAATGTGTTATTTTAACCTCTCCTATTATAACTGTTCATGTTTGTGGGTTACTGTAGTCACGTCCTAGTTCGTGAACCATGGGAAACGGCTGAGTGGCCTAGTAAGTGGTCCTGAGAGTCGGGATACCAGTTGCTATGGAATGGGAGTGGGCGTCTCGGACATATTCTGAGTTCTGGCCCTCCTTTTGCTCAGGCAGCTAGGACTATACAATTCACCGGTGCTCCATAACCCGTTAGAGGAGAGATCCTCACTTGGACTAAGTGCAAGTAGAGTAGCATCCTGCTTCGTGAATTTACCGAGCTCAGAACATTTTAAGCAAGCCTCAGACCTATGGGAGTAATGGAGTCCCACTCCCATTTGACAGGCGAGGGACTTCTTGGAAACAACTTGGCGAACGAAATGGAATTCGATGGGGAGCTATCAATATTAATGGGGCTTATGGAAGAAAGAAGGTAGAACTGGCTGAGTCAGCAAAGAGGATGCATCTGGATGTGGTAGGAGTAAGTGATATTCGGGTAAGGGGAGATAACGAGGAAGAGATAAGAGATTATAAAGTGTACTTGACGGGTGTTAGAAATGGAAGGGCAGAGTCTGGGGTAGGGCTTTTTATCAGGAATACCACACGCAACATAGTTTCTGTTAGGCACGTAAATGACCGAATGATGTGGGTAGATTTGTCAGTTGGAGGAATTAGGACAAGAATTGTGTCCGTGTATTCACCATGTGAGGGTGCAGATGAGGATGAAGTTGACAAGTTTTATGAAGCATTGAGTGACATCATGGTCAGGGTCAACAGCAAGGATAGAATAGTGCTAATGGGCGATTTCTTGCGAGAATTGGGAATAGAACTGAAGGATACGAAAGGGTGATTGGTAAATGTGGGGATGATATGGAAGCGAATGGGAAGCGTCTGCTGGACTTCTGTGCTAGTATGGGTTTAGCAGTTACAAATACATTCTTCAAGCATAAGGCTATTCACCGCTACACATGGGAGGCTAGGGGTACCAGATCCATAATAGACTATATCTTAACAGACTTTGAATTCAGGAAATCTGTTAGGAATGTACGAGTTTTTCGCGGATTTTTCGATGATACAGACCACTATCTGATCTGTAGTGAACTAAGTATCTCTAGGCCTAGGGTAGAGAAAGTGAAATCTGTCTGCAAACGAATAAGGGTTGAAAATCTCCAGGACAAGGAAATTAGGCAGAAGTACATGGATATGATTAGTGAGAAATTTCGAACAGTCGACAGTAAGCAGGTTCAGGATATAGAAAGTGAATGGGTGGCATACAGGGATGCTGTAGTAGATACAGCAAGGGAATGCCTAGGAACAACTGTGTGCAAAGATGGAAAAAGGCGAACATCTTGCTGGAATGATGAAGTGAGAGCAGCCTGTAAACATAAAAAGAAGGCTTATCAGAAATGGCTCCAAACAAAGGCCGAGGCAGACAGGGATTTGTACGTAGATGAAAGAAACAGAGCGAAACAAATAGTTGTTGAATCCAAAAAGAAGTCATGGGAAGATTTTGGTAATAACCTGGAAAGGCTAGGTCAAGCAGCAGGGAAACCTTTCTGGACAGCAATAAAAAACCTTAGGAAGGGGGGGAAAAAGGAAATGAACAGTGTTTTGAGTAACTCAGGTGAACTCATAATAGATCCCAGGGAATCACTGGATAGGTGGAGGGAATATTTTGAACATCTTCTCAGTGTAAAAGGAAATCATCCTGGTGGTGTTGCAAACAGCCAGGCTCATGGGGAGGAGGAAAATGATGTTGGTGAAATTATGCTTGAGGAAGTGGATCAGATTTTCAGTATGCGCCAGGTAATTGAAAAATGCTACGAGAGGAATATGCAGTTGTGTTTGTTTCGTAGATCTAAAGAAAGCATATGACAGGGTACCGAGGGAAAAGATGTTCACTGTAGTGGGGGACTATGGAATTAAAGGTAGATTATTAAAATCAATCCAAGGCATTTATGTTGACAATTGGGCTTCAGTGAGAATTGATGGTAGAATGAGTTCTTGGTTCAGGGTACTCACAGGGGTTAGACAAGGCTGTAATCTTTATCTTTCACCTTTGCTGTTCGTAGTTTACATGGATCATCTGCTGAAAGGTATAAAAAGGCAGGGAGGGATTCAGTTAGGTGGAAATGTAGTAAGCAGTTTGGCCTATGCTGACGACTTGGTGTTAATGGTAGACTGTGCTGAAAGCCTGCAGTCTAATATCTTGGAACTTGAAAATAGGTGCAATGGGTATGGTATGAAAATTAGCCTCTTGAAGACTAAATTGATGTCGGTAGGTAAGAAATTCAACAGAATTGAATGTCAGATTGGTGATACAAAGCTAGAACAGGTCGATAATTTCAAGTATTTAGGTTGTGTGTTCTCCCAGAATGGTAATACAGTAAGTGAGATTGAATCAAGGTGTAGTAAAGCTAATGCAGTGAGCTTGCAGTTGCGATCAGCAGTATTCTGTAAGAAGGAAGTCAGCTCCTAGACGAAACTATCTTTACATCAGTCTGTTTTCAGACCAACTTTGCTTTACGGGAGTGAAAGCTGGGTGGACTCAGGATATCTTATTCATAAGTTAGAAGAAACCTACATGAAAGTAGCAAGAATGATTGCTGGTACAAACAGGTGGGAACAATGGCAGGAGGGTACTCGGAATGAGGAGATAAAGGCTAATTTAGGAATGAACTCTATGGATGAAGGTGTACGCATAAACCGGCTTTGGTGGTGGGGTCATGTGAGGCGAATGGAGGAGGATAGGTTACCTAGGAAAATAATGGACTCTGCTATGGAGGGTAAGAGAAGTAGAGGGAGACCAAGACAACGATGGTTAGACTCGGTTTTTTAACGATTTAAAGATAAGAGGTATAGAACTAAATGAGGCCACAACACTAGTTGCAAATGGAGGATTGTGGCAACGTTTAGTAAATTCACAGAAGCTTGCAGGCTGAACGCTGAAAGGCATAACAGTCTATAATGATTATGTATGTATGTATTATAACTGTGCAGTGTTTACACTATAATGTACTGTTTTACATCAGTGGTATGGAGGTTGAGAATGACTGAAAATGGAATGAAGAATGGGGTAAAGATAGGTTGTGGAAAAAATGTTATGATGTTGGACTACCTTGCCTTTGCAGACGACATCGTTCTTATTACAGACAACCATCAAACAGCCAAGAAACAAGTTGAAGAACTACAAAATGTTGCAGTCAAAACAGGGTTAAGAATCTCCTTCGAAAAACATCATTTATGGATTCTATAAAAAGGGCGACACGGACAGACTTGTTACACTGTATGGGGATATCCAGCGTGAGCAAAAATTTAAATACCTGGGAGAAATTCTTGCCCCAATGGAGATGGTGATGAGGAAAAGGAGACTGACGTTTTATGGGCATATCAAAAGAATGAACCTTGAGAAATTGGCCAACAGGATACTTCTGCAGGAAAAGTGGAAAAAACAACTGGGATGGCTTACACAGGTGCACAATGACTTGGCAGAAATAGGTATCAAAGAGGAGGATGTAAAAGAAAGGACATCATTTAGGAAGAAGTTTGGAGGAATGAGGGATGCATCTGAAGAGCAACATGCGAAGCCATGGAACATCTCTGTGGAAGAGCGAGCAAGAAGCAGCCAAAGACTCAAGAATCTTTGGCGAGAGTGTAAAGAGAAGGGTATCAGTCTGCGTGACAGAAGGAAGATTGTGTAAACGTGGCCCACAGGTGGCCATATCAATGATAAATAATAATAATAATAATGATGTTGTTTAATCTGTGGACCTTTCCATTCTTCTTGATAAAAAAGCTGAGGAAGTGTTATCATTTTCACTGCTTCTACTGTGTCAGCATCCACGCTAGCAGCCTCGCCTCGCATGCATCTGTACACCAGCTTGTGCCGATTCTTGAACCTTGCGATTCAACCATTCGAAGCTCAAAATCAGTTATACCCTGCCGCATTGCTAAGTTACAGGTCTGTGCTCAAACCACGATGTGTTTGAAGCCTGGGCTTACTTGAACCACCTCAATAACAGGCTTTCCAGTTCAAGAAACTGTCCATCTCACGTTTCCTTTTGCCGCTCACCCCTTCTTTAAATGCACGTTCTGTTTCCTTCCTTTTGCCAGGAGTCCTGTTCATTGTAGACGGAGAAATGTTCCACTTTTGTACTATATCCAAGGAACATCTGAAGATGACAAAAGCTAAATTCCAGTCATGGAACAATATCATCCACAAACTGTGTGGCACCACCTGGGGTTTCTTCTGCTTTGACCTTACAAACTTCAGCCCTTGCCCTTGTCTTCTCAACTATGGAATATTGCTCTCCAGTCTGGCTGAACAGCTGTTACACAAAACTGGTTGATACACAGCTAAATCATAGTTTGTGCATTATATCGGGAACCATAAAATCTACCCCCACTTCTTGGCTACCAGTTCTGAGCCATATTCCTCCATCTCACCTACGGAGAAAGAATGCCTTGTTGCGTGAGTACCAGAAGCTGTCGAGGAATTCCAATCTGCCAATTCATAGAGATATACGCTACGCCTTGAACAACAGACTTCGGTCCAGAAATCCACCAATAAGGCCTGCCAAAATCTTGATTGACAAATTCAGCCTGCAGCAGGATTGGATTCAAGAATGGACTTCTATGGCTCCAGCTGAGTATCAGAACTTCCCCTGTATTACAAGAATACCAAAAGGATTTGACCTACCTCGCAAAACCTGGACAACCCTCAAACATATCAGGACAGGCCATGGAAAGTGCGCTGACTTCCTCTATAAATGGGGCAAACTTCCCTCCCCGGAATGTAGCTGCAGTGCCCCTAAGCAAACATTTCGTCATATAGTGGAACAGTGCCCCCTGAGTGTTTATCAGGGTAGCCCAAAATACTTCCTTGACCCAAATCCTTCTTGTATAGACTATTTGCAGTGCTTGATGGTGAAATTGTAACCTACATAGTGTATTGTATATTTAATTTGTGATTGTGTGTTTTTATTTTTAATTTCATATGCTAAATAAATAAATAATATGATAATTACAGTCCAGATCTTGAATATTTTTCGACTCGTCATCATTTCTTATATTGTACTTTCATCTTATCCATTATGAAAAACACAATAAAATATATCGTATCAACACACCCAGTAAACTTTTATCACGCCACTGAAATGCACAAGCTATGCACAATCAGGTGAGCAAACTTGCACCATACCAATGAGATGCTCTTGAATACAATACACTATAAAAGTCGCCATATCTAGCGAAAGAAATTCCGGTACTGACAAGAACAAAACAATCACTTGTTTGCTAGCTCAGAAGATAACGTATTTCTTAAAACATTGAACTGAATAGATAACTTCCATATACTGCATGTACTAATCATTCAAAGAACAACTTAGTGATTGGATTAAGTGAAGTTCTACCAAGAAAATAGATGTAATGCATAAGTTATGTCATTGCCTACATGCTGGTACTAATTTCTAATTTAAAACTGAAGTAAAAGTCAATTTCTGTCTCCCAGTAATCAACTAATAATGTAGCAAATGAACATAGCACTGTGTGAAATCCAAGAAAGCTCTAAGAACAAGAACAAAATGCACCTGCAAGAGAATTAAACAGAGGGGGAGAGAAGCGTCAGCTATGACTTCTGTGTTGCGTCATAGCTCAAAGCAGTTTTACACTGTCAAAACACTAAAGTCATCAACACTATAGAAAACTATCAGAGATAGGAAGCAATATCACATCTTGTTTTCCAAGTGCCGAATTTTGCATTTACTGTATGTAATAATGGTTCATGGTATGGGTTACCGTAGTCACGTCCTAGTTTGTGAACCATGGGCAATGGCTGAGTGGCCTTGTAAGCGATCCTGAGAGACAGGATACCAGTTGATGTAGAATGGGAGTGGGCATCTTAGACATATTCTATGCAATCCACTGGTGGTCCCTAACCCATTAGATGAGAGATCCTCACTTGGACTATGTGTAAATAAGGGTAGCATCGTACTTCACAGAATTTTTCATTGAGCACGCTCAGAACGTTATAAGCAACCCTCGGGCCTGTGAGAATAACGGAGTCCCACTCTCATTTGACAGGCGAGGGACTCGTTGAAACAACTTGGCAAATGAAATGAAATTTGATGTGGAGCTATCAATATTAACAGGGCTTATGGAAGAAAGAAAGAAAGATAACGAGGAAGATATAGGAGATTATAAAGTGTACTTGACGGTTGTTAAAAAGGGAAGGGCAGAGTGTGGGGTAAGACTGTTCATCAGGAATACTATTGCACACAACATAGTTTCTGTTAGGCACATAAATGAATGAATGATGTGGATAGGTTTGGCAGTTGGAGGAATTGGGATGAGAATTGTCTCAGCATATTCACCATGTTAGGGTACAGATGAGGATGAAGTTGACCAGTTTTATGAAATATTGAGTGACATCATAGTCAGGGTCAACCGCAAAGAATAGTGCTAATGGACTATTTCATGCGAGAGTTTGAAGTCGAACTGAAGGATACTAAAGGCTGATTGATAAATGTGGGGAAGATATGGAAACTAATAGGATTGAGAAGCATGTGCTGGACTTCTGGGCTAATATGGGTTTAGCAGATACAAATACATTCTTCAAGCATAAGGCTATTCACCACTACACATGGGAGCGTAGGGGCAACAGATCCATAATAGACTAAATCATAACCGATTTTGAATTCAGGAAATCTGTCAGAAATGTGAGGGTATTGTGGGGATTTTTTTATGATACAGACCACTATCTGGTATGTAGTGAACTAAGTATCTGTAGGCCTTGGATAGAGAAAGTGAAGTCTGTCTGTAGATGGATAAGGATAGAAAATCTCCAGAACGAGGAAATTAGACAGAAGTACATGGATATGGTTAGTGAAAAGTTCCAAACATTGGACAGTAAGTAGGTTCAGGATATACAGTAGAAGAGAATGGGTCACATACAGGGATGCTGTAGTAGAAACAGCAATGGAGTGTCTAGGAACAACTGTGTGTAAGGATGGGTAAAGTCGAAGGTCTTGGTGGAAGGCGTATCAGAAATGGCTCCAGACAAGGAATAATGCAGACAGGGAATTGTATGTAGAGGAAAGAAACAGAGCGAAACAAATAGTTGTTGAATCCAAGAAGTAGTCCTGGGAAGATTTTGGTAATAACTGGGAAAGGTTAGGTCAAGCAGCAGGGGAAACCTTTCTGGAGAGTAATAAAGAATCTTAGGAAGGGAGGGATAAAGGAAATTAATAGTGTTTTTGGGTAAATCAGGTGAATCCATAATAGATCCCAGGGAATCAGTGGAGAGGTGGTGGGAATATTTTGAAAGTTTTATCAACGAGAAAGGGTATCTTCTCTGTGATGTCACAAATAATCAAGCTCATGGGGAGGAGGACAATTATGTTGGAGAAATTACACTTGATGAAGTGGGAAGGATGGTAAATAAAGTCCATTGTCATAAAGCAGCAGGTATAGATGAAATTAGACCTGAAATGGTTTAATATATTGGGTAGGCAGCTATAAAATGGCTTCATAGAGTAATAAGATTAACATGGGTTTTAGTAAGGTTCTTTCAGTAATTGCACCTATCTATAAGCAAGGGAACAGAAAGGATTGCAACAACTATCGAGGTATCTCATTAATCACCATACCAGGTAAAGTATTCACTAGCATCTTGGAAGGGAGGGTAAGATCAGTGGTTGAGAGGAAGTTGGATGAAAACCAGTGTGGTTTCAGACCACAGAGGGGCTGTCAGGATCAGATTTTCAGTATGTGGCAGGTAATTGAAAAATGCTACGAGAGGAATAGACAGCTGTGTGTATGTTTCGTAGATCTAGAGAAGGAATATGACAGAGTACCAAGGGAAAAGATGTTCGCTGTACTGGGGGACTTTGTGATTAGTGGTAGATTATTGAAATCAATCAAAGGCATTGATGTTAACAATTGGGCTGTAGTTAGAATTGACAGTAGACTGAGTTCTTGGTTCAAGGTGCTTATGGGTATTAGACAAGGCTATACTCTTTCACCTCTGCTCATAGTTTACATGGATCAGCTGCTGAAAGGTATTAAGTGGCAGGGAGGGATTCAGTTAGGTGAAAATGTAGTAAGCATTCTGGCCTATGCTGACGACCTGGTCTTAATGGCAGATGTTGCCAAAAGCCTGCAGTCTAATATTTTGGAACTTGAAAATAGGTGCAGTGAGTATGGTATGAAAATTAGCATTTCTAAGACTAAATTGTTGTCAATGGGTAAGAAATCCAAGAGAATTGAATGTCAGCGTGGTAATACAAAACTGGAACATGTAGATAATTTCAAGTATTTAGGATGTGTTTTCTCCCAGGATGGTAGTATAGCGAGTGAGATTGATTCGAGGTGCAGTAAAGCTAATGCAGTAAGCTCACTGTTGTGATCTCACTTATTCTGTAAGAAGGAAATCAGCTCCCGGACAAAACTATCTTTACATCAGTCTGTTTTCAGACCAATTTTGCTTTATGGGAGTGAAAGCTGGGTGAAATCAGGATATCTTATTCATAAGCTAGAAGTAATAGACATGAAAGTAGCGAGAATGATTGCTGGAACAAACAGGTGGGAACAATGGCAGGAGAGAGCTTGGAATGAGGAAATAAAGGCTAAGTTAGAAATGAACTCGGTGAATGAAGCTGTACGCATAAACTGGCTTCGGTGGTGGGTTCATGTGAGGTGAATAGAGGAGGATAGGTTACCTAGGATAGTAATGGACTCTGTTATGGAGGATAAGAGGGGTAAAGGAAGACCAAGACAACGATGGTTAGACTCAGTTTTTAACAATTTAAAGAAGAGGTATAGAACTAAACAAGGCCACAGAACTAGTTACAAATAGAGGATTGTGGTGGCGATTAATAAATTCACTGAGGCTTGCAGACTGAATGCTGAAAGGCATAATGGTCTATAATGAAGATGTATGTATGTATAATGGATTATGAAGAAAACCTGGTTCCATAACAAAGAAATCAAGGAAAATGTTATTGTTGTAAGCAGGAATAGAAAACTTAAGGGGATATATTAACGTGTATTTAGTAGGGTTAGGACTGGGGCTTGAGAAATTCATTGCGTTAAAAGGGAAAAAGTGATACCTGAGAACGTGCTAACGAGATTCCACTGTGTATCAAGAGACAAAGAGCTGTGTGCATTTTCAAGGAGGCAGGTTGTTTTCAAACCAGGAGTGGAGGCCAACAAGGAAGTTGTCTACCACCACTTCTCTTCATTATTGTAATGGATGAGGATATAAAAGCAGTGAAAGTGAATGATCAGACAACAGATGCCCTTATTTTAGCTTATGAAATTATGCTATGAGATGAGACAAAAGCAGAAGTTCAAACTAAACTAGATTTTTGGCAAGAAGGATTTTAAAGAATGGAAATGATCACGAGTTGAACTGAAACTGTTGGTTTGGTGTTGAGTCGAAATCCTGAACCATTCCACCTGCGAATGCAAAATGAAGAAGTAGATATTGTTAATAACTTTAAATTCTTTGGGAGCTTAGTTTCTTCTGACAGTACTGGTACCATAAACCAAGAAATAAGCAATATAATACAAGCTGCATCAAAATTCTACCGCTCCGTTCATCAACTACTTTGGGATGACCCATTTTCCCAGGCTTCCAGGCTCACATTGAACAAAATATCTTGTACATATTGTAACATTGTTGATAAATTTGGACAGGAAGCAGCAACGTTGACTAGATCTGCAGAAAGTCTCCTACAGGCCTCTAAAATGAAGTTCCTTCATTCTTGTCTCCAGAAGACAGGTGGAATAAAATAAGGAATTAAAATATCTGCCAACAACTTGGATTGGACAATAGTCTGTTGGAATCCTTAGAATTCAGCAGATTATAATGATATGGACATTTCAGAAGGATGGCTCCAATTAGGACTCCAAGACTACACTATGAAAGGGAGACCTCGTGATGGTTGGGAGAAGCAAATTTTCCAAGACCTTGTAAAACATGATGTAAATTGGCAGCAAAAAGTAGAACATCAGCTATGGATGGACAGGACGAACTGGAAGAGGCTTGTAAATAGCCGCACCTAGCCTGCTGGAGTGGAGAATTAGTGATGGTGGTGGTGTTGATTATTTCTTATTGCTTTTGTAATCACCATTTTAATGTACATTATTACTGTGTAGTCATGGGTGTAATGAGTTCTTTGGCATGTCCTACATTGGGAGGCAGTAATGTAAATTAATAAAATGCATCTGTCTCTTGGCACAGGCCAGAGTAGTTTCCACCAAAGTAATATTTGTGGCTTTGACATTGTAGAAGCTGCTGAGGTGCTGAGTAACATAATGTTATTCAGAGCACTAGTGCATGTCAATAATGTGTTTTTATAGGACTACAGTCATGCTGCAATAGCATTTTCTGGTCCAGTGAGAAATGCTATGGCTAACTACCTCCCTCCTCATCACACCTTGTACGCCTCATTATGGCATCGCCAATTGGTTTTAGTAATTTCCGTACCTTAGGTAGTGCTGTTTGAAGCTCCAACCTGCCTCCTCTTTGGAGATATACCAGACATTTAACACCAGGGTCAAGAATGTAATGTTCAATTAGTGCAATATGGATAGCAACTCGCCCAAGTGTATGATGTTTCACAATAAGAAATCTGAACATAATTTGATAGCAAAGACCTTTCATGAGTGATAATATAAACATCTGAGACTGAGTGAGTTGACCCTGCGGTTAGAGTGATATAGCTGTGAGCTCATTAAAAGAAAAAAACTGAGATTTGCTAAAAGTGATATCCATCAATCAAAAAATGAAAATTATTGCATACACTAGCTATGAGCTTGTGTTTTGAAGATGCTGTGTTTGAATCCGCAGTTCTGAAGATAGTTATCCATGGTTTCCCATTTTCACACCAGGCAAATACTGCGGCTCTACCTTAATTAAGACCACAGCCACTACTTTCCCAATCCTAGCCCTTTCCCATCCTTTTCTCACCGAAAAGCTTTGATTTGTTAGTGTGACACTGAATCAATAGCAAAATGTATCTACAGTATATATCTGGGATCTGCAGTTGTTGAGGATGGGCAACTACCTTAGTGATGATTAATGTAGCTGAATAAGATGATGATCGGCAACAGACATTACTGCAATTGTTGATCGAACGATAACCTCAAATTAAAGATCATACTATTGTTCTTCCTTTTGCACTCAAAAGCAAAACGATTGCAAAGATTGGTTACACGCTGGAAGTCAAACGACACCCAGCGAATGATTTAAGCAATGATGAGCAGATACTTGAATCTTAACCTACACCCTAAAATGGCTCATCAACCAAATGAAATAAAGACAGAGGTGCCATTTGGTGGGGTAAATGCTTACGAACATGATGATGATGATGATGATGATGATGATGATGATGAAAATCTCCCATTCTTACTTTTAGAATTTTGATAATGAAAGCAATTGTTGTGTAAGTCATTATTTGGACTTAATTTCATCCCACTTGAATTGTTTTAAATTAGTTGCATCTGCGTATAAGTTATCTTCATTGTAGTGATGGGCTGTGCAAAGCAGAATCATTAACTGGCTGTAAACGTATGTCAGAGACAGTAATTCTTAAAGAGGTCAAGTTTTCAAACTGAAATTTTAAAAGAACCTCTTAGATTAAGATAAATGGTATCTAGAAATGATAATATTTCTAGAACTTTTTAAATATTTGAAGGCCTAATTAATCTTCTCTTAGGAAATGCGTAGAACACCATTTTGAATTTGTTGTGCTCATTGCATTTTATTTCTTTTGCAGTGAAGGAGCTGAGATTTGCTTTGGAATATTTGAGCATTGAAGAATTCCAATATAAATATGGCATTCCTAGACCGAAATTGGATGCACCCTTGATATTCCATTGTAGATCTGGAAAGAGGAGTCTTCAGGCTTTACAGACTGCTCTAGACTTAAGCTATAAAAAGTATGTATCTGTGTTTATTGATGTTTTTTAACATTTTTAAGGAACTGGACTTTAAGGTTTTAAGTATTTCGCCCATTTGACGTGGCTCGTACTGACTCATGAAATATATCATTTATGAATGATTAGGGATTTGATGTATTAGTTTAAAACCGCAAACTTCATTTTTTTGTGATATTTTTTTGAGTCTTTCAATGTCCCTGAAACCTTCTTCCCTGGGATTTTAATAATATGTAGATGAAAGCCTCCCATATGAACCACGTGACCTCGTTGCAGTAGGGAGGTTTGTGTATCCCAATGGTGCAGATGCCAAGCCGTAGGTACAGCCATGTAGGATAGGTATCTTTCGAGAGACGAGACTAACAAATGGTTCATCGAAAGGCGGCGTGGAGGGATACCAGCCTTTCAGAAGTTGCAAGGGCGGAAGTGTGGATAATTAACTGATACAGTCTTGTAATTATATTTATGTTGATACTGCTATATGGCTGAAAGTAATGGAAAACTACAGCTGTAACTAACTCCTGAGGACATGCAGTTCTATTTCTATATGAATGATGTACTGATGATAGCTTCCTCTCAGGTTAAATATTCCCCCATTTGGATCTCCAGGGAAGGACTACACAAGAGGCAACCATCAGGAAGATGAGTAATGACATCAGAGAGTTGAAGTATGGAATGTTAGAAGTTTGAATCATGGTTGGTTAGTGAATCTCATATGAAATGGATAGACTAAAGTTAGATATAGTTGGTATAAGTGAAGTATATTAGCAGGAAGAGCAGAATGTTTGGTCAGGCAGTTACAGAATTATCAACCAAGTAGCTATAGTACCAGTCATTGACAGAACAATGATATAGTATGTGCAAAGTTATCTAACTCCCCAGCTAATTTCTGCCAATATTCAGGCATGCTGTTTTACTTGGGATGCAGCACATCCCATGCATTGGAGATAAGTGGCAGACAAATCACATCACTATAATAGTCAATATTATGTTATTGTTGATCAGTTTTTATGAGCTTGTGATATTGTAGGCCTTCACATTTAGTTTTCTTCAGACTATGTGCATACTTGCCAACTTTCCCAATGACCTATAAGTAAATCTCCATACGTCAAAATACGTAGGAATCCATTGCACCAAAATGCAGTAAAACATGACAAAATTCATGTGTTTTCTTCACTTCAGATAATTGAGAGTTCAGCAGCATTAATATAAAACACTGATGACATTATAAGGGACAAAATATTTCACCTCAGTTAAACTAACACAAATATCTTTACAATCCATCAATGAAATCTACTTATACAATTTAATTTGTTTATGCACACGACTAATTAAAACTTTGAGGTAAAGAGCCTGTTGCTGCACATAATTATATGCACACAAGTTATTTACATTATTTACACCATCACACGCACATCTTCGCTCTGATTTAACAGCTAAAGTTGTGGCCCTTGCTTTGCTTTGCGTTCTTCAGAAAGTCAATAGAATATGTGTTTGCATAACATGCATCAGAACTTCTGGTCTTCAAAATGGCTCCCAGAGTTCCATTGGACATCGATGACTTGAACTGTGTCCTGTTCTTCTTAATCAGGCCATAGCGTATTGAAAGAAGAAGTGAGTGCTCTCTCATAGTCAATAGGCGGCGGCAGATTGCGCTAGTGTAGCTACGGGTGAACAGCACTGCTCGCGTTCATGCAGGCATGGCACTTTACAAAATGTACACGAAATAAATTCTCTAAGACTTCCAGTTGCCAGAATGACCTTTGAATTATTCCCTTCCATGTGCCGTGTGTGTACAGTCCAGGAATATTTGGATAGAGGAAGTTGGTAAACACACTAATTTAATGGTTTAATGTTATCTTCTGAAAAGATTTGAACATCAGTAATTCTGAAATGGCTTACAAAGTATTGAGGTATAGTTGAAACTATTATGCATTTCACATTATCTAAGATGTACAAAATGTTTGAACTCACCCTCGAAATTGTTAGTTGTCCAAAACCGTGGAGAGAAAATAAAAGGTAATCACCTCTTTGCCTTTATATAGCAAAAGAACGTTATCGTGAAAATAATTACGTTTGCACTTCAGAATATGCATGAAATCAGAAAATACCCACACTTGCCTTTGATGATCTGCCAGGTTTGCAATGGAGCATTTTATTTTATCATTCTTCCCTAAAATTCCCAAATTCATCCATGCCCTTTTATTACACTGACTTCCATCACACGTAAAACCAATTACTTTCACCCCAGCTTGTTCCAATTGAATTATGACCTGAATTATTATTTTTGACGATAGTTCTCCAGGAGTTACATTCTTGCTAGCATACACTGCTACAGGCTGGATACAGCTGTGCAACAAAGGGACAAACATAAATACAAGCGCGTGATTGGCAAGGACGTTCTTTTTGTCGCAGGGAGTTTCATCTCCAAAATCAACAAATCCGTCAACTGTCAGTGTAGTTGTATTAAATCTTATGTCTTCTCTCAATTTCACTTCATAAAAAATCACTATACCTAGTCGCTTGTTCTCGTCTTACTTGTTTAAGTGGGTGAAGGATATGCTTATTCCTAATCTTCCATCTCGCAGTGTTCTCGTGATTGACAACACGTCATATCACAACAAGGAAATAGATCATGCTCCAACCTCCAGCTCATGGAAAGTGACGATGATCTCCTGCCTAGTGTACAGGAACATTCCACACCGTGAGACGATGTACAAACACGATCAAATTGCACAAGCCGGCACCCAAAACCTACGTCCTAGATGAACTCTTGAAACAGTACGGACACTCAGTCCTTCTACTACCCCCATATCATCCTGAATTAGAGTATTGAAATAATGTAGGCAGAAGTGAAGAACTGGGTAGCTTCTCAAAACTTCACCTTCACTTTTGACGACGTAGAGAAACTCACTAGACAAACATTCGCGTCAATATCCGCTGAAGACTTGAACCATAAATGTGAACACACAAAGAAGGTAGAGAAAGACTTCATGAGGGATGAGGAACCTCTTGAAAACATTATAGAGTCCTTTGTGATCCAACTGGGAGCCAACGACACGTCATTCGGTGAGGACAACAGACATGATGACGGAGGACTCCGTGGAACTGAAGAGCTGTAGAGGACATTATAAAACAAGTATGTGCTCATTTTGTGAATATAGTGTCATTATTTTATTATTTCAAGTGTTATTTACGTTATCTTTGTATACATACGTCGTTGCCTTTTACTCAGCATATGTAGACCCTTTATGGTGTTTCTTTTTATGAATTATATTTTGTTTCTGTTCCTGAAAACCGTTATATCATTATATATCATATTTTTAAGTCACACTTCTTAGTTTACAAGAGAGCAACAAAATCTTGGCATTAAGGAGCTAGGGACAAACAATCATATAGTCTAACCCTGATTTCTCGCCTTGTAGCAAAAGTAATTATTATTATTATTATTATTATTATTATTATTATTATCATCATTTTAGGAAGGCTCGGCTTGTGCCGGTAACATAATGGGCTGACTCGGCCTAAGCAAGGAGTCACCCTCTTGATTATGAAACTACAGGTACATATATGTACAAATATTTACAACAGAAATAATTACAACATATATATTTATACAATAAATACAAACAACTTCAGACTTCTTATGTCCCCGTTTTGGGAATCTGTTCTTCAGTATTACTGGAACTGCGGCCTGGATCTTCATGCTGTTTGGCGTGAGTCAGAGGAAAAGTCGTTCCTAGGAACTTCCTCACAATGTGGCAAGTGCTCAGGAGGGTAGCTTTCTGTAGTTCTACGTATGTGTGATGATGCAGGTTTAATGCGGCCAGAGAGCTGTGCAAGCATTTTGGAATAACACCGGTACATGATATTACTATTGGAACTGTGGTGACTGATTCTAGTTTCCACAGACGTTGTATTTCTATTGCCAGTTCTGTGTATTTTGATATCTTTGTGGCTATTGTTGTTTGCAGATTGGAGGTATTTGGACAAGCAATTTCTATAAGGGATGCGGATCTTTTTGATTTATCGATTAGAATAATATCTGGCCTATTGTTGCTGAGCGTGACATCGGTTATGACTTCTCGGTCCCATAGTAGTTTATATGAAGAGTTTTCGAGAATGGGTGGAGGTGTATATTTCCAATATGCAGTTGATGACTGAAGAAATCCACATTTTACAGAAAGTTTCAGGTGAATGATTTTTGCTACCTGATCATGTCGGTGCTTATAATCGGTGTTGGCCAAGTGTGGGCAACCAGAGATGATGTGCTGTATGCTCTCTGTAGTTCTGGAACAGCGGCGGCAGTTGTCTGAGACAACTGTTGGATCCTTCATGATAAATCTACGGTAGTTCCGTGTAGCAATTACTTGATCTTGGATGGCCAGAACAAATCCTTCTGTTTCTGGGAAAAGACCGGAGTCGGTCAGCCAAGCGTGCGACGCAGGTTTGTCGATATGAGGCTGATCCAGTTCATGGGGGTATTTCCCGTGAAGAGGTTTTTGCTTCCACATGGCCATCACTTTTGTAGGTGGGGTAGAAACAGGCATTTCTGGCGACGACAGATTGAGAGGTGTATAGTTTATATCAGCTCTGCAAACAGCATGATGAAGACACGATGTATCAGCTCTCGAGTGGAAATATTCTCTTAGACTTGATATCAGATTGCTATGTAAATTGACAATGGATAAGAAGCCCCTACCACCTTCTGATCTCGGGAGTGTAAGACGTTCGGTTGCAGATTTAGGATGGTGCATATGGTACCGGGTGAGTGAAACTGCTGTTTTCATTTGTAACTGCTGAAGTTCTGTTTGGGTCCATTTTATGATACCAAAGGAGTATGTGAGCAGTGGTACGGCATACGTATTGACTGCTTTGGTAAGATGTTTAGCTGTCAGTTTTGATGACAGTACCTTGTTGAGACGTGTTATATATTGTTGCGTGACATTTCTCTTGATGTCGGCATGTTTCATACGAGTGCTCTGATGAAAACCGAGGTATTTGTACATTTCTTCTTCCTCCAGCTGTTGTATGGATTCGTCGCTTAAACTCGAAGGTGTCCCTTGTGCTGAGTAGGATCCTCTGATGACAGTTTGGGTTCTGCATTTGTCCAATCCAAACCGAATGCCTATATCTGAAGAAAACGTCTTGGTAATTGAGAAGAGATGTTGGAGATGGGGTTTGGTAGAGGCATACAGCTTAATGTCATCCATATAGAGTAGGTGGCTGATTTTTAATAGCTCTTCTCGCTTATTCTTAATGCTAAATCCATACCCACTTGTGTTCAGTAGGTAGGATAGTGGATTTAATGCCATGCAGAACCATAATGGACTCAGTGAGTCCCCTTGCAAGATCCCTCGTCGTATTGGTATGGGTCTCGTTGCAACACTACAGTTTCTTAGAGAAACGTGAAGTGAGGTGTTCCAGTCTGCCATTACCGTCTTCAGGAAGTGAATGATTGAGGGGTCAACTTTATACAGTTCCAGAACATGTATGAGCCAAGTGTGTGGTACTGAATCAAAGGCCTTTTGGTAGTCAATGAAGCACATGTATAGGTTCCTGGATTTATGGTGTGCTTGTTCCAGGACCACAGTGTCGATAATCAGTTGCTCCTTGCTCCCCTTGGTATTCTTCTTGCAACCCTTTTGCTCCTCAGCAATGATGTGGTTTTCCTCGCAGTGTTTCAGAATTCTGTTGGCTATTATAGATGTAAATATCTTATATAGAGTAGATAGACATGTTATAGGCCGATACTTCGCTGGATTTTGCAGATTTTCATCCTTTGGTTTCAGATATGTGATGCCACTGCACAGGAAAGCTGGGAATGTTGCCGGGTTGTCTAAAAATTTCTGGAAATGTTGAGTCAGAAGGAAATGAGTACATGTACATTTCTTGTAGTAATAATTGTGTATGCGATCAATGCCTGGGGCCTTTCAGTTCTGCAGTTTCTTGATGCTCTGTTGTATTTCTCCGATCTCAACAGCCTTGGTTGCCATATGCTTCACTTCATTAGTTCTATCTTTCAGTTCACTGATCCAATGGGCTTCCGCATTGTGCTCTATTGGGTTCGACCATACTCCCGACCAATAGCTGTGAATATTTCCTTCGCTGGGCGTATTTCCATCTTGTGCTGCATCTTGTGTTCTCTCGTTCAGATTGTTGTAGAACTGTTTCTCATTTCTTTTGAACATTGCGTTCTGTGATTTTCTCTCTGTGGTGTTTTGGTATCTTTTGAGGCGCTTGGATAATGCAGCCAACTTTTGCTTCATGATTTCGAGGGTTTCTTGTAGTACTGTGCTTCCAGGTTCCTCCAGACTCTACCTTGAACTGATTTTCAGAATTCGAATAATTTTGTTATTTAGGCGTTTCCCTCTTACTCCATTCTTGTATTGCTGCAGGCGATTGACGTCCTGGCGGATTTGGATGATGCGTTGTTTCAGGCGTTTTGCCCAAGGTGGTTCTCTCAATTTTTTCTTGACAGACTTATTGTTAGGCAAAAATGGCTTTCCATTGTTCAGTCGTACTGCGGCTAGTGCTGCACAGTATATAGCAGTATGTACTTCAGGGAACGTCTGATGCTCTTTCAGATATTCTGGCAAGACTTTCGAATTAAGATCTTCAATGATTTTTCCAAACTTTTTGGATGATTGCTGCCTTGGCAGTATGGGTCGTTGTGTAGGATCGGTACCAGAATATTCTAGAAGGGCCTTGTAGAATTCAACATGTGTCTTGTCATGGAGGTCAGAGTTATCTGAAAGTATCACTTCGGGAGTACTTGTATGTACTGTTATATCAGTATCAGGTGGACTGTTAACCGTTGAGTCAGACTCGGTACTTTCAAGATGTGGAAAGAGTTCTTGTGTTACTTCTTGTCTGATTCTACTAAGAACAGGACCCGGGATCAAATTGTTCTTGATGATTGATCTTCGTTGATCTGCAATGCGCTGTTCAGTAACTTTCATTGTTGGGTACTGATTTGTAAAGGCTGTGTGTAGTTGTTGTCTATATCCTGCAATTTCAGTTTCAAGACTAGTTATTCGAAGATATGCCCGCATGATAAATTCATTCATATCATTGTTCCATTTAATGCGTTTTTTGGGCTTACTGATACGAGTGGTCGTACTTGGCACAAAAGCACTCGCACCAGGTGCGGTATGATAATCAGGTTCTTGTGTTCTGCCATGATCGTCTTGAGCTACTGTAGCTTGTTCGGGTGACCCGATGGGAGGCCAGCAGCTTACGCTCCCACCACCACCGGCTCGCATGCTGTCATCTCTAGCGGTGGCTCCAGAGATGCCCTGGTGTACCCCAGGCAGCGGCATTTTCCGAAGCACAGTTTTAGAAGTCTTCATAGTTGATTTTTGCTTTTTATAACCTACAGCCAGGTGCTGTGATGTTCAGCCGCTCCATTGGAGACAGACGCTGACCACTTTGCCGCTTGCTGCAAGTCAGACGCAAAGTGGATTTGGGTCGGTTCTTCCGCCCTCTCTGTCATTGGGATATGTCCTCTTCTGCCGTTGAAGCCGTTGACCATTTTTCCTGACACCTCAGTTGATCCGTGGGTGCTTATGTGGCGAAGCCTTATTCGCACCTGTCCTGCATATCTACAGGAGCTTCCCCTATCAGCCATTGGGACGCGCCGTGTCAGGGTTGAGGGCCCCCACCCCAGTGTCTTACGCAGGGTTATGCCTAGCTCTTACTAAATTCAGATCTAAACCCCCACGTAAGCTGACCGGGCACGGTTATTATTATTATTATTATTATTATTATTATTATTATTATTATTATTATTATTATTATTATTATTATTATTATTACGGTACCGTGTTTTGGTGGATCAGCAGAGGTGAAAGAAGGTGCGGGCTGGATTGCTCACTAACAATGTCACCGGTGTTAAAAAATCCAAGACGGTGCACGGCCCACGAAATCTGGGGGCAAGCTTGCTCGCGGGAACAAAATTCTTGACCATAACTTGGTCTCCTACCTTTAAGTTGGTGGGCCTCCGTCCACGATCATATCTTTCCCTAACCTTTTCATGAGAAATTTTAAGATTGGCCTTCTTCCAAAGATCTCTAATATTATCTGGATCTATTGCCTCAGGTAGAATATCGCTAAGAGACCACAGGTTAGAGAGCGGCGTGTTGGGTACAAACTTGAACATCAATGAAGCATGGGTGAATTTATGAGATTCGTGAACCGCCGAGTTCAAAGCGAAGGCTAACCAATGCAGGGATCTATCGCACCTGGAATGATCGTCGTGATGATAGGTAATCAGCGCCGACCTCAGATTACGATTGACCCGTTCAGCCAGAGATGGTTGAGGATAGTAAGCAGAAGTTGTTACATGTGAGATAGATAGATCAAAACAGAATTTATGAAAGAGATTAGAGGTAAAGGCTTTAGCATTATCAGATACAATATATTGGCACAGACCGAAAGAAGCAAAGATAGAATTTAAACAAGAAATGGTGGACTGAGCGGTAGCCAGCTTAGTCGGAAATAACCAAGAAAATCTTGTAAAACCATCTACACACACAAGGATGAATTTATTTGCATTCCCCTTTGACTGGGGGAAGGGTCCGACGTAGTCGATGTAGAGTCGTTCCATGGGGCGCGACGCTTGGTGGGAAGACAATAGCCCTTGCTTAGTGGACATGGTGGGTTTACTGAGCCAACAAGTTTTACAAGCTTTTACCAATTCACGAATTTCACCGTCCATACCCTTCCAGATGAACATTTCACAGATCTTTTCACGGGTTTTGAAGATGCCTAAAAGCCCCCCTAGTGGGGCCTCATGGTAATAGTTGAAGATCATAGGTACGAGAACAGCTGGAACCACAACTTTCATCTTCTTATCATGCCCCAACGGGCAACATAAAACACCATTCCTCAATACATAAGGGACTACATGTTCCCCCGAAGAAAGGGTTTCCATGATAGGGGCCAACGTCGGATCTTCACGTTGATATTTTTCAATATCCCTAAAGAGCATGGGAGCATCAGTTAGAATGGCATTAAGCTCAGGCGGTATGGACTCGGGAGGTGAAGAACTATCAACCTGTTCAGGTGTCTCTATATCATTGGCAAACATATGGCTTAGACCATCTGCCACAACATTTTCCGTTCCTCTTATATGCCTGACATCAAATTGGAAGGCAGAAATTCTGATGGCCCAGCGGGCTATGCGACCAGTACGACGCGGCCTAGCTAAGACCCAGCTTAAGGCTTGGTTATCAGTCTCCAAGTCGAACTTGATATGTTCCAGATAGAGGCGGAACTTTTCTAGAGCAAACAAGACAGCCAAACCCTCAAGTTCATAGATGGAATACTTGGATTCTTGGGCCGATAATGTCCTAGATGCATAGGCGATGGGTTGCCTCCCTAGTTCAGTCTCTTGAAGAAGGGCTGCTGCCACCGCCGCCGACGACGCGTCGGCTTGGACAATGAATTTCTTCGAGAAATCAGGCATGGCAAGAACAGGGGCATTACACAGAGCTAATTTGAGATCTTCAAAAGCGGCTTGTTGAGAAGGTCACCACTCAAATTTGACGCCTTTCCTACGAAGTAAGTTCAAGGGTGCCGCTCTATTGGCGAAATTTGGAATAAATTTCCTGAAGAAATTCACCATACCAATGAACCTAGCAATACCTTTGATGTCCTTGGGAGGTTTGAAATCACGGATGGCCTGTGTTCTAGAATGATCTACAGCGACACCATCGGGCGACACAATGTGCCCTAGAAATGACATAGAAGGCTTAGCAAAAGCGACTTTGGACAGCTTAACTGTTAACCCTGCCTTACGAAGATGATTAAGGACCTCTTTCATATGATCAAGGTGTTCTTCAAAGGTCTCAGAAAATACGACGACATCATCAAGATAATGGTATAGGTACTCGAATTTGATGTCGGAGAAGACCCTATCCAGCAATCTCGTAAGCACAGCTGCTCCCGTGGGGAGCCCGAAAGGCACGCTGTTGTACTCATACAAGTTCTAATCCGTGGCAAACGCTGTAAGATGTTTAGATTCTTCAGCCAGAGGTATCTGATTATAAGCCTGATTAAGATCTAAGATGGTGAAGAACTTAGCTTTACGAAACCATGAAAAACAAGAGTGAAGGTCTGGAAGGGGCACTGATTGTAACACCACCTTCCGATTGAGAGCCCTATAATCAATCACAGGCCTGAAGCCACCTTGGGGTTTCGGAACAAGGGAAATAGGCGATGAATACGCAGACTTAGAGGGCCGAATTATACCATCCTTCAACATTTGATCTATGATTCCCTTCAAAGCCTTCATTTTGGGTGGAGACAGCCTATAAGGTGGAAATCGGACCGGAATCGAATCAGTCACCTCAATCTTGTATTCGATAAGGTCAGTAACACCAAGAGCCTCGGAGAAAACATCCGGAAACGCCTGACACAACTTACGAATACTGTCAGCCTGCTCCTCAGGTAGATGTCTAAGGTCTAACAACATCTCATCCTGGGTAGGCGAAACCGATGAACATGACACAGAGCTACATTTCAATAAGGGAATTTTACAAGTAGCAGCAAATTTGAACGTGCACGACTTGCTCTGAATGTCGAGCACTAGACCAGTAAAAGACATGAAATCCGCTCCCAAAATAATGGGGCAAGACAAGTGTTTAGCCACCAACAGTTTAACCTTCCAAGTAAATTTAGCAATTCTAATTTTGACATACAGAAAACCTAAAATTTCTAATGGGGATGAGTTCGCCGAAACATATTGAACCGAAGTCGAACAAAAATCAGGAAGTTTACAAACAGTTTTCAATTTGGAGTACCACTCGGCCGAAATAATGGAACACACGCTGCCAGAATCTAAAAGAGCAGTTACCGGTTCATTATTCAATTCAATCTTGAGAAATGGAACAGGTGCGGGGGTATCCGCCGCAATCCTAAGACATTCTTTGGAACATACAAATGGGAATGTAGAACAGTTCTGATTTTTCCCTGAATTTTCGTCGGATTTAACTTGGGCTGAGCCTTGAAAAGATGAATCTGCTGACTCAGCCGGAGCCACTAGTCACTTATGATTGTTAGTGGAAGTTGCACCCGAAGTTGAGCAGGAGGGGGTGCTGTTAGCATTAGGGCAGTTCTTGGCAATATGTGAAAACGTGCCGCATTTAAAACAGCCTTGTGATGACCCTGCTCCATTCCTGGTCCCATTGGGTTTAATCAAGGGGCACTTGTTCCGAAGATGGTCAGGTGACCCACAAGAATAGCATTTGCGGGGTGTTGCGGTTCGGCGAGTTGGCGGCCGAAAATGACTAGAAGACGGCGGGGGTTCTTTCGCGACACGTAAGGTGTCGGCGTATCTAACTCCTTCCGCTGAGACAGCCGTAGCCTCTAATTCGGCAAACGTTTGAGGACGCGACGCAAAGCACAAGTATGACCTGTATGATAGAGAAATGCCTTTCACAATGGCCTGTACAATCTGATCTTTAGGGAAGTGAAGAGCAAACACCCTGGTATAGAATTTAATATCTTGGATGAAGTCGGCAAGTTTTTCATCCAGACGTTGTACACGGTAATAGTACTTCTGAATTAGTGATGACCTAGCCCTACCCGGAATGAAGTTTGCTAATAAATGGGCGTGGAAGTCTTCTATGGATGATTGTTCAGCAATTGCCCTAACTATCTTGTCTGAGAGGACACCAATGGAATAAGGGTAAATTATCTGAAGGATTTGACACGGAGAAAGAGAAAAGACAAGAGCATGATCTTGGAATTCAACTAAAAACCTTAAGAATGAAATAACGTCACTGGTAGAGTTAACAGAAAACTTAGAAGTACCCCTGAGCAACATTGCTAATGGATGAGGCAAACTGCTGAACCCGGGTGACATAGTAGGTAGAGGCCTAAGTGGCGAAGAAGCTAATTCAGAACGTGCATTATTCAAAGAGGTACGGCGTTCAGACTCATTGTCTAATGGGGAAGAGGTTTGTTGCACTCCTACTGATTTCCTATTTTCTTCTCCTTTAGGAGAGTCTTTCTCGCTAACTACGTTTACCGTAGCGGGTTGGTCGATTTTGGGAGGGACTGCCCCAGTTAACAATAGGCTAACCTTACCGGACAAATCAGAAAGGTTTTCGAGAACAACACTAGCTTCCTTCCTTTGAATGTCATTCAACTTCAGAGACAACAGATCATTAACTCTATTAGAAAAATGAAACAATCTAGCTTGCACACGTTTAAGTTGATTAGGTGATGGATCATTTTCTTCAAAAAAACTAACTACAGATGCTAGCTCAGTAGTATTATCAGTGATTGTGGAGAGAGCATCGTCAATCTCTTTTTCTCCCAAAATGGGGATGGAAATAGGCAAATCAAGGGAATCTTTAAGCTTGTTAGTATCTACCGCAACCGTGCCTCCAGATTGCACATTTCTAATTGTTAATTCATAGATTAATTCCTCCTTGCGCAAATATCCGGGATGGAGGACATCACGAGGGCCGGGCATGATGACTGACACTTGACAAATTTAGAACAATGGAAAAATTCCAGCGACGGAGAGTTCAAATCAAAAGCAATATTTAGCCGTCAAAAGGGGCTAAATTTAGACCCATTCAACCACGCTCTGCTACCACTTGTTACCGTGTTTTGGTGGATCAGCAGAGGTGAAAGAAGGTGCGGGCTGGAATGGGTCTAACTACAAGTTCGAAAGATGAATTAAAATTTCAACAAAGGTTATATTTTCAAAACTTAACAATGGTAACATAGAATTTGAAAACTTAACAAGTCAACAACAAGCCAAAATCAGATACAAAGAAATTACAAGTGTTAGGGGATTATAACAAGGTCTGGGCTTCGAGCCCCACAATCACAATCCTTGAGCTATTAGCCCAACTTTACCAAGCTACAAAATCGAACAAAGGGGCAGAAAACCCCATCACGTCAAGGAGCACTTGCTCCAAATTACAATGTTAAGCCTCCTAGAGGCACACAGAAATAAAATTTAGGAAAGTGCAGACCCGCTCTCAAAGTTCAAGCCTATCAAAGGCCACAACGAATTTCACTTCTATCTGCCCTCAAGGCACACAAGGAAACAAGGGTATTTAATACCCAACCTACAGGGCCTTCGCAATGAAAATAAAACATCAGGTTAAGTTACTGGCCCAAAGTACATAGAGGACTGGAGGCGTGAACTTGCACTCCAAATACACTTTTTAAAACCTAAATGGCTCTAGGCCGATACACAGGGGCTAATCCCAAGCTAGGGAGGTGACCCGTATGAGAAAACATTAATACATTAAGGAAGCGTAGAAACGGTTATGAAAACTTAGTCACCTCAATTTCAAAATGAAGGGGAGCTCGAGAAGGAAAAGCACTCTCTATCCCCGCTTTATAGTTAGAGATTTGTAGTTTTTACATAGACAGAAGAGGAATTTACATTTTAAAAGTGATAGATTACATATTAAAGGTTTCGAACCTTCCCCGAGAGTTAAACTGCTGAGCTAGCAAGAAATAAAGATGTTAAAAGGCCATTACCTTGTTGAAGATCTGCTGCTTGAAGAAAGAGGCGCTTCCCGCCCCCTAATACATATCCACACACAGAGTTAGATGTTATACGAGTGGCCCCGAGACAAGAAAATCAGCAGTTTTTATACCCTCGTGGAAAATTCGAGACCTTTCAAGAATGAGTAGACACACCCCCTCAATTTTATTGGGTCGCTAAAAGTTATACATCAACATCGAAGAAGAAAGACACTATTGGTCAAAAATTAATTAAAGAAATTCGGGATTGGCTGAGTTCAAAACTGGCGGACAGAAAGATTAATAATGCCAACCCAAAAAAATAAAAGAACAAAATTTAGTAAAGACAAAACTTAAGAATACAAAATGTCTTCAAGAGAGTTCATTCCATTGCGCCAGAGTGTATTACCATAGTTTTTTTTGGTAGAGACATCTGTTAGAGAATGTTCACACTTCTTGATCAATGAAAAACAAAAGAAAATCAAAAACACTCAGTGACCTCTTCTGATAACTAGTAGAGTTAGTTCAGTGGTTAAAGTTCCGGGTTTCTCCAGTAGAGAAGTTTCAATTGGCGCAAGATTTGAACTTGCGTCGCGTAGAGGTGTACCGCCCGGTACAATTATTATTATTATTACTATTATTATTATTATTATTATTATTATTATTATTATTATTATTATTATTATTATTACGTTTCACCTTCTTTGGAGCACATTGAATTAATACTTTCTCTGTGTGTTGTTCTTTTCTTAGCACCCATTATTTCTTCATTGCTTCTGATCTTCATTTCTTCTCATCTTCCGAGGTAATAGATTTGGCTTTTAATGTAGATTTGTCTTGGAACCTTATATTTCTGCCTTGAGTTATAACTTTAGCTGTTCGATCGAATAGTGAATTTTCTGTAATTTTTAATTCTACTAGGTCTTTTACAGTTTCTTTAAACCAGTTGGGTTTGTTTTGGAATAACAGAAGTCAAAGATTTGTTTGGTTAATCTATTAGAGTTCATTCTGAGAAGATGACCGTAAAAAATTATCCTCCTTTTTCGCATAGTATCTGCGAGTTTTCAGTTTTCTTGTAGTGTGTTTCATTCTTGGTGTATATTATCTTATTATTGTTATTATTATTGACTTATTTTACATGACGTGGCTCAGGTTATGAGGCCTGCTGTTATACCGAAACCAGTTCTACACTGTACATCTACACCGTCGTAAAGTTAATTTTACATCTAACTATAATTTAAAACAATGGCTACACAAATTGATACACAAAAAAGATTTTGACAGCTACTACAATGAGAGGTTAAATTATGTTCTAACCCCTAACTCTATCATCTGTAACACTTCTAAATAAATTTATTTTGACTAGGTATGTGTAATTTAGAGCTGGAAGGGAATTCCACTAACTGAAAATCTGTGGAGTGTTACATGTCAGTTACAACAAATATTTCGGGTCAACTGTACATATTCAAAGTAATAAACTTCATTGTTAGGTTCCGTATTGAGTTGAGACTATGCTTAAAGTAAATACAAAATTTTAATATTCCACCTTCTCAATACTAAAAAAATCATTTTATGTTTTTTACAAAAACATTACAATGATATTAATAGGTACTAGTTTCGGTCCACTGTGGACCATCATCAGCCTAGCCAAATTACAACAGTAAAAGACATAGTGATAAAAAATAGTGTGGAGAAATGAGAGAGAGGATCTAGAAGGATGGGATGGTGGTGGAATGACAGACAAAAGTGAAAAACCATATTTGCGAATAATGATAAAAGTAACAGAAGTGTTCACATTGACAAGTAAAATCTTGTGAAGTCACGTAAAAACTCTTGATGAGATAGTCTTTGGTTGGCAGTTACTCCTGTGTTGCACGATTGAAATATATAACTAAGTATATGCTTCTAGAAAGTTGTAGATGTAAGTTCCACTTTAGCGTAGAGGGAAGAATTGTCCGATGAGACCAGCATAAAATTAAAAGTTGACAAAGTTAAATGGTGGAATGAAAAGCTTGCTGTGTTAAACAGAAGTAGTCTCAGTTCAATTGGGACCCCAATGAACCTTGCGCTGCGTGGAACAAACTTGCTGTATTGAATGCAACTTACGGAGTGGAACTTACATCTGCAACTTTCTAGAAGCATATACTTAGTTATATATTTCAATCGTGCAACACAGGAGTAACTGCCAACCAAAGACTATCTCATCAAGAGTTTTTACGTGACTTCACAAGATTTTACTTGTCAATGTGAACACTTCTGTTACTTTTATCATTATTCGCAAATACGGTTTTTCACTTTTGTCTGTCATTCCACCACCATCCCATCCTTCTAGATCCTCTCTCTCATTTCTCCACACTATTTTTTATCACTATGTCTTTTACTGTTGTAATTTGGCTAGGCTGATGATGGTCCACAGTGGACCGAAACTAGTACCTATTAATATCATTGTAATGTTTTTGTAAAAAAACATCAAATGATTTTTTAGTATTGAGAAGGTGGAATATTAAAATTTTGTGTTTACTTTAAGCATATCAACTGTACGTAGTCACAACACTGAGCGGGAAGGAGAAGTTGGCGTTCTCCCTCCCACGGCTCTGCTTTCTCACTCGCACACCTTCCCCTCACCGGCTGTCTTCTTAGCTGGCCCGATCTATATGTCTTAATATTTGTTTTGGCCAAAATGTTAAAAAAGAAATAATATGCAGTGTTTAAAAGGGCTTATAAGTTTCCGTGTTTCAGCGAATCCAGGAAAAGCTATATGTAGGTGTGATATTTTAGTTGCGCATGGCGGTAAGTGCAATATACTCAAACATGTGCAAATGAAAAAACATAAGGAGAGTGTCCAATGTGTAGAAAGAAACCAGAAACTGAACTTTTCATACAAAAACCAAGATGTAAATCCTGTGACAATTGCCAAGGATTTATTTATGTCATTTATCGTAGAACATAACCTGCCTATAAATTGTGCCGACCACACAGGGCCTTAGTTTCGCAAAATGTTTCCTGATTCGGAAATCGCTAAACGATATGGGTGTGCTAGAACAAAAACAGCGGCTATCATTATAGAAATGTGCATGGAAGAACTGCCTAGCTCTTGGTGCTGATAATGCTCCAGTAATGGTAGGATTAAAGAATGGTGTGGCAGGATGTTTGAAGCTGGACTCATGAAGTTAAAGCGCATATAAATCCAAGTAATAAGCTAGAAGGTACATATGTTACCCAATAAGACACCAATTATAACATCGCAAGTTTTGAAAACATACGCATGGCTAGAAGCAAAGATGAGCATGATTACCAACATGACAAGTAGAGAAAGGATGTGGGAAGCGGACTGGGATCCCTAAGAGGATGCGATCTTGCATGATGTTGTAGGGAAATAGACGTGAACACTGTCACCCTTCAGTCTGAATTTACTAACAAATAACAAAATTTTTAACATAGTTGTATAACAGCAATTTAAAATAAAGTAACCTGATCAATAAAGAAAAAAAAGTGGGAAACGAACCACGAGGTTCCTATCTATGGTTCTTCAGATAACCATAATCGTATATTACAAGTTCACCTCCACCAGAATCTATCCAGCGACAAACAATAAAATATTAAGATTACATTTAAGAAAATGAGAACAACTTCTGCATTTAAAATTCACAAGGAAAATTTAACAGGGAATATAAAATCGAATACAACAATCTTATAAGGAAAATAGAAAAGGAGATTTACAGATCATTACATTTAATTTACAAGGAAAATTGACAAAGGAATTTAAAATTTAATGCAGAGGCCTTTAGAGTTGCTGCCTTCCTAATACACATCAGTGAGAGACGCATAGCTCCAAACAGCGTACACTAAATCAACGCAGGACTACTGGAGGCAACCGCGGATGGAAAATTAAATTTTACATTACACAATTAAAAAAGTTAATAAAAGGGAATTGCCTCCAAACGAAAAGGATATGCCTAGCTAACGAGAGCCGCTGACAGGACCACACCCGACGTGCGTCTGATTGTGAGAATGTACTGTACTGGGAACAGCGGTACAGAACTAAGTCCCTGCAGTTAAAACTTAAACTTCGCGCTGCGTGCCGGCTCAACAGCAGATGACAGCCAGAGACAGCAAGCAGCTTGTGTGTGTGACATGGAGCAGGTTGACGTCACAGCCTGCCTCCCCTTGACAGAGAGCCTACATCAGCATGGAACATTCGCAATGTTCTTCATTTAATAACTTTCCTCACAATAATGGTTGGATTAAATCAACATCATCATCGTGTAGCCACATATTTTACCTTCATTTCTTCAAAATTTGATAGAAATCCGACGAGAGACAACGAACTTATTAAATGAAATGTAAAGACGGATTTTTCTCTGTTTGAGTATAAATGGAGAGCCGTTTCCCTAGGCAGATCAGTGTGTGTGGAGTATGTGGGGCGAACAGCGGGCAAAAGCGCGTGTCCTCAATGCCACAGTCGAACCCGCCAGTCGGCTCGTGAGGACCGCAATGCTGTACGAATGATAGTCTCATTTCGCAGAGTCCTAGACTTAAACTCTACAGTACCGAGTTCGAACTTTTAAAAATTTCAGCGATTCATAAGTGATAGTCTTATTTTGCCGAGTCTCAGACTTAAAATTGTAACACTGTATGTGGACTTGAAAATTTTACGTGATTCACAAGTGATAGAATCTAGCCTCAATTAAGAGTGGTGTAAACTTCAATTTGCCGTAGATTTCTGAGTGATTTATTATTTGAACGAATGTTTCAAACTTACATTTCTTTCCCAGTACTTATAATTCGAGGTTGATTAAACAATTCGAACAGTGTTGGATTATGAACGATATTCACCGTACCAAGTAATTGAAATAATTTCGAGAACTTTATACTTTTGAACTTAAATTTCTCAGACTGTGACAAGTGATTGAGTAATGGATTAATTTCATTTTGTGACTGTATCACCGGACTTATAAAATTTGTGTGACTTTCCAATATTTTGTAGACATTCGTAGTAGACATTGGACTGTAAATTAATCTCAGTCTGTGAACTAGGTTTGAACTGTACAGACATTGAACTGTGAATTAATTTCAATTTATGAACTACGTATTTGGACTGTGCATTCATCGTAGACATTGAACTGTGTGTTAATGACAGACTGTGGAATTCGTATTTGAACTGTGCGTTCATAGTAGACATTGACCTATGTGGTAAAAGGACAGACTGTAAATTACGTGTTTGAACTGTGCATTCATGGTGGATATTGGACTGTGTTTACGATGTGCATTTACAGTAACTAATGAACTGTGGAATTAGACTGTGTATTTATGACAGGCAGTGAACTGTGTGTTTGCAATAGACAGTGTATTTTCGTATGATCAAACTACGGACTGTGAAAAATAGAATCCATTTCATTTAATTTCAGGTTTAACACTAATGAACCAAATCGGTTTACGAATGAAAGAAATTTTCTTTTTTTCAAATGATTGGGTTGAAATTGCATAGAAACTTTAAAAAATATTTTGTGGGTGATAATTTCAAACGGTTTCAAGTGTCACATTTTTTAAAGTCAATTTTGTTGACATTTGACGACACTAAATTACAAGTGATACTTTAGTTCAACATTCAAAGCTGTTGATTTATATTCAAGAAACTCTTTCCATGTCCCCGGTGCAAACTTGTACAGTCATAAGTCATTTTCCGTGCAACCAAATCTCAACGCTCACATTACTACGTTATCTTGATTTTCTAGACGTCGTATGGATATTCGAGAACTGCTAGAATTTCCATAGTGGGATGAATCGTGGTTCCATGGTGCAGAGAGGAGCCTGATGACAGTATGAGGAGAGCAGCCAGATTTCGAGTACATCATCAGCCCGAATGAGGAAAGAACCTTTACCTGTATATCTACTGTATGAATGTGATATAATTTTGAACTTCGTTAATAAATTCAGAATTTTAACAAACTTAAGAATCATTTCAAGAAACCCTCTCTTCATTTGTAAGCACTTCAATCAGAAATGGTACACGCCCTGTGTCTAGTTTCATGCCTATCTATGTACTGTATTTACTGTTACAGTACGAAAACCAAAGACGCAGACCAGAGCCCTATTCTTCCGAGGAGCTAAATGCTGGAAAGTGAGAAACACGCAAACAGCCAATTAGGGAAGCTTACTACGATTCGACTAAAAATTTTCGCCATTGTGAAAGGTCTTTATTCCGACCAATTAAAACAAATTACCATATATGGACAACAAATTCTAGAGGTTTTGATTGCAAAATGCAGTGATTTCGTTATCGAAGCCTCTGTGTGGCAAATATAGGTTGATACAAAAGATTAACAGATTGCAAGTTACAACTAGCACAACTACAGGAGATCTCCAATACCAAAATAATTCTTTCTACCAACACTCATAACAATTAAATAAATATAATTAAATATCTTTCTTATGAGTCCTGAAAATCTTGTTATTATATATAAAATAAGAGTTTTGTCTGTACATTGCTCAGAATTTGAAAAGAATGGTATTTCTGTATCAATCATGTCCACAGTAACAAGGAAATGCACTTTTTTACTTTTCCATAATTTCTGTATGTATGTATGTATGTATGTATGTATGTATGTATGTATGTATGTATGTATGTATGTATGTATGTATGTACAAGCATCACTAGAAAAAGGCCAAAGAGAATTTAATGAAAATTGGTATGCAAAGTCGGGGAACAAGTTGTTAAAATCTAAGCCATAAATAATTTTATTCACGCTCATAGAAATGGTAGTTTAGGGGAATGCCTAAAATTTAATTTTCAAATATTTATATTATTAGTGGTCATATCAATAAATACTACATAACCAAAGTTATATAGAGTTAAATTTCCGACCATTTATGTCTTATACATTTTTATGGTACCGGCTATGATAACACAGATATTCATGAATTTCTATTTTTGTTGCCAAGTCCATATCGATGCTGAGCCACGAGAAAATGTAGCAATTGTAGTTTAGGGGAAGGCACCTAAAGTTTAATTTTAAATACCTATATTTTTGGTCCTACCAGAAAGTACTACATATCAAAAGTTGCAGAGAATACAATTTCCGATCACTTATGTTTTATTCAGTTTTACCGTACCAACTATGATGTGTGGTATTTCGGAGTCGGGAGAAAACTAAATGTGAAGGCCTTCAATATCGAAAGCGCATAGCATTGATCAACAATAACATTACATTGACCATTGTTTGTTGTGATGTTATTTGTCTCTAATGCTGCCTCTCAACTCCGATAGATGGGATTATAATACCAATATAAATGGTCCGTTATTGGACATTATAAATTTTCCAGCTAACTCATTCCTGGTTGCCAGCGTTTCGCCCCCGTGTGCTAGGCTGGGCTCATCAGTTGGTACCTAGCACACCTACCAAGACGCTGATTAGTACATACCGTGGAGGCCACTGCGTAGGCTAATTGTAGCCACCGGCAGTGCCAATGCACTATGAAAGACTTTGTCTCATTACCAAAAATTGATGCCTACTTGGCTATCAGATGATATAGATGTTGATTCCCGTAGGGAATCTGAAATATTTGTTCCGAATGAGTAAATTTATAATACCAATATAAATGGTCCGTTATTGGACATTATAAACTTTCCAGCTAACTCATTCCTGGTTGCCAGCGTTTCGTCCCCGTGTGCTAGGCTGGGCTCATCAGTTGGTACCTAGCACACCTACCAAGACGCTGACTAGTGCATACCGTGGAGGCCACTGCGTAGGCTAATTATGGCCACCGGCAGTGCCAATGCACTATGAAAGACTTTGTCTCATTACCATCTATATCATCTGATAGCCAAGTAGGCATCAATTTTTGGTAATGAGACAAAGTCTTTCATAGTGCATTGGCACTGCCGGTGGCTACAATTAGCCTACGGAGTGGCCTCCACGGTATGCACTAGTCAGCGTCTTGGTAGGTGTGCTAGGTACCAACTGATGAGCCCAGCCTATCACACGGGGGCGAAACGCTGGCAACCAGGAATGAGTTAGCTGGAAAATTTATAATGTCCAATAACGGACCATTTATATTGGTATTATAAATTTACTCATTCGGAACAAATATTTCAGATTCCCTACGGGAATCAACATCTATATCATCAGATGGGATTATTGTTGCGTACCGAGTATAATAGCCTGACTGAATATTGGCGGGAAATAGCTGGGAGTTAGAAAACTGCTGATACAGCTGGTACATAACACACGGGTTCTTCATAGTATTTTGATTATTGGATCCCTACTCTGACGTGCTGTGTTGAATGAGCAGTGGGCATACTTAACCCTCCATTACACGCGCCGCAGAGTGAGATTTTGCACTTTATTATTCTTTGGTATCATAGGCCGAAAATGCAACGCAGAACGGGCTGCCTTCTTGTGGCTTCCTTCTGCAACAATACAAAGGCCGTGACTGCTTGAGAATGTCTGAGTAATCCCTGAGCTGTTGATTACAGACGTTTATATTGTCAACTGCAGACTTGAGGAGTCTGAGTCCGCAGGCGTTTATTGGTGAGTTGTTAATCTTACTCGCTCTTTTAGTAAGTTATCCATTCTTCCATTACTATTTATTATAAAATTATATACTTTTATTACCTACAAGTGTAGTAGTGGGCTCATTTTGATATACTTTCTACTTGTGATTATTTACAGTGGGATAAACACGATATTACAAAATGAGCTGTGAATAATTATTTTGCGTCCTCTTTCCAAGGAGTTGGTGCGATTTATTCCAAGAGTTATGGATCAGATTGAGCAATGGTTTTATGACGATCATGAAATTTTTAACTTGAAATGATAAAGTTGGTGCAAGTGATGATAGTGATTGGGACGTGGTAAACAATAGTGATCATAATTCTGAGAGCAAACAGTCCACTTGTGAAGTGGACATGGGTCCACTTGTGAAGTGGACATGGCTGAAAGTGAGCAGCATGAAATGTATGTTGGAAAGGACGGGTCCAAGTGGAATCATCGGCCTGCAATAGAAGGGTCAGAAAACCTGAACATCTATATGTATATAAAATAAGAGTTTTATCTGTACATTGCTCAGAATTTAAAAAGGGTGGTATTGCTGTATCAGTCGTGCCCACAGTAACAACGAAATACACTTTTTACTTTTCCGTAATGTCTGTCTGTCTGTATGTATGTATGGATGTATGTATGTACACGCATCACGAGAAAACGGCTGAAGAGAATTTAATGAAAATTGGTATACAAAGTCGAGTAATAAGTTGCTACAATCTAAGCCATAAATAAGTTTATTCACGCTGACTGAAATGGTAGTTTAGGGGAAGACCTGAAATTTAATTCTCAAATATTTATGATATTAGTGGTCATATCTTAATGAAAATTGGTATAAAAAGTCGGGGAATAAGTTGCTGTAATCTAGGTCATAAATAATTTTACTCGCGCTGAGTGAAATGGTAGTTTAGGGGAAGACCTAAAATTTACTTCTCAAATATTTGTTATTAATTGTCGTATCTTAACGAAAATCTTTTGGAAGAAGTCTAAGAATAAGTCGCTACAATCTAGGCCATAAATAATTGTATTCACGCTGAGAAAAATTATAGTTTAGGGGAAGGCCTACAATGGAATTCTCAAATATATATGTTATTAGTGGTCCCATCTTAATGAAAATTGGTATGTAAAGTTAGGGAATAAGTCGCTACAATCTAGGCCATAAATAATTTTATTCACACTGAATGAGATTGTAGTTTAGAGGTAGGCCTAAAAAATTCCCAAATAATTATGTTATTAGTGGTTGTATCGATTTTTCCGATCATTTACGATTTTTCCGATCATTTATGTTCTATATATTGTTACCATACCGGTTATGATCAGAGATATTCATGAATTTGGATTTTTGTTACTAAGTCCTTATCAGCGCCGAGTCACGAGAAAATGGGTAAACAGGATTTAATGAATATTGGTATGTAAAGTCGGAGAATAAAGAACTACAGTCTACGCTATAGATCATTTTATAATACGCTCTAATATCACAGAGTCAAAAGAAAACTAAATGTGAAGTCCTACAATAAAGAAAGTTCATAAAATTGATCAACAATAACATTACATTGACCATTGTTTGTTGTGATGTGCTTTGTCTTCTGTTGCCACTCATCTCCGTTAGGTAGGATTATTGCTGCGTACTGACTATTTTTAAAAAATTTGCCTTATGTTGCACCAACACAGTTAGGTCTTATGGTGACGATGGGATAGGAAAGGGCTGTGAGGGTGAAGGAAGCGGCCTTGGCCTTAATTAAGGTACAGCCCCAGCATTTGCCTGGTGTGAAAATGATAATCCACGGAACATCATCTTCAGGGCTGCCAATAGTGGGGTTCGAATCCACCATCTTCTGGATGCATACTCACAGCTGCGCGCCCCCTAACCACACGGCCAACTCGCCCAGTTGTACGAGTGTAACAGTCTGCCAAAATATTGGCGGGAAGTAGCTGGGGAGTTACGTAACTTTCTTCTTTAGCATGCCATTAGTCTGTTTCATAAATTTTCCGATACTACTGGTACGTAACACACTGGTTCATCATAGCATTTGAGCTATTCAGTCCCTACTCTGAGGCACTGATTGAAATGAGAAGTGTGCATATATAACGGAATAATGACAGAGAAGTGTACACGGCTGTCTGTGGCCTGGTTATTCCAGCTCTGGAAATTTGGACTGTTAGATCGGCACCATAGTACTGTTCATTAAAAGTGAGAAAATGTGCAGTTTTTCATTTGATTGAGTATTTAATGTGGTAACATTGCCTTTAATCGCTACATTCCTACTGACATTTTTGTAATGACATATGTTGACTTCAGTTGCGAAAACCACAAAGTCGGTCTTTTTGAGAATCCCGTTGCGAAGCACGGTACATCAGCTAGTTTTAACGTAATTTCACAAAACAAATATTTCATGTCATTGAATGTTCCTTAGTTTTTACAATGGTGATTTCACAAAATTTTAGCATAATGACAAGACAAGAATTAAATAATCACTTCTACGTTATTAACGTCTCACCACCGGCGGCAAAGCGGAAAAATGGTAACATAATCATCATAGGCTATTCTTGTCACTTAACTAATCTTGCTGCAGAGAAGGGTGCGGCGTACTTGCCTGTAAATGTAGATTAAAGTATAATTGATATATTTTATTATCTGAAAAGGAGTGCAAAGAGGAAAGAAAAGTTTAGAGAATTTCAGACTTTACACAACACAGATATCAGGAAAATGCTGAAGCATGTGCCTACTCGATGGTTATTACTAAGAAGGTGTTTAGATAGGATTTTTCTGCAGTGGGACCCTTTGGTTACTTTGTTCAGGAGTGAAATTGTAAGTAAGGATTTTCAGATGGAAAATTTGATGTCTTATAAAATTCCTAAGCGCAGAGTAAGTGCAGATGTGTCTTGTTTGTCTGAAAAGATGAAGCATTGTCATTAAATTTCACCACACTCCTCAGTTAAAAGGAAAACCCAGTCATCAGTTTTACCCAAAAAAACTACTGATGCCACTAAGAGCCATGCTTTGTCAGGTGAAATTTACATAAATCTTTTTGCCTTTTTCTCTCAAGTTTTATGGATATCTTCGAGAATCCAAACATAGCTCTTCAGTCAAGTATGCATCACATCCACTTATTGAAGTCAATTTTGGAAGAACTATTGAAGAGTGTGATGACAAGTTTTGTGAAAGCTCCTCCTCTCTCCTTGTTGTAGATTATCATACCATACTCCAGCAAATCAAAAGGATGGTTGTGATCTGATAATAGGAAACTTGCGTTTGTTTTGGTGGACACTTTGTAGTCTGAGGAAAAGTGCATATTCTTTAAGTCTGTTAGAAAGTGTCTCTTCATCATGTGACTGCATGATACACAAATTTCTGTTCAAAGATGGTTTTAATTAATGCTGAAGTTGCAGATATTTTTGCTATAAGTAAAGCATCATTTTCTAGCCTTAGATTTTTCATTAACAAGTTTCCGAACATTCTGACTTGTGAAACGGAACATTTAGATAAGGAACTGATATTCTGCACACCCAGTTCTGTAACTTTCAGCTCGAAGAAACAGACCTGGCAAAAGAAAGAATTGATGTTGAGTGGGCATTGGTAGGTCAGATGAAATCGGCTGATAGTGTTACTTAAATATAACAGACTCTGAAAGGTGTTGTTTGCTATTTTATCAGTTCCACATAGCAATGCAGTATGTGAAATTATTTTTAGCAGAGTCACAAAGACAAAAAACACAGTTTTGGAGAAACTTTTAACTTTAAAATCACTTCATTAAGGCAAGTGCTTTGAGTAAAAATTTAGATTCGAGTTTCTGAAGAGGGCTAAGTCAGCTGCGGGTATGTTGAACATCAATGTCGTAACGTGTTCAGCATGTTGAAGGATGAGAAGTCACATGTTCCTAAATTTCAGGTATGTCTAGTATTTAGTACTCGCATATAAATAATGAAAAATATATATGTGGGCCAAATAGGGTTGTTAATGTATTGAATTATAATGAATTGGTATATGTTCTGCCATCAGTGATGTGTCGTAATACGTCACGATTTGCTGCCAAATTACTCCTGATATTTTACTTCTGAAAGTTGGCATGACTGGGGTACTACATGTTGCTCTTTGTCACACGCAGTGGAATCGCACCTTTAGTATACCACTAAAATCAACCTCGTCTAAAAGGCTCATTACCATTGCTTCCAAGTCAATGCTCTTTGTGCTAAGTCTTCTGTTTCAACCGTGTTATAAATTGCTAAAGGCTGTATTACTGGTACTTGTAAAGTTCTTTCCATCCCTTCTGCATACCATATTGATATGAAGTTTTTTATTGTAAATACTGTGCTTTGCCTTTGAAAGTAAATAAAGTAGGCCCTACTTATGTTTGTATTTTTTTCTCTTCTGTTTCAGTGCAAAGCATTATAAAGGAGGCTTCTCTGACTGGCTAGAACATACGTGTACTAATAAAAATTGACGTAATTAAGGTGAAGTGAAGACTTTGTACAATTGACCTCACTTCTCAGAAATATAAGCGAAAAAGAAATTGTGATAGGTTTGTGACCTCTGTATGTGTGTAGGTGCATTGAGAGCATAATTTATTCTGTAAATGTGCTTGTAATCCAAAGTGCTTGTATATCAAAGCGAATTTTCCCATCACATCATCATCTTGCTACCTTCCTCTTCAACTTCTTTCCTTCACAGGGCCCATTGCTGTAGTAAAATTAGGCTAATAAACAACAATAGCTACACTTGGACACAAATAACTTTGTGCACACATGTGATTACAGTGCTGTATTATACAGTACAGTATATATACACTCGTATGGATGTTGAGTATATGAGCAAGGCACTGCAACGCCTCACAGACAGATCAGTACTACTTGTAGTAAAATTCCTCGCTTGTTCATCACGTCAGAATTCCTTTGAAATTTTTGCGTGTCTTACAATACACTCGCAGACCAAGTTGCTCGCAGTCCGAGGTTTTACTGTACAAATTTGTGAAAAATGACTTTCCATTTTTGCAACATTTAATCTGTAATCCATTTTCTTTCCTCATTCATAACCAAGAACCTACTATAAGTACAATTAATTTCAATTTAAGAAAACTAGTCACATAAATAACAGTTATGTTCATGTTACAGACACATATTTTGGATGAAGTATCTCTTTTGAATGAAAAACAGGACAAGAATGATACCATTGTTGATCATCTAAACTAAATTTCCAATCGTAACATCTTCTGATCAGAAGAGCTATGTTCCTATAACACCAAGAGAAATTTGATCATACAGTCACATAGGTGTAGGCAATGTGTTGCGTTGTCCATGGATCATGTTATTCTGCTAGTTATCTTAAAACTGATGCTTGTTTTTCTACCTTGATCTTTATTTATTACGTACACTTTTTGGGCACCTGAATGATGGGCAAGGCTCAGCGTTCCTTTATCATGGCAGGGTTATTAGTTGTTCTTGACTGAGCAATAGGCTATGTAGATCCATTGTTTGATAAGAGGTTATTTAGTTTCATGCACTTCCTAATTTTTTATTGAAATAACTTGGAATGATAGTGAAAAATAAATATTTTAAAAGGGAAGTGAGAGTTGTAAATTTATTTATGAAAGTAATAAAGAATCTTTCTTAATGCAGTGCAAATACTATTTTGAGCACTCTTTCATTACAAAATCAAAATTTAATCTTGGTGTTACTCATTTGTAAAACCTATGCTTGAAAGACAAGAAATATTTTTTTAAATGTTTATTATAATAAAGTTGCATGTTAAATCATTGTGTGTGACATTACCCACAGCTAATTAATTAAGGATGAACAGACCTAATATAATGTACCAGGAAAGCCTATGTCCTGGCCCATATCAATCGAATGAAACGTTATTCCAGCATAAAATATCCGTCCGACGTACGAACATTTAAATAAAGGAATGTTCCAGCATGTGCCAGACTTCACGAGTGCACTAGGCAAAGTCAAGTGACGTCACCTGTCGCTCGAAGTTCACCTCCCCTAGAGATATTTCTCTAAAAGAATTTTCTTTTCGCAAGCTTTTCAACGCCTTAACCAATTTCAACAGGACAAACGCTGAATTGTAGCGGACATCATAAAAGTTAATCCCTGTGAATTTCGAATGAATCCACCCCATGGTTGTTGACTTATACTAATTTAAAGTCTAAGAAAATTATACACTCACGGTCACATGGCCAAGAGAAACCACCCCTCCCAGCGCCGGCATATATATATGTCAAGGCAAACAAGCAGAGCAGCGCAGTACAAGGACGAGTACACAGATGTGTGTGAGTGAGACAGAGGAGAGACCGACCCTCGTACAGTATGTCCGCGCAGTCACGGTGAATGTACTTGTCGTCGCGTTTCCGGAACACGAAGTTATATCGCTGACAAAATTATAAAAGACGTCGCACTGTATTTAGTACATCGCGTCACGACTACAGTCTAATTCTAAAGACATTTGAGAATATAATACGAGTGAACTTATTGAAGTGCAAATACCAAATATTTAACGTTCACAGAATATATCATTACGTGTAGACTTAGTTTACTTCATATGATATTGAACTTCTACAGAAACTAATGTGTAGAATTACCAGAACTCATTTCTTTTCGAGTATTAAACTGTATTTCATTATTCACGCCATATTAGTATACGACTTACAGTGGTAATCTGGGTGAATACTAAGAACTTTTTCTGAGGTAATATGACGTTATAATAACAAGATAATCAGAAAATAATCCTTAGTGACGTAATGACCGTGTTCAAAGACTGTGATTATAGACTATGATTTGCCTTTTCAAGTGTGAACTGTGTAATTATGGACGTTTCAGTAACGACTTTAAATAGTATTTCATACAGGAAGGACTGTGATTATTCATTTAACGTCTTAAAGTTCAATTACGCCATAAACTGTGTTCAACAGTAAATGACAGTGTCAGTGATAACTACTCGCACTAAGTGAATTTTTCGTGTGCGAAAAATCACCTTAACGAGCTGCAATTCTACACGATCCAGTTCCAGCCGTCATCACCTCATCGGGGGACGTCAACATGGTGTGTTAAGGGAACATCGCCGACCCTAATTCTCCACGGAACATTCCAGATGTCCATCCTTCAACATTTGTAGCAACATTTCTTTCATTAAGTGAGTAGTAACAAACTGACTAAAATTTTCTCATTAATTTTGAACGGTGGAAACTTCAGTGCCGCGTGTGAACAAATATTTCAGAGTTCTCATAGTTTCTCAGAAGTGATTAATTTAATTTTCAAATTTAATTTTCATATCTCATAGAAAGACTTTAGGCTTTTCAAGTGTGCTATACATCAAGGTTTACAAACTGAAAAACTGAAAACTTTTAACAGAAATTTAATTTCTCATGTCAATTTGCAATTACAAGTGTGTGCTCATATTTAGAAAGACTTTAGGTGGAAATCTAATGCCTCGTCTTCTCACATATGAAAGACTTTGGAATCAGTGATATTCATTTAATTTTCATGAACAGAATTCAGGAAGATTACGTTCAAATTTTTAATTTCAATGCCAGATTTGAGTCCAATAATCATATTGCAGGGTGAAGAATTAATAAATTGTTTAAAAAAAATTTTTAACCATCTATTATTCGCTCTGCGAGTCTATCCTACTCTGTATCGGCTCCAAAACCAAGTTCCACTCCCTGAGGTCCTACTCATGCCCTTTCCCCAAAAACTTTTCCTGGTACAATAAGTACATTTTCATTAGTGTTTCTATGTAACTTGTCTTCACATTATGAGCTACATTCCCCCTATGCCCATCTTCTTCTTCTTTTCCTACCGCTTGTTCCCACACCTGTGGGGTCGCAGGTGCGAACTGTGTCGCACATGTGGATTTGGCCCTGTTTTACGGCCGGATGCCCTTCCTGACGCAACCCTACATGGAGGGATGTAATTACTATTGCGTGTTTCTGTGGTGGTTGGTAGTGTGGTATGTTGTCTGAATTTGAAGAGGAGAGTGTTTGGACGGACACAAACACCCAGTCTCTGAGCCAGAAGAATTAATCAGAAGCGATCCCTGACCCGGCCGGGAATCGAACCCGGGACCCTCTGAACCGAAGGCCAGTACGCTGATCATTCAGCCAACGAGTCGGACTATGCCCATAATATCGATTATTAACTCTAAATTTTATATTTAAAGTAAGAGGACGGTTTGAAAAGCTCTCGGAATCACCACTAGATGTCAGTGCTAGAGCAACGAGGTTCCCGCACAATAATCACACATCCTTTGTGAGTGAACACGTGGCGCGTCAGTGCTGTAGCTGCAGGAGTGTGGTAGTGACGACTCTTTGTTGTTGTTCCCGCGTAGTGATTTGTGACAATGGAAAAAACTGAGATTCGAGCAGTGATTAAATACTTCGTAAAGAAAGGTATGAAAGCAAAGGAAATTCATGCAGACTTTCAGAACACACTGGGGGACTCTGCTCCTTCATTTTCAACTGTTGCCAAGTGGACCAGCAAGTTTAAATTTGGTCGGGAGAGCTTGGATGATTATCCACGTAGTGGACGGCCAAAAAGTGTTATGACCCCAGAATTTATCGCAAAAGTGCATAAAATGGTCATGGAGGATCGTCGACTGAAAGTGCGGGAGATTGCTGAAGCTGTAGGGATGTCTTCTGAACGGGTATGTTTTATTTTAACCAAAGAATTGGGTATGAAAAAATTATCTGCAGGATGGGTGCCGCGGCTCTTGAAATTGGACAATAAACGCTCCAGATTGGAAATGCCCTAACAAAGTCTGGCCCGTTTTCAGTGCAGCCAACAAGATTTTTTGCGCCTGTTTGTGACTACAGATGAAACATGGGTCCTCTACTATACCCCAGAGACAAAACAGCAGTCAAAGCAGTGGAAACATGGTGATTCACCACCACCAAAGAAAGCAAAGGCAGTGCGTTCGGCCGGAAAGGTCATGGCCTCAGTTTTCTGGGATGCAAAAGGCATTCTAGTGATAGAATATCTTCCTACTGGCCAACCAATTACGGGGCAATACTATGCAAACCTCCTAGACCAACTACAGGAAAAGATATGCGAGACAAGGCCTGGTTTGGCCAGGAAAAAGGTCATCTTTAATTATGAATTATACAGACTTATAGAGGTTCTCCTATAATTTCCCTTCACATCTACATTTGTTCATATACCTGCTGCTTTTCATATCACAGGCTTTATACCCTGGAGGTCGCGGATTCGAATCTCGTTCGAGTCCGTTCGCTCAATCTGTTATACGTGAACCTCCGTTCACGACAAAACTGATTCTCAAAGGAGACAATTATAAACTCCCTGAAAAAGAAAACATACGACCAAGCTAGTTAGCCATGCGGTTAGGGGCGCGCAGCTGTGAGCTTGCGTTCGGGAGATAGTGGGTTCAAACCCCACTGTCGGCAGTCCTTAAGATGGTTTTCCATTTTAACACCAGGCAAATGTTGGGGCTGTTCCTTAATTAAAATCACAGCTGCTTCCTTTCCACTCCTAGCCCTTTCATATCCCATCATCATCATAAAACCTACATGTGTCGGTGCGACTTAAAACAACTTGTAAAAAAAATACAGTAATAGAATTATACCTGAAAAAGAAACGAGTTAATTAAATAGAATGACATGTTTCATTCTTGAAAGAATGTCATCAGATTCTATCAAATCAGACTTTAAAAAATTAGATTTGTATAAACATTTATTTTTTTCTATTTAAATCCGTAAAAACTAGAAATTTGGAACTTATCTTAATGAAGTCCTTGCTTCTCTCCACTGTATCATAGAATGAAAGTTGTTGCAATACCGGTACTCTGTCATTGGCATGAGTCCAGCTGGCTTGTCAGTCCGTTAACCTTCCGACATTCCACGCTGAAACTTTACTTCTAGGTGTTTTATATTTAGTGCTATTATTATTATTATTATTATTATTATTATTATTATTATTATTATTATTATTATTATTATTTTGTAAACTATGCAGGGGTTCGTAAGTGAGCTAGAATATAATACATATAGTGGCTATAGCAGCTCGATTAGCTCTCCGGGTGGAGACAAGCAGCACTACAACTGCCATATCAGTGTACCAGCAAACGACAAGAGCTGCCTGGTGTCAAATTGCTTAATATTGTATTAAGCTGTTTGCTGGAGCTGTCTAAGTTTGAGTAATCTTGTATTTGTGTCAAGTTCACTGTTGATAGAAATTATTTACAGTTGAGCTTTATTTATTGTGGCATGAATAAGCCTGCATTTTGATTCACATGTTTTTGTTTGACCAAAACAAAGAGTGTTTATTTCTTAAAAGATAATTTTCGCCGCTGTAAAGCATAAATTCTCGTCACAAGTTCTCACTAAAGGACAAACACCTGACTAGGCACTGGGTGAATAATATGAAGAGAGACTAGTGGTATCCCAAGCAGCAAGATACTCTGTTCAGAACATTTTGAAGAGCACTGTATGTGTGTGTCTAACCCTTGTCTCTACGAGGTTGAGTATTTGGTTAATGATAGGAGACATTTGCTGCCCAAGGCATTACCGACAATTTGAAGTGTTTACTGGGACATATTGACTCATTGACCAATACAAATTGTAAACCATCAGGATTCTCTTCTCTATGTACACGCACAGAAATGGTGTCCCGATATAAACAAAGCATGACATCCCCCAACCTCCTCACGTAATGCATTGCTGCAGTTAGACAGCCCGCTATAAGACTGTTGTGACTGAAATGGGCACAGTGGTAGATGTATAATAATACACACTCTGTGCCTTTAGCACTACCCGTTCATTCCCTTCCCCTCCTTTTCGATTCTGGAGTGGCCTTCAATACCCCTTTTCTCCCTTCCCACCTTTTCAGTATTGGAGTGGGGCAGTCTTGATTGTTTGTTGGGGCACCATTTCTGTGCGTGCGTGTACCAAGACCCCTTTGGAAGATAGCACCTCTACTGAGCGTTATCGTACTACAAATTATGAATCACTTACCAAGTACTCTGAAAGAGTTGTTGAGTACATAGCAGGAAATGTCATCCGTGAGGTGGGAAAGAAAGAAAATTAAATGCCATGACTGTCTGAATATGTTTGCACAACATTCTGAACAGAAGAAGGGACTTATTACATAGAAAGTTGTAAAATATAGTCTCTTTATCCAGCTCATGGCGTGAAATTGGCAGGTGGCTGAAAACATATTCAGTCATGAAAATAACATAAACTTGATGTTTAATTTACAGACTGAAGTTCTCCTGTCAGTTGTTTTACAGTAACAATCATTTACTTCTACCGAGTTCAGTGAGAAATCCCATTACGCCACTATGACAAACCGTCTCTTAAAACAGTATTTTAAATTAGACTGCTCCGTAGATACAGAACTATTAAACAACAATTGAAAAGAGAAACCATTAGGCAGATGTACACACAATGAAACTGCTAGAAAATACATATCGGTTCATGTGAATGGGAACTATTTCAAATTGAGAAATGTGACTATTAAGAGGTCAATATAAAAGTCAATTTGTTTGTTGTTGTAAATTTTATTTCCAGTATGTTATAAAAATGTTTACATAGAAAGGTTGCCTTTGAAATGTATGAATGTCTGTCTGTTAGGTCATCAGCCCAGAGGCTGGTTGGATCCTCAAATAGCACCACCAAAGGCTATGCAGTTATAGAGAAACAGCAAAAACCAATGGCAGAGCCCAAATGAGGTGTACTAGGCAACATGAGGAGTGAGGTAGTTTGTCATTGCTTTCCTCACTGTGCCACTTCAGCACGACTGACCATATGAGCAACACCTTTCTTAACACTCGGACACTATTTGTGATCCAAATGTCATTATTCAGCACCACCCATACCCCAGCAACTTCCATATTGTCACAACCATGGATGAGACTGGGACTTCAATGGAAGCTAAACTTTGCTCTGGCCTGTGCCAAGAGACTGATACAACATCAGTCAATCAGTCAATACTGATCTGCATTTAGGGCAGTCGCCCAGGTGGCAGATTCCCTATCTGTTGTTTTCCTAGCATTTTCTTAAATGATTTCCATGATACTGGAAATTTATTGAACATCTCCCTTGGTAAATTATTCCAATCCGTAACTCCCCTTCCTATAAATGAATATTTGCCCCAATTTGTCCTCTTGAAGTCCAACTTTACCTTCATATTGTGATCTTTCCTGCTTTTAAAGATGCCACTCAAACTCAATCGTCTACTAATGTCATTCCACGCCTTTTCTCCGTTGACAGCTCGGAACATACCACTTAATACCGATATAAATAGTCCGTTATTGGACGTTATAAATTTTCCAGCTAACTCATTCCTGGTTACCAGCGTTTCACTCCCATGTGCTAGGTTGGGTAACGCTGGCAACCAGGAATGAGTTAGCTGGAAAATTTATAATGTCCAATAACGGACCATTTATATTGGTATTATAAATTTACTCATTCGGGACAAATATTTCAGATTCCCTATGGGAATCAACATCTGTATCACATACCACTTAGTCGAGCAGCTCGTCTTCTTTCTCCCAGTTCTTCCAAGCCCAAACTTTGCAACATTTTTGTAACGCTACTCTTTTGTCGGAAATCACTCAGAGCAAATCGAGCTGCTTTTCTTTGAATTTTTTCCAGTTCTTGAATCAAGTAATCCTAGTGATGGTCCCATACACTGGAACCATACTCTAGTTGGGGTCTTACCGGAGACTTATATGCCCTCTCCTTTACATCCGTACTACAACCCCTCAACACCGTCATACATAGTCATGTGCAGAGATCTGTATCCTTTATTTACAATCCCATTTATGTGATTACCCCAATGAAGATCTTTCCTTATATTAACACCCAGATATTTACAATGTTCAATAAAGGAACTTTCACCCCATCAACGCAGTAATTAAAACTGAGAGGACTTTTCCTATTTGTGAAACTCGCAACCTGACTTTTAACACTGTTTATCATCATACTGCATCCATCAAGAAATGGCAACAGGCAGTGATAATTCTATATCTTGATAAACATTGTAGACTAGCAAGATACCCGTGCTTCGCTATGGTATTATACTGAAATTTATAATTGAATGCTTAACCTTTTATATATAATCCGCAAAAATTCGCGATGTGACGGCAAAGTTCCTGCCATTTTTCAATCTTTCTTTCCAGCAATCGATTTAGTACTTTCCGAGCTAGCTCCAGGTATTCCGCCCGGACGGTTGGGTCCCTAAATCTTTGCCATCTTTTCCTATAAGCATTTTTAATATGGATCAAATCCTTGAGGAGAACCGGCGTGGAGGGCTTCTTGGGTGCCTCGGCCCTACTGAACCCGCGGCCGGACTGCATTCGTAGTCATTACCCGGCCAGGACCCGTTTCCAGCGCGGTCCGCACATTTTGACGACGGTCCAGAACATTATTATTACCGGTACGTTGGGTGACATTGGTTTAATTTAGGCTATTATTATTATTATTATTATTATTATTATTATTATTATTATTATTATTATTATTATTATTATTATTATTATTATTATTATTATTATTGATGTTCTGGACCCCGCAGGAAGATGAAAGACCGCTACTTGGCGGTAAATTACATCTGCTTCCGTTGTCATTGCTGACAGTGTTGTCGCGCGTAGGCAAGTGCGTGGGATTTCTGGCGATACGAATGGTATACTTCCGTGCGTTATTGACCTTATTATAGAGGTGAACAATTCCACGGTAAATATCATTCCTATCGTATATTTCAAATGTGTTTAAATTTTTATTTATATGCCAGGAAAATCTACTGTAATCTAACTTTAAGTTCTCCAAAGGAAAAGATGGTTCTTGAAAACGAACCCAGGAATGATTAAAAATGATTGGTTTATGATCAGAATCAAGTACATTATGAACAGTAAAATCAATTGGCATAAACTCCTTTTTCACCCCACCGCCGTTAACTTGATCCCCCCCCCCCCCAAAGGCATTTCTTTATGTTTAAAGGAGGTTCCAAATACCAAATTTCACGTCTGTAACATCTTCAGTTTTTGAGACATCAGTATCCTAATAAAAAGAATTCAATCCCATTTTCACCCCCCACCCAAGTGGTATTTCCGAAAACAAAAAATGCATGTTTATTTTTAATAGAGATGAAAATACATTTTTTTTTTACTTTTGTAACATGTTAAATTTTTTAGATATACTGTAGACATGCTCATTTTAAAATTTCACCCCCTTTTAGTTCCCCTTAAGTGGAGTTTCCGAAAAAAATTATGTTTCTTTACTTTTACAGGAAATTCCAAATACCAGTTTTCAAATCTTTAATAATTGTGTTACATGTCTGAGATAATTTGCAAATATAGTCTTTTTAAAAATTCACCCCGTTTGTCACTCCTGTTCACCCCTTATTCATCGGATTATCCAAAAACACAAAAATATGTGTTTATTTTCAAAGAAGATTCCTAATGCCAATTTTCGTGTCTGTAACATCTTCAGTTTTTTATATATAAGTCTCCTCATAAGAGGTTTCAACCCCTTTTCCCTCTTTTTTCACCCCCCCCCCCCCTTCTAATGGGATTTTCTGAAAACAAAAAAGGTCAGTCAGAAAGTAGCGATTAAAAGCAATGTTATCATATAAAATACTCGATCAACTGAAAAACCGCGCATTTTCTCACTTTTAACGAACAGTGCTATGGTGTCGATCTAACAGTCCAAAGTTCCAGAGCTGGAATAACCAGGCCGCAGACAGCCGTGAACACTCCTCTGCCTTTATTCCGTTAAATATGCACTCTGCTCATTCCAACCAGTGCCTCAGAGTAGGAATTGAATAGCTTGAATGTGTGCTAAAGAAGAAAGTTGTCTAACTCCCAGCTACTTCCCGCCAATATTCAGGCAGCCTGTTGCACTCGGTACGACTGGGCGAGTTGGCTGTGTCGTTAGGGGCGCACGGCTGAGCTTGCATCAGGGAAATAGTGGATTCGAACCCCACTGTCGGCAGCCCTGGTATTCCGTGGTTTCCCATTTTCAGACCAGGCAAATGCTTTGGCTATACCTTCATTAAGGCCAAGGCTGTTTCCTTCACACTCCTAGCCCTTTCCTATCCCATCGTCGCCATAAGACCTATCTGTGTCGGTGCGACGTAAGGCAAATTAAAAAAAAATAATACTCGGTACGTAACAGTAATCCTATCTATCTGAGATGAGTGGCAACAGAAGACACAAAGCACATCACAACGCAATGGTCAATATAATATTATTGTTCTTCAATTATTTTTTTTTGCTATGGGCTTTACGTCGCACCGACACAGATAGGTCTTATGGCGACGATGGGATAGGAAAGGCCTAGGAGTTGGAAGGAAGCGGCCGTGGCCTTAATTAAGGTACAGCCCCAGCATTTGCCTGGTGTGAAAATGGGAAACCACGGAAAACCATTTTCAGGGCTGCCGATAGTGGGATTCGAACCTACTATCTTCCGGATGCAAGCTCACAGCCGCGCGCCTCTACGCGCACGGCCAACTCGCCCGGTTTGTTCAATTTTAAGAGCTTTCTATATTGTAGGCCTTCACATTCAGTTTCCTTCGACTCTGTGATATTAGGACGTCTTATAAAATTATTAATAGCGTAGACTGTAGTTCCTTATTCTCCGACTTTACATACCGATTTTCATTAAATTATGTTTACCCATTTTCTCGTAACTCGGCGCTGATATGGACTTAGTAACAAAAATCCACATTCATGAATATATCTGTGATAATAGCCGGTACGGTAACAATGAATAAGACATAAAGGATGGGAAATTTAATACTATATAACTTTCCTTATGTAGTATTTATATCGATACGACCGCTACTAACATGATTATTTGAGAATTAAATTTTAGGCCTTCCCCTAAAATACCATTTCACTCAGCATGAATACCGTACAATTATTTATGGCCTAGATTATAGCGACTCTTCCCCGAATTTGTGTACCGATTTTCATTAAGATAGGACCACTAATTACATAAATAATTGAGAATTACAACTTAAACCTTCCACTACCATTTTTCTCAGCGTGAATACAATTATTTATAACCTAGATTGTAGCGAGTTATTCCGCGACTTAGCCTATCGAATTTTGTTAAGATACGACCACTAATAACAAATATTTGAGAATTAAATTTTAGGCCTTCCCCAAAACTACCATTTTACTCGGCATAAATACAGTTATTTATAGCCTGGAAGCAACGTGTTCCCCGACTTCGTATACCGATTTTCTTTAAGATACGACCACTAATAACATAAAAATTTGAGAATTACATTTTAGGCCTTTTAGCATTTCACTCAGCGCGAATAAAACTATTTATAGCCTAGATTGTAGCGACTTATTCTTCGACTTTGCATACCGATTTTCATTAAACTCTCTTCAGCCGTTTTCTCGTGATGCGTGTACATGCAGACAGACAGACAGAAATTACGGAAAATTAAAAAGTGCATTTCCTTGACTGATACAGAAATGCCATCCTTTTTAAATCCTGAGCAATGTACAGAAAAAAAACTCTTATTTTATATATATAGATGTATGAATATCTCCACATCTTTGTGATTAAACAATAATTGATTTAATCACTTTCAGCCAGTCTATCACTGCGATCTCCTGGCAATTACATACAATGACATATTCTGTAGATAACCTCTGCGTATGGAAAACATACAAATCAAATAGTTACGCTTTCCATCCAATATTGTTAGCAACTCCAATAATCTCTATTGTGTGTGTGTTGCATCCGGGAGATAGTAGGTTGGAATCCCACTATCGGCAGCCCTGAAGATGGTTTTCCGTGGTTTCCCATTTTCACACCAGGCAAATGCTGGGGCTGTACCTTAATTAAGGCCACGGCCGCTTCCTTCCAACTCCTAGGCCTTTCCTATCCCATCGTCGCCATAAGACCTATCTGTGTCGGTGCGACGTTAAGCCCCTAGCAAAAAAAAAAATCTCTGTTGTACCTAATGAATAAGATCTGTGTGAAAATGTCTCATTTTCCTGCTCTGTTCTGCACTCACACAGCGCTCTGTCTACAAAGGTACGGTACGTTTAAGATATGGCGGTCGCCAGTTCAACTTCCTTCAAATATGGCAGCGTGATAGCCACTCTTGTGTATTATATTCTAGCTCGTTGGGGTTCTTATTTTATATTAAATCGACATCTTAATAATACCTGTGTACAGCGAAACCTACACACAACCGAACCTTTACACAGTAGAAACCTGGCCTTAACGGAAATATTTCGTGGTCCCATGTCAACTAAAAACTACACATGAAAGGACATGTACTTAGCGGAACCTGTCGAACGCGAAAACAGAAACGTAGTTCTACAGTATACAGTAGTGGCGACTAGGCGGGGGGTGGGGTGGGGGGGAAGTCGCCCCCAACTTTGTGGAGAAAACATTACATGTTTGTTCCATTTTAGCCGGTTGATACTAGGGATTATTGGAATTATTTAAAAAAATGTACAAGCCCCGTTATATCAGCTAGCTCTTTTGTTTATTTTCTTTAATTATTAGCGGAAATATGTACAGAATGTCGTTCGTCGCGGCTAAACGATTTGCATGGCGCCTCATTAAGTAATGGAGACGTTGCGTGTGCTATGAAAAAGGGTAGCAGGGGTATGTTTTTTTGCCGATATCAAGGGCACTGAGGTATGATTTACCGATTGTCGCGCGCATTCATCCGTCTGGCAGTCTCTTTATTGTCTGTTAGTTTTCTTTGCGTGTAGTCAAATACTAAATGATTTTTTACTTGTATAATCACGCCATACATCTATTTAATTGTAATACATATGTATATTGTTCCTTGGGTGAATTTTTTTTTTTTCTGTAGTCTAGTATTGAATCAACATCTCAAAAACTGTTATTACCGCACTTAAATTGGTAAAACCTTTACCTCTCTGTGGAAATTCGCCCAGAGAGCATAAAAAATGTACCACTTTGTAGCTTTTCTTCCAGTTTACATGCATATACCCCTAACTCCCCCGCCCACTATATCCCACTAACCCGGGTACTTTTTGTTGTCCGTAATTTTGTTTCGCCCCCCCCCCCTCCCCCTTAATTCCCAATCGCCGCTACTGACTGTATACAGTGGAAGATATCACACCAAATACAGTAGAGACAATACATGACACTGAGCGAGATATCGAGGGACAGCTATTGGAGCTCACTCTAGCGGATAGACCTGAACGGTACTGATTCTGTCATAAGAGCACGTGTATTTTTGTGTGAAGTTTTTGGTGTTATTTATGCGTTTTCAGTGAGTTGACATAATTAAATAGTAGCGTGTGTCATTCCTTGATATCTCCTCTCAACATGAGGGGAAAGGTATGTGCTGTGTTTGGCTGCAGTAATTACGAAGTAGAGAAAAATGCGCGCTCGTTCTTCAGGTTCCCTCGTGACAAGAACATGTAAGTAATATTGTGTTTGCATATATATTCTTCCAGTGACAGAGATTTTTATAGTACTTCATAATCTTCTGACCTGCTCGACCCATGTTTTAACGGGCTTAAAATATAATACGCATATTTTATTGTATAGTGCAGCAGTTAACCTTCAATACCGATGTGTTGTTGTAGGTGTGATCTGTGGGTTTTGAAATGTCACAGAAGCGATTTGGATAAAGTGTACAAGAAAGAAGGGACGTTACGCTTGTATAAGAATTATAAGATCTGTTCAGATCATTTCCAGGCCAGCGACTTTAAAAATCCTCGACTATACAGCCAAGGGTATGTTACATTTTTACTCTAATTGTACGTAAATATTCCTCAAAGCATCACTATCGACAACATTTTCAAACTTTTCTTTCTTTTATCCCTCTTCTCAGATTAAAGCCGGGATTTTATAGATTTTCTTTCTGTTAGTAGGCTTCATGTTAAGAGGAAAATTGTCCAGCTATTAAATGTTAATTCATTGCATCATATGTGTAAGGAATGTGCCGATATTTTTAATGACAAATGTCTTAATGTGATGATACATTGTTTTTAAATGAGGAAAAAAGACAAATCCAACCGTAAGATTTCAGGCAGGTATGCTAAAGCTAAAAAAGTAATGCATAAATGAAAGATCAAGCCATTTCACACCAGTCCATTTCACACCTTGTTTATATGTCTAATTTCAGTCTTTGAATAATAACCTTTTAAATAATTCTTCATTAATTTATCCAGAATTGCTTTAGCAACTTCAAAGTTAATATCTCAATACCACTGTCTTTCTAGACGTAATTTATTTATCCATTTCCGTATATACATTTCCATTGATATTTGAATTTAGCGCGATTTGTTCAGGTCAAGTCACTAGGAGCGCCACCGTCGAATTGTCTCCCATTTTAGCAAGGCGAAATCCGTAAGTGTCGTGTATTGTCTCTACTGTATTTGATCACACATACCTCTACATAGTTCAGGATCGACTATGCTTAGAATTTGAGAATTTAGAGATTCGGAATGAATCGGAACATTGTTCGTTTTAAGGAAGTGTAAATTAAGCTCATTTAGATGAGCAGAATTTCATTATGGTAAAGATTTAATTAAATACTGTACAATCTTTTCAGTCTGAACGTTGTGCGCGTAATTTTACAGTGTAGAGTGCTTTCTGCCTATTGCCTTCATGGCCCATTTCACCACCTCTTATCGTCCGGTGAAAGGTGAGCGGCTATAATTAAAATGATCACTGCCGTCACATAAAACATTCCTGGGTATTTTAGCTTGTGTGCTTTATTGAAAGGTGCTTCTGTGTTAACCCAGAGCAATCGCCCTGTACAGTAGTGTGCTATGGCTTCTAGAAAAAGAGTGTATCTCGATCTGAACACGAAAGTGAAAATCGTAGGCACAAGCGAAAAAAATAAAATGAATGTAAAACAGATCGTAGGTAAATTTAAAATAGGAAAAACTCGGGTATATTAAAAACTAGAGTGGAGATGAGGCGCGAGTGGTTGAACAGAAATAGTTCAGTGAAAAAGAAACTGAATGACACGGAGTTCAAAGAGATAAATGAAATTCTGTTGGAGTGGTTTGTCAGTGCCAGAGCAAAACAAATCAGCGTATCGAACCCTGTTGCAACAGAAAACTAGCGAAATAACGGAAAAATCAGAAAAGTTGGATTTAAGGCATCTAACAGCTGGCTAGAAGGTTTTAGAAAACGGCATAGCGTTCTTGTAAGGGTATTTGTGGAAAATCTGGAGATGTAAACCAGGAGTGCGTTACAGAGAGGAATGAGAAAGCGCGTTCGTTAATAGAGGTCTACGAACTACAAGACATCGCGAACTGTGACGAAACTGCTCTATTTTTGCAGGCTTTACCGTACAAAACACTTCGTCTTAAAGGTGAGAAGTGTTCAGTTGGAAAACATTCCGAGAATCGTCTCACTGTGTTGTGCGCTTTCATAACGGGAGAAACGGATACACCGCTCGTGATAGGAAACGCTACTCGACCGCGAAATTTTAAGAACGTTGACATAAACAGCTTCCCGGTGGCTTGGAAATCGAACAAAAGCGTGGATGGCTACTGCAAAATTGGCTGCACGAATTTAGCGACAGAATGAAAGAGCAGCATAGGCATATCATCTGGTAATGCAACATGTCAAGCACACCTCGAGCTGTCCATCATAAAATGTGCGTGGTTGCCGCCGAACTCAAGTGTGTCACAACCTTTGGATGAAGGCGTAATTAGGTGCATGAAAGTATAGAACTTTGTTAATGCAATCTGTATTAGCAAACATGAATGCTGTTTCATCTGCTTCAGAACTTGCCAGATCCATTTCTGTGATGGACGCCATACTTTGGGCCGCAGAAGCTATTAAAAAACTATCCAAAGAAACTGAGGTCCTGTTTAAGAAAGGCTGGGTTGAATGCGAATTATAAGGAAATCCATAAAAATACTCTTGGTGATCTAAGTGACTTAAGTCTTGTCTTAAATCATGCAAATTTCACGAACATCGAAGCAGAAGAGGGCAATATTCATGGGAATGTTGCTAAAGAGGCTGACTTACCTACGTTTCTTGAGCCGGGCTGAGTGGCTCAGACGGTTAAGGCGCTGGCCTTCTAACCCCAACTTGGCAGGTTCGATCCTGGCTCAGTCGGTGGTATTTGAAGGTGCTCAAATACGACAGCCCCGTGTCGGTAGATTTACTGGCACGTAAAAGAACTCCTGCGTGACTAAATTCCGGCACCTCGGCGTCTCCGAAGACCTTAAAAAGTAGTTAGTGGGACTTAAAACAAATAACATTATTATTATTATTATTATTATTATTATTATTATTATTATTATTACGTTGCTTGAGGCAGTTAATCGAAAATCACCGGGGAGCTGAAAGAAATGAGAATCAGGAAGATAACAAAGACATGGGAACAGAAAAAATGTGTGAAGATTTGAGTGTGGAAACGTACTGTGGAGCGGTGCAGCGTTTGAGGGACTTGGAACGGTTCTTACTAGCTCGAGGTGATTTCTATTTGTTTGACGCATTAAGAAAAAAAAATCGCGTGTGTAGTACTACAGCTCATGTCCAGAAAACAATTCTTGTTTATTTCAAAAATAATTCCAGTAATACCGGGATTTGTAAGCAATTCAAGTTGCTTCGAACACGATAAAACAGTGAAAAGAATTACAGCACTGTTGTATCTACAGCCTTGTGCTGTAATTTATCTATCTTGTTTGAGTATGAATAAAGTCTTAGGCCTATACAGCGGCGTAGTCAGTGTGGGGGAGACTGGGGTTTAGAAGCCCCCTCCCCCAATGAAATGTTTACGAAAATCTACAGAAACTGACAAACTAAATAAAGATTTAGACACATAATTGTAGAACCAACAGATCTGTAATTCACTTATATCAGTGCCCTTGTAATGACAAGTCATGCTTGCACCTTCATTGTGTTCTACCATAATTTTGCTAACTATACCGCCCTTCCCATCGGCCGGTCCTCGCTACGCTACTGGGCCTACAGTTTGTATAACAGTATATTGCAGCTCAGAAGAGGCCCTCAATGCAGCAAAGAAAAAAATGGCATCTTTAACTCAGGGGACCCCAGTACAAAATAGGTGAGTGCCATATCCTATATTTTACCCTGTTTTGTATGTCATTTACCTGTTCTCAGCGAAAACCTGCACATAACGGAAATCATTTTTGGCACCATGTGATTCCGCTGTGTACAAGTTTCACTGTATTTGATTTCATTTCCGTTGTGTAATTTTTAGATCCGTGTTGTCATCTTTAGCCTGTACTCCGACGTGGCGCAGACCCAAACACACATCATCATACCTCTGCGGTTAATAACCAGGGGCGGTGCGTCATTATGTGCTAAAAGGGGATTATCCCCACCAGATTTTTGGACATAAGAGTTTAGAAATGTTATTTATATTTTAGATAATTTAATGAGACCAAATTTATATCTGAGTACCACTATCCAGAAATAACTAATGATATGAGAAAACGAATGTATGATTATATGACACGTTTCGTACGTTTATCTTGATACAGGGGCTAAGTCTGTCTCAGTCCTCACAGTGAGTATTGGCAGCTGTTTAGAAGGTTAGTGAACCTCTGAGGGAGTGAAAGTTTCAATGCATTTTAAAATGTCAAGCTAGGGGCCCGCAATAAAAAAAATAAAAAAAAATACCTAGACGAAGCTGTGTTACGGGTGTTACGGCGATGCTATTGCAAACTCACTTATATTCTTCTAACCCCATGTAACATGTTCTGACCATTCACAGAATAAAGTTTCCGACACGTTTCGAATTTTAGTTTACAGTTCGCTTTTAGAAGTTCCGGAGTGGAGAGCGTGAGTTCTGGATAGGTTTTTAACAGTGATTAGTATTTCGTGTTTAAAGTATCAATCAATACTGATCTGCATTTAGGGCAGTCGCCATGTGGCAGATTCCCTATCTGTCGTTTTCTTAGCCTTTTCTTAAATGATTTCAAAGAAATTGGAAATTTATTGAACATCTCCCTTGGTAAGTTATTCCAGTACCTAACTCCCCTTCCTATAAATGAATATTTGCTCCAATTTGTCCTCTTGAATTCCAACTTTATCTTCATATTGTGATCTTTCCTACATTTAAAGACGCCACTCAAACTTATTCGTCTACTAATGTCATCCCACGCCATCTCTCCGCTGACAGCTCGGAACATACTACTTAGTCGAGCAGCTCGTCTTCTTTCTCCCAATTCTTCCCAGCCCAAACTTTGCAACATTTTTGTAACTACTCTTTTGTCGGAAATCACCCAGAACAAATCGAGTGAATAGTACCGTACGTAGTGAAATTATTAATAACTTGTATTTTATTGTGAATAGGGTAGTTACTCTTGTGAAATCTCCATTCTCGTTCAATTTAGAAGTCAAATGACTTGGCGCCCATCAACCTAGAGATTTTAAGCTTCATCAAAGTTTCAAGATTCAGAAAAGAATATTTGCGTAGAAGTAGCTGACTGGGGGTGAAGAAAATACTTTTCTATTTCGTGTGCTTATTGTTTGGTGGGGAAACTAGTTGGACTGCGGCAGACATACTAGGGCCTAATCTTAAACATCTATCAGAAAGAGTTATGCACACATTGAAAACAACGTAGAATACCCTTTTGTTCTGAAAACATTTTGACTCAGTCAAATGAAGGCTGCCGTGTTTCTAATCAGCGTCACAACGAACTTTTAGACAAGAACGGGCATATTTTGAACAAGATAATTAACTGTATTAAGTTTTGCGTAACACATGAACACCGCTTCGAGGTCAATTAACGCAATCGCGGGGAATTCTTTGATCTGTTGTCGGAACTAGTGACAATAGACAGTCTAAGCGATCACATTCTCAATTCTATAGTATCAAAAAATACGGTACCTCGAAAACAATTCAGAATGAATTACTGGACGGTATGCTTGCTATCTATACAGACGCGGTAGTAGAGGAAATACAAAGAGCTAAATATGCAGCAATTCAGGCAAATGAAACTTAAGATATTTCATGCACGTCACAGTTATATCGTTGCGATATGTTGCTCGTAGTGGTCCAGTTCAGAGATTCATTTCCTTTTTCCGTATTCAAGATGGAAATGCAGACGGTTTAACCTCAGTTCTGAAACAACAATTGGAACCGTACAAGCTAGAACAGAAGTCAGTTGCTCACTCCTATGATAGTGCTGCCGTGTTTAGTGGGTGGGGGTTTGCAGGTAAGGGTAAGAGATACATTCCCTCATGCACATTTCAGCCACTGTTACGCCCATCAGCTAAACTTGGTAATAAACATTGCGTGCTCGAATGCGAGATCAGTGTTGTTTTTAATCAATATATCGGGATTTTCATAATTTTTTCTGCTCCTTCCAAGCGTACAGATATATTAAGATCTGTTTTTGGCAGCGCGCTTCCGAAAACTGTAGAAACGCGCTTGATTTTTCATAGCAGATTTGTTAATACTGTCTCAAACCATAAGGATGCTCTTCTTGAGTGTTTCGACACCATTCAAAATGAAGATGATTGAGATGACGTTACAATTAGAGAGGCGATAGGAAAGCTAATCTTCTGAATGTGAGGAATTCCTATATTCTCTCATTTTTAATTCCGTTCTGAAGTGAAATGTCGTGTGGCTTTTAGTGCCGGGATATCCCAGAATGGGTTCGGCTCGCCAGGTGCAGGTCTTTCTATTTGACTCCCGTAGGCGACCTGTGCGTCATGATGAGGATGAAATGATGATGAAGACAACACATACACCCAGCCCCCGTGCCATTGGAATTAACCAATTAAGGTGAAAATCCCCGACCCGGCCGGGAATCGAACCCGGGCCTTCTGAACCGAAGGCCAGTACGCTGACCGTTCAGCCAACGAGTCGGACAATTCCGTTCTGATACACGTTGACATTCTGTACAACAAAATACAGAAATCATCAACCAGTGCCCTAAATGTTCGTACTGCAATTCAGGATTTCGAAACTGCAATAAATTACATCAGAAAGAATTTATCCGAGTTGGAACGAAATTCTGAACGCCCGAAAAACCTGCGTGGAAAGAAGTGTACATAACAGCCGATGTTAAAGAAGAGTGTGAGAATTGTGAATCAGATGAAACGCCATTTCGAAGAAGCGCAGCACACACAATGCTTTTCTTCAGTTGGTCCACAATTTTTGTAGAAGATAAACTTCCTTTTCCTAGGGTACTTGTAATCAGTGCAGTGAAATATTATCCAATGCTTGTGAAGGATAAGTTAAAAAATGAAAAATAACTGTGCTTTATGACAATGATGCATTTGCGAGTGTAACAGTTGAGTAGTGAATCATACTGTTCATGATTAGAGATGTGATATTTAACGTAGTTGTAATATTGCACAATATGACTCCAAGCATATGGGCGCGAAACTGAATAGAACGCGGGGGCTTGGATGCGGTTTCCTAGGAAGGGTGTGAACCTGTATGAGTGAAATACGAGACGTGTTGGAGAAGGAAGGAGAGAAGAATTTTGTTTTGGGATGTACCATACCACCTTAACAGCAGTTAACGCGGGAAGGGACAGGTTTACCACGTCACAGGAATCGAGTGATATCTCGTCTCCCTGGGAGTTTTTCGGGGTGATAAAAGGACGAATATAATCCCCAGAATTTTGTGAACATGATGGTATGTCTAAAGTCATTAATATATGACAAATTCGATCATTCTACCTTAAAACGGCCCTCGTGGGAAGCAGTCAAGTAGCCACATACCAGAGTCAAGTCTGGATCGCTGTGGATCCCCTTGGTTGGCTTCGGCTTCTGCACCCTATAAGAACTAGGAGATTTCGAGGGAAGCATCTCATTCAACTGCACGATCGCTGCCAGTGCGTGTCGCGTGTATCTTTGTCTGTCTTGATTATCGCGCCATAAACCCTTGAACAAAGACTGAGATTACGTTTGAGCGGTCGCGCTAACTTTATTCAGAGAATTAGTGATTTGAATATCGTTTTTATCGTGAGGTTAGATTTGGATTGTATCACAGTGCGGTTGTGAATTTGTAATAGATCGACTATAAACTTTGCAATCTGTATAGACTTCTTCACAGAAGCGGCTCGGGCAGGCGCACAGTAAGATGCTGATCGGTAGTAGGATTTTAATTACGAACTGAAATTATCCAGGTTGTTTTGGACTGACGCACATGTGTGATTAAGTTAAAATAAAAATTCAGCTCGACAGATAAGGCTACGAAATCATATTCAGTAAAGTAGGCCTGCACACATATCCGTGCGTGGTTTCACAATAATCGAAACTATGACTTTAACTTCACCAAGCTTGTAACCTATCTGTTACACCCAAGAAACGTAGTAGGAGTGACGATTGTGTTGTGCGGTTAAATAACTGAGTATATCATTCCAGTAGTTACCGCAACAACTTTTAAGACCGTGTGTACGTGAACTTCAAGCCGAGCATCAAGAAGATGCCTATGATGGACCTACCTGCAGACATCAGTACGAGAGGATCAACCATGGACAACGTCTTCATGATGTCTGGGTAAATGGTATAGCCGGTTCTCGATGGAGAGAGCAAAGGGTCGCCTAAAATGAGCTAAGTGAACCAAGGTTGTTAGCATGTGGTAGGATTAGTGACAGTTGCGCAGAGAGTTAGTGATTAGTTATGTAAATACGAGTAGTCAAGGCCTTTGACAAGTAAGGTAATATCATTGATATGCTACTGGCACCCTTCAGGGAATTGTATAAAAATAAGGTAATGTAGTACGAGTCCATCAGGCCATTTAATAAGATAATTTTGAAGTTATTAGAGCCCTCAATGCACGTAGAAAATCATCTTGGGACTTGTACAGTTTGTTGTAGTATTTTACGGGTGATAAGGGAGTTATGTGTCACTTAGGATTGTTTCTTTTTTGTGTTATGTCAGAATATTCCTAATGTATGGTAACATAGTTTGGCTGTAAATAAGACTCGTCGAAAGGAAAGCCTGTCATTCTCAGACATCGGGAAGGATAGAAAGGTTATATTAGTGTCGAATATGCATGATGCTCGCGCATGATTCATTTGCATGTTTCACTATGATTAAGTTCTATTCAGAAGACTGATACAACGTTGTAAGTAATGTCAAAATTTCTGACCGAGTTTCACACCACCAAACGCTAGACTCGAACCTGGGTTTGAAAGCATGATGTGCCATATGTGAGTAGCGCTGTGTTTTTGTGAGAAAATAGTACGTGATAGTACTTTGATTAAAGGAATTAGACCCAAGAAGCGGTCCGATAACTGAGCCTGATATTTAGAAAAAAAAAAATGATTCCTTGCTTGTTGCAAGAAGGTGTGTAAGAACACAAATGTTCGTCGTGGTAAGACGGAAGTGAGAACCCTTGTCTGGTATCGAGGACAGAAGGTGGTCGAGAATAGGTCAGAACAGGAGTTTGTTTACAATGTTTTGTGTTCGTCTGGGAGCTCTCCCCCTCCCACTTGGTAGGTCGTTGACACAGTTACTTCACCCCAGGGGGTGACCGACCATCTTTTAAAGTCGCATGCAGTATCTTGTTCTGTTCCTTTCCAGATGAGATATTTATTTATGTGACAGAGGTTTTCTCCGTCTGTCAATATCTGTGTGTGCATAATGGGTGATATCCTTGTGTATTATTTGATTTTATGTTTGATAGTAGATTGTCTGGTAACCGTGAAGATTACCTAGGGGTCGTGAGTTAACACTCATCCATCTTAGTGGAACCGCGCCCACAAGTAAATTCTGTGCTCTTTTGGTTGGGTTTTAACTTCGTTTTATTTTCATGTTATGTTGTAAATATGTCCCGGATGCAAGGGAATTTGTGTTAAATTTATTTTCTGCGAAACATTGCTAATCATAGTACTATAATTCATGTTTTTGTCCAGTTGTGTTGTACACTGAGGATCGGTTCGCTAGCTCACATCCGTCGAAATATATGAACATCATCACTGAGTTTTATAATTAAGCCATTCTTGGCTTTTTTGCGCCTAGACTGCATCATGTTGTAAATAATGTTGTCATTGATTTTGATTAAATATTTGACTGTGCTTTCGTCAATTAAATGGTTCGAATTTTATGCAGTCGCAAGGGCCAGACACGAGCTCTGTTCGACTGCTAGTTCGGTGCATTTTTTTGGACAGGTAAGCAGATAACTTATTTAGCCCACCATTCTTTCTGTAATGTATCCACTTACTTAAGCCCTAAAGGATATAGTATAATATTTTCAAAACGACTCTTGTCCACTTTCCTGACTTTGTAGTAAATAACGAAAAACGTTGTCAGACCTAGAATCTCTACCAGACCCCTTGGAAATACTTTCGTGGTATTCTTTGTATCATCAGTTATATTTTTTCTCAATATTGTCTGTACAGACTCATCAGTTCTGCTATAATGTGAGAAATTAATTTGGACAAAGGTCATTTTGAAACTAAAGTATGGACAAGAGAGACTTTGATTCCAAAATGAGGACAGAAACGCAATTGCACAATATTAAGCATGGTTAGTAAGTAATAGATTGCAATAAAAGTAATGATTGAGTTGAAAATTAAATTGAAGGATATAGTAATGAAACAGCTTTTATTAATGAATAAGCGTACAAAAGTCAGATATTTCTGTTTGTGTGGTACCGTACTCTCAGAATGAAGTTCAGGCTAAATTAAAGAAATGGAGTTTCCAATCCTACAACTCATCAGCACCCTCCATCATACCCCCCTCCAACCCATCCTCTGACACTTCATCACTTGTATCTCGATTAATTACCGCACTGTAGAACTGCAAATCAGGATTTTCCTCCCACCATTCACCAAAATGAAGTTCCAACAGCCTTTTTATATCGGCAATTTTTGATCCTTTTTTGGGACACCAACGGGAATCAATGGTAAAGGTAAACGTAAAACGTCTACACTTGGTATAAAAACTTTTGACATTCCTATGTCAGTATTATACCAGGGTTCACCTCTAACTAGAATAGGAGCAGATGGAGTCAACCCTCGAATAATGATGAATCTCTTTGCTGTTGCAAATTTGAAATGCCATTGCCCAGGTTTCTTCAAGCTTTGTTGTGACACAAACTTCCAGTCATATACAGGCCAATCATTTCCCATTCTGAAAACTGTTCCATGGTTACTAAAGACCTCCCAAAATCTTTCAGGCTTGATAATTGTGTCAATATCATGGAGTTCAAGTTCTATCCGTCCGAAAACTACTTGGCGGTATGTAGGAGTGTCCTGGCACAGGAAAAAGTACATGGACTTCCCTCATGTGGCGTGGAGCACAGTTTGCAAGCCAGTACATGATCATACATATCATTGAGAGATTTTTGTTCTGCCCTCCTTGCCACATCCATCTGCAAACATACGGTGGATGGAGAAGCCTTCGAAATTCATATTATTTAATCGTGATACACAGCAGATGAAATCTGTGCTGATCCCTTAGCTGCATCTGCCTCAGTCCATGTGTAAATGAAGACCTTGTCTTTGGGCTGCTTATCAGTGGACGTACCTTCACATATAGTAAAATTATTGATGTACATCTGTCTACTGTAGTAGGCAGTCTGATGAGGTACCCTGGGGAGAACTTGATTTTTTGACAGTCAAACGCAATTGTTATCTCATCGTTCTTGGCTCGTAGTTTTGAAAAATGCATCACTTCTTTTCTTGTGTACTTAAAACTCTGCAATGCAAGATTTACCTCCAGCTTGTATTTTTGTATTCATACTGAACACATTTTGAGCATTTATCAACAGCTGGTGAGCCAGAACTTAAGTTGTATTTATTTATGAATATGTCATAGAAATAAGAATATGGGACTTTCAGTTCTACGGTAGTATTATCACTGTACATCGTACTGAGTTTCTAAATTGAAGGATGACTTGTCTCATCTTATTTGATGCACGACAATAGTGTTTTACCAATGGAACAAGTCTTTTGATGACAGACTTCACGGCAGTCCTTTTGTTGACAAAGAGGTGAGATTTGTGGACTCCACCCCTATTCTCTCTTGGCAACTGTCCACTTCTAAAATGGTTACTACAGACCCGCTGGGCCCGCTTCTCACTAACACCTAGAATAGAGCAGAAGCTTTTCTTGCATATCTCAACAAGCTCTGTTTTTCCGTTTGTAGTCTTAAGGCCGGCCTCCACTGATTAACATTTAACAACAACATGTTAAATGTTAAAAGTGTTAAATGTTAACTGGTGACACCATCAGCATGTTAAATGTTAAATGTCAAAAACTGTTTCATTTAACATTGTGTCCATACTTAATAAACATGTTAAACTTGACATCCTTTGTTTATATACAGGTAGTTCATCATACAATTTATGGTAATACATTTAGATGGCTTCTAGTATTTTTAAATAAAGACAATGGACTCAGATGAAGAGGAAATGGCCTTTGTTATTGCCACTGTTGCTTCTTGTTTTGATTTAGAAATTCAGTTTTATTAGGCACATTTCCTCCCCTCACTCTGCTCATAGCTTCAAAAGCAAACCACTTTGAAGTACAGGGTATAAACTTCGTCCGCTCCCGACTACCGACTTTTCTGAACTTTCTGCAGTTCTCGACTGTACTGGGAGCGGAGGGACGCTAGTTTTTTTTTTTTCGATTTACTCGCGGGAACAATTATAGATATTTTCGAGTTCCTGGAAACTGTCGGCTTTCTTCGCTTTATATCTGTATTCCTCTGATGAGACATCCCACAAATAAGGCCTTTCTATTATATCATTAATTAGGTCCAGAGTAATCTCCTTGCTCTACCCCATTTCTGACATTTTAGTATAGTGCAGAGAGAACGACACACGTGCATGTACTGTATTTGTAGCTTATAACAAAGAGAAGGAGTATTGCGGAGTGTTGTAATTATAATCCTACTTCATGAGGAGCACGTCGTTTGCATCGTTTAGGTTATGTGTTTGCATGGAAACATCATGGAAGTTGCCGAAGCTGTGCCGACAACGCACGAACAACGAATTGACTTGACATGTTTTCCACTTGGAGCGGAAAACACGCCAACATGTTAAAAGTGTTAACTCAACATTCTGAGTTAACATGCAAAGTCAATTGGAAGACACAATCACAATATACATGTCAACTGTAACATGTTAAATTTAACATGTTGGTGTTAAATGTTAAACAGTGGAGACCGGCCTTTAGGGATCAGGAAACGATTAACCGTTACACGAACCTCCCTTCGTTCCTCTCGAGGTCTTGCACGTTTGGGGGATGCACTTTGTGTGCACTTGAGGACAAAGCTGTCCTGTGCTAGTTTGTCTCTTTCGGAGTAGAAGGCTTCGTGAAACTTACGAATTTCTTGCATTGACAGTTGACAACACTTAAGTGATTCTCCAATATGTTTACAGTCGGGAAGTCGTGGTAAAAATTTGGGGGAATAGCGCTTCATTTTCTCCACCGTTCCTTTCCAAAAGCTCTTCTTTCTGGGTCTTTTTCGACCTTCACCCCTAGAACAAGATATAATCTTCGAACTTCTGACACAGTCTTCATTAGGTTGATCACTTTCCATTGATCACTAACCTGGCAGAATAAAAAGTAAAATAGAAATTGAATGATTTTCACACTACAATCATACATAGATTAGACTGATGAACTATCTGATTTTTGAATAGTCTACATGCAAAATAAACTTAGAATTTTAACTAAATTGCCTTATATCATTCCTTCTCACGATTAAGATCTTCAAATAGAAATATTTTGATTCCAATCACTGTTGAAATTTTCTACGTTATTCACTTAATCCGCTAGAAAAGTGCTACTAATGATCTCCAACTTTCAGAGAAGTGTACAAACATAACCTATCGTTAGAAAGTAAGATATTGCTGTTCCAGATGATCGTCAGCCTGCTACTCTGAACATTTTCTATTATGCAAGGAAAAGTCAAAGTAATTTATATCAAAATGTGCTCTTTCGGCGTAGTCTCTAGGATACTTACCAGACGGACAAGAGACATTTTGTAACCTAACAGGCTGAATGCTTTTAATGTCATATGGGAGATGAGTCATTTTGATCTCACAATGAATGTAATACAAGTCAGATATTTTGCTATGGAGAAGAGCCGTTTTGATTCTAATAGCTGTATTTAGATAGCTTTTCTGGCAGTTTCTAGGACGTTTTGATGCAAAGTGATGGTAGTATTATGTATACGGAAGCTTAAGGAATGCACTGAGACAAGAAAATAAATTTCGACCTAAGGTGGACATAAGCCATTTTGAAACTGACCACCTATTGTACTTTCTCTTTGGAACCTAATGAAGGAAAACAATCTGGAAACAGCCTTATCAGAAGTACACAAACTGGCAGAAATAATAAGGCGCGTACAGCTTCAATTTCAACCGCGGGATTAGAACGTTGTTTCATTACTCTAAAACGAGTTAAAACCTATCTAAGGAACTCACTGGGATAAGAACGGTTAAAAGCATTAGTTGTGCTTAGTAGTACCCATAAGGACGTCATAGCAGAGATTCCGAAATTCAACCGAAGTTGATCGATTTGTTTGCTTCGTAGAAGAATCGACGAGTACAAATGAGGTAACTTTTAAGGTAGTTACTATTAACATGAATTGGAATAATACATGCTTAACTGTATTGGTACTGCCAATGAAAATGTAATGACAACGTTCAATAAGCGTGTATATACCAATGAAAATGGTAGTGATGGGCAGTCTGAGACTAGGTTTCGAGATTCTCGGGATTTCTCGAGACTAGCGCAGGCACTATTTCTCGCAAGTAATTTCGAGTGGTCTCGAGAGCGTTGTCTCCGCATTCTGCGACGAATCGCGTGTCGTAGTCGGAGCTGAATGTTGTTTGTGCCGAGAATGCCTTCCCCATTTCGTAAATACGTGTCAACAAGCGACTAGGGCGTTCATTTCTACCGAGGTATATTTTGACGTAGTATAACATAATTATGAGGGATACGCATTCTGGCATTGTATGCAGTGGTCAGTACACGAATGAATAGGCTAAGTACAGAAGCTAACGGCTACTGTAGATACCCCTACCTGGATACAGTACTAGAGGCGTGCATTATTGGAATTGGAGACGAGGCAAGGTGCGACCTGCTGCATATGCAACCGCCATTACGCATGAGTGGAATGTGTAATCTAAAATGCTTGAATTTGCTCCAATTCTTTCGATAGGTAGGTGTACATCGTTATCATACCCCACATTCAATATCATATTATGACCACTGCTTGTGTTCACCGATATGTTGGTGATTAAGAAAATAATTACTTATAATTTTATAGAGTATTCACGTCATATGCCAAGTTAGCATAGTTACCCAACAAAACAAGAGTACCACAAGCAATTCCATTGAAAGGAAATATTACAAGGAGTACTACAAATTTAACGTTCTAAATTCAGCATCATACACAAATTCAGTATTTCCAGTGCTTAACACTACCGCTTACAATACCATAGGTTGAGCGTTCTACTAGCTTAACATTACAAGTGACAATAAAGTGAAATTAAACCATCATTACCCTACAACCATGACGAATATAAGAACCAAGTGTGATGACTCATCGAGTTCAGGCGCGCCCCGCCAGGCAGCGCTAGAGTTTGGTAGCTCCACAATACCTATCAGCTGGTCTTAGGAATGGTGACACAGGAAACGTATTACTCCGCAACTGATCAGTATATACACTGTCTTTTATTTTAAAAAATGAGAGATTACAATTAAAATGCCACGGCAGAGAACAATGGAAATAAGAGCTACGACTTTCATCACATGTTGCGAAAAGCACAAGTGACTCGAGTGTATATATACATAAATGACAAAACTCCCAGCATATTAAAAAAACACCCATGAACTATTTAAAGGTAATACTCTACTTACCATCTCAGTTTGTCGGTTACTGGACTTTCGAAAGCTTGCGTGAAAATTTCCCGGATGTTCGAGATTGTAAATCTCGCCGGATTTCTTTCACTCTGAAGAAAAATCGGCACTTCATATAATGATAAACAAGGCTGGGGATTATATCCATAACATGTTGAAGTTAACAGCCAGCACCTGAAGGATCAACTGAAATTTTGTCTATAGAATCGATAAAATCAAAAAATATTTCGCTCCACATCGATTTTGAGTTCAGTTTTTCACTAAATACTTTCTCGGTCTGGAAAAGAATGTCACATATACTTTTCGAAGGGCGTGTTAAAAACACTTCATTATGGCTTGAACCGTAGTCTTTTATTTCGGAGAGAACTGAAAATGTACTATGATTATTATCACGTAGAGAATGGGCACAGGGCGAACACTTAATAAATTTAGAAGAGTGCTTAACAACGTACCCAGCCAAATGGTTCACTAAGCACTTCTCAATCGAAGAGTTTCGAGCTCTGTATTTCTAACCTGCTTCTCCAATAAATTAATTCTCGATTTTGCTGAGTTTGGACTGGATCTAGCTCGAATTAAATTTCGATTAGCATTTTTAGGCGCCTTTTGAGCGATAATATTGTCTTTTCGGCATCAGAAAGCACACTAGAATAACCCAAATGTTGATCAATATTAGACTGACCTTTTAATTCTCTATTTGCTGCTACACTCCCGTCTTTCTTCTTCTCCTAGTGGTGTCTAGATTCTTTTTTCTTGTTAGGAATTTCACGCGACTTAATCTCACTTGAAAGGTATTTCGGCAAATTAGGGAAAATGTGAGGCACTGCTCCTGGACGTAATTTCCATCTCTCACGAGGCATAACCACTTTTTCACCATTCATTATACAGTTATCAGATTTTACTCTCAAATCATCAGAGAAATGAACTTGACAAATTCTACTATTACGCGTTAACACAGTATCCTTTCGTTGAAAAGCTCTGGCCCATTTTTCAAATTTATTTCTATCCTTTGGTGGTGAAAATAATTTAATACCATTAACTACTCTACCATAGCCTGACTTACAGCCAGGCACAAAACGTACGGCATGTTGAACTATTAATTTAATCAGGCCACATAACACACGTGATTTAAGTGCACAACACATAATGAACTGAGTTTAGGAACTGAAAGCAAAGGAAATTCAACTTGTTGGCTTGAAATATCTCGTACGATAACATCTCCCGCACTTTTCCAACACATGGTTTGTCGGTCTATTGAAGTACGTGTTGGACACCGACGTTTGCAGTGCTCGCAGTGGCGGGTCCACGAACTACCACGCTATAACAGTTGAGTCATCACACTTGGTTCTTATATTCGTCATGCTACAACTATAACGACAACAACGAACGAAAGTATGACAAGAAATACTACTAGTTTAACTTTCTAAATCCAGCTTCATTATACACAAATTCACACACAACTTAAGTATTTCCATTACTTGACACTATGGCTTACAAGACTATAGGTTGAACATACCTATTACTAGCTTAACACTACAAGTGATAATAAAGTTAAAACATAACTACACAACAACAACAAGAGTACAACAAGCAATTCCATGGAGAGAAAATATTACAAGATGTACTACTAGTTTAACATTCTAAATCCAACAGACAATCACAAACTCAGTGTCCGTCGTTGACAGCTTTTACTTTGCACTAGCACTAATCATCATCTTAAACGATTTGATACCGGAAGAGAATCTATCAAAGACTGCTGCAGGTAATTTATTCCAATCCTTTGTGGTCCTGTTTACGAAGGAAAACTTGCCCACATCAGTATGCTGGTTATTTTTACACTAGTGTAAGTGACCATTGCCATCTAATTGTGATGGGAGACTGGAATGCAGTGGTAGGCCAAGGAGGAGGAGGTAATACAGTAGGAGATTTCGGATTGGGTCAAAGGAACGAAAGAGGAAGTCGGCTGGTTGAATTCTGCACTGATCATAATTTAGTCCTTGCCAATACTTGGTTCAAACACCACAAACGACGGCTGTATACGTGGACGAGACCTGGAGACACTGGAAGGTATCACATAGACTTCATTATGATTAGGCAGAGATTCAGAAACCAGGTGCTGGATTGCAAAACTTTCCCAGGAGCAGACGTGGACTCTGACCACAACTTGTTAGTCATGAAATGCCATATGAAGTTGAAGAAATTGAAGAAAGGAAAGAATGCAAAAAGATGGGATCTAGACATGTGGAAAGAAAAGAGTGTGAGGGATTGTTTCAAGGAACATGTTACACAAGGGCTAAATGAAAAGGCTGAAGGAAACACAATAGAGGAAGAGTGGATAGTCATGAAAAGTGAAGTCAGTAGGGCTGCTGAAGAGATGTTAGGAAGGAAGAAAAGATCAACTAAGAATCAGTGGATAACTCAGGATATACTAGACCTGATTGATAAACGACGAAAATACAAGAATGCTAGAAATGAAGAGGGCAGAAGAGAATACAGGCGATTAAAGAATCATGTGGATAGAAAGTGCAAGGTAGCTAAGGAACAATGGCTGAAGATGTGCAAAGATGTCGAAGGTTGTATGGTCCTGGGAAAGGTAGATGCTGCATACAGGAAAATCAAGGAAAGCTTTGGAGAAAGGAAATCTAGGTGTATGAATATTAAGAGCTCAGATGGATAGCCACTTCTAGGGAAAGACGACGAAGCAGAAAGATGGCAAGAACATATCCAACGGTTGTATCAAGGTAAAGATGTAGATAATTTGGTTCTGGAACAAGAAGAGGCTGTCGATGCTGATGAAATGGGAGACCCAGTTTTGAGGTCAGAGTTTGACAGAGCTCTGAGAGACCTAAATAGGAACAAGGCACCTGGAATTGATAACATTCCTTCTGAATTACTGACTGCCTTAGGAGAAAGCAGCATGGCAATGTTATTCCATTTAGTGTGTAAGATGTACGAGACAGAAGAAGTCCCATCCGATTTTCGGCAGAATGTTGTTATACCTATTCCCAAGAAAGCCAGTGCTGACCGGTGTGAACACTACCGCGCCATTAGTTTTGTATCTCATGCCTGCAAAATTTGAATACGTATTATCTACAGAAGAATGGAAAAAGAAGTTGAATCAGAGTTGGGAGAAGATCAATTTGGCTTCAGAAGAAATGTAGGAACACGTGAAGAAATCCTGACTTTACGTCTGATCTTAGAGGATCGAATCAAGAAGGAAAAGCCCACGTACATGGCATTCGTAGATGTAGAAAAGTCATTCGATAATGTTGACTGGACCAAGTGAGATTCTGAAGGTGACTGGGATCAGATACTGAGAACAAAGAATTATCTACAATCTTTATAAAAATCAGTCTGCAGTGATAAGAATCGAGGGCTTTGAAAAAGAAACAACAATGAATAAAATAGGGAGGCAAGGCTGCAGTTTCCCCCCTCCTTTTTAATGTTTACATAGAACAGGCAGTAAAGGAAATCAAAGAGGAATTTGGAAAGGGAATCACAATCCAAGGAGAGGAAATCAAAACCTTGAGATTTGCCGATGATATTGTTATTTTATCTGAGACTGCAGAAGATCTCGAGAAGCTGCTGAATGGTATGGACGAAGTCTTGGGTAAGGAGTACAAGATGAAAATAAGTAAGTCCAAAACAAATGTAATGGAGTGTAGTCGAACGAAGGCAGGTGATGCAGGAAATATTAGATTAGGAAATGAAGTCTTAAAGGAAGTAGGTGAATATTGTTACTTGGGTAGTAAAATAACTAATGATGGCAGAAGTATGTAGGACATAAGATGCAGACTAGCACAAGCAAGGAAGAGCTTTCTTAAGAAAAGAAATTTGCTCACTTCAAACATTGATATAGCAATTTGAAAGATGTTTTTGAAGACTTTCGTGTGGAGCGTGGCATTGTATGGAAGTGAAATATGGAGGATAACTAGCTCAGAAAGAAAGAGAATAGAGGCTTTTGAAATGTGGTGTTACAGAAGAATGCTGAAGTTGAGATGGATAGATCAAATCACGAATGAAGAGATACTAAATCGAATTGGTGAGAGGAGATTGATTTGGCTAAATTTGACAAGAAGAGATAGAATGATAGGACACATCTTAAGACACCCAGGACTTGCGCAGTTGGTTTTTGAAGGAAGTGTAGGTGGTAAGAACAGTAGGGGAAGACCAAGGTTTGAATATGACAAGCTGATTAGAGCAGATGTAGGATGCAGTATTTACGTAGAGATGAAAATGTTAGCACAGGAAAGGGTGGCATGGAGAGCTGCATCAAACCAGTCTATGGACTGATGACTCAAACAACACAGGTCAACAAACAGTGCTTTCCTAGGTTTTTGATAAAATTTATCGTCACACATGTTTCCATACGAGAACTGCTGATTATAATTACCAAGCTTACACTCGTAGTTACTGGGACGTCGCGTCGCACAGCTCGCAGCACACGATAATCGGTCCCGAGAGCGTGGCCATCACCCCTGCTGAATGAATTGGAGCAAAGTCGGGCATTTTAGATTACACGTTCCACTCATGTGTAATCGGGGTTGCATATGTAGCAAGCACATCTTCCCCGTTTCAAGTTCGAACAATTGACACCTCTAGCATCCAAGTAGGTGTTCATTCTATTTACAGTTATTCACAATTTTTGCAGGGTTATTCAGTTAAGATGTCCACCTCAAATGAGCCGTGAACAGCTGAAGATACTGACATTCGGTTTTCACTTTCGTTAATGGTATTAAGGGGTTCATAGTTGAACACGCAGTACTTTTCCAGGCTTTTGACAAAATGTATATCATATCAGAACTTTATTTCACGCAATAATTGCCCATGATATACTATCAAGTTTACAGTCGCAGTTTCTGGTACGTCGCACAGGTTGCACTACAGGAAGATCGGTCTCGAGAGTCTCGAGATCAGCGACCTCAGTCTCTAGCGAGAGCATTGCCCATAACTAGAAAATGGAAAGGCAACGTTTAATAAGTGTGTAAATACCTAACAGAAGCAACAAAAAGTTCATAAATAATCATTGTTCCGGGGGTTCACCATGCCCGGCCATTTAAAGTGTGCGCCTTCTAAAAGGCCATCTATGTACTCTAACTTGAACTGATGTAGTACTAAATAGTTTTGCTTTCACACAGTACAACTTGAGCAACCGAGCAGAGTGGATGCGTTGTAAGGTGAGTGCGGTGTAACATGATTGGCATTTGGCAATATCGAGCGGCGATCGGGAGCTGGCAGCGGAGACAGAAGAAAAAGACAGTGCATGCGGCGGACAAGGGAAAGCTAGGGAAGATTGGCGAGGCCGTCTTTGTAGTGATTGTGATCACCATGCTACTAATTATAGGTGGTGTGGAGATGAATCCAGGCCCTGACAGGAGCTGGGAGGACTGGGAGAGAATCAGGGGGCGGATATGAGACGCTGTGAAAGCACATACTGGAAATGTACTGGTAAAGGAAATGAGAAAGGAACAAGCTAAAGGATTTGAAAATATGAAGGCATGATTCAAGGAGTAGTGGGGAGTCACGGAAAAAATAGAGGAGAATGAGGGAGCAGCGGGAGTGTTAAAAGAGCAGGTGAAAAATCTGGAAAAGGAAGTCGCATCTCTGAAGAATGAATTCGGTCTCGTTAACCAAGAAAGAATGTAGAATTGCATATATATCTATGAGTTACAGGAAGAGTGGAGTGAAGATAAAGTGAAGCTTATATATAAAGTGGTGGACCTCGTCCAAAACAAGCTGAAACTTAACTACAGTGAAGTTCATATGGACGATGCCGAAAGAGTAGGAAAAGTGAAACGTAGGAGGCCAGCGAAAGTGAGGTTGATGTCAACCATAATGGCGGAATTAGTGTTAAAAACGCAAGGAACATACAAGGTGTAAGGATTTGGATAAACAATGACTTTCGAAGAGAAGGGATTGAGAATATGAAAATCTTAAGAAAACATTTAGGTAGAGCTAGACACGAAGGTCTTAAAGCATTTATTAATGATCAAAGGTTGATGGTGTCAAACGGTTTCTGTTGGCGTGTTTGGTCTGTAACAAAACTAAAAGGCATGGAGGAAGAGCTAAAACACGAAGAGAAACGATCGATGCGGTCAAAGATAGATAGGAGAATGCCCAAGAGGAGGGAGAAAAGGCGGTAACGGTGGCTGAAGCGACGAGTCAAGAAAAGAGTTCATTGAAGATAGTGTGAGTGAAAAATCAAGTGTGTAGGTTCAGGAAGTATTAACAGATACTGTTCCTAAAGGAAGAGCGGATACAGTGATTGCCGAACTGGGCAAGAAAGAGAGAGAGCTTATGACCAATCGGAGAAGCAAGAGCCTGAAGGACCTGTGGGGGAAAAGAAAAAGGCTTAGAAGGTAATGAGAGGACGGATTAGAAACTAGTATCATTAGAGGGAGGTATGAGGAGGATGGAAAATTGTTACTTTTAGAATTGTGTGAAGTCGGGAATTTCTTCATTGTGAACGGCTTCATTCTGAATGTAATAAGCAATGAATGATGAAAGGGAGGTAGAAGCTGAGAGCGAGAGGGTGACGAGAAGTAAGAATAAAGATGGCAGTTTGGAAGGTATGGAATAAAAGGCTGTAACTAGACTGGAAGATAGGCTTTGTTAATATTTAATTTGTATTGAATAAAATAGGTAATATAAAAGTGAAAAATTTAATAGAAAGCTATGATATCGTAGCACTTTTGGAAGCATGGCTAGAAGTAGGCAGGGAGATAACTTGGGTGGGATTCACGGTGAGGCACAAGTCAAGAAAAAGATTAATCAAAATGGGCCGTTCGCCCGGAGGAATAGCCGTGCTAGTCAAAGAAGCGTTGAGTGAATGTATAGAGCATATTGAGAGTGACATTGAAGGAGTTATGTGGATAAGATTTAACATGGGGAGAGAGGCAGTGATAGAGAAACATGTGTGCTTGGTTTTGCCGACTGTCACCCCAAGGAATCTCCATGTGCAAATGATTTATTTGAGGAATTATTATTAGAAACTAGTATCATTAAAGGGTAGTATGAGGAGGACGGAATATTGTTACTTGGAGGCTGGAATGGCAGAATAGGCGAGCGAAGTCCGAGGTATAGTAAAGAACGAGAGTTGATAGTAGGGTCAGGAAGAAGTAGTAATGATAAGGTAATTAATAACTGCGGTAGAAAACTTTTAGAATTATTTAAAGTAGGGAATTCCTTCATTCTGAGCGGCTATTGGGTGGGGGACAGAGAAGGCAAAGTGGCCTATATTACTGAACAAGGGGAAGTGATATTGACATAGTTATGAGTTCAGAGGACTTGCTAGGTAACATCAAACACATAGGGGTGGAGGACTGTACCGAATCGCACCACGTTCCGGTATGGGTTAGATTGGTGGGAAGAAGAGTGGAAGGCAAAGAGGAAGAGAGATAAAGTCCGGTAGAGTGGGGTAGTGGTTATAGTAAATATATATGGACAGAGAACTCAAAAGGAGTGCTGGAGGCACTTATGGATAAAGAGATACAATTAATTAGAATTGGCTGGGAAAGGGCGCTGGAGGAAAATAATATAGATAGCGCTGGAGTTATTAGAATACCCCGTAAGGAGAGTGGCACGGGCAGTCGAGAAACGCAGAAGGAAAAAGAATAGAAGGTGATGGTTGGTATGACAGGAAATGTGAGATCAACAGGAAGGCAGCGTTAAGAGCATTAAAAGAGTATAGAGCAGAAGGAGTGAGCAAAAATTGTGAAGTATTTTTCAGGCTGAGGAAAGAGTACAAAAGCAAAACCGCTGAGAGGAAGAAGCAGTGGTTGAAGGACCAATCAGAGCTAATAAACGGGGAATGCAGACTAAATCAAACTGAATAATTCTAGGAGAGCATAAATATGATTAATAAAGGAGGGAAGGGACTGAAGAAAATGAATATTGATTATGCAAAGTGGGTGCTCTGTTTAGCGAGTGGGTGGAGGCAAACAATAGATAATATCATGATCGTGAAATTGAAAATGTAAAAATTCATGGTGCGGGAAAAAGGCAGCATATTTTTGGCAGCGGTCGATTTTGAGAGACACAGTGAGTAGAAGAGCGTTAATAGAAAAATTAGGGAGGCTGGGGTTCTGTAGGAAAATGATACGTGAGAAAGAGGCGCTGTATCAGAGAGTATATAGTAGCGTCGAACTAGAACATAATGTAATAAGCAAACCGATAGAATGCATGCTGGGTCCCAAAGAAAGCTGCAAATTATCGCCCATATTGATTGTACTATTTATAGATGATATACTGGACGGGCACGGAGGGGCTGGATGGGCTGTACCGGCGATGGGCAATATAGAGAACCCAGGCCTGATATTCGCTGATGATATCCTGTTAATGGCGCTGACTACGGATGGATTTCAGAAAAGCTTGGATAAATTAGGAGATTACGCGAATAAGTGGTCGCTGAAAATTAACTTAACAAATCGAAGGTGATGATTATAAGTAAGGGAAAGAGGCTAAAACAGTAAAGGAATGGAGGATCCAGGGGGCAAGAATAGAGGAAGTAGATAGATTAGAATATATAGGAGTGCTACTAAATAGCAAAGGAAGATGGGATGACCACATCAGCAGAAGCAAATTGGGAGGGGTTGCAGCTCTCGCTGCAATAAAATTTCTAGTCGCCAAATACCCAGGGGTAAGCTATAAAATACTGAGGCTAGTGCTAAAACTCTGGTCCTAAGCAGAGCTTTATATGGGGTTGAATTATGGGGATTAGACAAGAAAAGTGTTAGCCTGAACCAAATAATATATAAATTCAGTAAGGCTTCTATGAGATTACCTCAATGTAAAGCCAATGTGGGGACATTAATCCTATGCGGAGAGTTTATCGATATAGATTGCGTTAGAAGGGTATTAAATTAATCGTCTAGACTAAGAAGTGGTGGAGGTGGGATTTTGCTGCAGGCAGCATATAGATGTGAACTGAAAAGAATGTACGGTATGATGAGTGTTGGCTAGCAAAAATTAAAATTTATGTTGAGAATTTGTGTATGGGATATGTTTGGCAGGAGGGATGGAAGGGGAATAATAGCAGAATGCAGAGGGTCCTGACAATGAGAATTAAGGAGATCCAGATGCAGAATTGTTTGGAAGAATGTAGAGAAAGGCCTTCTCTCAGCATATTCTATGAGGTCTACCAGATCTCAAACTTAAGTATAAGATTCGGAGATGAAAGATTAAAAGGTGGGATATTATGGTGGCTGATGGGGTTGCGTAGAAATAGGGGATGGATCAGGTGCAAAGAGAGCTCTCAGTGCATCCTATGTGAGGTAAAGGATGATCATCTATTTTTTTGTGATTTTAGAGGGCCAGAGAAACTAAGGCCAAAGTTTCTAAATGTGAAGCAGCAAAAAATTTGTAGGCAAAAGATGAGCAAAAAATTACTGTATGGATAGCGAACCAGTGGAGAAACGAAAGTGGCCTGAAGAAGTTCTTGTGCGCAGTTAAAAAGCAATGTCTAAAGAAAGTGCGAGGTAGTATATGATGTAATAACCTGGAATGAAAACAGGGGAGTAGCCAGCATAAGTAGGTCAGTAGGTGATTGGCACTCAGCATTTTAAATGTTATGATAACGTCGGCGTGTTATGGTAATTCTACTAGACATGCTGCAGGGTAGGATGCAGAAGTAGGTCGTACATGGTTGCGCCACCTTGCTCTTTTACTATCCTTTGCCTTAACTTTACTGTAAGATTTACACGGACGGGCTGTAGTCGCCACCTGGGCGACTGCCCTAAATGCAGATCAGTATTGATTGTATAATATGACCGCACCTTACATGGGTTCTGGTCATCCGCCGGTGTGAGATGTCATTTTATACTCAGTATATATCTTCTTATTTATTATATTGTTTTTGTATTTATCAAAAATATATTGTTGTTTGTAAGAAGGGAAGAGGAGGGTACATCATAAGAGGAAAGGATAGGGCGGTACTATCGCTAGTGTGCTTGACAAGTGTTAATAGATACAGGTTGAGAAAGGAGAGAGTGGCAGGATACTGTGACCTGCCACCAAACGGAATGGTGAGGATCTAACCCTGTCAACTGCATGTGGGGCCGGATGTGTTGTTCCAGGGAGGGTGGTTTCCATTTTTCCTCATCAGGGTGGAACAGCACGCCCGGTCAGTAGCTATAGGTGTGGCGCCTCACATGTGGATTGGTTACCCCTGTGTGAGGGGTCACAAGTTGAAGTTAAGGTATTTAGGTCCGGTTTCTTCAACTCTATGTTAAATTCTGCTTAACAAATGTTATCTAACAATTGTTATTAATTTAACAGTTCGTTTAAAAGTTCCCTGTTTCACGAACACATTTCCAACATTTGTTACGAAACAATTGTTAAAGACAAATTAACACATTTCCGTAAGATTTCTGAACGCGTTTGGCAGTGAGGGTCTTTTGTTTCTTTACATATAGCGCTCCTAGTGGCGTGTAGAAATAGTATTTTGTCACACAGACACATGGTTGACATTATTATAGGTTATGGTTAGCGGAGACCGCTAAGAAGTAAACATGTCAAGTAAGAGGCAACAACAGCGTTAATATGATGAATGCGAGACAAATGTTGTTATAGTTTTAATTTAAAATTATGCGAGTGTGCAAAAAAAAAGAAATAACGGAGTGTTATATCACAACATTCGATATAGCCTATTCTTCTAGGAGTGCAATCTAAGGTTCCTACATCACCGGGAAAATGTGATAATTGATATGTTTTGAATGATTTTCGGGCATTCTTTTATTGCGGGGAAAATAATGTAGTACCTTGTTAATGCTGCAATGGCAGCAAGAATTCTTTGTAGAATTCTGCACACTCTCTCCTTGCCCTCGTGAACATAGTCGCCTACAATTAGGCCTTTTTTTCTTTTAAAAAAATACTATTTGTTCGGGACGTCGACCTACGAAGATCTTTTGCCCCTACAATTAGGCTTACATGGAAAGTGTCTCGAGGTCAGATGTCGTTACAAACCTCCGCTTCGGACGAAGTGGAGGTGATATAACACTAGAGGCGAACAAATTTTACTTAAACATGTCAGGTCCGCAACCTAATAACTTCTGAAAAATTGATGAAACACCGATTCCAATGCAAGGCGTATATATTTAGGAGTTGTGGCATAGTGGTCATCGTACTTGCCTGCGAGCGTCGTAGACGTGAGTTCGAGTCTCGTTTCAGGGAACGTTATTTAAAAATGGGAACAAAAATATTACGGAAATTGCAGTACAGGTACACTTTGTTTTCTACCTGAAATTAATATAGGTCTAAACGTTCTCACAGTTACTGCTGGATCTCTTCTTAATCTGTTTATCCTCCAGGGTCGGTTTTTCCCTCGAACTCAGCGAGGGATCCCACCTCCCGCCTCAAGGGCAGTGTCCTGGAGCTTCAGACTTTGGGTCGGGGGATACAATTGGGGAGAATGATCAGTAACCCCCCAGGCGGCCTCACCTGCTAGGCTGAACAGGGGCTTTGTGGAGGGATGGGAAGAGGGAAGGAAGCGGCCGTGGCCTTAAATTAGGCATTTGCCTGGAGGAGAAGTGGGAACCCACGGAAAACCACTTCGAGGATGGCTGAGGTGGGAATCGAACCCTCCTCTACTCAGTTGACCTCCCGAGGCTGAGTGGACCCCGTTCCAGCCCTCATACCACTTTTCAAATTTCGTGGCAGAGCCAGGAATCGAACCCGGACCTCCGGGGTACTAACCACTACACCACAGAGACGGACTATATTAATTTGAGGTAGGAAATAAAGTTCCACTGCAATTTGATCATTACTTTTATCATCATCATCATCATCATCATCATCATCATCTGTTTACCCTCCAGGTTCGGTTTTTCCCTCGGACTTAGCGAGGGATCCCACCTCTACCGCCTCAAGGGCAGTGTCCTGGAGCTTCAGACTCTTGGTCGGGGGATACAACTGGGGAGTATGACCAGTACCTCGCCCAGGCGGCCTCACCTGCTATGCTGAACAGGGGCCTTGTAGAGGGATGGGAAGAGTGGAAGGGATAGGCAAGGAAGAGGGAAGGAAGCGGCCGTGGCCTTAAGTCAGGTACCATCCCGGCATTCGCCTGGAGGAGAAGTGGGAAACCACGGAAAACCACTTCCAGGATGGCTGATGACCTATACTCAGTTGACCTCCCGAGGCTGAGTGGACCCCGTTCCAGCCCTCGTACCACTTTTCAAATTTCGTGGCAGAGCCGGGAATCGAACCCGGGCTTCCGGGGATGGCAGCTAATCACGCTAACCACTACACCACAGAGGCGGACTCATTACTTTTATTCGCATTTTTATCTTCACATTACCTGAAATAATTAATTAAATTTGTATTTTTTTAAAAAGTAATCTAACGCGGGACTCGAACTCTCATCGTCGTGGTTCGTAGACATGTACAATGACCACTCAGACACTATTACACTTGACTAGTGTGCAACTTTTCAAGTATATACGCGGTGCTTTACAATCGGAAATTCGTATTTTTTTCGGAAATCATTACGTTGCGGACCTAACAAGTTCAAGTTAAATGCGTTCGAATTTAATGTTCTATCCCCTCCACGTGGTCCGAAGCGGATCCTGCCTCATGACATTTGTCCTCATTTATTTCGAAACCGAAACTGTACGGTATTGACCCAAACCCTTTTACACGAGTTACTGTTGAGTATCCCTCAGCAGGTACATTAAGCTAGTTGAAATCGATTGGACGCAGGGTCTGACCCATCCTTGTAAAATCTATAAGCAACTGCTGCACTGGAGAGATTGGTAAGTAGCAATCTGTTGGAAACTCTAACCTATATCGTCTAGTAGGTACCTTGTTCATTATGGCTTCGGTAATTAGAAATCTTTCTTCTGACAACTCTAAAAGGTCGTTATTTCTTAGTATGGGTCGTCCTTTGCCTTCTTCAGTTTATAAATAGTCCTCATACAGCAGTAAAGCTTCAAACTTACGTCTTCTACATGTCTCCATTTTGAAATTTTAGCAACTGTTAAGAGGTTTAACACAGGGGTGCTGCTAGGTTAATTTAACACAAGATTTAACAATTGTTAGAGTTAACAATTCTTGATGAGACGACCATTTTGTTAAATTGTGTGTTAAGTCTCCTTAACAGCAGTGTTAACACTTAACATTCGTTGAAGAAACCGGGCCTTAGAGTTATAGGGTTGGAGCTCACATTAGGCACGGTTTTCCGTCCTTGTGAGGGTCCACATAGTATAGGGGTGGCACTAACGTGTGGTTCGGTCTCTCACCCATGTGAGTGCCCATATAGTAGATATAGAATTGTATTTTATTTTATTTCCTTTTAACTTATTATTTGGTTTGGAATGGGAACATGTATTTGGGCGGAAGCCTGTTAAGTTCAGCAATAAATTGTATTTTGGTTTTCAACGGTTAGATGTGTCTGCCATAGGTTTGCTTACTCTATCTTGTGGGGTAAACTCTTATTATTCCTTAAAGAAATTTGTAGTTTTGAGGTTTCTCAACATGTTCCCTACAATTTTATTTTTTATGAATCAAAGTTGTCTACACTGTTGCTGGTTCCTACTCCAATATCAATCAACCTATCAGAATTTTTAAAAATATTTTCTCTAGCCAATTATAATCGGGAGTGTTTACATGAATGCGGCCTATCACTTAACCCTTTATAGGGCAAAAGACTGGGGGTATTAAAAAATTTATGGTTAATTTATACATGAAATATATGCATAACTAGGGATGTACAACTAGTTTATGGATTTACACCTTATTACTTGTAATATGAGGTGGGAAATTATTATCCCACTGACCGTGTCAGATAGGTGATATTTATGTGTGGGCAGTGGGATAATAATTTCCCACTTAAAAATATTTATGATAGTGCGCTCATTACGTATTCATTACTTTATTGATATCAATATAATACAATAATATAACAAATTACATGGCCTATGGAATAAGAAATGATAATGAAATCTCTCAAACCTAATGTACTGTGGTTGTAGAAAAAATTGAAAATACTGTCCCTGATTTGTGAAATGGTTCAAAGCATGATTTACATAATTCAAGATTGTATTTCATGTTACTGCGTTTCTCGTGATGTTTGGTACTACACTGTGCACAGCGACGATATATCGTTTATTAGCTCAGGTAGATGGCTGCCGACATCTGATAATCTCACCGTATTTTCGATCGTTGCTTGTCCATCAGACCTGTTTCTCTTCCTTCCTTGCCCGGTCGCTGGGGAAAAGCCAGGGCGTTTCTTGCTCGAAAATGACTGTATCAGTTCATTAAATAGTTGTGACCCGAACTTCTGGTGTGACGTACCGTACCTTTTGTCTTCTACTCTTTCATTTCCGCTTTGTACACTATGTATGAATTGACAATCACATTGTCCAGGAAGTAATAACATATCTTGAGCCAGAATCTTCTTGACTTCTCGACCTGCCATTAAAAGATAACATAAACCTATAAGACACTATGTATAGGAATTCCAAACATAATATGTTGTGTGGGTTGAACATTGTCTTTGCTTAGCACAGGACTGGACATGGCCTTCAGCATCAGGGTCTCCACCTTCTTCCGACTCCACAGCTTGTTCTTCCGATATTTCATCCAGCGAGACTTCAATCTTTGCTTCCATATTCAGAGCAGTAATAACCAGCCTACAATTAGTTCCAAAATAATACTGTGTTACAATTATTATTATTATTATTATTATTATTATTATTATTATTATTGTTACGGAGATATCCGTGGTAGGTAGAGGTGAAAGAAGGTGCGGGTGTGAATGGGTTTCAAGCTACGAATTTAACGTGCAATGTAAAATTAATTTAAAATTTAACTAGGTTATATTTTCTTTTCAAAAACAAGAGATAACAATCATAACAGGTACAGAGTAGCAAAAATGTAGGTACAATATTACTGGATTCGGGCTCAGTGCCCTTACTTCATAACTCTTGGGCCATCAGCCCCGCCTTACTCCAAAAAAATTTTAGCCAAGGGGCAGAAAACCCCATTCATGCCCAGGAGCACTGGCTCCAAACATTACACATAAAGCCTGCACGAGGCATACAGAAACAAATTTCAAAGAGCGATCCGCTCTCAAAATTGTAAGCCTATCACAAGGCCACACCAAACTCTACCTTCAAGCTGTCCTTCTAAGGACGTATTCACAGGGGTAAAATACCCAACCTACAGAGGTCTATTACATGAAAAGAAGGTTGATTACATGACCTCTAAAATAACAATTTGAGAGGAGGCGATCTTGCACTCCTAATACACTTTGTTTTTAAAACCTAATCTGGCTCTGGGCCGCTAACGCAAGGGCTAATCCCATACTACAGAGGTGACTTAGAGAAGAACACTTTACATTACATAAACGAAGAATAGTTTGAAAAAAATAAGTTCACCTCAAAACAAATGTGAGTGGGAGCTCGAGAGGGTTAGCACTCTCTATCCCAATATGTAGCTTTACAAGAAAAAGATGAAAAGAGTAATTACATTTTAGGAAAAGGTTACATGATGGAAATGCTTCGAACCCGCCGCGAGTGTTAAACTGCCGACCTAGCAAGAAAAGAAGTTATTAATAGGCCATTACCTGGTGTTGAACGGCAGAAGAAGAAAGAGGCGCTTCCCGCCTCCTGCTATGTACTTAATACACTGAAAGATGGAACAGAAGTGGCCCGGAGACCCCAAAATCAGCAGTTTATATACTCTCGCGGAAGTTTCTAGGCGTTAGGGGAATGAAAACACCCGCCCACAATGTTTTTATTGGATAGGACCCCGCAATCGATTCAAGTTGGGGGAAGATACATCTGATTGGTCAGAAATTACTAAAAGAAATTCGGGATTGGATAAATCTAAAACAAGGGGAAAAAGAGGGGTATACAGCCAACTTAAACAATAACAGAAAGAAATTTAACAAGAAACAAACTTTTGAAATAAAGATTTCTCCAACAAAATAGTTCTTTGACTCCGCACTAGGGTGCGCTATTGTTGATCTTCAGTAGTGTCCTCTAGAAGAGAAAGTTCACACTTCTTACTTCAAGCGAAACAAAAACACATCAAAAGTGACACAGTTCAAAAACTCAAAATTTTCCACGTGGTGACATCTTCTGAGAAAGTAGAGAATTAATAGAATAGATAAAGTTCAACCTTCCTCCAGAAGAGGAGTTTCAACTGGCGCAACTTTTAAATAAACGGTGTAGAGGTGTACCGCCCGGTACAGACCTCCCCCCCCAAAAGTTCCTCCAGGGGTGACACATGAAATCAGTTTGAAACAAAGTCCAAGTAATGATGTTGATACGAAGATAGATAGCAGAAGCATTTACAAGATTTCTTAATTCAGTTTCAAAATATTGTTGTTGCAGGTGAATGAAAGTCTTTATGTTTGTAGAATTTGAATTTCTGAAGATAAACTTTTAATACTTAAAGGTGAAGAAAAATTTTGCAATGTCCACCAAATATTGTTGTTGAATTCCCAAGTGTAGTTATTGCTTATGGTGACTGTCCATGTAGTTGATGTAGATTGAGTCGGATGGCCAGACCGGCCGTTGCAGCTTGCGTCCAACGGAGGCCGCTCGGACCCCTCAAGTACCCTGAGATACCGCTCGCCCGCACTATGAGGGGAGCAGAGGTGTTGAAGTACGCCGCGCCCGCGGTTAACAGATACAGGCTGCGGGCATGTAGCAGGTCGTGCGCCGCACATCAGCCTTGGCCGGGAGGAGAGCTCCGGCTCGCCGTGCACATGTCGTCCTCGCTGGAGAGGAGGGGGCCCATCCCCCTCCCCAGTCGCTGCACGGCGCTGCGCGGCTGCGGGGGCGCTGAAACATTGAAGCTAGGCGGCAGAATTGTGTTGGACTATCATCTTCTTTGAGGGTACAGGCTTGTGGAGAGGTTGAGGGGCCAGCGGCGTGTAGATATCCATGGCATTTACTATTATGAAGCCACAGTGTAAGGTGGAGCAGGAGACGGGAGCGTGGTAATGGCCGTGGCAAGAACAGGATGGCAGTTTAACGGGTCGGGGCAGGTTTTACACAAGGCTTACATCTAAAACCAAAATATTACAGAAGGGGCAGAATGCCTTAAAAGTGAAACTCAAAAAAAATATAACCTTCATATCCTTTCAAAATAATATGAAGCAAGTTAACACAGAAATTACACCGGTTTCACCTGGGACAGGTGAACTCTAAATATCCTCTCGGTGGCTGGATTACTTAGCAATAAGGTAACCGGCGTAAGAAAATCGAGAATGATACAAGGCCCATGAAATCTGGGGGCAAGCTTGCCCGCGGGAACAAAATTTTTGACCATAACCTGGTCACCTACCTTCAAAGTGGTGGGTCTCCGTCCACGATCATACCTTTCCCTAACCTTTTCATGAGACACTTTAAGATTGGCTTTAGCCTTCTTCCAAAGATCTTTAATGTTATCCGGATCTATTGTCTCGGGTAGAATGTCATTCAAAGACCAGAGGTTAGAGAGCGGCGAGTTGGGAACAAACTTGAACATCAAAGAAGCTGGAGTAAATTTGTGTGATTCATGGACCGCCGAATTCAAAGCAAAAGCTAACCAATGCAGGGACGTGTCCCACCTAGAATGATCTTCATGATGATAGGCAATAAGTGCTGACCTGAGATTACGGTTAACCCGTTCAGCCAGAGATGGTTGAGGGTAATAAGCGGAAGTAGTTACATGAGAGATGGACAAGTCAAAACAGAATTTACGAAATAAATTAGATGTAAAAGCCTTAGCATTATCAGATACAATGTATTGGCACGGACCAAAAGAAGCGAAAATAGAATTTAAGCAAGTAATGGTTGACTGAGCGGTAGCCAGCTTAGTCGGAAATAACCAGGAAAATCTTGTAAAACCATCTACACACACAAAGATGAACTTGTTGGCATTACCCTTTGACTGGGGGAAGGGTCCCACATAATCAATATACAGGCGTTCCATGGGGCGCGACGCTTGATGAGAAGACAAAAGGCCTACTTTAGTGGACATGGTGGGTTTACTGATCAAACAAGATTTACAAGCTTTTACAAGTTCCCGAATTTCACCGTCCATACCTTTCCATATGAACATTTCACGAATCTTTTCACGAGTTTTAAAGATTCCAAGATGCCCCCCCAATGGGGTCTCATGATAGTATTTGAAGATCATAGGTACAAGAACCGCTGGAACAACAACTTTCATCAACTTATCATGCCTCGAAGGGCAACATAAAACACCATTCCTCAGAACATAAGGGACGACATGTTCCCCAGAAGAAAGGGTTTCCATTATCGGAGCCAGCGTAGGATCTTCACGTTGGTATTTCTCAATATCCCTAAAAAGCATGGGAGCATCTGTTAAGATGGCATTAACACCAGATAGTATGGACTCAGAAGGTGATGAACTGTCGACCGGTTCGTGGGTCTCTACGTCGTTATGAAACATACGGCTGAGTCCATCAGCAACAACATTTTCGGTACCTCTGATATGTCTAACATCAAACTGGAAGGCGGAAATACGAATAGCCCAGCGGGCTATACGACCAGTACGACGCGGCCTACCTAAGACCCAGCTTAAGGCTTGATTATCTGTCTCCAAGTCGAATTTGACATGTTCCAGATAGAGACGGAACTTTTCTAAGGCAAATAAAACTGCCAAACCTTCAAGCTCATATATGGAGTACTTTGCTTCTTGAGCCGAGAGAGTCCTAGATGCATAGGCGATGGGGCGCCTCCCTAGTTCAGTCTCTTGAAGAAGGACTGCAGCTACCGCCGACGACGACGCGTCGGTTTGGACGATGAATTTCTTCGAGAAATCAGGCATAGCAAGTACAGGGGCATTACAGAGAGCTAATTTAAGGTCTTCAAAAGCGGCTTGTTGAGACGGTCCCCACTCGAATTTGATGCCTTTCCTACGGAGAAGGTTTAAGGGCGCCGCTCTATTAGCAAAATTAGGAATGAACTTCCTGAAGAAATTCACCATGCCAATGAACCTGGCGATACCTTTAATGTCCTTGGGAGGTTTAAAATCACGGATGGCCTGTGTTCTAGAATGATCGACTGCTACACCATCAGGTGACACAATATGCCCTAGGAATGACATAGAGGGCTTAGCAAAGGCAACCTTGGACAACTTAACAGTTAACCCAGCCTTACGAAGGCGATTGAGAACTTCTCGCAGATGATCTAGATGTTCTTCAAAGGTTTCGGAAAATACGACGACATCATCCAAGTAGTGATATAAGTACTCAAATTTGATGTCGGAAAAGAACCTATCTAGTAGCCTAGTGAGCACAGCTGCCCCCGTGGGGAGCCCGAAAGGCACGCGGTTGTATTCATATAAATTCCAGTCCGTGGCAAACGCTGTAAGATGTTTAGACTCTTCGGCAAGGGGAATTTGGTTGTAGGCCTGATTCAAATCCAAGATCGTGAAGAACTTGGCCTTACGAAACCATGAAAAACAAGAATGAAGGTCGGGAAGGGGCACAGATTGCAACACTACCTTCCGATTGAGAGCCCTGTAATCAATGACAGGCCTGAAGCCTCCTTGGGGTTTCGGGACTAGAAAAATAGGCGAAGAATACGCTGACTTAGAGGGCCTAATAATACCATCCTTCAACATCTGATCGATGATTTCTTTCAGAGCCTTCATTTTAGGTGGAGATAGCCTATACGGTGGAAAACGGACAGGAATCGAATCCGTGACCTCAATTTTGTATTCAATAAGGTCAGTAACACCAAGAGTATCAGAGAACACCTCGGGAAACGACTGACACAGTTTCCGAATACTATCAGCCTGCTCCTCAGGTAGATGTCTAAGGTCTAACAACATCTCATCCTGGGTAGGCGAAATAGATGAACATGATACAGAATTACACTTTAACAAGGGAATTCTACAATTGGACGCAAATTTGAATGTGCACGACCTACTCTGGAGATCGAGCACAAGACCAGTGTGAGAAATGAAGTCCGCTCCCAATGTGATGGGGCAAGACAAACGCTTGGCCACAAACAATTTGATCTTCCATGTAAATTTAAAAACCCGAATTTTGACATGTAAGGAACCTAGAATTTCTAATGGAGATGAATTAGCCGAAACATATTTAACAGGAGATGAGTCATAGTCAGGGAGTTTACAAACAGATTTCAATTTAGAATACCAATCAGCCGAAATAATGGAACAAACACTGCCTGAATCTAAGAGAGCTGTTATAGGCTCGTTATTTAACTCAATCTTAAGAAAAGGAACAGGTGCGGGGGTATCCGCCGCAATCCTAAGACACTCTTTAGGGCATTCAAAAGATGAATTTGAAGGCTGGTCGTTCTCTGCATTTACAACCTGTTTACTAGGGGCTAAGTCTCGGGAAGATGGATTAGTCGGCTCAGCCGACGCCACTAGTCACTTTTTATTATTGGCATAGCTGGAATTTGCACCAGAAGTTGAGCAGGAGGGGGTGCTATTTGAGTTTGGGCAATTCTTGGCGATATGTGAGAAGGCCCCACACTTAAAACAGCCTTGTGATGACCCTGCTCCATTCCTTGTCCCACTTGACTTGATCAGAGGACACTTATTCCGCAGATGGTCAGGCGACCCGCACGCATAACATTTACGGGGATTGACTGGTCGGCGAGGTGGAGGCCGAGTGTTACTAAAGGAAGGCGGGGGTTCTTTCGCGACACGCAAAGAATCGGCGTATCTAACTCCTTCCGCTGAGACGGCCAATGCTTCAAGTTCAGAGAAGGTGTGCGGACACGCCGCGAAACACAAATATGACCTGTAGGATGGCGAAATACCTTCTACAATAGCCTGCACAATCTGATCTTCAGGAAAGTGCAGAGCAAACACCCTAGTGTAGAATTTGATATCTTGAATGAAATCAGCCAAGTTTTCATCCAAGCGCTGTACACGGTAATAGTACTTCTGAATCAGGGAGGACCTGGCCCTAGCCGGGATGAAGTTAGCTAGCAAATGGGCATGGAAATCCTCAATAGATGATTGCTCGGCAATGGCTCTTACGATTTTATCAGAGAGAATACCAATAGCATACGGATAGATAATTTGCAAAATTTGACATGGCGAAAGAGAAAAAACAAGAGCATGATCCTGAAATTCCACTAGAAATCTTAAAAATGAAATTACATCACTGGTGGTGTTGACGGAAAACTTAGAGATACCTCTAAGCAACATTGCCAATGGATGAGGCAAGCTACTGAACCCAGGTGACATAGTCGTTAAAGGTTTCAATGGCAAAGAAGTTAATTCAGAGCGGATGTTACCCAATGACGCACGGCGTTCAGATTCGTTGTTCGATGGGGCAGAGATAGTTTGAGCAGCAACGGTTATCCTATTGACTTCTCCCTGAGGAGGCTCTTCCTCGTTACCTACATTCACCGTGGCGGGTTGATCAGTTTTGGGAGGAACTTCGCCGGTTAGCAATTGAGTGACCTTATTAGACAATTCAGAAATAGTTTCAAGGAGCGTATTAGCGTCCTTCCTCTGAACGTCATTCACCTTTAGAGACAACAGATCATTAACTCTATTTGCAAAGTGATACAGCCTGCCTTGCACACGCTTAATTTGATTAGGAGACGGATCGTTTTCATCAAAAAAGCTGACTACAGATGCTAGCCCAGTAATATTCTCGACGATCGTGGAAAGAGAGTCATCAATTTCTTTCTCTCCCAAATTGGGGATGGAAATGGGCAAATCAAGGGACTCTCTAAGCTTGTTGGTGTCGATTGCAGCCGTGCCTCCAGATTGCACATTTCTGATAGTTAACTCGTATATCAACTCCTCTTTGCGCAAGTAGTTAAGGAGGAGAACATCGCGAGGGCCGGGCATGATGACAGAACAATTTTGAAAAACTAAAAAAATTCCAGCAACTGAGAAAATTGTTAGAGTTCGAATCAAAGCAATGTTTAGCCGTCAAAAGGGGCTAAATTGAGACCCATTCAACCACGCTCTGCTACCACTTGTTACGGAGATATCCGTGGTAGGTAGAGGTGAAAGAAGGTGCGGGTGTGAATGGGTTTCAAGCTACGAATTTAACGTGCAATGTAAAATTAATTTAAAATTTAACTAGGTTATATTTTCTTTTCAAAAACAAGAGATAACAATCATAACAGGTACAGAGTAGCAAAAATGTAGGTACAATATTACTGGATTCGGGCTCAGTGCCCTTACTTCATAACTCTTGGGCCATCAGCCCCGCCTTACTCCAAAAAAATTTTAGCCAAGGGGCAGAAAACCCCATTCATGCCCAGGAGCACTGGCTCCAAACATTACACATAAAGCCTGCACGAGGCATACAGAAACAAATTTCAAAGAGCGATCCGCTCTCAAAATTGTAAGCCTATCACAAGGCCACACCAAACTCTACCTTCAAGCTGTCCTTCTAAGGACGTATTCACAGGGGTAAAATACCCAACCTACAGAGGTCTATTACATGAAAAGAAGGTTGATTACATGACCTCTAAAATAACAATTTGAGAGGAGGCGATCTTGCACTCCTAATACACTTTGTTTTTAAAACCTAATCTGGCTCTGGGCCGCTAACGCAAGGGCTAATCCCATACTACAGAGGTGACTTAGAGAAGAACACTTTACATTACATAAACGAAGAATAGTTTGAAAAAAATAAGTTCACCTCAAAACAAATGTGAGTGGGAGCTCGAGAGGGTTAGCACTCTCTATCCCAATATGTAGCTTTACAAGAAAAAGATGAAAAGAGTAATTACATTTTAGGAAAAGGTTACATGATGGAAATGCTTCGAACCCGCCGCGAGTGTTAAACTGCCGACCTAGCAAGAAAAGAAGTTATTAATAGGCCATTACCTGGTGTTGAACGGCAGAAGAAGAAAGAGGCGCTTCCCGCCTCCTGCTATGTACTTAATACACTGAAAGATGGAACAGAAGTGGCCCGGAGACCCCAAAATCAGCAGTTTATATACTCTCGCGGAAGTTTCTAGGCGTTAGGGGAATGAAAACACCCGCCCACAATGTTTTTATTGGATAGGACCCCGCAATCGATTCAAGTTGGGGGAAGATACATCTGATTGGTCAGAAATTACTAAAAGAAATTCGGGATTGGATAAATCTAAAACAAGGGGAAAAAGAGGGGTATACAGCCAACTTAAACAATAACAGAAAGAAATTTAACAAGAAACAAACTTTTGAAATAAAGATTTCTCCAACAAAATAGTTCTTTGACTCCGCACTAGGGTGCGCTATTGTTGATCTTCAGTAGTGTCCTCTAGAAGAGAAAGTTCACACTTCTTACTTCAAGCGAAACAGAAACACATCAAAAGTGACACAGTTCAAAAACTCAAAATTTTCCACGTGGTGACATCTTCTGAGAAAGTAGAGAATTAATAGAATAGATAAAGTTCAACCTTCCTCCAGAAGAGGAGTTTCAACTGGCGCAACTTTTAAATAAACGGTGTAGAGGTGTACCGCCCGGTACAATTATTATTATTATTATTATTATTATCATTATTATTATTATTATTATTATTATTATTATTATTATTATTATTATTATAAGCTACTATTAGAGGAAGCATGCTCTTTACCTTTATTTCCGATTTGAAGCCACTTATTAGCAGGACTAAATAGCACAAATACAGTTCAACCAAAATTAGGCCTAGATCTTACATAAAATCCAAGTTCTGACTAAGTGCAAATGACTATAACATATTTGCCTGTCATCATAAGGGGAAATTTAAAATAGTTTTAGCATAATGAATTGTAGTAAGTTTGAAAACTATGTAAATAATTTTGAAATAGCATCATACTACGTTAGAGAGAAACTATGAACTTATCATAGATTCTGTTGTTATTATTCTGAATGACACAACGGATCGATCATTATTATATTAGTGGCACAAATAGATTTGCTTCTCGAACAAAACATGATAAACTGCATCTCTGAAGTATATACTAACCTTTAGAAATCTTCTGTCTTCAGTATTCCACACCTTCTTCCTACAAACACCGTTTCACTGCAGCTGAACACAAAAAGACTGCCACTGTACGAGGGGTAGGAACCACTGGGAAATATACTTCCCACCTAGAGATATATGTGGTAGTAGCGATCGGGTTATTAATTTTGAAATGAAACTGTGAAGCACTCTTACACTAGCAAGTGGAACTACATGCTCTGAAACAACTGGGAAGATAATCTCCCAAAAACTGTTACGTATATACGAGGTGGGATGATAATATCCCAAAGACCTATAAAGAGTTAAGAGTTCTGGAAGCTTCACCTGAAAAATACTATAAAAGCTGGGCGCTTTAGGGATCTGGCTCCAGTTACTTAAGTGTAGCTTGTCTTAATGGAGGCGAGGGCCGCCATCGGCGTTAAAGAAGGCCCAGCAACGCAAGGTAATGGCAGAATTTTCATAAACATGTGAATTCTCCTGCAGATAGTTTGAAGAGAAGCTTTCAACCTATTTTATTTCATGTAAATTTCTAAGTTGGTGGTTTAAGTGTAGAATTTTTAGCCAGTCTAAAGACTCGGTTCCATTCCCTACTGGGAAATATGTAATGCAAGGGAACAAAGAATGCGTACTCTCTGTTGATTCCCATCCAACCTCGTATGGTGTGAATAAAGTTTCTTATCTTCTAAAATTCTTAACACACTTTTGGTATTGAGTGTTTTTCATTTAGTCACTCCAGTGTTTAATAGGCTTAGCCTCTGTATCATTGGGTCATAAGCCCTCTTAGGGTTTTAAAAACTTCTAGAAGGAGTGCAAGTATTTCGCCTCCTAGCATTTTGTTCATTTCCAATCATGTTCAACCTTTTCCGTTTTATCTTAAAGCCATTTAGTATGGACACTCATGGCCCCTGATTATCTTTCTGGAATGGAAGGTGACAAACTGCAGAAGACAAGCTCAAACCAGGGCTACGTGACTGTAAATAACTTATCTGAAGATTGTCATGTACAACTTTGTGCGCTGTAAGAAATTTAGGCTCTGAGAGGCTGGACTATATTAACTTTGGAGCTCAGACTCCTAGGCTATGTAAATTAGTGGAGGAAACATGCTCTTATAAGATAATGTACCTGTTCATAGCTATAATGCTCATCCGTTCATATATTATCATGTTAATAATTCTCTTTAGTTTTCATACTTGATTTTCAGATTTACTGCCAGGTGTTGTTACCGGAGCTGATAAGCTCATTGTTATACTATTTAACTGTTATTTGTTTCAACCCTTCAATCTATGCAATTTTAAAATCAAACACGGAAAGAAATAAAATTTCTAATTTCGTTGTTTTAAGTTCTATTCTTGTTAATTTATTGTCCATCCTTTCAACCTAGTCGCTTCTTACACCTCTGTGATTGACTATATTTTCGTAACAATGATAATAATACCCACATTAGCCCCACTTGCCATTTGAGCCACGTGCCGCTACTGTTAATAACTACAATTGTAATTCAGAGTTTGCTCCATCTAAGGTTCATTATATTCGATAGTCAATTATGAAAAGGCATTTTAGCAAAACAATTCCATATTGTCTAAACAACCAACAAGAGAAGCCTATATCGTTTTCAGTAGGTATCCAACTGAAAGATGGTAAAGAGTCGGAGCGTTTGCGATCCAATAAGTATAGGATTCATCATAAACAAATAAACTCTATAGCGACACATATTAATCCCTTACTGAAAACTTACTTTTTAAAATAAATGTATTGGATAAGCAAAAGTTTGTAACAGCGGGACTTCAAGGAGTGAGAAACACAATTGAAGAAAAATTTGAATATATACCGGTAATTGAAAACCAAGCCAAAGAGTTATAAAACAATATCCTCAATTTGGTGCAGGATTTGTAGTGAATATGGGAATAATAGATTCAATAAGTTCAGTTATAGATTTTCAAACAATATCACCAAGAATTGCAAATCTGACAATTGAAATTACTATTTACACTATCATAACTGATCATGCCCGTACTAACAAAAATTTTCTGTCCGAAACTAAGGAAGAAATGGATTTATTTTGGGATCTCCTTGAACAAATAATAAAATAAATAAAATGTGAACATTGTATTAGGAGGTTTTACTGCACAATTAGGAAGGTGAAAAATTATCGAGACATAATTGGAAATATTTACAAACAAAAAGACTTGTAGAATGTTGGCTCGTAAAAGAACTCCTGCGGGAGAGAATTTCCGGCACCTCGGCGTCTCCGAAAACCGTAAAAGTAGTTAGTGGGGCGTAAAGTTAATAACTTATTATTATTATTAAAATTGAATACTCAAAGAGCATCTGCGTTTCGAAAATCCCTGTTAATGGTTATTATTCAAAATAATAAAAAGGATGGAGGAGATATCATATTCAAATTGAAACCTAGAGTTCACTTGCATTTCTTAATATCCAGAAAATAATATATTTAATACTCACATGCCATTAATAAATATAATTCTCTACTGGCTTTTGACGAAAAAAGGGATAATGGCACGTATTCCTGTACAACATTTTAACCTTTAATTCACATATATGAATCTAGAGATCTGTTATTATGTTCATGACGGAAGGTTAAAAATAACTCATCTATCTCATTGTATGTGTTTTAGGTATATGGCTTCAAACAACTTGAGACATTGTTTATCAAAACGACAGATCATCACCCACAGCCACACGGATGTTTCTGGCACTTGTGATATTTATGTGAATTTTAATAAGGTGATTCACTTAAACAGTTCGGGAAAATATGCTTTAAGCTCATGACTTGGAAACATCCTGATTGGTGAAAAAGGGAATGCAGTTAGATCCTGCTTTTATGGATACATATTCATAAGGGAATTTATAATGTAAAAGTGTTCAGAGGAATTGATACTTGTTCTGATAATTGCATTGACAAAATTAATCTTAATTTCACACCAATAAGGAAGAAGAAAATATATACGAATAAATGTAAGAAGAATTATGATCCACAATAATTAATTAATATGAATATTTTAAGGAAATTGCACAAACCATGAAATTCAAGGATGATTTGCAAGAATTAGTACGAATTATTAAAAAACAAGCTGAAAATTCAGTTGCAAAAGAGAAACATGAAATGGTGAACATCGGAATGTGATTAATTTCATAGGAACACCAGGTATGGTTATAATTTCAATCCAATAAAACTGATGAAAATGCTGTCAAGCACAAAAAGGAAGAAATGAATTAAAACCTAAACCGGTTTTCCAGTCAGTGACCGGCTCAAGGATGGAATGAATGAAGAAGCCCTTATCTTGCGGCAAGGATAGTAATTTATCGACTGCCGAAGCTTGTCGCACTCCTCTGCGCCAATGATAAATGAGTGACAAATGCAATGATAGTGGAGAGCGGTGCTGGAATGAAAGATGGCAGGGAAATTTGGAGTACCCGGAGAAAAACCTGTTCCGCCTCCGCTTAGTCCAGCACAAATCTAATATGGAGTGACTGGGATTTGAACCACGGAACCAAGCGGTGACAGGCAGACGCGCTGCCGTCTGAGCCAGGGAGGCTTTCATTAGGAAGAAATTAACACACAATATTAGAAAAATTAAGACAACATTTCATACAGATACAACAAATTCTTTACAGGACAATTATCATAAAAGAAATTCCAGGGATTCCGGTATTATACGATTTTTGGAAGACAGTTACAAAAAGTGATACTCCTACTTCAATGTTCAAAAATGAAAATTGTGTATTAGCATATAATAATGTTGAAAATGCTGAAATCATTGCAAAAGCATTAGCAAAATTTTGAATTATGCAGAACCGAAGGAATTCCTACAAATACTCCAATTAAAACCAAAATTAATAATATAGATACTCCAGTATTCCAAGAAGTAGAAAACGCACGCAAGGAACTGAGAAACTATAAAACATGTGGAGATTAGACCTTTGTAGAAACGTGGAAATCTGCAAGTAATGTGGTTCGGATTTCTTTACACGTGGCAAAAAGTTCTGACCATTGGACGACGAGTATTATACACTCTCTTCATAAAAATATGATACGAGTGATCCTGACAATTATAGAGGCTTATTTCTGCTAGAATATATATCAGCTTTTTCCAGTATCTTATATGAAAAGATTAATGAACGATAGGCATCAGAGCTAGGAGAATGCCATGGAAGTTTTTGACCATGTATGTAAACACTTCAAATATAATCAAATATCACTACTGATATGCATTTAGGGCAGTCGCCAGATTCCCTATCTGTTGTTTTCCTAGCCTTTCCTTAAATGATTGCAAAGAAATTGGAAATTTATTGAACATCTCCCTTGGTAAGTTATTCCAATCCCTAACTCCTCTTCCTATAAACGAATATTTACCCAATTTGTCCTCATGAATTAAAACTTTATCTTCATATTGTGATCTTTCCTACTTTTAAGACACCATCCAAACTCATTCGTCTACTGATGTCCTCCCACGCCATCTCTCCACTGACAGCTCGGACATACCACTTAGTCGAGCAGCTCGTCTCCTTTCTCCCAAGTCTTCCCAGCCCAAACTTTGCAACATTTTTGTAACGCTACTCTTTTGTCGGAAATCGCCCAGAACAAATCGAGATGCTTTTCTTTGGATTTTTCCAGTTCCTGAATCAAGTAATCCTGGTAAGGGTCCCATAAACTGGAACCATACTCAAGATCAGGTCTCACCAGAGACAAATATGCTCTCTCCTTTACATCCTTACTACAACCCCTAAATACTCTCAAAACCATGTGCAGAGATCTGTAAGCTTTATTTACAATCATATTTATGTGATTACCCAAATGAAGATCTGTCCTTATATTTATACCTAGGTATTTACAATGATCCCCAAAGGGAACTTTCACCCCATCAATGCAGTAATTAAAACTGAGGGGACTTTTCCTATTTGTGAAACTCACAACCTGACTTTTATCCCCGTTTATAATCATACCATTGCCTACTGTCCATCTCACAACAATACCGAGGTCATTTTGCAGTTGCTCACAATCTTGTAACCTATTTACTACTCTGTACAGAATAACATCATCTGCAAACAGCCTTATCTCTGATTCCACTTCTTTACTCATATAATTTTAAGAAAACATAAAGGTCCAATAATACTGCCTTGAGGAATTCCCCTCTTAATTTTTACAGGGACAGATAAAGCTTCAACTACTCTAATTCTCTGAGTTCTCTTTTCTAGAAACAGAGCCACCCATTCACTCACTCTTTTGTCAAGTCCAATTGCACTCATTTTTGCCAGTAGTCTCCCACGATCTACCCTACCAAATGCCTTAGAAAAGTCAATCGCAATACAGTCCAATTGACCTCCTGAATCCAGGATATCAGCTATATCTTGCCGGAATCCTACAAGCTGGGCTTCAGTAGAATAACTTTTCCTAAACCCAAACTGCCTTCTGTTAGACCATTTATTAATTTTGCAAACATGTCTTATATAATCAGAAAGAATGCTTTCCCAAAGCTTACATACAATGCATGTCAAACTGACTGGCCTGTAATATTCAGCTTTATGCCTATCACCCTTTCCTTTATATACAGGGGTCACTATAGCAACTCTCCATTCATCTGGTAAAGTTCCGTCACGCAAACAAAAAGCAAACAAGTACTTCAGATATGGTACTATATCCCAACCCATTGTCTTTAGTATATCCCCCGAAACCGTATCAATTCCAAATGCTTTTCTAGTTTTCAAGTTTTGTATCTTACTGTAAATATCATTGCTGTCATATGTAAATTTTAATACTTCTTTAGCATTAGTCACATCCTCTATCTGGACATTATCCTTGTACCCAACAATCTTTGCATACTGCTGACTGAATACTTCTGCCTTTTGAAGATCGTCACATACACACTTCACTTGTTCATTAATTATTCCTGGAATGTCCTTCTTGGAACCTGATTCTGCCATAAAATACATATACATACCCTTCCATTTTTCACTAAATTTTATATGACTGCCAATTTTGCTTGCCATCATGTTATCCTTAGCTGACGTCTTTGCTAGATTCAATTTCCCAGTAAATTCCTTCAATTTTCCTTACTTCCACAGCCATTTCTAACTCTGTTCCTTTCCAACCTGCACCTCCTTCATAGTCTCTTTACTTCCGTCGTATAATATAGTGGATATTTATCATTCCTTACCACCTTTAAGGGTACAAACCTATTTTCACATTCCTCAACAATTGCTTTAAACCCATCCCAGAGTCTGTTTACATTTTTATTTACCGTTTTCCACCGATCATAGTTGCTTATTAAAAACTTCCTCATGCCTGTTTTATGAATCATATGGTACTGCCTAACAGTCCTAATTTTAATCTTTTCCTTTCTTTCACATTTATTTTTAATTACCACAAAAACAGCTTCGTGATCACTAATACCATATATTTCTTCGTTTTCTCTATAGAGCTCATCTGGTTTTACCAGCTCCACACCCAGAATATTTTTCCCTCTAGTTGGTTCCATCACTTTCGGAATCAGGTGCCCTGCCCATATTAACATATTTGCCATTTGTTGGTCATGCATCTTGTCATTCGCATTACATTCCCAATAGACATTTGGTAAATTGAGATCACCCGCTACGATCACATTCCTTTCCTTATCGTTTCCCACATAGCTGATAATCTTATGAAATAAGTCTGAATCAGCATCTGCGCTACCTTTTCCTGGTCTATACACTCCAAATATCTAGTTGCCTATTATCTTTAGAAATGAGCCTTAACCCTAGAATTTCGTGTTGGTCATCTTTAACTTTTTCGTAAATTACAAATTCTTCTTTCACGAGAATGAATACTCCCCCTCCTACCTTTCCTACCCTGTCTCTACGATACACCCTCCAGTTCCGTGAGAAAATTTCTGCATCCATTATATCATTTCTCAGCTTTGATTCACTCCTATTAAATATCTGGTAAGTATATATCTATTAAATTACTCAATTCTATTCCTTTCTTTACAATACTTCTACAGTTCAACACTAACAATTTTATGTCATCCCTACTTGATTTCCAGTTCCCTGTTCCCTTAACACCGCTGCCTAGCGCACCCTGTTTCCCTGAATGTACCTCCCAATAACCCTTCTAAACAAATTTCCCAACTTATATGTATGACTGCGGTTTAAGTGAAGGCCATCTGAGCGCAGATCCCTATCTCCTACCCACCCATTAGGATCTAGAAATTTCACTCCCAGTTTCCCACATAGTCTCATAGTCTCATTTAAATACCCAATCACCTTCCAGTCAGTATCCCTTCTACACAGTATTCCACTGATAACAATATCCGCTTCCTTAAACTTCATCCGTGCTGATTTACCAGATCCCACACATCCCCAACTATGTTGGTACTTATACATGCTTTTCTTACGTTTGTTAGTACCAACGTGAAACACAACCACCTTCTCCTTCCCCTCCTCCTTTTCTTCTACTTTCTTCAACATCTGCCTTAACCTAATTCCTGGATAACACTCTACTCTGGTACCCTTTCTTCCACACACTTTCCTGACATGTCTAACGATAGAATCCCCCATGACCAGAGCCTCAACCCTACCCACCTCATTTGATCCCCTCCCCTCCTGGTCTGTCCTAACTTCTCTGACAGCTGCAGAAGCTAATTCCTCCTCCCTTTTCTCCATCCCATGACCCTGTTCCACCTGTCTTTTCCTATCCACTACTCCACATTTCCCTTTCCTACCTCTTCCTTTTCTCCTACTTCCAAGCTTCTCGGCCCCAGTTCCCTGTTCCTCATCATCCCTCTGTTGTTCTACCTGCAGTGACACGTACCGATTTCTCACCGACACCTGTCCTGAATTTTGATCCTGAATGGAGCCCTTAGCCTGCAATCTCCTTCCCCTTAAAACATTAGACCACCTGTCTTCCACAATTCCCCCATTTCCTTCCAATCCCTCTATTTCACCTACTGTATACTGTACATTGTTTGGAGGCCTACTTTCCTTCCTGTCCTCTGATAGTATCCTAATTATCTCCCTCAAGCTCTCCAACTCCTTCCTCATACTCCTTAATGCCTGGCCACACCCAAAGTTCCTACACTCGCACTGCTTAGGCATTTTTTACTAAATAATGAAAAGAAAAGGAAAAAATAACTTATTCTGTGCAAAATAAAAATTAAACGTAAGAAATATTGTCTAGGTTAGTTCACAAAGAACACACGACAGTAAGTTATTTAATATAGGCTACTACTACACTACAATACTACTTAGTTCTACTATTTTATTCCTACAACACGCTAACACGATTACAATTGATGTTAATTACTGTAAACAGAGAATAATACACAATAATTACACCATTCTTAACTGCAGTTGAGTCTACTGTAATTACAACAACAGAATTTTGGTAAGAGAGTTACCTACTACAGATATTACAGAAACGGTACTATACTATACAAATATTTCACAGTAATAGAATAAACACGCTACTTTCTAATACGATGCCAAAATACACTACAAATTTTTAAACTACGTTCAGGCGTATTCTAATTACAACATGTTATTACCAAGCAAAAAAAAAAAAAAGAAAATTACCATTAAAGTTCGAAATTCGCAAAACTACTCGAAATTATAGAATACGCACTCTAATTTCTAATAAGTTCCTATACTACACTACAATAATGTTGAAACTACATTCGGACGTATCCTAGCTTCTTACTAAGCACAAATAGAAATGAAAATTCCAATTAGGCCTAAATTTAGATATTCGCAAGAACTACCGGTAGGTATGGTACTCAAAGATTACCAACAAAGTTAAACACGTATACAGATTAATAATAGTTCTACTTTGTCCTACTATGCTGTAATAGAAATAAAACCTGCCGTTTGCACAAAAATACGCACGAATTTAACAGACAAGATACTATCTAATATGCTGTATCTACACGATAATTCTCAACTGAAATGCGGTTATGTGATCTTTACAGATGGTGGATTACTGATATTTTCCCTACTCCGCGGGACGGAGAATAAAATTGTCCTTAAATGTTGGAAAATATGAGGTTGTTTACAATAATCTCTCAAAAGTATTTATGTCTAAACTACGCCAGGGACTTGAATTTCTAGCTAACCGCTCATAAATACTGAAATGTCGAGGTTGTGAAATATAAATTACGGATAATTTAATTGCCTATTCAGAACTACGAATGATCGGAATACAAGAATCAGCTGATTTTTATTTCCTTGATTCACTACACCCTTTGTTCACAGACTGTAGCCAACAATGCCAATATTTGAATAAGAAGAGCGACAGTAATCAATAACAGTTACGACTGTTAACTATTTCGCCAGTGAAATACTGTCTATTCTGTTGAAATCCTTTCTTTAAACAAAATTCACAACAGTATCGCGTTATTAAAAGAAGATATTACCTTCGTGATAGGTGGGACCGTTGAACTGCTATTTGAAATACCCTGTCAAATGCCTGCAACTAATAGATATAAACGCTGCCGAAGTTAGGACTCTTTTTAATATCCCGTCTTTGTAAGTACCGAATTTTTGTCAACAAACTTATTGATATTTTAATAATACTATTAAAAAGAAAGATATATTTCTTTCACGCAGACCTAAATTACCGGTTGTAATCTAGCGAACGCCTACGGAGCTACTCAGTGTGAAAACTGTTAATAAAAGCCACTAATCGCAGATTATTACAAATAAACACTAAACACGATTATTCGTGGAGCTAAATGTATCACACACACACAAAATTTGGTTAATTTATACTATTATTAACTACTTTATCACTGAGATATCACAGAGCTCTTAACAGTCAACCACTCGCTAGTGCATCCAGCAATGGAAAACCATGGAGAAAATGTGCTTACTCTGAAATTAAGTATGGCATATTAAAAGAAATAAATACTCCTCTTTCAGTGACATCTGTAGATTTTAAGAAGGCATATCATTGCTTACATAGGGCTTCAATATTAAAATTTTTCATGCATTTTGGACTTCATCCAAAATCATTTAAACTTACGGAACTTGCTCTTACATATTATACAAAATCAAAAGTTAAATTTAGAGAGGAAATTTCTAATCGATTCATGATTAAAACTGGTTTAAGACCGGGTGACTGCCACCTTTGCTAATTAACAGTGCATCATAATACGTAATGAGAGAATGGCTCAAAGAGAATCCTACAAACATAAAAATTAGAAGTTCTAAACAAACACTTAGCTTAAACTGTCCGGGATTTGCTGATGACCTTGCATTATTATCCAACAATAATCTGGAAACTGAGGATGAGATCAGATCTCTGCAGAAAAATAGCACAGACATTAGGACTTGGAATTTCTTTGAAACACTGAAATCATGTTAACTGATCCAACACTCGAAAATAAAACTAATATTTCTGAACATGAAATTAAAATTGTTTATACATTCAAGTATTTAGGAGGAATTATAACTTATGCTCTAAGCGAAAAATCAGCCTGGAAAAACAGAATATATAAATTAAACAATGCAAATTATGTCACCAAAAACACAACAAAAAGCATTATCGATTACAGCAAAATGAATACAATATGAAACAGTAACACAGCCAAAGGTGACTTATGCATGCGAATCTATTTTCAATACTACTATTACAACTGAAATCAAACCCCATTGTGCAACAGCCCCGAAGTGCCTTTGCCTCATAAGCGACCGCTGCTCAGCCGGAATTCCTGCAGATTATGAGGTGTCGTGTGTTCAGCACGACGAATCCTCTCGGCCGTTATTCTTGGCTTTCTTGGCCGAGGACGCTATCTCACCGTCAGATAGCTCCTAAATTTTCATCACGTAGGCTGAGTGGACCTCAATCCAGAACTCAGATCCATGTAAAAATCCCTGACCTGGCCGGGAATCGAACCCGGGGAATCGGGTAAGAGACAGGCACGCTACTCCTACGCCGTGGGGCCGACAAAAAATTAGAGCGTACATAAGTAATGACTATCAATTTAATGGTCACTGGAGGATACACAATTCAAAAAATTAGAACATGTTCTTGAATTTATGCCATGCTCTGCAAACCATACCTCACACCCAAGTATATTACCAATTAAACCTTTATTCATTATCGTTGAAATATACAAAAGAACATCGATGAATTCGCGTTCATTTTCAGAACACAATCGGAAATGTCCAAATAGGGGCGAAAACAATGTGATAACAGCTTCCAGGGTTGATTTTTATTACAGTGGAAGAACTTCAGTATGGTGTATGTCCTCCGCGAGCATTTATCACAGATTGGCACCTACATGGTATGCGCCGTATAAGTCGACGGAGGTCACGTTGCGGTATTAGGTCTCATTCTTCACTGAGAGCGTGCTCGAAGTCTTGGAGAGTCTGTGGTGGAACACAAACATTTCCGTCAATCCTATCCCACACATGCTCGATGGGAATAAGGTCGGGACTCACTGCTGGCCATTCCATTTCTCTAATGCCCATTTCTCGCAAGACAGCTCCGGTGATGCGGGCTACATGAGCCCTGTCATTGTCGCGCATGAGTACGAATTCAGGGCCAACATCGTATGCAGCAACCAACACATGCTGTAGCAGAATCTACTCTATGTTCCCCGCAACGATAAGATTACCACGAACGACGACAAGATCCGTACGGCCATCGATACTGATGCCACCCCACACATAATAGAATCTAGTCCGAATCGGTCACCTTCCTGGGCAATATTTGGCATGTACCTCTCACCACGGCGTCTTCATACACATTGACGTCCATCACGCAGTGTCAGGGGAAATCTGGACTCGTCTGTGAACAACACAGGTCTACGTTGGCGAAGTTGCCCGTTCACGTGGGTACGGGAAAACAGAAGGCGAGCTGCGCGATGTTGCTGGGTTAAACAGGGCACACGGACAGGACGTCTGGGTAGTAATGACACTTCTCTTAACCTGTTACTTACTGTCTGGTCAGACACCGTGACTCCAGTGACCCTCCTGAGGTCTTGTTGCAGTTCTATGGCAGTTGCTGTACAACGCCGCAACGCACAGATGGTCAGATATCGGTCATTCTGTGGGTTTGTCATACGTCCACGACCTTGTCCAACCCTCCTTGTGAACTGGCCTGCCTCACTGTAGCGATTTCACAAGCAGTGAATAACTGACGGAGAGACATTGAGATCCACAGCAACACGACGAAAAGTCCATCCTTCCTGTTTCGAAGTGACGGCCCTTGCGACTTTAACTTCATTAAGATGTCCCATGGGATGTGCTGGTAGACGTACGTGCTCAAATGCCCGCCGTAGTCTGTGTACCACATAACGACACACGAACGCACCGCTATTCACTTTGTTTTGAGGGGTCAACTGACAGTTTAATGCATGGCTACACCTGCAGGTGAAGTATAACTTCGATTTGACATACAGTGAGGAGCTAAGGTCTCAAGGTATGCTGTACGACCATTGGAACCACATTTACCAAATTTACGTGCACAAAACAGACGTTACAAAATATGTTCCCTAATTTTTTTGAACTGTGTAGCTTCAAATAAGGGAGGGTATAAGGAAATCGGATCAGTGTTGAGCACAATTAGAAAGAAGCACACCTCGTTTTTGGGCATCTTATTTTATTAGAACACCGGACATTAGAATTAGTAGAAAAATAATAGAAACCGCATGGAATAGCAATACCTGGATTAAATGGACCACAGAAATTATGAATGATATTCATCAACGACAAATAACACTAATTGGTCTCAAGGAAAAAACAGACCAAATGATTAGCAATGCCTGACATGTGACACTGAAATCAAAATTAATAAAAGTGTAAAAGGTAGTGTGTTCTCAACTGAAGAAAGATGTCGGCATATGAGAGGACGAAAAATTATTGGAAGCATAGAAAAGTTAAATTGTACAGTATTTGTATAAGTGACTGGAGTGGTGTTGTGTTGACCATAAAATATTACAATACAGTAATCCTTATTATTGTATGCGTGTTTTGCGCAGCTGAATGCCGATTGAAACTTATGTTCCTTCTTAACCTGTTAAGGACATTATGTTTGCTTGGCCTGTTTAAGAGATATTGCAGTTTGTAACTTGTTGAGTTCATTCAAATTATGCTACCATTTTCATTGTTGTTATTGTTATATTATTATCATCATCATTTATATTGTTTCCGAAAACTATTTAGTGGTTATCTAATGAGATTTTAACTGACTGGCTAATTTTCCTTTAATTTTCCTTTATGTCATTTTTGTCTACGTGAATGCCTTTCGTCGATCAATATTCATAGTTTTATTATATTATTGTTGTGTAATTCGAATTAATTTTATGTTAATGGTTTGATTGAACGAAGTATGAAATGAATTAAATATATCTTGTAAGACAATTTTATTATTTGTAAATGATAATAAAACATCTATTGTTATTATTATTATTATTATTATTATTATTATTATTATTATTATTATTATTATTATTATTATTATTATTATTATTATTATTATTATTATTATTATAAAATTAGCATGTACAGTTGATCCACGAAAGGCATTCACTTAAACGAAATTGAGATGGCAGAAAATTGAACGAAAATTTACCAGCCCATTAAAAGCGCATTAGACAACACCAAAATAGTTGTCAAACCAATTTAAATTACGATGATACTGTAACAATCACATTATTATTATTATTATTATTATTATTATTATTATTATTATTATTATTATTATTATTATTATTATTATTATTATTATTATTATTATTATTATTATTATTATTATTATTATTATTAAATACATTGGAAATATCCCGGTGGCAATGGTCACTTACAGTAGTGTACTAATAAAGTAAAGTTGACATAATTACCCATAACCAACAACAAAAAACAAACAAACAAACAAACAAACAAACAAACAAACAAGTGTACAACAAGCAATTCCATGGAAAGGAAATATTACAAGAAATACTACTAGTTGAACATCTTAAATCCAGCATCATCATATACGAATTCACACACAACTTAAATATTTCCAGTGCTTAACACTACGACTTACAGTACTATAGGTTGAACTTTTTACTAGCTTAACACTACAAATGATAATAAAGTCAAGTTGAAAACTTAACTACCCAACAACTACAACAACACGAGTACAAAAGGCAATTCCATGGCAAAAAATTACAAGAAACACTACCTGTTCAACATTCTAAATTCAGCATCATCATATACAGTTTAATACATAACTTAATTACGGTATTTCCATAAGTTAAAACTATAGATTACAAAACTATAGGGTGAGCTTAATATATTATTTCCAGTGCTTAACTTTATGGCATACAAAACTATACGCTGAGCTTACTGCTAACTTTACAAGTTATAATAAAGTAAGTTTAAACATAATTACCCAACAACAACTACAGTAACAGTACAACAAGCAATTCCATAGAAAGAAATTGTTACAAGAAATACTAGTAGTTTACCTTCCTAAATCCAACATCATCGTTTAAATTTTCATACACAAGTGAAGTATATCCAGTGTTTAACACTACGGCTTACAATACTATAGGTCGAGCTTACTACTAGCTTAACATTATAGTGTTAATAAAGTAAAGATAAAAACATAATTACCTACAAGAACAAAAACAAAAGTACAACAAGCAACGCCGTGGAAAAAATATTACAAGAAATACTACTAGTTTAAGTGTAAAATTCTAAATCCCTCATCATCATATACATATTCACACAAAACTGACGTATTTCCCAGTGCTTAGCACTACAGCTTACAGTACTATAGGTTGAACTTATTACTAGCTTAACATTTCAAGTGATAATAAAGTAAACTTTAAAACATTTGTAATTACCCAACAACAACAACAACAAAAACAACAACTACAACTACAGGATTACGGCGCCCGATAGGGAAGTCGGAAAGAAAGAGACACCTCAGGGGTGCTCAGTAAGGACTTGACATTAATGTCTGAGTAAACATAAGTGGCAGGGTAAAACAGTAGGTTCGGAAATAATAGATATCGATGTCAGATGAAGTAATTGTATAATTGTCCGGCTCCATGGCTAAATGGTTAGCGTGCTGGCCTTTGGTCACAGGGGTCCCGGGTTCGATTCCCGGCAGGGTCGGGAATTTTAACTTTAATTGGTTAATTTCGCTGGCACGGGGGCTGGGTATATGTGTCGTTTTCATTATCATTTCATCCTCATCACGACGCGCAGGCCACCTACGGGTGTCAAATCAAAAGACCTGCATCTGGCGAGCCGAACATGTCCTCGGACACTCCCGGCACTATAAGCCATACGCCATTTCATTTCATTTTCATTGTATAATTTTGCAAAAAATAAAAATGTCTTGCCATTCTGACTAGCTCTAATTGTGAGAAATGATTGCTACGTTAAAATAAATCAATAAAGGCTCTTGATGTAACATAAAATATTTCAAACAAATGGGATAGTACAAATAACTTATTCACCCTAATTATCTAACGGTATTGATTAATGATTACAATTTAAATCGATAACATTTTACAAGCATTTAAATCTTGAGGGATGAGGCAGTCGAGGTACAAATTCTGGGACAAATATGGAAAAATACATTAAGATTTAATGGAAAGTTTGAAATAGAAAATGTTTAGTATCCACAGAATTGCATTTTCTTGTGATAACATTTTAAGTGAGTTGTATTCTTGAAAACGTTTGTTACAATTCAAATTTCACTTGAAATCTAACTTGATACTTTACTTGAAATTTTACTTAAAATTTTCCTTGAAATGTAACTTGAAATTTTACTTGAACCTGCTTTAAGCAAATACACGCCGGGTGTATCTGTTCTAAATTATTCTCCATTATTTCCTTAGGAGAATCAATGTTTAACGTTAAGTGGTCATTTCAAATGAACGGAAATAAATGACACTTCTCACAACAAAAGAGATCCAAATTTATCAACGCTAAAATACGGACAGCAACGTGGATTATAGACGAACACAAATATCATTGGCTAGTCCGTCTGACATTAACACATATCTCTGAAATTTACAAAACATCTCTAATAATTACAAAATATGACTAACTCTAAAAACAAACTACAGAAAATATTCTATAGAAGAACTACCCTACAGTATTTACACAACATCTACGAATGAATTAACACCCACTCTCCCATGCAGTCAACTCCGGAATATAGCTGAGAATAAAAAGTTTCCACGTGGTTAGGAATTTGTGCGACTAAGATGGGCTTCGCTTGGTATCAAACTACAGCTTGTTACAGATATTAATCGTCCTAAAATCTATATCCTAATTCAACTATTCCTCGGTAAGTATTCACAAATACACTGGAAACTTTAAATCAAAGATTTCATGAACTTGCACCCGGATAAAATAATTCATAGAAATTACGTCAGAAATTTTGGAGTACGCTAACCAACTTATCATTATTTTTGGAAGGTTTTATTAAAGCGACTACAATCTCGTCTTCTCGAAGAACTTATTTATATCCATCGACCTTCAAAAATCACATAATAAAATATCACACAGCAAAACATGTCGTAATTCACTATCTCACGACTATCATCACATTTATCAATTCACCATTTACACAGTAGTACCACTGATAAACTTACAACTCCAACTATTATCATCCATGATTATATATCACGTTATGTGGTCAGAAAAGTAGCATAATATCATACAATAGCAAACAAGAAATAAGCCTTACTTTTATTAAATCATTCTCGAAGATTAAATATACCATCCGAAATTGTATATTCTTACATAAGTACTCCTAATTAAACCATGATCAGATGCCAGGATTATTATCCTGACGACACTTTTCAATTGCCACGAAGTATGAGTGTAAGTTCCTAATATTACCAAAATATAGAAAGTTATACGGAAAATATTACCATAATAAATTCACACGACACAGCTCAACTCATTAACATCATGAAATTCATTAAATATGGAAGGATGGTTACGATAACACACGGATAAACTTTCGATGATCCATCATTGTCAAGAGCAGGAAACACGTGGTTAGGAATATGACTTACATATTGGAACAAAAATCCACATCTTAACACGTATATTTAGGGAGCAAATAAAAAGAAGACAAATAAGAAATAGATCAAATGATAGGTTATGAGACCACACGAAAGAAATAAAGAAAGAAACAAGTAACTACATAGAACATCCATTTGGTAAATACGTAATCGACTTAATCTGTTGGCTTTATTTTGAACTCGGGACGTCATTAATTGATTAGTCTAGGGTAGAAATTCCTTCATTTCTCCTCCGTTGGCGATGGACTGCTCGTTTAGAAACTCATGGCGGAGTATATGTAGTACACGGTCATAACATCCATCCTCTATTCATGTTGGCTGTTGAGGTCCCCTTCAAGTTCATACTCTCAGATTAATTCGCTGAAACTTGTACAGTACAATTAGCAATAATCTTAGGCACAGACCCTTGAAATGAGAAAGAAAAATACATATTTATTGCAAGTAATTCGAATACATTCGACGCCTGTTGGTCAAGTACATTTGGTTTGAATTACTGAGGCAGGCACAATTTCCTAAATTCTTGATGGACACTTGGATAGACCTCTTCGCTGTTCCCTGAGATTGTCGGATGCAGAATGACGTTCTAAAGCAATGTGTAGCGACGTTCTCGACGAAAAGCAGAATTAGAGCAAAAAAATGATGAGCATGAACACGCGCAATGTCTACATTTAGTAGAGCACATTTCTCCCACTAGTCGCCGGAAGTACAAGTCAGTTCAGATACTGAATTATTGTAAGCTCCTTCGATTAATTATTACTGAAGCCACAGTACACAATTAAAGATTCAAATATAAATGAAATTCATAATATTATAATTTAAATATAATATCATTATCACTGTACGCCCTAGTTTCAACTTTACTTATGTGTAAGTACACTAGATCATGTCGCCAACATTTACCAGTAATATTTTCTAACATTTATAAGGTGAAAGATAGATGTGTGTGTGTATAATCCATTTATTTCTTCTCTCTTCATTTTTTTCTCATTCGAGCTAGTCCGTCCCCTCTCAATTGAAACCTGTCGCCGCCCTGCTATGGAATAGGACACTTGTCGTGCCGACAAAGAGAGGCCGGGAATGTCGTCATACCACTCTCGATATTTAACCATTCGGACAGAAGCTGATGGTCGCAGTACATCAAGCAATTCCCTGGAAAGGATTGTTGCCTAGTTATACGTCCTCTTAAAACAGTAAGCACCACCACCTTCACTAACACTAATCATTAGTCCTACCTGAAAAACTGTACTATTTCAGTCTTATCACAAACAAATCATAATCGAGTATTCTTGTACTTGTAGTGTTCTCCTGCTCGTTCATAATCATGTAACACCAGTGCTTATCACTCGGTTGCTGTAGAGTGCTCTACAGTTTTGTGATGTGATGTCATACGGAATCTGTGCTCCCATGTAATTTCTCTCCACACTGCGCTATGGTTTAGCTAAACTCCGATGTAATTGATGCAATTATCCTAACAATAATGAAGATGTTTCATTTGAATAAACGTTTTACAGTATGTTTGGAGCACCCAATGACTCAAATAGATATTAATATTATGTAACTAGCGCATATCTAGATTATGTTAGCTGAGCGCTCTGTAAGAATGGCAGGGCGGTTCGCCCATTATAAAGGTCCTAGGGAAAACACTGTATTATCGTTAATATTTATGGTTCAGTCCATTCACCATAATAATTCTGGGACCACAGTAGTATAATTGGACAGTTCGGCCGCATGATAGCAGCACGGTGCTCTGTTGATTAAAGATGGCGTATGACAGCTGACGAAATTGTCCGCATGAGGACAGCACGGTGTTCTCTAGTTTAAATATGGCGGATGACAGCTGACGAAATTGCCCGCATGATAGCAGCGCGGCGCTCTGTTGATTAAAGATGGCGAATAACAGCTAACGAAATTGCCTGCATGAGGGCAGCACGGTGTTCTGTAGTTCAAAGATGGCGGATGACAGCTGACGAAATTACCCGCATGATAGCAGCACGGTGCTCTGTAGATTAAAGACGGCGGATGACAGTTGACGAAATTGCCCGCATGAGGGCAGCACGGTGTTCTGTAGTTTAAAGATGGCGGATGACAGGTGACGCAATTGCTCGCATGATAGCAGCACGGTGCTCTGTTGATTAAAGATGGCGGATGACAGCTGTCAAAAAAGCATGTCGGTTTGTTTCCAAACAAGAGCACATGGAATTTGCCGCCACCACATTTCAAAGGTAAGTAGCTGTAGAGTGCAGCACGGTGTTCTCTGGATTAAAGATTGCGGATGACAAAAAAGCACGTGGGTTTGTTTCCAAACAAGAGCACGTGGAATTTACCGCCACCACATTTCAAAGGTAAGTAGCTGTGCTCTCTTGATTATAGATGGTAGATGACAGCTGGCGGAACTTTTCAAATTGCCCGCTACTACGTGCTTAAGGTAGTAGCCATAAAGAGAGCGGCACGGTGCTCTGTGGATTAAAGATGGCGGATGACAGCTGACGAAATTACTTGCAAGAGGGCAGCATGGTGCTCTCTTGATCAAATATGGCGGATGACAGCTGCACGTGGCTTTGTTTACTGCTTCAAATCTCGCGCTAGTAAGGTTAAGTTGGTAGCACTAAGGTTTAAGCCCGTCAAGATGGCAGCACTGAGGTTTGCGATACGTTGTTGTCTGTCAAAAAGCACGTGGCTTTGTTTATCGATTCAAATCTCGCGCTAGTTAGGTTAAGTTGGTACCATTAAGGTTTAGGTCCGTCAAGGTGGCAGTGCTGAGGTTAGCGATTCGTTGTTGTCTGTCAAAAAGCGCGTGGCTGTCAAAAAGCACGTGGCTTTGTTTACCAATTCAAATTTCCCGCGGGAGGAGGAGCAGGCCCCTGGGAAGGCTGCCGGGAGGAGGAGGAGGAGTGGGCCCCTGGGAAGGCCACCCGTGCTGAGGAGGAGGAGTGGGCCCCTAGGAAGGCCACCCGTGCGGAGGTGGAGGAGGAGGCCTCTGGGGGCCGGTGGAGGTGGAGGCGGCGGAACTGTCCAATTATACTACTGACCACAATTTGATGAATGTGCAATATTTATTTTCTTGTTTTAATGTTTATGATCTACTGTGGACTACGTTGAGCATAATTCATACCTGGTTCTTCTTTCGATCGACCCAGTATTCCTTCATCAGTTTGAAATGAGCTTCTTTACTTTGTTGCGACCAGGTGTTGCCGACACGTTTCCTATTCTGTGATCTTGCCTGATTGTTCTACAGCACTTGGCGTTAAATAGCTAATACCTAATAATATTTCACAAACAGGACTACATCACTTGGAGATAAATAACTAATAATAATAATCCACAAGATGCAAAATTTTAATTCATTGATGATACTTATACAAGTGTAATATAATTTAAATGAGACATATATATTACAATATAGAAAACAGTAGTACAAGTCAATCGTAATTAGAAATAAAGTAAAGCACTGTGCCTGAGAAAAAACAACTTAAACAAGAGGCAGCCTACTTTTATGATATCACACATAAAAAGAATGAAATCCTATAGAATGCAGATAATATTACAAATAGCCTAAATGGTACAACTCTCAAGACTTCAAACCTGGAACATTACTACTAACAGGTTATGTGGTCTACAAGGTAAAACATGTTAAAGTCAACATTTAAGTTAAATAACACGTCAATACAATAACTAAAATTGTACACTAAATCTTGCGATCTCTTTTTAAATTATCATCCTGAATTATTCACCTGCATAGCACTTCATAAAACGCATCCATACCGTACCATTAACAGCTTAACTCCCACATATGCAGTAAAAATTCCATCCAGGCCATTCGTTTTTTTACTATAGAGTATAAAGTAGTGCATCTTATTACAGAAACGTACCTTTTAGTCATCTTGGACCAAAATTGTAGTCATAACATTGTGTCACCACATATCCTAGCACAGTTCTCATCTTCCTGACACACTGGTATTCGTCTGTCTCATTAGCTCATGAACTACTAAAGAATGAAACTCATATCTTTGGAACATTGAAATCTAATCAGAAGTATAATCCAACCGATGTTACTAAAAGGAAGTTAGCAAGAGGAAAGACGAAAGCCCGTGAAAGTAACCATATGTGGTTGTTCAGAAATCGCATGATAAAAGAGACATGTTAATTTTGACAAGTAAACACACTGGTGAGATGGTCACTATTCACAGGAGGGATGGTGAATGCAAAAACCACGGAGTCTTATAGAGTATAACAAATGCAAACCGTATATTGATTTATCAGATCATAAAAAATGCTATAGTACTTCCCTGAGATGGGAAGTAAAATGGTACAGAAAAATAGCTATAGAGATATTGATCGGCACAAATATAGTAAATGCCATCTATATTTCCAATCAACTTGGGAATGAGAGTATATCTGTTACCCAGTTCAAAGAGGACATTGTTGAACAGTTAACAGATACCGGTATCAAAGATCTTCACATTCCCCCATAAGTACCAAATAACGGGTATTGTCTCACCGACTGGATGATGTAGGCCGGTAGGGAAGACGGAGATGCAGTGAGTGTTATGAACAGATCCATCGGTAATCAGGAAGGCAATATGCCATGAGGAAGACTCTACAGTCTAAGTTCAAATGGCCAGCCTGTGAAAATTTCTTCTGTTTGGACTGTTTCTTCAAAGTGCACATATTTGTAGTGTGATTGCGAAACACAGTTTCAATTATATTTCTTCAGAAAGTCTCATTTGTTATACTTTAAATTCATATGCAAGAAGTGTACCAATTTGTGGTGTGATTGCGAATGAGACAAAGTTACAAATATTTTTTCTAGAAAATTCATGTTATTTTTATGCCCTATGTTTTCAATTCGTCTATAGACCCTGATATGAGACAATGAACAATGAGTACACTATATAGTACAATCTTTTGTTATTTTTACACATGACACGAACTGAAAACAATAAATAATATCACCATAATTTATTTATTGTGGTTGATATATTACAGTGACGTACAGGCTACGTGGTGCCACATCGGACTTCCAAATGGACAGGCCAAGAATAGATTCATGACGTACTGGCCACCTACTTTCATTTAACATTCGTTTACATGTCAAGTGTGATGATAGTATGGCACCACGGGGCCTGAGACTTGGAGGGTGCGCGTGAGTCCACAGCGGACTCACGCGGCCCGAATGGCATTAAGCTCTGTGAGTCAAAGTTGGTCTCACGTGGCACTCAAGGTGTTAAGTATAGATATCTGATGCAGTGTATCTCAGATAACTTATACATTTTAAAAAGTTTGTTGCTGCATTTGAAAGTTACTTTATGATATTCTTTAACAAATTAAAATATGAATATGAATATGAATTAAAATATCAACCACGATATCATTTTTAATGCTTCGTTCCAGCTCGAAAGTCTAAGTTGTAAGGTGAAAGTCTTCGTCCAGTGGAGCGTTATCCGGAGACGTGCCTATAACACTGGCAGCATTTCCTCCCTGGATAGCAATTCCTATCCACTGCCTCAGGAATTCTGTTGAAGAGGAGTCTCCAGTGATTGTTGATAGTTATTTGCCAATATCAGACTTTTAGCCTCTTGACACTACGTCCCCTTTGTTTCGAATTCGAATACCACGAAGATGTAGTTGTCCGTTGCTGTTCTGTATTTCGTCCTTTTATTGCGCACGGCCGGTTCCGCAGCAGAACCAGCACCCTTGCAAGTGTGAGGCAAATGAGAAAGTGCTTAAGTATCGACACACGTGGTTTCTCACAGGAGATGTAAGGGGAAATACTTCGTCCTGTGGATTGTTATCCGGAAACGTGCCCATAACGTTCCATGGGACGAAAGTCAGACCACCCATGCGTTTTCCGTCTGTGCGATTAATTCTACATTGTTCTAGGACAGAAGGGACATCGACAGATGTAAAAGCTCTTTTGATAATGTCGTTAATTGAAAATCAATCAGCACTCTTAAGGCAACTTAAAACATGGCGGCCATAAACGTCGACTTCCGCTCCTTATAATACTTATGTGACGGGCATATTTTGCAACCGAGATGTTAGCCGTTTGCGATTTTAAACGACATGTTATCCATAAGTGCGACCACATTGGGTGACGGAAAAGCCTTAAGCCATGAGCGTGCTTCCTTTTCCTCAAGAGCAAGATGTCGTTGTCGATAAATTTCTGTCAGACATGACAAAATCAAAGAATCACAAATTCGACGGGTGTTTATCCTATCGCAACTTATTTGTGAATCCAGGGATGCTCGAGGACTCAAGTTATTGGTCATGATATTCCAGTGATATCCTGCGTCAGTCAGATGGTATACCCCGACATTATCACCTAATAAGAGAACAGAGACTTGATAAATGCAGATACTCCATGAACGGAAACAAGAAAATCAGGAATGGAAATAGCACATAATCTACGAATTCCAAGGCCTCCGAATCTTATTGGTAAGCATGCCGGGATCCAGATATTTTCCTCAAACGGTATATTTGGTAGAGATTCGAGGCAACTTCTTGTCAAATCATCAGCTTGGGCAAGGAACGAAGGAAACAACCATAGAGGCGTGGTCCGCAGAAATTAATTAAATTTTGGTATAAAATACAGTTCTTCAATAAGAAGTATGCCATGTGAGATCATCATACAGCCTCATTAACCCCTTAAGCGGGGAGCTCGGTTCACACTAGCTCACTCCCAGGTGGGGAGCGATTTCCCTGATTGAAGAAAATATTTAAATACTTGATTAAAAACATAGACTAAAATGAACTATTGAAAGGCCAAAAGAGAAATATTTACTTGAATATAATGTATTTAATTTGTGAAAAAATCGATTATTTTAATTTTTCAATACTTTGTGCAAAAACGTACTAAGTGCTTTCACACTGTGAAATCGAGATTGCTTCTTCCTAACAGCAAAGCTCTGATTTTTATTCATACAGTAACTTTCACCTGAATATTTTAGGCAGTTTACTATCAATCTCTGCCTGTAAATAAATGTTTCTGCATATGTAAATTGTAGATGTACTAAGTTCACATGTACTTAAAAGATGTACAATGGAATAAATTATAACACTCACGAATTTTTCTGTTATGTTGATTAGCGCTTTCGAGGGATCAAGTTTATATCACCTCCCTACAATTCATAAGTGACATTAACGGACTATATTACACTACAATATAGCAAATATTTACAGTATTTACAGTCTTCACAGTGTTATGTCTTTTACAGCTATTCATTATGATACACAATGAAGCAGTCATGTTATATAACCTGTCTCGCCTTCGCATAATTTATATAATTCTATTCCGAAACACGATCGTTTTCTTGTTATGTAAACCTTCCACCCTAGCCACACTTTCCATATCAAGAGGTTGTCGTCAACTGACATTTTGCCACCACGGGTATAAGCTTCCGAAAATGTTGCTAACAGGTGGTCAAATACTGGATTTATCTCGTATATATTGGGAGGAAGTTGTGTATTATTCAACTCATTGTCAGAGATATGTAAAAAGCTGTGGAGGAAAATCTAATAGTAATAATAATAATAAAACTAATAATAAAAATAATAATAATGTTATTGGCTTCACGTCCCACTAACTACTTTTACGGTTTTCGGAGACACTGATGTGCCGGAATTTAGTCTCACAGGAGTTCAATTGCATGCTAGGAAATCTACTGACAAGAGGCCGACTTATTTGAGCACCTTCAAATACCACCGGTCTGAGCCAGAATAGAACCTGCCAAGTTGGGGTCAGCAGGCTGGCCAGGCCACTCAATCTGGCGAGAAGAAATCTCTTCTGTGTCATCAGCTCATAGAAAGTAGGCGTAGTGAACAAGCGATTGAGAGAAATAGTGTCCTAATTTAGGTTTCCCTACAATCCCCTGCGGCAACAGTATGGCCATAAGAAGCTTTACTTCGTCCTTATTTGTTCGGACACGGCCTTGATCTCGATTCCTTCCTTTTGTCTTACTAAACTGGGATTTATGTGCGATTTCCTGCTCTGTTCAGCTATGTTCTGGCATATCTCGTCATAAGAAAGTAATTGAAATATTTCGCTCAGTTTTGTTTTCCCTAAAACACTATTTTTACATCACGATGGAAATTTGGATAAAAGCGGGAATTTCTTTGTCAATTTTCAGTATAAGTTGACGAAGAACTCGCAATGGTTGGATTGTCACAACTGTCACTGTCATGATCGCTACTTGAACTGGAATCGAACACGTGTCATCTCTTCTGCGACTGCTGAACATTCGCATCAGCTACGCCCAAACCCTGTATAATCGAGCTTGCAGTACATTTTCCATGTAAATTCCTGTCACTTACGAATTCCCCTTCGGCAGAACTTACTTCACTAATATCACAATTCTCCGCACTAAATTCCAACATTTTGTTTATCATGACCCGTAAATTGTTTTCCTCTAACAGTGGGGGCCGGTATTCGTTATAGATATTTTAGCAGTTTGGCCGGAAATCATGAAATAGGACTGTATTACGGATGCGTACGATAATAAAATGTTGTGTAACTCGCGATAAACACACACTCCAGTCGTGAAGGATGCACTCAAGACTGGGGATAATAAATCAGGTCACAGTTCTAAAATGTCATCAGAGAAGTCTGTTCAGTGTCATAATCTCTAGAAATCCCTTCTACAGCAATATTATTACATCCAAGGGACGATTAGGTGATGAGATAAAGCTTCAGCGCGTAGCTATTAGGCCTTAGGGCGTTCTTACCCGGACTCAGCTGCGTTCTTTATGTTGCAACTCGTGGATGACACATTTGTATTGGAAGAACATAGTTGAAAAAATTCACATCAGAGGGAAGACTCATCCAGAATACGCTGCTAAAAAAGAAATAAACCTCTGCAGGCAGGCAACTGAGAAAAAAATATAATCCGAATCGGCGGATATATCCGCGTTCCCCACCGAGCAAGCGACTTGTAGCCGCGGATCTCGCCGCATCGCCCACCGAAGGGGTTAATTCTGTTAGCTTTTGCTTCGCAATTTCCTCCGCGGCCTCAACTCTAAGCGGCGATTCAAGCAAGGATAGACGTGAATACCGGGAATAATGCCTTGAAATGCAGGAACTGTTGTCTCGCCTCTCGCGGAACAGAAGTAGATTTCACATTTATGCGGATTTACTTCCAAACCGAAGTTTTTCACCCAGAGAAAATTTTCTTTAGATCCATAAGAACCGTATAAGGATCACCGCGTGTGGTTCCATCATATAAAAAACAAGTTTAGAGGAGAGCCCAAGTCTGCGATGACAGGTTGGAGTGCAAGACTACAAATTAATGGCCCTTTTGGATCACCTTGCAGTACTCCAGACTGTGACGAAATAATATGAGACCCGAAATACAAGCTAGACGGGAGTATATACGCTTTCCCCAGGAAAGTATAAAGTCCAGGAATTCTATCTTGTACTGCATGTACCACGGAATCTCTATCAATGATGTTAGATGCATTTCTGAAGTCAATTTTTACCAAGATTTTATTCGATGTAGTATTTAAATGCAGGAACGTTCGTGCAGAATGGGTAATAGTTTCACAGCCCTTTGGAATACCAAAGCCAAGTTGATGAGGGTAGAAATACTGGCCAGTGGCCCCTTTACTGCCATGCAACCGGCCTTCGAAAGGTGTTCCCAATAACGGTAGGTCGAACGCCTCCGTCAGGTTTCTGAAGGGCAATTAATACGGCCCCATAACAGTTTGGGCACACTTGAGAACTGATGTCCTCTTAAACTGAAATGGAATAATTTTGTGATAGATTGGAGAAGTCTTCTCCCAGCTCCTTCAGCTTAATTACAGGTAAGATGATTTAGATTTTGAGGACGGATGCCGTCAGTTTCCGAAGCAGAACGGTTAGGGAACGTCTTTATTCCTTCAAGCACCAATTCAGATGTCACGCTGAGATGATCACTAAGATCAGGGATGTCAGGAAAGGACAATGTGCGTGACGGCGGAGAGTGTGAATCTACCAAAGGTTAGAAGGTGGTACGCGAGCATTCTGCTATCCCACATTCTGATGAAAGTATCCTAAGCACTCCTCGAATATCCCCATCTGCTACTTTGTTTTCTATACAACGAACATTTAAAGGCACGGTGTTCTTTTTTAGCCACGGGTTGTGGTAGTTGGAATTCTCGTATATTTTCCTTTATTTTAGATATATTGAAGTAGCCTTTGCATTAGATTTCTCGGGGACACGAAGAGCAATGTATGCAAAAAGCATTAGAATCCTGCCAGCATTCCAAAGATTTCTTAGAAATACATCTGTTAATCAACTGTCGTAATCTATCTGCAGTTATAACTCTCACCCCTTTTGGAACTCCTCTTAAAATTCTTATACTGTCTTTACAATTTTGTAGTATAGCCTGTAATGTGTTACGTTTTCTTGTACGGGGGATACATTTAGTAGATGCAGATTAGGTGTCTTAAACAGTGCAAATTCCGTGAATAGTCGTGATGAATAATAGTACGGGTGTTGGTGTACGAATACTAAGTGCAGTATAAATCTATCTGTGCGTATAACAAAAAAAAAACACTGGGCTAAAGACGCGTGAAATAGATACCACCAGCCAAGTCGTTACGTGGCAAACATAAAGTATTGTAAAGCTCCAGTGCCAGACCATTCAGGGAAAAAAGAGCGAAGCATAAATCAGAAATCAAAACCCTCAATTTATCAGCAGAATTAGCGCAGGGTTTGCAGGGCTATTTTCCAGAAGGTATGACGTGGTAAGCAGATTAATGAGCGGGAAAGAGGGGAAATTAGGGATAACCATGGTAGCTCAAACAGCAAAGTTCAAGGTACAAAATGTATTGATAACACCAACAGAATGACGTATTTACAATAAGGAATATTCGGAAATACCAAGAGTAAATTATAATAACTTTGCTTTCAACCATAAAGTAGAATTCGGAAAGTTTATGGAGATAATAGTAACTAGAGTTTTCGAATACTGCTTGGCAATACAAAGAATAATTTAAGAAGAAAACGGTCACTATACCATTAACTATACCTGGGTATAATTAGATATAAGGGACTGCATATGAGATCGTGACAGACTTCTTTGAAAGCAGAGTAATTTATCGACTATTAAAAAGGGATGATAATAGCAATTTTTACACTTTAGAAGAATAAGCACAATAGTTACACACCAACATTGATAGTTAATAAAACGCGAAGGCCACTTTTACAAATTTGGAAAACACCAAAAAAGGGAAAAATATAGAGGGACAGGAAGGGAATGGACGGGGAATGAGGAAAGCAAGGTTAACCGTGACAAGAAAAATAGAAACATTGGCATGGCGAAGGTGAGAGATAGTAAATATCAGGCTGCTATAAATCCAAAGTCATTCTAACACACTCACGCATGTCGTAAATATAGGTTCCACATCGGTTAGCAATTCACACCATTTTGATTTTAAAACGTTCACCCAAACTATGAGTCTTTTGTGCAAGATTTGTAACTAAGTCTTGATGATTTGAAGTTCAAGAAAATAACAGTGATAAGTGCCCTGAATGGGCCAGAGTTCAAAATATAACTTAGGGCCTGAGGGGCAAAGTTAAAGAAGAATAGTCCAAAGTGTCAGAATTAGATAGTATAACTCTGCTCACCCAGCATAGTGATGATAACACAAAGTCACATAGAAGATGGAAATATTGTAAAATCGCGACGGCCAGCTGTGCGTAATGTTTCTGTTCCCACCGCTCGAGTTGACACAGAATGCCTGAGCGCTGGAAACTTTTTTTACGGGGGGCCCCCGTAGCCCGCTCCCCCGCCTTGACCATCGACTCAATCTACATGGCCTCCGACATGCTATTAGTTTCTAAGAAGAAAAGAGAGAGCTGGGTAGAGTGGAAAGTGATACTACAGGAGTATCTGCCTGTCCCCATGCACAGCATGTTACCAGGCCAGATGTGGTGGTTGGTATCAATAGTGGTGTAATCGGGTAGTAAGGGTCAGGAAAAAACCACCTAGGCGGAAATAGAAAGATGCCTACATGTAAAACCTGGCATTTTGTAGATAGCACATGCAAGGATGTTGGTTGGATGCTTCCAGGTTGTGTTAGTGAGGAGTAGGTATCATGCACAAATCATGTCCATTATCCAGAAATGTTTGTTTGTTATATGGGGATCAGCCTTCTTGGCACTGCGGGATTTCGTGCGCGGGTCCAATGGCTTCTGGGCTTTGGAACCACAGGAAAGGTCCCATTGTCCAGCCGCCACTGTTCCCTGGTGCCAAGCCTCCATTTATGGAGAAGGGATAAGCCAAGCCAGCTGTATAGCTGGGGCTAGCGTCTTCTTTAACGTCTTCTTCTTTTCTCATCCCTTGGGTGTGTCCCTGCGTTGCGGTGGTGGCCACTCATGTCACGTCTAATCTAGAGATACACATACACATATATAAACAATGTGGCTAATCTTGTGCGATTGTTGTCCATGGGCGCTTCTTGAGGGGCTGGCCACCTGCTTTCCCTCGTGTTACTGCAACATATACATAGAAATACAAGGAAGTGGAAAATATAATGTACAATTTACATACACTGGTTTTTATTATTATTATTATTATTATTTAAAATTATTGTTATTTTTTGTGATGTTTGAGTGGTGTTGATTTGAGTATATTTTGATGAGTTATGCCTTAGAAGGAGTGTGGAGTCCGTTACCTTCTATTCCTCAATCAATCAATTCTGATCTGCATTTAGGGCAGTCGCCCAGGTGGCAGATTCCCTATCTGTTGCTTTCCTAGCCTTTTCCGAAATGATTTCAAAGAAATTGGAAATAGTATTTGTTTTGGCGTGGGGTACTTTTTGTATTGGTCTGGGTCGTACCTTCCAATACTCTTGATTAGGGGATTGATTTTGTTGCCCCACGCCTTGGTGTTCATTCGTAGTGTTTGCTTTCTAAGGTGGTATCTTATAGAGCGAGTGTTTGTTAGAGTGCGTAGGTCCCTTATTGCCGTTCCGTAAGGGAGTTTCGCCGCTGCTCGCAGGCATTTGTTTTGTATGCGTTCGAGGCTGTTTATTTTGGTTTTGGCCGTGTATCCCCATGCTGGGGCAGCATACATGATGATTGGCCTAATTAAGGCTTTATACATGTTGACTGCTACCTTGGTGTTAATGCTGGATCTGCTGTTTAGTATGGGGTACAGTTTAACAAGCCTTATTTGAACTTTTCGCCTTAAGTCTCTGACATGATGTAGCATCGTTAGCTTTTTGTCTAGGATTACCCCTAGATATTTGGCTTTTTCGTGCCACTCTATTTGTTTGTTGAATGGTGTCAGTGGTTTGATGTTGGCGGGTTGGTGTGTGCGTCTGTTTTTACGTGTGAACATCACTGCTTGGCACTTCTGTACGTTGACTTTAATGCGCCATTTAGTGAGCCACGGTTCCAGTGTGCGCAGCGCTACCTGAAGCCTCTTTTTTGTGCTCAGGAGCTGTGGGTGCTGGACGGTAATTGCTGTGTCATCTGCATAGAGGTACGTGGTAGTGAGCTCTGCGGTCGGCATTACGTTGGTATACAGGACGAATAGGATCGGTCCTATTAGTGAGCATTGGGCTACGCCCGCTCTGATGTTTCGAGTACTTGATAGAGTGTTGTGCACGTCTACTTGAAATTTCCTGTCTGTTAGGTAAGACTTAATTAGCCTTACATATCCTGGATGGAACTCGTAGTCTATCAGTTTTGCTAGCAGGCCTTCATGCCATACTTTATCGAAGACTTTTTGTATATCTAAGAATACCGTGCCTGTATCCCTTCGCTTGTTAAACCCGATAGTGGCGTGTTCAAGGAACCGCGTGAGGAGTTGTGTGGAGGAATGTCCGTTACGGAACCCAAATTGCTCGTTCCTTAGTATTCCTTTCTCCTTTATGTGGTTTACGAGCCTTTTTAGCAGTATTTTCTCAAATACTTTGCTTAAGGCTGCTAGGAGACTTATGGGCCGGTAGTTGTTGGGATCCGATTTATCTTTCCCTGGCTTCCCGAATACAAGTATTTTTGCTAGTTTTCATTGTTCTGGGAAGTATTGCAGCTTAAGCATGGCATTGAATACATTGGTAATTATTGTGAGGGCTTTCCTGCTTAGTTTTTTCAGAACTAGATTCATGATATCGTCTGGCCCTGCGGCTTTTTTGGGGTTGAGGTGATCAATAATCCATTTTATTTCATGGATATTTGTCTTTTTAACTTCTGACCTAGGTGCATTGTTCAGAAATTCCTCTACCTTTGCTTTGGTTTGCCGCGTGTTCGGGGTCGGAAGGACTGTCATTCGGTGTAAATGCTGCCTCTAATGTGTCAGCTATGATTTCGGCTTCTCCCGCGTGTCGAATACTGGTCCATTTTGCCCCTTAATGGTGGGAATAACGTGTGGTTCGCGTGTGAAGTGTCTTGCTAGTTGCCAGACGGGTCTGGTGTTCGTGTCGAATTTTCGCAGTTTATTGTTCCATTCGTTGGACCGATGTTCTTTCAGGGCATTTTGAATTTCAGTGTTCAGCTGATTTTTCATTTCCCTGTCTATGTCGTAGTGGTATCGGGCCCAGCTGCGCCTGTGGCGGTTCCGTCTTCGAATGAGTTCCTTAACCGTGCTTGGAATTTCGAAAGTGTGCTCCTTATGTGTGTGGGTGGGTACGCTCACTTCTGTCGCTTTTTGTATTGCCTTAATGAGGCTTGATATTGTCTCCTCAATCTCGGCAGGGCTTTCAGGGGTGTTGTTTTCTATTCCATGTAACAGCGAATCAAGTTTTCTTGCGAACTTGTCCCATTTGGCTGCTTTATAGTTTAGCCTTCGCTTGGGATTTAGTTCGTATCCCTCGGGGTCAGCATCCAGTGTTAGTAGTACTGGTTGGTGTCTTGATCCTAGATCATTGATCACCTTCATGCTGTATTCCAGAGGGATGTGATTAAGTAGGGCGATGTGTAGTATGTCGGAAGTGTGCCCTCTCGGAGCTAGGAAGGTGGGTTCCTTGGGTGCTGCTGTGACGTATTCGCGGGCGAGCATGTGTTCGTATAGCGTGGTGCCTTGTTTGTTGGGTTTAAGACAGCCCCAGCTTTCGTGTTTCGAATTGATGTCTCCGCCAATTATCGTGTTTCTGGCTAGTCCTAGGAGTACATCAATGTCGCCTGTGTTGACTGTCCTTGGAGGGGAGTACGTTGCAATGACGTTAATTAACGTCCCACGTACTAACAGGTGTATCCCGCATGCTTCCATTGCCACTAGCTCTGGGATTTCAAGCTCCATGTGTTTTAGGTCCCTTCTTACCAGTACTGCTACGCCGCCTCTGGGTGAGGGTCTGTCGTACTTGTGTACTTTGTAGCCTTTAACTGTTAATTTCGAGCCTGGGGCGAGAAATGTCTCCGCGATTAGTGCTACGTGTATTTCATGCTTTACTATGAAGGCTTCGAGTTCTATTTTCTTGTTGCGTATTCCATCGCAATTCCAAATTAGAACTCTCAGTCCCTGTGTGTTGTGTGTGTTTATGTGGTGTGTATTTTGTGTGTATTTTGTACAGCCATTTCAGGGAATAGAGATAAATGACTCGATGAGGTTTACTATTATCCTCAGCCACATGAGATTCTCCTACTCTGCCACCCTTTTTAGGAAGTTTAGTATGGTGGGTATCAGGATGGTCAGCGGTATATTTATGCCTAGTGATTTCAGTATGTCTTCGGCCGCATTGGTCTTCTGACCTGGAGGTTCTCGTGGAAGTTGTGGCTGGGGTAATGTGTTGAGTGTTGTGTTCGTGGTGGTGGGCGTGGTCTGGGTAGCGGATGCTTTGTGTGTAATCCTGGTTATCGTGCGCTGACTGCGAGGGGTGGAGCAGGTGGCGGGTTCTCCCTTTAGTTCCTGCTCGGGTTCCCTAGGCGTGGTCTTTGCGTACCTTTTGTTCTTTTTATTTAGTGGGTTGGTCCTGCCTTGGTTGTTTGAGGCTATATTTCTGTTGCCCGAGGCTTGGAGAGTGGGGTCTGGTTGGATTTGAGCCTCGGGGTGTCTGTCTTGTCTGGTTTGTTTATTTTGGGTCATGCCTCTGCCTGAGGGGCCTATACAATTGGCAGGGCCTTTATTTCCTGATTGGCCAGGTTTACCTGAGGGGCCCGGTTGGCTAGGGGGGCCTTTGTTACTTGATGGGCGTTTTTGAGCCTCAGGGCGGCCACGCTGTTGTTCTCTCGCGCCCTTCGGCCTCTTAGCTCTGATGGAGCTTTCGTATACCCTGCGGCTCGGGCATTCACTGTAGTTGGCCGCGTGTTTCCCCTCGCAGTTGCAACATTTAACAAATTCCCTGTCTCCGTCATTCGGACAGTCTCGGGAGGAGTGGGGCCCGGCACACCACCTGCATCTGTGGCTAAGCTTACACCCCACTTGGGAGTGACCGAACCTTTGGCACACTCTGCACTGGGTGCATGTGGCTTTAGGCCGGTAAGGCTCTACCTTTACAGTCATGTTTAGGAGGGTGCGCAGACTCTCCATCTTTTCCACTCCCGACTGGTCCTTTAGCGTGACAAGATAGAGTGGGGCTTGTTTCCTCCCCTCCCTTGTTCGCATCCGCTGTACTGCCAGGACTGGGATTTGCTCAGCTGAAATGGCGTCGCCGAGCTCTTTGAACGTGTACTTGTTTACGGGGGTTCTGAGTACATATCTCTTAGTCCTCCCGTAGTTGAGCAGAGTGTACTGAATATTTTGCTCATCAAGTGCGATAGTTGCCAGGTGATAGCTTTTTTCTGAGTATAATATCAGCTGGACAGCTTCGTGCGAATCCCGCCTGGGCTTTACGAACTTATAGCTCCTTTCGCCGTGTGGGAGGTACTTGAGCAGCGAAGACTCAATTTTCATGAGGTCGTTGGTGTATATGGTGATTGGGTGGTTTCTCATGTTGTTGTGGTGTCTCTTGGGTTGCTGTACAGTTGAGTTTAGGGACCCTTCAGAGCGGACAGAGGCGTTGGGTTGTTCGTTAGCCTGGGTTTCCTTACCCTGTTTACGCTCCCTCTGGCGTGTCCGTCTGCTCTTGACTGTTACATAGCGGCCCTGCTGGCTCTCCGGTTCGGGCGCCGTGGCTTGCAGTGTGCGCGCTGTGAACTCCGGTACTACCCTGCCTTCCTCCTTCTCGGGTGTTTCCCTGGTCTGGGTGACGAGAGACTCGTCTATTACCAGCCTTGAATTGCCCAAGTTGGAGTCCTTGGCCGAGCCGTTCCGGTCTGTAGCCTCGAGCGTGTCCTCTAACTCCTCCCCACGGGAGAGGTCCGGCTTTTCAGGGCGTTGCCCCGGTTCCCGTTCGCTCTCCTGCTCCACATACCATTCTGCTCCGCCTTCCCAGTGCAGCGCGCTTCTAGATAGGGGCTCTGCAATAATGCTTGCCGGCCGGCTAGGTGCCGCTTGCACTGGTATGTGCGTCCCTGAGCTTATGGTTGTGGTGGGGGTGGTGCGTGTTGTGGTGGTGGTGACTGTGTATGTTGTACTTGTGCGCGCCATGTTTGCAATGTATCGCCCTGAGAGATGAATATTCTGCTCCAGGTATATAGCCTGCCCGTCGGGTGATGTACCCGATGCCAGGTTTGTTATACCTGTCCGCTGTGATTTTTCAGATCTCGTGCGGCGTTCGGTGTTTAAGGGGGCCTGACCACTGCGCGATACGCTCCCCGAGCGTGCTATGGTACTGCTGTCTGCGCGCACGGCGCTTAACGGTGTCCTCGCAGCCTGGGGGTAGCCTGCATAGTGGCCTTTCTCCCTTTAAGGGTCTCGGTTGTGGAACCGATGACCGGTGAATTGTGTTCGGGGAGAGGGGGAAAGGACACTCTGACAAGAAAGTAGCGGTGCTGGTCTGTGTGGTTACCAGCTCTTGTAGTCCCTGCATTTCGTGAGAGCGCTGTGAGAACAGCGCTTCTTTCACGACCGGCGAAATGACGCCCGCTACTTGGGTTGAGTGCTGTGATAACAGCTGCTCCCCCCTAGCGGCCGTCTCTGGAAGTTCTCAGTGCTCGAAGATTGTCTGTGAGGTCCCAGGCTCATTGACAAATTTGCTCTTTCGGAAGATTGCTCTTTTGGAAAGAATGAGCCTGGTCCTGTGTGTGTATCTGTGGGGGCAAGCTAACAAGAACTAGTGAACGCGGGGTGATCCGACACGAACGGGCCCCTGGCTCACGGCAATCCCTGACTAAACCTAGGCACCGAGAAGCGGTAGCCGGTTGGGGCGAGTGAGTGTCCATCTCGAAGTTCTTGACGGTCTCTGTGCGCGGCGAGCAGTGCGTAGCACTACCCGCAGCCGATGAGAGGAGAGAGAGAGCGGAGCGATAGGCACGTAGGTCCTCTCGCTAGCGCAGTCGAACTCGTCCTGGGCTGGAAACTTTTTTTTTCGGGGGGCCCCCGAAGCCCGCTCCACCCGCGTGACCAACGACTCAATCTACATGGCCTCCGACATGCTATTATTTCTAAGAAGAAGAAAGAGATAGCAGGGAAGAGTGGGAAGTGATACAAGGAGTATCTGCCTGTTTCCATGTCAGACACGCTACCAGGCGATATTGTATTAGGTATATGGTATTGAAGTTTGGTATTGAAGGGTCAGGGAAAAACCATATAGGCAGAAAGAAGAAAGAGCCTACATGTAAAACCTGACATCTTTTGATAGCACATGCAAGGATGTGGGCTGGAAAAAGACCAGAGGTTGTGTTAGTTAGGAACAGGTAACATTCACAAAACATAAACCAATTCCTTGCCATTCCATCGTCTAGGGATCAGTCCGTCTGGGCACTGCTGTGACTAGCACGGTCCTTGCCGGCTGCGGAGCCATGCGTCAAGTACCACTAGGGCCCGACGCACGACTCCACCTCCTTGGGGTACCTCGTACCCAGTCTCCGATCCCGGAGAATGAGGCCAAGCCCGCCGAGGCGGGGGCCTCCTGGAAGGGGCTGGGTCATGGCGCCGGGCCTCCCTCCTCTCTGCCCGCGCCATGGCCCTGTAGACTGGGCAACTGCGGTGGGAGACCGGGTGGCCCCCCGCGCAATTGGCGCACACCGGCGCCTCCTTAAGTGTTGCGCAGGCCGTGTAGTGGTGATCACCACCACAGCGGTTGCACTTCACTTGAAGTCCACAGCTAACCTGACGGTGGCCCCACCTCAGACAGCGGAAACACTGCAAGAGCTGCTGAGGGGGACGTTTTACTCTCACCTGACTGCCGCTACCCGCTGAGGTCCTCTCCTGATTGGCTCCTCGGTTGACTGCTGTCCTGGGAGCAGTCCTGGGTTGCGGCTGGGCGGCCCTCTCCTGGTTGGCCGGCGTCGCCTTCTACTTCGTGGTCCGGCGTCGTCGTCTTCTTCTTCTTCTTCCCGGGCGTGTCTTCTCGGTGTGGGAAGAGTCCTCGTCCTGGTGACCCTCCTCCCGGCCTGGTGACCCCAGGGTGGCTGATGGCTCCGCTGCGTCGCCGTCGCCGTCCTTCTCCTGGCTGGCGGCGGCGGTGGCGTCGGTCGGTGCTAACGCTTGACTGCGTTCCCAGTCCTGTGGGGCGCACATCGAGGTCTGCAGCTCGATAGACGTGCTGGCAGGCTGGGCCTGGACAGCAGCCTCAGAACGCCAAGGGGCGTCCTCCTCCACTGAAGTCGCACAGTCGCGGCGCCAGAGGGCGTCATGCCCCACCTCCGTGATGGCGTCGCTGGTCGCCGGCTGGGTGGCCAGGACTAGGTCGGTGTTAACCGACCTATTCCTTAGCCTCCTCGGCGTCTCCCTGGTCTCCGTCGCGGCCCTGACTGCGCCTGCGTTCATCCCTGGCACTCCGTCCCTCCCTGGTAGACGGATGACCTGGAACAGAGAAGAAAGCTCCCTCTCTGCGTCGCGCATCCGCTCCTGGTCGTGATGCCGGATAATGAGGCCTCCTGGTAGGAAGCTCTCGACGGCCATGGTTGTCGAGATGATCCTGCCTCCTCGGCGAGGGCGCCGCATTCTGTCCAGGACGAGGCCCCGTTCAGAAGTTACAGGGCGTCCTGGCCTGTAGTACACGAGCAGCGCCTCGTACTCCGGGTCGGTGTGGCCTTCGGAGAAGAGAAAGCCGTCAGGGGGGTCTCACCCGTCCCTGTACGGCTCCGTCTCCACCTCGATATCCGGCTCCCCCTGCTGCGGCTCCGGCTCGGGTGCAGGCGGCTCGTTGTCCTCCGCTCCCCAGCAGTGGTGCGGCGATCGCCACACGTCCGTCTTCTTCATCCTGGTCCTCCTGAAAGAGAATAAGCGAGCACTGAGAAGTGCTCAGCTCAGACAAAAGCTCTTTCGAAGTCGTACTAATAAGTACACCTGCCTGGTTAGCACTTGAAAGTACTGAGCGCCTGGCAAGGAGAGAGAAAGTGGAGCGACAGGCACGTACAACCTCTCGCTACGACAGTCAGCTGCTCCTTTTGGGCTGGAAACTTTTTTTTTTCGGGGGGGCCCCCGATGCCCGCTCCCCCCGCGTGACCAATGACTCAATCTACATGGCCTCCGACATGCTATTATTTCTAAGAAGAAGAAAGAGATAGCAGGGAAGAGTGGGAAGTGATACAAGGAGTATCTGCCTGTTTCCATGTCAAACACGCTACCAGGCGATATTGTATTAGGTATATGGTGTTGAAGTATGGTATTGAAGGGTCAGGGAAAAACCACATAGGCAGAAAGAAGAAAGAGCCTACATGTAAAACCTGACATCTTTTGATAGCACGTGCAAGGATGTGGGCTGGAAAAAGACCAGAGGTTATGTTAGTTAGGAACAGGTAACATGCACAAAACATAAACCAATTCCTCGCCATTCCATCATCTGGGGATCAGTCCGTCTGGGCACTGCTGTGACTAGCACGGTCCTTGCCGGCTGCGGAGCCATGCGTCGAGTACCACTAGGGCCTGTCGCACGACTCCACCTCCTTGGGGTACCTCGTACCCAGTCTCCGATCCCGGAGAGTGAGGCCAAGCCCGCCGAGGCGGGGGCCTCCTGGAAGGGGGTGGGTCATGGCGCCGGGCCTCCTTCCTCTGTGCCCGCGCCATGGCCCGGTAGACAGGGCAACTGCGATGAGAGGCCGGGTGACCCCCCGAGCAGTTGGCGCACACCGGCGCGTCTCTAAGTGCTGCGCAGGCCGTGTAGTGGTGATCACCACCACAACGGTTGCACCTCACCTCGAGCCCACAGCTGACCTGACGGTGGCCCCACCTCAGGCAGCGGAAACACTGCAAGAGCTGCTGAGGGGGACGTTTTACTCTCACCTGACTGCCGCTACCCGCTGAGGTCCTCTCCTGATTGGCTCCTCGGTTGACTGCTGTCCTGGGAGCAGTCCTGGGTTGCGGCTTGGCGGTCCTCTCCTGGTGAGCCAGCGACGCCTTCTGCTTCCTGGTGCGGCGTCGCCTTCTTCTTCTTCTTCCCGGGGGTTGCTTCTCGGCGGGGGAAGAGGCCTCGTCCTGGTGGCCCTCCTCCCGGCCTGGTGACCCCGGGGTAGCTGGTGGCTGCGCTGCGTCGCCATATTCTTCTTTCGCCTGGCTGGCGGCAGCGGCGGCGTCGGTCGGTCCCGGGGGTTGCTTCTCGGCGGGGGAAGAGGCCTCGTCCTGGTGGCCCTCCTCCCGGCCTGGTGACCCCAGGGTAGCTGATGGCTCCGCTGCGTCGCCGTCTTCTTCCTTCTCCTGGCTGGCGGCGGCGGTGGCGTCGGTCGGTGCTAACGCCTGAGTGCATTCCCTGTCCTGTGGGGCGCACATCGAGGTCTGCAGCTCGACAGACTTCCTGTCAGGCTGGGCCTGGACAGCAGCCTCAGAACGCCAGGGGGCGTCCTCCTCCACTGAAGTCGCACAGTCGCGGCGCCAGGGGGCGTCATGCCCCACCTCCGTGATGGCGTCGCTGGTCGCCGGCTGGGTGGCCAGGACTAGGTCGGTATTAACCGCCCTATTCCTTAGCCTCCTCGGCGTCTCCCTGGTCTCCGTCGCGGCCCTGACTGCGCCGGTGTTCATCCCTGGCACGCCGTCCCTCCCTGGTAGACGGATGACCTGGAACAGAGTAGAAAGCTCCTTCTCTGCGTCGCGCATCCGCTCCTGGTCGTGATGCCTGATAATGAGGCCTCCTGGTAGGAAGCTCTCGATGGCCATGGTTGTCGAGATGATCCTGCCTCCTCGGCGAGGGCGCCGCATTCTGTCCAGGACGAGGCCCCGTTCAGAAGTTACAGGGCGCCCCGGCCTGTAGTATACGAGCAGCGCCTCGTACTCCGGATCGGTGTGGCCTTCGGAGAAGAAAAAGCCATCAGGGGGTCGCACCCGTCCCTGTACGGCTCCGTCTCCACCTCGATATCCGGCTTCCCCTGCTGCTGCTCCGGCTCGGGTGCAGTCGACTCGAAGTCCTCCGCTGCCCAGCAGTAGTCCGACGATCGCCACACGTCCGTCTTCTTCATCCTGGTCTTCCTGAAAGAGAATAAGCGAGCACTGAGAAGTGCTCAGCTCAGACAAAAGCTCTTTCGAAGTCGTACTAATAAGTACAGCTGCCTGGTTAGCACTTGAAAGTACTGAGCGCCTGGCAAGGAGAGAGAAAGTGGAGCGCCAGGCACGTACGACCTCTCGCTACGACAGTCAGCTGCTCCTTTTGGGCTGGAAACTTTTTTTTTATCGGGGGGGCCCCCGAAGCCCGCTCCCCCCGCGTGGCCAACGACTCAATCTACATGGCCTCCGACATGCTATTATTTCTAAGAAGAAGAAAGAGATAGCAGGGAAGAGTGGGAAGTGATACAAGGAGTATCTGCCTGTTTCCATGTCAGACACGCTACCAGGCGAGATTGTATTAGGTATATGGTGTTGAAGTATGGTATTGAAGGGTCAGGGGAAAACCACATAGGCAGAAATAAGAAGGAGCCTACATGTAAAACCTGACATCTTGTGATAGCACATGCAAGGATGTGGGCTGGAAAAAGACCAGAGGTTTTGTTAGTTAGGAACAGGTAACATGCACAATACATAAACCAATTCCTTGCCATTCCATCACCTGGGGATCAGTCCGTCTGGGCACTGCTGTGACTAGCACGGTCCTTGCCGGCTGCGGAGCCATGCGTCGAGTACCACTAGGGCCTGTCGCACGACTCCACCTCCTTGGGGTACCTCGTACCCAGTCTCCGATCCCGGAGAATGAGGCCAAGCCCGCCGAGGCGGGGGCCTCCTGGAAGGGGGTGGGTCATGGCGCCGGGCCTCCTTCCTCTCTGCCCGCGCCATGGCCCGGTAGACAGAGCAACTGCGATGGGAGGCCGGGTGGCCCCCCGAGCAGTTGGCGCACACCGGCGCGTCTCTAAGTGTTGCGCAGGCCGTGTAGTAGTGATCACCACCACAGCGGTTGCACCTCACCTCGAGCCCACAGCTGACCTGACGGTGGCCCCACCTCAGACAGCGGAAACACTGCAAGAGCTGCTGAGGGGGACGTTTCACTCTCACCTGACTGCCGCTACCCGCTGAGGTCCTCTCCTGATTGGCTCCTCGGTTGACTGCTGTCCTGGGAGCAGTCCTGGGTTGCGGCTTGGCGGTCCTCTCCTGGTGAGCCAGCGTCGCCTTCTGTTTCCTGGTGCGGCGTCGTCTTCTTCTTCTTCTTCCCGGGGGTTGCTTCTCGGCGGGGGAAGAGGCCTCGTCCTGGTGACCCTCCTCCCGGCCTGGTGACTTGGGCTGGAAACAGGGCAGCGGCGTCTTATATAGCGCAAGAGAAGCAGGGCCGAGAACGTACGAGAACCTCGTGACGTAGTAGAATGCAGGCCAGGAGGTAAAGTCAACAAACAGTCGCTGGTGAGCCGAATGAGTAGACGGAGCAAGATGAGTTGACTTGCAGTATAAACAGCAGCAAGGCGGCGAAGTAGGCAGAAGGTAAGCTCGAACATCAACGTAATAGAATATTTAGGGAGCTCGTAACAAATGACTTTATTAGGTGTTGAGGTAGATTGATCTGGGTGAAGCGAAATATCACGCTTGTGTTTTTTTGGTGACGGTTCGCCTGATGTACTTTCGAATGAGCTCTACTAAAATGTATGGAGACACCATGTGCGGACTGACAGATTTTTTCACAATCGAGACATTTAGGAGTGCGCATCATAGTATTTGCTTCTTCACACTGTTCAGGTGTCTGGGATCACAAACAGAACTACAGCACTTGGAGATAAATAACTAATAATAATATTCCACAAACAGAATTAGGCCTATAACACTTGGAGGTAAACTAGTAATACCTATCGAGTTCGATAGCTGCAGTCGCGTAAGTGAGCCCAGTATCCAGTAATCGGGATATAGTGTGTTCGAGTCCCCAGTCAATCAATCAATCAATCAATCAATCAATCAATCAATCAATCAATCAATCAATCAATCAATCAATCAATCAATCAATCAATCAATCAATCAATCAATCAATCAATCAATCAATCAATCAATCAATCCATCCATCCATCCATCCATCCATCCATCCATCCATCCATCCATCCATCCATCCATCCATCCATCCATCCATCCATCAATCAATCAATCAATCAATCAATCAATCAATCAATCAATCAATCAATCAATCAATCAATCAATCACTACTGATTTGGATTTAGGGCAGTCGCCCTTTTTTTTTAAATGATTACAAGGAAATTGGAAACTTATTGAACATCTCCCTTGGTAAGATATTCCAATCCCTTAGTACACTTTCTATACACGAATATTTGTCCCAATTTGTCCTCTTGAATTCCAGCTTTATCTTCATATTGTGATCTTTCCTACTTTTAAACACACCACTCAAATTTATTCGTCTACAGATGTCCTCCCAGCTCGGAACATACACTTAGTCGAGCAGATTGTCTCCTTTCTCCTAAGTCTTCCCAGTCCAAACTTTGCAACATTATTGTAACGCTACCCTTTTGTCGGAAATCGCCCAGAACAAATCGAGCTGCTTTTCTTTGTATTTTTTTTTCCAGTTCCTGGATCAAGTAATCCTGGTGAGGGTCCCATACACTGGAACCATACTCTAGTTTGGGTTTCACCTGAGACAAGTATGCTCCCTCCTTTAATCCTTAGTACAACCCCTAAATACCATAATATCATGTGCAGAGATCTGTACCCCTTATTTACAATCATATTTATGTGATTACCCCAATGAAGAACATTCATTATATTAATACCTAAGTATTTACAAAGATCCCAAAGAGAAGATTCACCCCATCAACGCAGTGCTCGTAGAGGCGCGCGGCTGAATCTTGCATCCGGGAGATAGTAGGTTCGAATCCCACTGTTGGCAACCCTGAAAATTATTTTCCGTGGTTCCCCATTTTCACACCAGACAAATGCTGGGGCTGTACCTTAATTAAGGCCACGGCCGCTTCTTCCAACGCCTAGCTCTATCCTATCCCATCGTCGCCATAAGAACTATTTGTGTCGGTGCGACGTAAAGCGCCTAGCAAAAAAAACTGAGAGGACTTTTCCTATTTGTGAAACCCACAACCTGACTTTTATCCCCGTTTAACACTATAACATTGCCTACTGTCCATCTCACAACACTATCAATATCATTTTACAGTTGCTCACAATCTTGTAACATATTTATTACTCTGTACAGAATAACATCATCTGCAAAAAGCCTTATCTCTGATTCCACTTCTTTACACATATCATTGATATGTATAAGAAAACATAAAGGTCCAATAGTACTGTCTTAGGGAATTCGCCTCTTAATTATTACAGGGACAGATAAAGCTTCACCTACTTTAATTCTCTGAATTCTATTTCCTAGAAACAGAGCCACCCATTCGGTCACCCTTTTGTCAAGTCCAATTGCACTTATATTTGCCAGTGGTCTCCCGTGATCTAACCTATCAAATGCCTTAGACAGGTCATTAGCGATACAGTCCAATTGACCTCCTAAATCCAGAATATCTGCTATATCTTGCTGGAATCCTACAAGTTGAGCTTCAATGGAATAACCTTCCTAAACCCAAACTGCCTTCTATCAAACCAGTTATTAATTTCGCAAACATGTCTTATATAATAAGAAAGAATGCTTTCCCATAGTTTACATGCAATGCTTGTCAAACTGACTGGCCTGTAATTTTCAGCTTTATGTCTATCACCCTTTCCTTTATATACAGGGGCAACTATAGCAACTCTCCATTCATTTGGTAAATTTCCTTAATGCAAACAATAATCAAACAAGTGCTTCAGATATGGTACAATATCCCAACCCATTGTCTTTAGTATATCTCCAGAAACCTTATCAATTCCAGTTGCTTTTCTAGTTTTCAACTTTTGCAGCTTACTGTAAATGTCATTGCTCTCATTGGTACATTTTAATACTTCTTTAGTTTTAGTCACTTCCTCTATCTGGACATTATACTAGTAACCAAAAATTTTTACATACTGCTGACTGAATACTTCTGCCTTTTGAAGATCCTCGTATACACACTTACCTTGTTTATTAATCATTCCTGGCATGTCCTTCTTGGGACCTGTTTCTGCCTTAAATTACATATACATATTTTAGATAGATATTTATTTCAATAATTAATTCCAAAGAGCCAAAGGCTCATACAGAGGAATTGTACAATGAATAATATATTCAAATGCGGATCTACAAACTCAGATACTTACAATGATAAAAACAGGTGACTTAAACAGTAAAAGTAGAGACATCAATACAGAAAGTGTATAAAATAAAATACCATTCTATAGTTCCTTAATTATACTAAGGTACTTAGACTATTATGTACTACAAGTGAGTAACAATGCAACAGGATTGACAGAGCAGGGCGGGTGATTGTTTTAAACATTACCTATTTATATTTGACCTAAGATGTACCTATTCCATAGATTTTCCATTGCCTTTCCTTTGAAAGTTATTAAAGTGGGGACAATTTTTACGCCAGCAGGAAGTTTGTTGTATGTTTGAATTGCTGAGAATTTACAACTGTTCTTCCCATATTTTGAAGAGTGGATATGATAGAAGGCCAAATCATCTGCATGTCTAGTTTGATACCTGTGGTTGTCTGAATTGGTTATTAAAGTAGTGCTGTGAAATATTGTGTTTCTTTTTATTTTATAGATTAGTGTGACAAAATTAAGCTCTGTAATTATGCTGAGAGGTAGAATTTTGGTCTGAGTGTACAGGTGTAAGTACACTGGGGTGTATAGTGGTAAGTTAAATATGTTCCTTATTGCCTTGCTATGTATCACCATTAGTTCATTCAAGGAAGGCTTCATACATTGTGACCAAATTGCACATAAGTACTGCAAGTGGCTGTGTACTAGTGAATAATAAATTTGTAGGAGGAGGTGTTTACGGATTAAGTATTTAAGTCTTTAGTAACCCAGCAACTGGGGCGATTTTCTTAATTATGTGTTCAACGTGACCATTCCAGGTCAGGTTCTCATCAGTAAATAATCCAAGTTTATTTACTTATTTATTTTTTCTATTTCCGTATCATTTATGGGTAATGTGTCATTATCTGAGGGAGGGATTTTCTGTTTTGTAATAGTTACGCATTTAGTTTTCTGCAGATTCATTGTCAATGTGTTACACTGGTATCAGTGTAAGAGAGTGAGTATGTCCTGCTGCATGCTTTCTAAAACTGTGTCCTTACTTTTGCCCGTATAGAAGATATTGGTGTCATCAGCGTATAATGTGATATAGCCATTTAGATTACATGAAGAAATATCATTTATATAAATGATAAATAAACAGGACCTAGTATGGAACTTTGTGGGACACCATGGGTTACCTAATCGGCGGAGTTCAAGTAATTATTTACGGTAACAAGTTGCTTCCGTCCTGTTAAGTAATTTCGAAACCAATTCAAGGCAAGGCCACGAATTCCAGCCTTTTCTAATTTTCTTAAAATAATACTAGGATCAACCGTATCAAAAGCTTTCCGTGGTTTCCCATTTTCACACCAGGGAAATGCCGGGGTTGTACCTTAATTAAGGCCACGGCCGCTTCCTTACACTTCCTAGACCTTTCCTATCCCGTCGTCGCCATAAGACATACATGTGTCGGTGCGACGTTAAGCAAAATAGTAAAAAATGTCAAAAGCTTTGGTAAGATCAATGAATAAGCCTGCTGCAATGTTGTTGTTGTCTACAGTGGATTGTAACATTGTAATGAGATCAAGAGTAGCTACTTCGGTACTAGACATCTCCCTGAACCTATATTGCCCCTTATAGAAGAAATTATTTTTGTTTAGAAAAGCCAAAATCTTTTCTCCAGAACTGTTTCCATAATTTTGAAAACAATTGATAAAATCGAGATTGCCCTATAGTCACTTGGATTTAGTCTATTCCCTCCCTTAAACACAGGGATCACTTTATCTATCTTTAGTTTATTGGGTATTATACCGGTAGTCAGAGTCTCATTAATGATCTCTACGAGTAATCCTATTATAGGGTCCTTTGCTTTTTTTAATTGTGTGGTAGTAATGTCATCTATTTCGCAGCTATTCATACTTTTAAGGTGGACTTTACTTCAGCTACATCCGTTGGGTACAGGTAAAGGGATTCAAGACTAATAAATTCACTGAAAGGCACAGTATTATGTTCAGGAATACCTAGAGCTAGGTTGTTGGCAATGTTTATAAAAAAGGAGTTGAATGAGTCACACAGAACCTGTTTATCAGTTATTACTTTGCCTTCAATTTCAAGCGTGGTACACGAGACATTCGTTCCTTTTTTATTATGAATGATTTCATTCATTAATTTCGATGTCTGTTTTGAATTGCTATTATGAGATTTGAAAATGTTTGAGTAGTAGCCACGTTTGAGTCTTCCTTTTAATTTAGTTACAGTATTATTACACCTGCAGTATTCTTGTATTTGAAGCATGTTATTCTTGTGAGTAGGATGTTTGAGTTTTGCATGCAAGCAGACTCGTCTCTTTATAAGGGTAAGAAGATCATTAGTGACCCAAGGAATTTTCCTAGGTTTGTTTATGCCCGTTAATGTTGTATTGTGTTTATTAGGACAGCTCATATAATTGTCCTTCTATTGTATTTGGTTAATGAATGAATCATACAATATATCTATGTAGCAACTGTTCGCATATATATCTGAATTGTGTACACCGGTGTTCATGTAGGTATTGCTCGATTCATTCTCCTTACGCCTGCTAGGTATTGTAGAAATATTAGAGTCAGGAGATGTTAGGTGAGTGTTTTGGTTTAGCCATAGCATGTCAAAAACTAAAATATTATGGTCACTTAATTCATTATTAATATTTGCTGCTGTATAGCATAATTCAGAATTATTCGCTGATGTGTGCTCAAGTAAGGTGCTAGCAGAATCACTTATTCGTGCATTGAGCAAAACCATAGCAAGTTAGAAGATTGAGATATTTTCTTTTTAATTGGTAACTGGATAAAACATCAATAATATCACATAGGAGCAGAAATAGCTTGTTAGGACTATTAGGCTAACTGGCGTCTTTAAAAGTAGGAAAGATCACAATATGAAGATGATGTTATAATTCAAGAGAACAAACTGGGGCAAATATTCGTTTATAGGAAGGGGAGTTAGGGATTGCAATAACTTACCAAGGGAGATGATAAATAATTTTCCAATTTCTTTATGATCATTTAAGAAAAGGCTAGGAAAACAACAGATAGGGAGTCAGCCACCTGGGCGACTGTCTTAAATGCAGATCAGTATTGACTGGTTGATTGAAAAAACTCGTGTTTATTGGTAGGTGTCAGATGTTCGTTTATGTAAACAGTTCTAGGGGCAGCCTGAAGACCTACCTCAACCGACTTCATGTTTTTCATCTTCTTGGCCGAAATAAATTCTTGTTTCTTGAGGCGGCTACAAAATTTCACTAGGAGAGGTGGTAGGAATTCAGGCTTTCTAGAGGGTAATCTATGACACACATCGATATCACAATCGTCCACTTGGACATCGAGTGCTTTACCAAAACATTTCAGTATTGAAAGTGGATTTTCATCGTGAACTTGTGGCAGGCCGTGGATTTCCAAATTTTTTCTTCGAACATATTGTTGCAGTTCTTGGTTTTCTGTCTTTAGTTTTACCACTTCTGCTTGTGTTATTTCACTAGATCATTTACCTTGCGTTTTAACATTGCGATTTCAGACATCACCATCTTGAAGTCTTCTGTAATTTCCGAAGAGAATCTTTTACCTCGTCGAACGAGTCCGCACAAAATCACCTTGCCTTTTGAATATCGCCTTGCTCCGTTCCTATTGCCTCAAGTTTTGAAAGACTTTTATGAATATCTCTAACACGTGATCTACATCACTAACGTTAGACACACACTCATTACTAACACATGCCGTATCGTCACACCTTTCCCAGTACCATTTTTTCGACTTATCATCAATAAGATTCCTGAAATCTTTCTTATTGATTTTTACACATACTCTATGATGCCTTTTACGACACTTTCTGTCACATATTATGTAATCATCTTATGATTTTATGTTAGCGTTGCACAAGCCACACACACACACACACACACACACGACTGAATTGGATCCGCCATTAGACTTCAAATATCATTCCATTTTCACTAAAATTTGTATGGCCGCCAATTATGTTTGCCTTCATGTTATAATTAGCTCACTTTTTTGCTGGATTCAATATCCTAGTACGTTCCTTCAATTTCTCTTACTTCCACAGCCATTTCTAACTCCATTTTTGTTGGCAGGCCTGAAGATTGTTTTCCGTGGTTACCACATTTCACACCAGGCAAATGCCGGGGCTGTACCTTAGTTAAGGCCACGGTCGCTTCTTTCCACTTCCTAGGCCTTTCCTCTCCCATTGTCATTATAAGACTTATCTGTGTCGGTGCGACGTAAAGCAATTAGCAAATAGCGAAAAATAACTTAATACCCAATAATTCTTCACAGACAGAACTATAGCACTGCAATTGAAAGTTACTTTCTGATGTTCTTTAACACATTAAAGTATAAACTGACAATAATTACATATCCAAAGCTCGTATCCACTCTCATATTTAGTTTTTGGTTTGCCGGACGCCACGCCATATTCCCATTAATCAAAACCTGCCTTGAGGTCTGAGAGTTGCAGTTGGTCTTCGTATAAGGTAGGTGAACAATCTATAGGGGATCTGCCACCTAGGCGACAGCGTAATTACTGATCATTAATTATTGATACCAGCGCCACGTAGTCGAAGAAACATAGTACTCATCGCCAGTAATCATTCTACTTTTGCTTTATTCCTTGATCTTCACCGCCTTCTCGCCTGTTTTCGATCCATATCTGTTAATTTTGTAATGTAAGAAGATTGGTGTATTTATTCTTGGAATATGTCACAAAAGTTTCTTGCTGTTTTGTGTTGTTCGTGAATTATTTTCTGTATGTGCGTGTATTATACCTTCCAGTGAATTTAAATGTTATTGTCAGGTTATAATGAGTGGATTGGGACTTAGGAAAGAAGAAAAGAAGTTCAGATATTGTGTAGTGAAGGTAAAACCCTGTAACATAATCTTTCAGGTTAAAGTTCTATTACAAGTGTCTTGTTTATGAACGCCGCTTTGATGGCTGTTCGAAAGAGGCCTGTAATTAATCGGACGTCTCTGGAATTAAATATATTCTTGAGCTAATTTTGATTGCAGGGCTATGAACAACCGACGTAGTTTAGAAGCAGCTTGTGAGGCTGCAGCCAAGGTTAACGCTGTACTTTTAGCCAAAGGAAAGTTAAAGCACTTTTCGCCGCAAATTATTAAGGTAATTCATTATTTCCTGTTAATGTTTTATTAGCATGAACAATATTGTAAATCTCTGAAGTTCTTGTATTATGCCTAGACCCTATCATTAAATAATGTTATTCGGTTCATCATGTTGGCTACTTTTCAACGGTAATCGTAGTTGTATTAGGCTATATCTTGACACTTCATTAATTTCACCTTGCTATGTCCTTTGGTGAGATTGAAGTCAGGAAGGACATCGAGCCGCAAAACCTTGCCACGAAGAATTGTATAGCTTGATACCTAACTCAACTCCAACAGGACAACTGTTGGACACACACTTATGCAAGGTTCTTAAACACTACTAAAGGTTGGGCTCAACGCAAGACGAGCTGCTATTGTAATTTATTAAATAGAAAGCGCGCAATGTGCATGATACATACTAATGCAATTCTACTATTACTCACTACAAAGTTGCCGTATGGAGATAGTCCGTTTATTACGCGCTAGAGCATGATATCTGTCACATTGGCCCCCACACCATTTACACTTGCAGTCTGAGGTTGGGTCTTGGAATTTTATAGTTGTACACAGCTTGAAGTGAAAACCATGTACCGCAAAACGGGTAATCGTATGCCTCATTTCATAGTTAGTGCTTTTCCATTCATTAGATGTCATAGCTTCTGTGGCGTAGAATTCTATAGGAATATTCCTCTTCTTTTCATACAGATTCTGTAATAGTGTGCTTTGCTGTGTACACGGCAACGTCATTTTGATATCTCACTTCCTCGATGAAGAATGGTTCCCTAGCCATCTCATATACCAATCTTGCCCGGTAATATTTTGAGACACATAGGACTCTCTTTGAGTAAAGGGATTTTACTTGTTCCAGCTTTACTAGGTTGTTCTTAGTTAAGAATTCCCACGTGAGTTCTAAACCATAAGTAACTATTGGAATTATCTTGAGTTTGAATAACTTGATTGCTGTTGAATAACGAAATGACGTCACCGTAGGAGCAAAGTAACCGAGCCCTGAGCACACGACACACAAATCAGTAGGAAACTCACAACAACATCAAACGTTAACAGTCTCAAAACTCACAGCAGATCAGACATTAAGATTACTGTTGTTATAAGATGGAAAGATGGTACAGCATAGTTAGTTTTCATTATTTATATTACAAATAAGGGGTAAATGTAATATGTGAATACCTGGCGGTACACTGACCAACGCTTGAAATTTATTAACATTACCAAGTTCCTCTATAGTTTAAGGAGGTTACGCGCTCTCAATCTCTAAACATAAATATTTAGAGATATGAAATATTTGTAATATAATATTAAATTTGACAAAAAAAGCATACGATATACTGACACACTTCGGCAGGTATTGAGTTTAAAGCTACCACGTATTATAACAGCAGCAGGAGCAAGTTCATATTCGAAACCATGCAAAGATGTTTGTTCGATAGATGCAGAGTGGGTCTCGGCCCATAAGTGGCCACGGCTGGCCCTGGTCCAACAGCTCTGCACTCTGACTGGCCAACTGAGCAAAGGAGGGGTGGCCATGGCTCTGCCATGACTACGCCTCTGCATTTGGGAGATAGGATAGGGCTGGACCTCATGGCTGGCCCGAACCGTCGGCTGTTCTGAGAATGATTTTACGTGGTTTTCCATTCTCTTGTGCTAAGGTGAATGTCGGGATAGTTCCTAGTATAAGCCACGGCCGCCAAACCCCTCACCTTCTCCGAGCATCTCCTTCACTGTCACAAATCTGCCAGCCTGAGAGACGGCGTCACCATCTAAGAAGCCCACCTCCCCCTTCACGGGAGGATTGAAAACATTTTATTAGTATAGATGTTTCTACTTTTAAAAATTACAGAATAAGAAAGAACAAGGAAAACATTTCATTAGAACACAGTTCTACCTGTGATGTCGGATGTCATGAAGTGGTTGCTTTTGACAACGAAATCCACTATCGTGCCTTTCGCCGATGAGCTTCAATGGATTACTGAGTCCTTGCCCGAATGTTCATTTGTCGCATGTGTATGAATGTTCTCGTTGTAACATACATTTTTACTATTTCTGGTGGCACAGCAAGGAATTTACTGCTAATTATTTGACACAGTTTACATATTATATAATAATAGTAGGTACCGTTACACATGACAGTTCAGCACGTCCTTGAGTGTACATGAAAATTAACTCAAATTCCGTTATTTGGTTTAGCCATTCTTCCGATGGAATGAGTAGACCTGCCCGAGATAACACTTCTAACCATCCTACAGGGTTTGTACCAGAAGAAATGGAAAGCATTTCCCCAGTGGAACTCCCCATTGACCTGTCATATTTCATTGCACGGTAGGCGATGTAGCCAGTGAGGTATCGAAATCCCTCTTTAGGTAATGAATGATACATGATATCTCTTCCTTTCGTCTTTCTGCTGTATGACAAAATGAAATGGCGTATGGCTTTCAGTGCCGGGAGTGTCCGAAGACATGTTCGGCCCGCCATGTGCAGGTCTTTTGATTTGACACCCGTAGGCGACCGGCGCGTCATGAGGAGGATGAAATGATGATGAAGACAACACATACACCCAGCCCCTGTGTCAGAAAAATTAACCAATGATGGTTAAAATTCAAGAACCTGTCGGGAATCTAACCTGGGACCCCTGTGACCAAAGGCCAGCACAGCCATGGAGCAAGACTGCTGTATGACAGACAGCCAGTTACTGTTACACATCTAGGCATTGTTGTCAGTTGTTTTGACGAGTTATCATCTGCTATAACACATTTAAGAAATTTTATTCACACTCAAAGTATCGCAAATAACATGCAAATATATACACGCACAGAAATTTCGCTCCAGCTATTGTTATAATGTTCACGCAACTAACGAAAAGAAAATAAGTTAACCTCGCTGCACGAAACACAGCAACTTATTGGAGATCTCACAGAAAACAAACTACTGTACACATACAACGCAAAATACAGTAGGCCACCATTCAAACCAATTGCAATATTTGGAAAGAAATTACGTGTATATAATACGTGGAAATCTCCTTTTTTTAAATAAGACAGACAGCGTTAAACAACACGTGTGGTTGTGTGCTGCACAGTCACGGTGCTCCTATGATGACGTCACGAGGAGGACGAGGGAAAAGTAACATCTACTGCGCAATCAGTCTGGGCCACCCGTGCACTGATGCTCACTCACTCACTGCTTTTGATTGCAGGAACAAATATTGTGAACTTCGGTAATGATGCGATAGCCTAGTCAATTTTCCGCTTATTCAGTGCCCTAATAATCTTTCCTCTTTCTTCTATTTATTAATGTGAGGACAAACTTAGGTATGTATATGCCAATTCTTCGTTAAGTTTTGACAAAATTAAGTGAACTTGATATGAGCATAAAATTTTAAATATATTTTGTTTTGTTTCTTCGTACAACTTGCTAAATGGCTTTTATCATCCTTTCAAATGGTATGTTCAGATGATGAAAATGTGTTGCTTTGATGGCATATGTCATAGGCCATGTTTTGATGTCAGCTCTTCAGCTTGGTATTGATAGTTAACAGTACTTGTATCTTTTAGTAATTTTTTTGTTTTGACTATGATTGGTCGCACAGTTGCATTGAAATGATGTTTGATGTATTTATTAGCATGCAAAGAGCAAGTCATTGTGCAACATCATTATGATTTGGTTCCATTTAAAATAGTATTTACTGAGCTCGATAGCTGCAGTCGCTTAAGTGCTGCCAGTATCCAGTATTCGGGAGATAGTAGGTTCGAACCCCACTGTCGGCAGTCCTGAAAATGGTTTTCCGTGGTTTCCCATTTTCACACCAGGCAAATGCTGGGACTGTGCCTTAATTAAGGCCACGGCCACTTCCTTCCCACTCCTAGCCCTTCCCTGTCCCATCGTCGCCACAAGACCTATCTGTGTCGGTGCGACGTAAAGCAACTAGCAAAAAAAAAAAAAAAAAAAAAAAAAAAAAGTATTTATTAGCCTGCTAACTGTGTTGTGAGTAGAATTGATTAACAGTTCCTGAATGATTTTTTGGTCACGTGAACAAATCGTATCAATTAAATTTTGGTCCTAAATGAAGGATAATGATTGCTTTCACTCAAATCAACATTAACATTAGCGGTAAATTTATAAATACCATTATTACTAGAGAAATATACACACGTATCTACAGCAAATATTTGCTGTAGACACGACTCTCTTCTGTGTCATTCCGCACCGGCGGATGGGAGTGCTATTCAAAATCAGAACTGGGGAAGATATTCATGTTAATGTGGCTATGGGATTCTATAGGGCCTATCTATTCTTACAGTCTAATTGTAATTGACATAAATCCTAAAAATTTTAATTGTCACTGATAAGTACAACATTATTTTATATATAACAGTTTGTCAATCCACCATTTTACATGTACATTATCGCATCACATACACAGTTCATTCTTTTAAATCTCATTTCCACAATGTAATTCTGCCTTAGGACTTCGGCAAATCCATAAGTGTATCTTAGTTAGGCTGATGATGACCCATATACGGTCAAAACTAGTACCTTGATAATATATTGCCATGTATTAATAAACATTGCAATTACTGTACAGTATTGAGTAGGTGGAATAAACTTTGTATATTATATGTAAATTAAGATCACCCATTACTATCACGTTCCTTTCCTTATCGTTTCCCACATAGCTGATTATCTTATCGAATAATTTTGAATCAGCGTCTCCTCTACCCTTTCCCGGTCTGTACACTCCAAAGACATCAAGTTGCCTATTATCTGTAGAGATGAGCCTTACACCTAGAATTTCATGTTTGTTTTCTTTAACTTTTTCGTAGCACACAAATTCTTCTTTCACCAGAATGAATACTCCCCCTCCTACCATTCCTATCCTATCTCTACGATACACACTCCAGTTCTGTGAGAAAATTTCTGCATCCATTATATAATTTTTCAGCCATGATTCAACTCCTATTACAATATTTGATAAGTATATATCTATTAAATTAGTTAATTATATTCCTTTCTTTACAGTACTTCTACAGTTGAGCACTAACATTTTTGTCATCCCTACTTGATTTCCATTTCCCTGTTCCCTTAACACCGCTCCCTAGGCCATCCTGTTTCCCTGAATGTACCTCCCTATAACCTTTCTAAACAAATTTCCCAACTTATGTACCAGTGCGGTTTAAGTGAAGGCCATCTGAGCACACATCCCTATCTCCTACCCACTCATTAGGATCTAGAAATCTCACTCCCAGTTTTCCTCATACCCACTCCATAGTATTTAAATCCCCAATCGCCTTCCAGTCAGTATCCCTCCTACACAGTATTCCACTGATAACAATCTTTGCTTCCTTAAACTTCACCCGTGCTACATTTACCAGGTCTCGCACATCCCCAGCTATGTTGGTACTTATACTTGTCTGTCTTACGTTGTTAATACCAACGTGAAACACTACCACCTTCTCCTTTCCGTCCTCCTTCTCTTCTACTTTCCTCAACATCTGCCTTAACCTAATTCTTGGATAACACACTACCCTCGTACTCTTTCCTCCACACACTTTCCCGACGTGTCTTACAATGGAATCCCCTATGACCAGAGCTTCAACCCTACCCACCTCATTTGATCCCCTATCCCCCTGGTCAGTCCTATCTTTCCTGACAGCTGCAGAAGCTACTTCCTCCTCCCTTTTCTCCATTCCATGACCTTGTTCCACCTGTCTTTTCCTATCCACTACTCCAGGTTTCCTTTTCCTACTGTTTCCCTTTCTCCTACTTTCATACTTCTCTACAACAGTTCCCTGTTCCTCATCTTCCCTCAGTTGTTCTACCTGCAGTGACTCATACCAATTTCTCACAGACACCTGTCTTGAATTCTGATCCTGAATGGAGCTCTTAACTTGCAATCCCCTTCCTCTTAAAACATTAGACCACCTGTCTTCTACAATTCCCCTCTTTCCTTCCAATCTACACCTACTGTGTCCTGTACATTATTTGAAGGAGGCCTACTTCCTTGCTGTCCTCTGAGAGAATCTTAAATATCTCCCTCAAACTCTCAAACTCCTCCCTCATACTCTTTAATGCCTGGCCACATCCACAGTTCCTTGTGTACACTTGCACTCTTTAGCCATTCTTTACAGAATAATGAAAAGAAAAGGAAAAATAAGATAACATTCTGCGCAAAATGAAAGGAAAGAAAAATATTGTCTATGATACTTCACAAAGATCACATGACAATATGATAATTAATATAGGCTACTACTACACTACAGTACTACTTAGTTGTATGATTTTTTGTTCCTAGATCACCCTAGCAGGATGAAAATTGCTATTAATTACTGGAAACATAGAATGAGACACAAGAATTACACAGTTCTAAACTGCAGTTAACCGAGCTCGATAGCTGCAGTCGCTTAAGTGCGGCCAGTATCCAGTAATCGGGAGACAGTGGGTTCGAGCCCTACTGTCGGCAGCCCTGAAGATGGTTTTCCGTGGTTTCCCATTTTCACACCAGGCAAATGCCGGGGCTGTACCTTAATTAAGGCCATGGCCGCTTTCTTCCAATTCCTAGGCCTTTCCTATCCCATCGTCACCCTAAGACCTATCTGTGTCAGAGCGACGTAAAGCAAATAGCAAAAAAAAAAAAAAAAACTGCAGTTAAGTCTACCCTAATTACTACTACAACAGAATTCTAGTTACAGAGTTACTACAGATACCATAGATACTATACTGCACATATATTTCAGAGTAATAGAATAAACACACTAATTTCTAATATGATACTATAATACACTACAATAATTTTAAACTATGTTCAGACATATTCTAATTACAACGGGTTATTACTAAGCACAAACAGAAAAGGAAATTACAATTAAAGTTCAGTATTCGCAAGACTACTCAAAATAATAGAATAAGCACTCTAATTTCTAATAAGTTACTATAATACTCTACAATAATTTTTAAACTACTTTCTGTCGTATCGTAATTACAATAGGTGATTACTAAGCACAAATAGAAATGAAAATTCCAATTAGGCCTAAAGTTAGATATTCGCAAGAACTACTGGTACTCAAGGATTGCCAAGAAAGTTAAACACGTAGACAGATTAATATTAGTACTACTTTATTCTACTATCCTGTAATAGAAATAAAACCTGCCGTTTGCACAAAAATACACTTTGTCGGTAGAATATGGCGTATTTTCCCTCTATAATTAACTAGTAGTATGATGTGTACAAGTGACACAGTAACTTTTTAATTGTCTTTCTTCATTAGGAATCGGCTGGTGTCAATTATATGTGACTTGACTTAATTCCTCTCGTTCCCACTGGAACGTAGGGCATCCGTGAAACGTATCCATTGTGATTGTCGACTTGCCAATGCTTTAACTTCCTTCCAAGTCTTCCCTGCCTCAAAAGCCTCCTCCTCTACAGTCCTCTTCTTCTGTCAAAGTTCTAACATTCCAACAACCAGTTCTTATTTTCCGTTTTGGGCCAAAGTTCATCATCAAGGTATCATCCGTTTTCGTTTCACTTCATTTTCTTTAATAAGTGGATTTAAGATGTGCGAGTTATTAGCCCACAGCACCCGAGCTTGGTGGTGGGGCTGCCACCTGAGCCTCCAAGCCTGCTGTTTTCTGTAGGGGTTGTCTCCCTTAGCCTTTGAAGATCCCTCTTCACCACATGGCAGTGGTTTCCCCCATTTCTTCAACCCCAAGGGAAAAGGGTTAAAGGTCTCCTTCGCTGCATCTGCCATTGAGGACTTCACCAGAGCCCCGTTAGCTGTCACTTTTCAGGGTTCCTGAAGGGTCTTCACAGCCACCGTAGCGGTCCTGGGGCACACACAGTCCCCGCTTTACATCATCCCTACAGGCAGTCCCCTACTTCATGGCGTTGCCCATCTCCCATGACGTGGACGAGGGGTTGGACTTATGGGAGGCCAATTATATGTAGTCCATAGATATTGTAGCCATTTTTCAGTAATAATGGGCTGATATTAAGTAACAGAAGGTTCTTTATAAAAAGGTAGTTCCTCAAAAAATATAAGATTGCATAATAGTATATTGCACTGGGCTCAAATGTACTGTAGTGTGTTAACGTAACAGGAACATGGATCTCATAGAACAGGTTTGTTGTTACAGATGTTGAGATGAAATGTTCACGATCCAAGACGGAACCTACACAAAAAAATATTCTCTAGTTAGAGTAGTGAATAAAGAAATGGGGCAAGGAGGTTTTTAAGTAAAAGACTCACCTCGGGTAACTAGTTGTTGGTTGTAAAGTTGAAGAGGAACTAACTGGCTAATCATACATGCAGCAAATCAGTGGAGAGAGCAGGAAGGGGCAGGGTGTACTAGGTTGGGGGAGGGGAAACAGGGTAGTGGAGGATGTGCGGTCAGGTGAACATGGGGAGCGGTAGGTGTAATATGGAAGCGTGTTGTGTCTTATCTGAAAAATTGATTGGTTTTTAGGTAATTTAATATTGTTTAATATTGTAATAAGCATGTCAAACAGAATTTTAGGTTTCTCGGATAAATCATTGAGATTTAGAATTGGTTTATAATATTGATCAAGTTGAATATAGCATTGTTCAGTAATGTCAAGTATGGGGCCCTTGTTTAACATTTCAGTGATATCTATGTCATGATCTATGCCGTAGGATTTGTGTTTGTAGTCATGCACATGTTGACCTGCCGCGGAGAATATTTTATATTTGATTGCATTCACATGTTCCATGTATTTAATTTTTAAAGACCTATCAGTTTGTCCGACATGTGCTGCTGCAGTCGTTGCAGCAGAATCTGTATACACCCGATTTTTCAAAAGGATTAGAAACATTAATTAAATTGGAGTTGTGTAAGATGTCTGTATTGCTATTGTTCATTCTAAAGGAAATGTTAACTATCTGTTTCTTGAATATGTTCGTGGCACTATAAATATTACAATTAAAGGTGAATGTTGAGAAAATTTTGGATTTAGTTGTTTCTTTAATTAAATTTGATTTAGGGCGGTGTTTAAACTTGTTGATTATACGTTCTATAAAGATTTTATTGTAACCGTTGTGATATGCGATATTACGTATAATGTCTAATTCTTTGTTAAGGTCTGACTTCGACATAGGGACATTAAACACCCGGTCCACTAAGGTATTATAAGTGGCGCATTTATGGTTAAGAGGGTGTACAGAATCGTGTTTAATTGTTGTAACAGTGTGTGCGGTTTTCCTGTAAATTTAATACTTAAAAGAAGAAGGGTGCCTGGTTATAGTTAAATCTAAGAAATTGATGGAACTATTAACTTCAGATTCTAGTGTAAATTTGATGTCCGTATCAATGTTATTGAGATAAGTTAGAGTGGTAGCTGCGTCGGTAGAACGTTCGTCTAAAAAGATGAAAGTATCGTCTACATATCGGGACCAGAAGTGTATATTATTGAATTTTGCGTCTTTATCTATTTTTGTATGTTCTAGAAAGTCCAAATATATTTAATCTAATATACCGGAAGCTGGTGACCCCATAGCTAGACCATCTTGTTTGTACATTGTCTTATGTCAAGTATTATTACAATATTATAAGTCCACCTGTAATAATACTTGACATACGTCAACTTCAATACGGAACCAAAATGAGAATAGTTACTTGTACATTGTCTTGTCGACGGTGGAGTAGTTATTGTTAATTAATAGCTTCAAAATGGATATAAAATCGGATATTTCTAGTTTACTTAGTTGGCTATGGGTATTTAAATTCCTGGAGGTGATATGTATGAGTGTTTCTGTTTTTATACTCATATACATATTAGTAATATCAAAAGAATGTTTGAAATGGTACGGTTGGAGCTTGAAGTTGTCTACTTGTTTGATAAGTTCTGAAGTATTCTTAATGGATTTATTTGACTGGAAAATATAATATTTTTTAAGAAATTGTTGAATGAATTCTGCTGTTTTATATAGGGGACATGGTCTAAAATTTACGATTGGGCGTATGGTGACGCCGGTTTTATGAATCTTAGGTTGTGCCTTAACAGTGGGTAGTCTCGGGTTCATGTTAATGAGTTTGTGTTTTTCAATATCCATTAACAGAAAAGTTGTATTTTTAATCGTCTGTTTAAGGTGGCGTTGAATGGATTTGGTTGGGTCTTTGCCAATTATTGTGATGGTGTTATCTGATAAAAAATTAGATGGCTTTTCAGGCGTTTGCTCTATTAACCAGCATTTCGTCTTAGGTCTGACACTAGACTCGTCAGAGTGGGATGTGTCAGACCCTACCCACTGATGCTGGGGTGTATGCAGGTGAACTTATCAGAAGTCTATTTATGAGGCACAGTCTGATAACTGCATACGGGAGATAAAACTCCACAATGGAATTAATGCCCGCCTAGCAATTCCAAATGGAAATTCTAAATTCCTATGGAGGGAATTAGATATATAATTAAATATCTAATTCCCTCCATGGGAATTTAGAATTTCCATATGGTGTTATCTGCAAAAAAAAAATTTGTTTTAGTGATGTAGTCTTTTTTTTTTTTTTCATTTTTACAGTAGTATTACCTTTGTCTGCCTTGTTAACAATAAGTTGTGTATTTTTTATGTTCTTTTTAAGTTCAGTGATCTTTTTTCTGTCTGCAAGTTGTGAATTAGTTTTGTTGAAATGGGGTGAACTAAAGATTTTATTTAATTGTTTTTTGACTTTGTGTCTGAGTTCAACTTGAGTATCATGAGGCAATTTATTAATGGCTGCTTCTTTTTCTATGACAAGTTTTGTAGCGACATTCGGTGTGTTGTGTAGTTAAGCCAGTTGTGGTTGGGACCTTTTGAAAGTATTGCAATCTCTTCGTCATCTAACCTTGTGTTTGACAAGTTGATGAATTGGTGGTGGTGGTGGTGGGGGGAGGGGTGAAAGTGGGTTAAATGGTTATTAGGTTTATTGGAATTGGTTGGATTTTTGGATGGTCTGTTGGCTATAATAGATTTGTTCAAGAGTGTTTGGAACTTATTATTTAAGGTGAGCTGCTTTTGGGAAAGCAAAATAGATAATCTATTGTAAACTTTATCCTGAAAGATGTTCCATTGCGCATTTGATAGCAATAGTGTGACCTCGAGTTGAGTTTTGTAGAGACGGTTATTCAAAAATGACTTTTTCTTGTGTAAAAATTTAAGTTCGTTTTGGAGCCATAATTTATTAGTTTTAAGATGAACTCTATGCTTATGTGATAGAATGCATCATTTTTTACTAATGCCCTTTATGGTTATGTGCAATACACTTTTTAATTAATTTTATGTCCTTGCTCAATTTCCCTATTTTTACTCTTAAGCTCATGTAATAATGAGCTTTTATTTTTGCCTGGTAAGCTATTTTATTCAATGTCAAGAATTTCATTATATGTTCCGTATTGAATCAAGATTCACAAAGTAATGAAATGAGATAAAAGGATCCACCTATTTAATACTAAATTATGTGAGAGATTCTTAAATCACCACACAGTCATTTGTTTATTTCATGGTACTGGTTTCGGTATGGTGATAGCCATCATCAGCCATAGGGAGTTTACAAAGACATAAAGTGACATTGACATGTTACACCTTACGGTTAAAATATATTAAATAACTTGAAATGGATATCCATATAATAGATGAATAATGTTATTTACAAGTGCATGACTTGATAGTCATTTAACTACATTTTACAAGTTTACAACTTGAAAGTCATGTTCTTCTTCTCCTTCTTCATCCATTCCCTTTTCCAGATTCTCTCTGGGTAGGGTAGTGTACCAAAGCCCTCTACCTTACTTGATCTTTCCACCATTCCTCTTCTAGTACTTTATTGCTATTGACTCCTCTATTTGCAATACAGTCCACAACAGAGCTCTTCCATCTCATTCTAGGATGTCCCCTAGGCCTCTTTCCAGTCTGTATCCATGAATGTTTTCTTTGGTATTCTCTCTTCTGGCATTCTCATGTGTCCAAACCATTTTAGCTTTGCTATATCAATCTCTTCTTGAAGTTTACACACTCCCACACTTCTCCTTATTTCCTCATTTCGTATTTTTGTCTCGTCTTGTCTTTCCCTGTATGCTCCTCAAGAACCTCATTTCAGCTGCTTGTGTCTTACTTTGGTTCCGCTTAGTTAACGTCCAAGCTGCTGAAGCATAGGTCAGTATAGGTTTATAATAGGATGAGTATAAAATCTTCTTACACTTCATTGGCACATTTTTGTTCCATACAATGTCCCTCACACACTGGTAGAAACTTGTAGACTGCTTTATTCTTAAATCTATTTTTCCATCCAAATTTCCATCTTGTGATATCACGCTGCCCAAATATTTAAAATTATTCACTGCTTCAAGAGGTTCATTTCCTATTTTTATCACTCCCCTGGTTTTCTGTTACCTTTTGTCATGATAAAAGCCTTACTTTTCACAGTATTAATCTTCATTCCAAAATTTCTTATCTTCTCATTCCATAAATCACTTGTGTCTGTACTTCCTCTTCATTATCTCCCCAAGCTACAATGTCATCAGCAAAGAGCATAGATTTTACTTGCTCGCCGATCATCTTCTCCTTGATATTATGTAGAATTCTATCCATGATGATAATGAAGAGTAAAGGAGACAATACACTTCCCTGTCTTAAGTCTGTCTCAACTCTGAACCATTTAGTTTAACCCATTTGGTTCTAACACAGCTTTCGCAATTTTGATACAATGCTATTACCGTCTGCATTGTTTCATTCCCAATCTGTGCCTCTGTCAGTGTTTTCCATACGAAATTCCTTGGGACATTGTCATATGCCTTTTCAATGTCTAGAAATTTTACTACCATGTCCTTTCCGTATTCCCATTACCTTTTTATTATTTGACGCAATGTAAATATTGGGTCAAATGTGGACCTGCCTCTTCTGAATCCATCCTGGTGTTCTGTCAATTTTCCCACTACTCTGTCTCTTATTCGTCTATCCAAGATTCTTTCAAGGATCTTAGCTGTATTAGGTATCATTGTCACTCCTCTGTAATTTTCACATTGCTTCCTGTCTCTTTTCTTGAAAGTTGGTATAATGACATTGCTTTCACATTGCTTCCTGTCTCCTTTCTTGAAAGTTGGTATAATGACCACTTTTGTCCACTCATTTGGAATAGTTTTTTCCCTTCATATAACTCTGAAGAGTCTATACAACCACTGTAGTCCAACTACTCATTCTGCTATTATCATTTCCATGGTGATCTCCTCATTTCCAGCTGCCTTGCCTCGTTTCATTTTTTTAGTGGCCCACACCTCGTTTTCCTTATCTTCCATCTGCACTAAATCGGGTTCTTCGATTTCTCCTTGTACCGAGGTATTTTGCACGTTGTAAAGCTGTTCAAAGTATTTTCCCCACCTCTGCAATATATCCTGCTTCTGTGTTATCGCTTTCTCCTGTTCATTTTTAACGAAGTTAGCACCTTCTCCTGGGTTTTTCTTCATTTTAACCCATTGGAATAAGATCTTTTTGTTTCCGGTTGTATCTTCTTGCAGAGATTCAGTGAATTTTTGCCAGCATTTCTTTTTCTCTTCTTGAACCACCTTGGAGAACTCCTTTTTTCAGTGCCTGTATTCTGTTTTGCATTCTGTTGTTCTGTTTCTCAGCCATCTTTTCCAAGTTTGTTTCTTCCTTTTAACTATATCTTTTACCCTGTCATTCCACCAGAGCGTTCCTTGATCTTTCTTCCTACCTGATACTCTTCCACAGGTCTTTTCTGCAGACTCGACCATGACCATTTTAAAGTATGCCCATTCTTCTTTCGACCATTCTGATGTCTTCTTTAGGTATACTTGTTTTAATGTGTTTCTGGAACTCTTCATTTATTTCCTTCTCCTGCAATTTCCACACCCTTAGCTTTCTCTGCCTAATCTGTGACCTTTTGTATCTTTACCATCTTTAACTAAGCTATCACAACTCTGTGATCTCCTTCGAAAGATTCACTTTTGAGGGTTGTTACTTCTACCAACCCTGTTACCTTTCTCGACCAAATGTAAACTATCAGAGTTTTGATTTTGTTATACCAACTATATCTTGTTATCTTCTGGCTGTTTTTCTTTCGAAACCATGTGTTACCAATGATCAGCTCATTTCTACAGTCTACCAAAATATCTCCAGCCTTGTTTCTCTTCCCATATCCAAATGGACCTATAATCTCCTCATCTCCTTTTCTTTCCTAACTTACTTGGGTATTCATCTCTCCTATGATCACAACTTGTTTGTCCTTTGTATGGCCTTCCAGATATTCAAGGTATTCCTCTAGATCCATATCTGTATTTCCAGTTTGTGGAGCATACCCTTGAAAAATATCTGTAACATGAGTTTCAAGTCTCAATCTGACCTTAATCAACCAGTCATTTATGTTTTCCACCAATTCTAGGTGTTCCTTTTAATAATAATAATAATAATAATAATAATAATAATAATAATGTTATTTGCTTGGTGCCAGTAAATATACCGACACGAGGCTGATGTATTTGAGCACCTTCAAATACCACAGGACTGAGCCAGGATTGAACCTGCCAAGTTGGTGTCAGAAGGCCAGCGCCTCAACCGCCTGAGCCACTCAGGCCGGCAGGTCTTTTCTAATTATGAGACCTACACCAGTCTTGGCTTCTCTTCCTCCGCTATAGTAAAAGGTGTATCCTTTCTTTAGTTTCCTCTCACCTTTTCCTTTTCATTTGGTCTCACTGATTCCCAGCAATGCTATATTTTTGTCAACCATAAAATCTACAATTTCTTCCACTTTCCCTATTAGTGTCACTACATTGATGGTTGCTATCTTGACGTCACTTGTGGGGAACGCCCTAGTATTTTGCATGTTGCTTGTGAGGAATGCCCTAGCATTTTCCGAGGCTTCAGTGTATGTATGTTGGGTATTCAGCCCAAAGGCTGGTTTGGTCCTCTATAGCTCCACCAACAGCTGTCAGAGATAGCCTAGGTGTCACTGAAGAGGCATACTAGGGAAATGAGGAGTGAGGTAGTTTCCCATTGCTTTCCTCACTGAGTCAGAAGTTGCTATTACATATCAGTCTGCCAAGTCCACTGAAATGCATGCACCAACCGACCCTATGAGCGATATTTTCGCACCATTCATAACAGGGACTGGCTGCATGAGGAACGGTGTTACTACAATCGCTCATACCTTGGTCACTTTCATATTGTCAAAGCCAAGGATGAGACTGAGACAGGTCAATGAAAGTAACAAATTTATTCTAGCCCATACCAGAAGACATAGTGCACTGTAAACACTACATCCTGCCAGCAAAGGCATACACTTATATAGACTTTTATTACAATGGGTTCACCACTCCCAAGGGCATTTTAGAGCTACTGCCAGCCAAAACTTCTAGGCTGCTCGTAACATGCAGACCAGACGCATTTTGTAGCTGCTCCTCTGGAGTACAGGCGCTACAGCTGATATGGGGTTTGACTGGCATTTCCTCCACTGAGGGCCCATTTCCCTCCTATAAGGACTCCTCCGCCCTTAGGTGTTGGTCCTTATAGTGGGTCAGGCTATTTACCGCTGCCCAACACTCGGTGTGGAGACACTGGTTGTATGGTTTCCCCTATTACCATAGCAGATTAACTGGCCAGACAAGATGTCATGTTATTAAAAGAAATTAACAATCTAAAATCCAATATTAAAGGTTTTAATATGTTACGATTGCCCTTTGTCGGTAAAATATGGCGTATTTTTCGTCTATAATTCACTATTAGTATGATGTGTACAAGTGACAAAGAGATCTTTTTTAATTGTCTTTCTTCATTAGAAATCGGCTTGAGTCAATTATATGTTGTCCATAGATATTGTAGCCATATTTCAGTAATAATGGGCTGGTATAAAAGTAACCAAAGGTTCTTTATAAGAAGGTAGTTCCTCAAGAAATATAAGCTTGCATAATTGTATATTTATTTATTTATTTATTTATTTATTTATTGACTTTAACAGTGGCGAAGTTAGAGCTCGTGGCCCTCTCTTACAATTAACTACATAATTAATTTACAGATAATACATAATATAAAAGAAATGTACTATTCCATCATAAAATCAAAGATAAGCTAAAAATTACAGATTTGAACAACATGTAATGAAGAAAGAAAGCAGAGTTCAACAAATAAAATAGAATAAAATTCGGAGCTTAAAGATAATAAGAAAGGGACAAAGTCATAATGAAAACTGAAAAGTAGTGATGGGAAGCAATTTGCAAACCTGTAACTAAATCACTGCTAGTGTGAAATCACAGTTCAACCTGCTAGCGGGTTGGCCGGACTAGCAGGTCTTAACTGTGATTGTGATGTTTCAACCAGCGTGAAATGCATAGCCAAGGCCAATAGTAGCAGGCAGTAGCAATTAGCAGGCTAGCAGTTAAGAAAGCAGTAACAGAGAATCTAATCAGTATCGACTGCACTGCGAGAAATCTATAAACTAACGTGATCAACTAGCCTGAAACGCACAGCCAAGGCCAATAGTAGCAGCCATAGCATTTAGCAGACTAGCAGTTAAGAAAGCAGTAAATCACAGCATCACGCTCACAAGTCGAACTATGACCCACACCACAGTCACAGTTGCGGCTGCGCTGTGATTGTAAACAGCTGTTGTCATACAATCACAGGAATAGAAATAGAATAGAATCTGCGGCCGTGAAAGCCATTTTGACAATTTTTGAAAGGAGCTATGGTCGTGTTGTGTGGTTTATAACCTCCCAATCTGTGATTTCTTTCAGTTTTCTCATTATCTCATTCTGTTTATTGGGTTATGGCTTGTGGTTGTAGGTCTAAAAGTGAAAAAGGGTAATGGTAGCAGTTGAGTTGACTAAGTATTTTAATAAGTGATTTGTGATGTTGCAGGCATAAGATTTTGTTTTTACACTATTCTATAGTAGTATAAGTAGTCTGAACTAAAATGAGTAGTATTGTAGGCAAACTCGGAGTGAGTTGTGGACATTTTTTACACATTTTATTAGAATATTCATTTCCTCCTCACTCCCTGATTTTATTTCTTAATGAGGAGCTTTATAATTCCAATATAATTATACCAATGATTTTGATAAAAGACCACTGGTTAACCCTCAAATCTATATACAGTATATAAAATAAGAGGTTTGTCTATACATTGCTCAGAATTAAAAAAGGATGGTATTTCTGTATCAGTCGTGTCCACAGTAATAAGGAAATGCACTTTTTAATTTTCCGTAATGTCTGTATGTATGTATACAAGTACGCGCATCACGAGAAAACGCCTGAAGAGAATTTAATGAAAATCATAATGCAAAGTCGGGGAATAAGTCGCTACAATCTAGGTCATAAATGATTTTATTCACTCTGAGTGAAATGGTACCTAATTTAACGGAAAGCCTAACATTAAATTCTCAAATATTTGTTATTAGTTGTCGTATCTTAATGGAAATCAGTAAGCAAAGCCGGGGAATAAGTTGCTATAATCTAGGCTATAAATAATTGTATTCACGCTGAGAAAAATGGTAGTTTAGGGGAAGGCCTAAAATTCAATTCTCAAATTTTATTAGTGGTCCTATCTTAATGAAAATCGGTATGCAAAATTGGGGAATAAGTCTCTATAATCTAGGCCACAAATAATTTTATTCACGCTGAGTGAAATTGTAGTTTAGGGGAAGGCCTACAATTTAATTCTCAAATATTTATGTGAATAGTGGTCGTATTGATAAATACTACATAACTAAAGTTATATAGTGTTAAATTTCTGATCATGTGTCTTATATATTGTTACCATACTGGCTATGATCACAGATATATTCATGAATTTGGATTTTTGTTACTAAGTGCATAACAGCGCCGAGTCACGAGAAAATAGGTAAACAGAATTTAATGGAAATCGGTATGTAAAGTCGGAGAATAAGGAACTACAGTCTACGCTATGAATAATTTCATAAGACACACTAATATAACAGAGTGGAAAGAAAACTAAATGTGAAAGGGCTACAGTATAGAAGGCTCATAAAATTGATCAACAATAACATTACATTGACCATTGGTTATTGTGATGTGTTTTTTGCCTTCTGTTGCCACCCATCTACGATAGATAGGATTACTGATGCGGACCGAGTATTTTTTAAAAATTTGTCTTATGGCGACGATGGGATAAGAAAGGGTTAGGAGTGTGAAGGAAGCGGCCTTGGCCTTAATTAAGGTACATCCCCAGCATTTGCCTGTTGTGAAAATGGGAAACCACGGAATACCATCTTCAGGGTTGCCGACAGTGGGGTTCAAATCCACTATCTCCCGGATGCAAGCTCACAGCTGCGCGCCCCTAACCACGCGGCCAACTCGACCGGTCCTAACGAGTACAACAGCCTGCCTGAATATTGGCGGGAAGTAGCTGGCAAGTTAGATAATTTTCTTGTTTAGCATGCTATTCCTCTGGTTCATAAATTTTCTGATACTACTGGTACATAACATACTGGTTCATCATAGCATTCGAGCTATTCAATCCCTACTCTGAGGCACCGATTGGAATGAGCAGTATGCATATTTAAGGGAATAATGGGAGAGGAGTGTTCACGGCTGTCTGCGGCCTGGTCTGGAACCTTGGACTGTTAGATCGGCACCACAGTACTGTTCGTTAAAAGTGAGAAAATGTGCAGTTTTTCATTTGATAGAGTATTTTATGTAACGTACTGACGTTTATGTAATGACCTATTTTGACTTCAGTTAGAAAAACCACAAAGTCAGCATTTCTAAGAATCCCGTAGCGAAGCATGGGTACATCAACTAGTAATTATGATCAAATAGTCTTTGTTGACTCGTACGGTGGTGTGTTGTATGTTATGACTCATAATATTTTTGAGAAAAAGTAATGTATATAACTTTTAAAAATATAATTCTGAAAGTGAGTATTTGTTTTCAGCGTTAGCACGAGTTTGCCCATGTATTGAATGCTACATGACATCGTACTCCTCGGTACTCCAGTAGGCCGCAGTGTGATGTCATATTTTGAGTGTACCGGCCTTGTACCCTAAGTGGCGTTGGCTGAATCACAGTTAATCACAGTTAAAAGTCACTGCTACTTCAAAATAGCAAATCATAGTTTGACCGGTGAGTGTAAAATCACTGCTAGTCTCACCACTAATGAAAAGTAAGATACAAACTGAAAAAATAAGCAATGCATAAATAAGTAATAAAGTAAATGGAAATATAATATGGCCATAAAAGTGATCTATGTACATGAGTAAGAAGCTAAATATTATGTACATTACACTATAATAATAATAATAATAATAATAATAATATGTACATTTACACTATAATAATAATAATAATAATATGTACATTTACACTATAATAATAATAATAATAATAATAATAATAATAATAATAATAATAATAATAATAATAACCACAATCACACAGCCTATCATACGTCATCATACACACGAAACAATCAGTGGTATTCAACAGGTAATCTCTACATGCAGTCTTAAATTTTGATATTGAGTTTGAGTTCCTGGCAGCAGCTGGGAGTGAATTCCAAAGTCTTGACCCAGCCGCAACGAAGGATCTGTTATATATTGAAGAGTGGTTGACGGCAATAGCGAGGGAAGTGCCAGATCTTGTGTTACAATTATGGAATGAGGATAATAAATGGAATTTTGAAGAGATGTATTTGGGTAGATTTTCTTTCTGAGTTTGATATATCAACGTAAATACGTGGAATTTCCGTCGCCTCTCGGGTTTCAGTCAGAAAAGAAATGTGTAGGTAGGGGTTATGTGAGCATCGTAACTCAAGTTAAAAACAAATCGAAGACCGGAGTTCAATGCTCGTTGAAGTTTCATAGTTTGTTCATGGGTCGCATCATGTCGCAGTAGTCAAGTATTGGTAGTATCAAAGTTTGGGGTAGTTTTATCTTTAAGTCTTGTGGCAAAATGTCCTGATGTCGTTTCAGAGGGTGCAGCGTCGCGTACATCTTTCTTCATGTATTTCTTGTGTGTGCAGACCAGTCAAGAAGTCAGGGTCATACCTAGGTTCTTCACTTCCGTACTGAACGGGATTACAGTGGCATTGTCACCGGAGGAATAGCATAATTTTTATACATGATGTTTAATCATTTCTTAGAACCGATAATGATTGAGTTTTTTGGGGGTTGAGGAGGAGAGTTTTCACTGGCATACATACTGATTTGTTGAAGGTCGGAGTTAATATCCCTTATTGCATCCGATATGTCATTTATATTAATGTGGCAGTAAATTTGGAGGTTATTGGCAAAGAGGTGATATCTATTATACTTTATATTAGAGGAGATGTCAGTAATATAGAGGACAAACAAAACGGGACCAAGAACAGAACCTTGGGGGGTTCCTGCCTTTCGGAGTCGCCACTGAGAAGCAGTATCTCGTACTATAACACGTTGCATACGATCTGTAAGATATGTGTTGAAAAATTTTAAAGCAACATTACCGAAAAATGATTTGGGCTTCATCAGCAATGTCTGGATGTTTATCGTGTCAAAAGCACTGCTGAAGTCAAGGAGTGTGAGTATTGTCACTTGTCTTTCGTCCATTGCTTGTCTGATGTCCTCAGTCACTTTGAGTAAGGCAGTTGCTGTGCTATGATACTTCTTAAAGCCAGATTGATGCAGTTCAAGAAGAGAGTGAGCCTGAAGGTATTCCAGTATTTGCACATGTACCAACCATTCTAACGCTTTGGAGAGAGCAGGGAGAATCGAAATGGAACGGTAATCAGATAGGAGTTTCGAACCTGGGTTTTTAGGAAATGGAATTACATTGGCGTACCTCCAAATTGTCAGTAATATAGCACTGGGTTCAAACTTCGTACTGTAGTGTGTTAATGTAACAGGAAAGTGGATCTCATAGAACAGGTTTGTTGTTATAGATGTTGAGATGAAATGCTCTTGATCCAAGACAGAACCTACACACAAAAAATGTGCGGGTTAGAAAAGGAAAAGACTCACCTCGGGTAACAAATTGTTGGTTGTAAAGTCGAAGAGGAACTAACCGGCCAATCATACATGCAGCAAACCAATGGAGAGAGCAGGAAGGGGCAGGGTGTACTAGTGGTGCGTTTATGGTTAAGAGGGTGTACAGAATCTTGTTTAATTGTTGTAGTAGTGTATATCATAGAAAGAAAAGAAAGATCCACTTGATCAATACTTATTTATTAAATTTCTTAATAACAGAACCAGTTTCGACTCCTCACAAAGTCATCTTCAGCTGTCTTATACATTTATATTAGATTACATATTCTGTGTTGTGCCTTGCTAATTGAAAAATTGTATTTGACTGACATTAAGTAGTCATGTTTCAGAGTGGTTAGTCCAATGTTTATATGTTTGAGTTTGTTTGAAGACTTAGTACACATATTAAAATGATAACTATTTAAACACATTAAAAAGATCACAATACATGATAAAACACTTTGTTATGTACATATATACTATTACCGTCCAAGTTTTACGGTAAACAAGTTGTTAAAATAACTTTGTCATTTTTCGTTATTATAATCGTCAGGCATAAAAAGGTATTATGCTCGAGTTCAGCTGTATTATGCTCTTGTAATATTTTGTATTAGGCTTTATACCTTGTCAAATGAAAGAATGTGTCATTCATCCTATTATATTATATTATATTTACATAAAGTCCAACCACTATATGGCTTGCAAATTTCTAATATGGTTAATGTGTACACGCCAAACAGCCAAGCTGTACGCTTCTCAACCATTCAACAATAATAATTATCAAATGTCGTAGACTGGAAAAGAGCCACCAACAACAGCTGCTTTTATACGCTAGTGTAACCTGCATTTGACGGTTTCAAGATTATCAACAACTTCAGCAGTACACACTCATCTTCAAATCTGTACACATTAACAATATTAGAAATTTGCAAGCTATATAGTGGTTGGACTTTATGTAAATATAATGTAATGATGCAAAGTGCCCCATTTGAACTTAGCATATATACGTAATGATACAAGTGCCCCATACGAACTCAGCATAAACCTGCATGAATATTTATACCCTTCACTTGAATCATAACTAGACATTTGCATCTTGAAGTGTACTTTTACCTTGTGTTGTATTTTAATGTACTTTATATAGTTTATACTTAATAGGTCATTTAGCACAGGTTTCAGGTTACCTGATATACCATTATTATGAACATAATACTGTTCACTTTGAAAAATGTCAATTCAGCTTCTGACACACATTCTTTCATTTGACAAGGTATAAAGCCTAATACAAAATATTACAAGAGCATAATACAGCTGAACTCGAGCATAATACCATTTTATGCCTGACGATTATCATAACGAAAAATGACAAAGTTATTTTAAGGACTTTTTTACCCGTAAAACTTGGACGGTAATAGTATATATGTACATAACAAAGTGTTTTATCATGTATTGTGATCTTTTTAATGTGTTTATCATTTTAATATGTGTACTAAGTCTTCAAACAAACTCAAACATGTAAACATTGAACTAACAACTCTGAAACATGACTACTTAATGTCAGGCAAATACAGTTTTTCAATTAGCAAGGCACAACACAGAATATGTGATCTAATGTAAATGTATAAGACAGCTGAAGATGACTTTGTGAGGAGTCGAAACTGGTTCTGTTATTAAGAAATTTAATAAATAAGTATTGATCAGGTGGATCTTTCTTTTCTTTCTACAGTATAATATATGCTATATATCATTACGGAACATGATGAAATTAATTAATCAAGATGTTGTAGTAGTGTGCGTGTGTTTCCTGCAAATTTTTTACTTAAAAGAAGAAGGGAGCTATATTCAACTTGATCAATATTATAATCCAAATCCAAATCAACGATTTATCCGAAAAACCTAAAAATCTGTTTTACATGCTTATTATAATATTAAACAATATTAAATTACCTAAAAGCGGATCAATTTTTCAGATAAGACATAACACGCTTGCATATTACCCCTACCGCTCCCCATGCCCACCTGACCGCACATCCTCCGCTACCCCGTTCTCCCCTCCCCAACCTTGACAACTTTGGTATATTAAAAAAATAATCCTGAGAAAAATGTTTACCAATAACAAAAATGAAATTTCCTATGCTCTACGTTAGTTTTTACTCCATGAGAGTGCATGAGAGCCATCTAACAGAAGAAGATGAAATTTCTTTGGAGTTTTCAGGTTCAAGTCAGTTGGCATAGATGGCCATAGAGAAGGTACATAGTTTAAACTAGCTGGGGAAGGTGTGCACCTGGTACAGAAATAATTGTTTGAATTTCCAAGTATTTACCCTTAATCTTTAATCTTTTCTTTCACTGTAATGAGGCTGAAATCTAACAAATCAGCTGTTGCACTGAGGCTGGTATTTCATGTTTGAGAACTATGGAGGCCAGATATTCAGTGTCTCTATTAATTCAATATATTTTCAGCTCATAGCGCTGAATATTGTCTTTGCTAAAAATCCACTGACATTGAAGGAGAAGTATCCCCCGATGCAGGTATTTATAGTTGCCACAGAGGTCTCAATAATGAGCCAAAAAGTCCTACAACTCTGCAAGTAAACATTTCTTATAATAAAAACTGTAAGATGGGGATTTATCATTCGAGATTTGTTGTACTTTGTATATAAGAGGTGTTTCTTTGAAGCTCTAGTACACACATGCTGCCTAATAGAATAGTTTTGCACAACACAACACCAATACAAGTTAATGCTGAAATAATAGTATCAACTAATGAAAAACTAATCACTGACCAAAACAACACAATGTGTACTCATCCCTGAGTAGGGTCGAAACTGGGCATTCGTTAACTTCTGTTGTACGAAAACCATGGATAACAGGGAGGGGAAACAAAATCATCACATTGGAATTCAGGGAAAGTAATAGTACCAACCTTTATCATGTGGCTGTTCAACATAGCTTAGCAGAATAGGTTGATTTTGTTAGCAAAGTAAGCAGGCCAGCCATGAAAGAGGCATTCCTTAGATTTTATTTCCCTTAGTGGTTAAGTGTAAGAGAGGGCCATGTGCCCTAAATTCACTAATTGAAAGAAGCTATGAATGAATGAATAAAGAAATATGCTGCCATCCTGCGGTAATGCACATCACAGAGGGAGTTGGTTGAATGGTACTGCTCAAGTAGCTGTAAGCTGGCATTCAAGAGATGGTGGATACGCATCCCACTATTTCTGCATCCTGAAGATGGTTTCTCATGTTCCCACAAGACACGATGATGATGCTTGTTGTTTAAAGAGGCCTAACATCTAAGTCATCCCCCCCCCCCACAAGACAAATGGACGCAACTGTGATAAACAAATATAACTTGAAAACAATATTCTCTCACCCATGGGTAAATAATGCAAGTATCGAGCTTGAATTATTATTATTATTATTATTATTATTATTATTATTATTATTATTATTATTATTATTATTATTATTATTATTATTAATTTTTTTTTTACAAGCGAATGAACCACTAAGGATCATGCTACAACTTCATTTCTTTCTCTTTGTGCAGAGTTTTCTCTCTGTCCAATACTCCTTCATGCGTTCGCTGACCTGCTTCTGTTGTTCATATGTCCATTCTCTTCTAATCTTCCTCGTTCTTCCTGCAGCTTGAACACCTTCCAAATTCTTCAGTGTGTTCCTAAACGCATTCCTTTCTAACAGCTGGTCTTCCAAGATGTTTAACCTTTCCATATCCTTCTTCGTTTCTTTAATCCATGCTGTAGTGGTCTTTTTTCTCCAGAAGTAATCAAATATCTGTTTGGTAAGTCTGTGTTCATTCTGTATAGATATCCAAGAAACGCCAGCCTCCTTTTCTTCATGGTCTCTGAGATTCTTTCCACCTTCTGGTAAACTTCTTTGTTGCTCCGAAGTTTCCATCCGCTTTCAGTTTGGACAGCTCCCATAATTTTTCTGAGGATTCTTCTTTCCAGGGCCTCTAACTTATCCAGCTTGTAGTTCATGGACAGGCATTCACTGGCATACAGGCATTCTGTTTTGACCACGGTGTTGTAATGTTTTAATTTGAAATTCCAGGATAAGCACTTCTTATTGTAGGTGTCTTTTGTCAAGCCGTATGCTCTCTCCATGTTTGAGATCCGATCTTCCACTGCAGCTTATTCTAATCCATTCTCCTGTTTCATCTCGCCAAGTTACATGAACTTCTTGACCCTTTCTATCTGTCCTATCTCTCTTTCCAGGAATTTTGGTCCATCTTTGATGTTCGTCATGAATTTGGTCTTATTTGCTGAGATCCTCAGTCCTTTTTGGCTGGCGATTTTTTCCAGGAGGTTAAACTGGATGGTTGCAGCCTCTGGACTTTCTGATAGTATAGCAAAGTCATCAGCAAAAGCCAAGCAGTTGACTTTAATCCCTCCTGATTTTCTCCCTAGACAGATCGAGATTATCCCTTGATGTTCAAGTTCTGAGTTCCATATTCTCACTATCTTTTCTAGGACACAGTTGAATAGGAGTGGGGATAGTCCATCTCCTTGCCTCATGCCTGTCTTGATTTCAAATGATTATGAGAGATGCCCGAAGAATTTTACCTTGGAGGTTGTGCCTGTTAGGGTCCCTTTGATTATATTTGCCAGTTTGGTTTTGACCAAATTCCCTAATGATATTATCCAAAGTCTCCCTGTCCACCTAATCAAAGGCTTTTTTGAAGTCTATAAACAACACCACAATTTTCTTACCACTCAACATTCTGTGGCGGAGTATTGACTTCAGGTTGAATATTTGTTCGATACAGGAGCGGCCTTTCCTAAACCCTGCTTGATATTCCTCTAGTTGTTGGTCGAGATTCGCTTCTATTCTATTAAGAAGCAGTTTTGAGAGGATTTTATAGGCGATCGGGAGGAGGGACACACCCCTATAGTTGTTGACATCCTGCTTGTCCCCTTTTGTACGCAGCGGTTGGATAAGTGCTGTTTTCCATTCTTCTGGGATTGTGTCCGTTCCCCCCCCCAGATTTCCTTGATGATTTGGTGAAGATCATCTAAGATTTCCAGTTCTGCCCATTTGAGCATTTCTGCCATTATTGAGTCTTCACTTGTCCTGTTGTTTTTGAGGTTTTCAAGAGCTTCCTTGACTTCTTCCTTTGTTGGTGGTTCGTTATCTTCTGAGTTCTCTGGTATGTCTGGAATGTCTAGTTTGGAGGTTGGGGAAAGACAATTCAAGAGAGTGTGGAAGTATCTGGCTAATATCTCACAGTTTTCTTGGTTGTTCAGTCCGATTTTACCCTGTTCGTTTCTGAAGCTCAAACTTGGGGCATGGTATCCTTTGAGTTTTCTCTTGAAGGTCTGATAAAAGTCTCTGGAATTGTTCTTGACAAAGTCGGTCTGGATCTCTTCCAGTTGAGCTCTTTCAAATGATCGTTTAGTCCTTGGAAATATCCTGGATGTTTCTTTCCTCTGTTGCCTGAATTGTTCCATGTGTTCCTTTCCTCTGAAACATTTCCATTTTCTCCATTTCTCGGACCTCTCCCTGAGAGCTTCCTCGCACTCTTCATTTCACCATATTTCTCTTTTCCTCCTAGCCTGTCCGAGTGTTTTCTTTGTGGCTTCATTGATTCCCATGCATAGTTCTTGCCAGTTCCCCTTTCTGGTGGTCCACATTTTGTCTCTGAAGTTTCTAATGATGTTTTCAGTGATGTTCATTTTGTTTGTGTTGTATCTCATTATTTTAGGTGGGTCTCTCTTTTGTCCTATTGGGAGAAAACGGATTTTAACTTTGGACAGATAATGGTCTGAATCGAATTCACCGTTCCTAATCACTTTGACGTTCATCACCTCCTTTGAGTTTTTCCTTGTTATCGCTATGTGATCCAGTTGGAATTCTGCTAGTTCGGGATTCGGAGATACCAATGTCTTTGATATTCTCAGGAGTTTCTTGAAGTGTGTTGACATAAGTTTCAACTGAAAAGCTTTGCAGAGTCCAGTGAGCCTTTCCCCATTATTTTTTGTCCTCTGTGCTGGATATTCCCCTATGACGTCTCTGTACTTTCGTTCTTTCCCAGTCTGTGCGTTGAAGTCTCCCTGCAGGATTTTTACGTTGCTCTTGGGTATCCGAGTGATTTCAGTTTCCAGAAGATCCCAGAAGTCATCAACTTTCTGCGGGTTCTTCTTGTTGTCTTTGTTGATCGGGGCGTGACAGTTGATGAGAGTGTACCTTTTGCATTTAATAGCAGAGACAATCTTTCAGGTTTTGATGTGAAGTCTGTGACATTGTTTACTACCTTCTTGTTTAAGTAGAAGCAGGTTCCGAGCAGAGGCATGTTGGTTATTGTTCTAATTGCCGGCTTTCCTTTGAATATTCTGTATTGGTTGATGTCTATGATGTTTTCTTCCAGGAATCTTGTCTCTTGTACAACTAGGTCTGGATTTGATTTTTTTCCAAAAGCTTTTCTAGTTCTTTGTGTTTTCCGACTCTGGTAAGTGAGTTGACGTTTATTGTTCCAATGAAACAGTTCTTGAATTTGAGTTTGGAAGGTGATTCAAGACACTCTGACTTGTCTTTCTCACAGATGTTGGGACTCATCAGAACCCTAGGTCCTGTTGCATTGCATAGTGTAATGGTGGATTTCTCTGCCGAGAGCTGCCACTTGGGGTAGTGCTTTCTTTCAGCGACATTTCCATCTTGCGAATGAAGTTGTGATTTGTGAAGGAAGGAATTAGCTTCCACAGCAAGATTGGATTGTTAGTCCGAAATGATTATTTTTTCATGGTTTACTCCACTAGGTTCTTCCGCTCTCAATGCCATTGGGAGTTAAGATTCCTCTTCCGCCTTCGAGACCGTTATTATTATTATTATTATTTTACAATTATGATTATTACGATTGTTATTATTACTACTTGTAATGTATTGCTATGAAGTATTTACATCCATTTATTATTATTATTATTATTATTATTATTATTATTATTATTATTATTATTATTATTATTATTATTATTATTATTATTATTATTACATCATATGTACATATGATACGATCACGTTGTTTATGAGGTTATGTCATGAAACATGCACTGTATATACACATTTATATCACTTCAATTAATTTAATTTATTCTTACCTGTATATATAATTTGTAATCCACTACAAAATTGTGAAACACATTGTAACTTCCAGAATGGCACTAGATCTTGGTAGAATATTCTATACGTTATAACCATGTTGTTAGGCTCTCTAGAATTACGAGAAGGTATTTTTTGTAATATATCTTTGCAGAAGCTTGGCCAGGCATATATATATAAGGAGGTGGTCTTGATGGTAACGACGAGTTATTGTTTAGCAGAGTTATGGTGTAGCAGGTTATACTTGTGACCACGTGTTATAACATGCTTTTAAGCAGTCATCTGTTGCAACTGTTTTTTAAGGTTGCAGTCTCCATGTGCAGAGGTAGGCAATTGTCAAATGGTGGCTTTGTTGATGTGTGTATTTTGCTAGCGACAGCAGTGATTGAGTTTGTGTGTATGTTTAATTTGTAAATAGATGTGATTAAATAACAGTACCAACTGATAGCATTTCGTGTGCGTTTTTGCGGATACGTTAACTGGCGACCGTGGGACAGGACGTAAACATTTACGAGTAAATACAAGTGGAAGTGCGAAATGATCAAAATGAAAGTGATACTAGAAAATATGTCAGTGAAACAGCTCAGAGGCAAACTTACCAAAAGGAATCTCCCAACGAACAGAAAGAAGAAATCACTACAGGCACGGCTACGGGAAGATCTCGTGAAAAAAGAAGATCCCAAAAAGTTTTTCATTTAACTCGATTCTGACACAGAAGAAGAAGTAAATATCCCTAAAATGTGTTCTAACTTAATGACCATGATGCAGGCATTAAATAACAAAATTTCAGACGTCAATTCCTGCCTAACAGGACAGATTGCAGATAAAATTTCAAAAGTAAATGACAAAATTTCAGACGTAAATGACAAACTCTCAGGCAAAATTTCAGACAAAATTTCTCAAACTAACTCAGTTTTAACCGGACAAGTATCACAACTGTACACGCAGGTTTACAAAGTCGAACAGGGCCAGAAATCGAAACTTTCAACCGTAAATGACAAAATTTTATCGCAAATTAGCGACAGCACCAACCAATTAACGCAGCAGATATCGGGCATCAGGTCAAAACTGGTACAGCCCGGTCGATAGTAGAGTAAGCCAGCTGGAAGGGGATATCTTGGACCTCAAGGAGGGGGTGGAAATCCAGGTTTCCAGCATAAAACAACAGGTTAAGGGGAGGATATCTGACATTGAGGGAAATTAAAGCCGTATCTCTGCCATTAAGGGAAATCTTGGGAGCCGTATTTCTGCTGTTGAAGGAAAGTTAGAAAACCGGTTTTCGACCATCAAGGGAGATATGCAGAATATAAGGGAAAACATCCTTCATGCAGTAGAAGATAGATTAACGCAAACAGGACGTATCACCACACTTCTAACCCCCTCAAACCTAACCGGCAATACAGCACACCTAGATCCAAAGGTGATTATAGAGAGCCTTCCAGAATACCACGGGCGTCTGGAGGAGAACCCGACTAGCTTCTTCGAGGGATCGTCAGCCTCTGAAGAAGGACAAATTTACCAGATGACATCTTCGTGCAATTCAGCACACCGCGATTAAAGGGGCAAGCCGTTACTTGGTGGAACAACTTAAAGGGTTTAAATCTAAACTGGATGGACTTCAAGAGGGAATTCCTTGCTAGGTTTAATTCCGGAGGAGTGAAGAGCTCCGTGAAAAGGAAGCTACTGACTGAGGCACAACTCACTGGCATAAGAGCTAGTGCCTTCATCCTACAGAAGTACCATCTCTTCAAGCATCTGCACCCGAAAGGAAGCGAAAACGAGATCTTACCAGATATCACAGAGCTACTCCACGATAAGATTCGATCCCTAGTGTAAGTATTACAACCCAGATTCTGGGAAGATCTCGGAGAATCATCGCGCAGCTGGAGGAGGAACACAAGAGCAAAGCTACAGAAGAGACCAGCGCAGTTATGAAGTGCTACAAGTGTGGAAGAGCGGGACACCTGAAGAACAAGTGCCCAGCCATTATGTTGGAAAACTAGGTCCGGTCCATTCTGGACTGAGGGGCGGATGGGACCGGGAACAGGAATGCTCCTCAAGTCCAGGTAGATGAGCAACCCTGCTCAAGTAGGAGAGGGATTGGTCAGATAGCGAGTAGAATAGGTCAACCCCGCCCAGCCATCATCTTAAGGATTGGCAACGAGTATTTTTCAGCCATACTCGACAGCCAAGCAAGCCATTCATTTGTCAACAGGACTGTTGCCAGATTACTGCTGCCTATGAAGTCTTACCGCCTCGGAAGGGTAGTGGGAGGAGCGGACGGGCTAACCTATTCAGTCCAAGGACAGACTAACCTAACCGCTAACTGTATGAGCATGCCTATTGTAATTGATGTTGCTGTGATTCAGAACCTGATACCTGACATCATATTAGGTCATAACTTTCTGGTGGAATATAAGGTGATCCTAGACTATGCAGCTCATGAAGTCTTTTTGGGAAAGTACAGACGTCTGAGGGTCACCTGGCACGATGGAAATCTCAGGACTCGCAAAGATACGGAAGTTGGCGTAGACCTGGGAGATATCCAGTTAACACATCTTCGATCGAGTGAAGAAGAGGAGCTGAGACACATCTTAAAGGACTTTCCAGAAGTCATCACCAATAAAATAAGGAGGACTACTACGGTAACGCACACCATTGAATGCATCACTTCCTTACCCATCAAGCAACGTCCATATCCAATCAACCCAGATAAATACCACTTCGTCATCCAGAAGATTCAAGAGATGGAAGGGCAAGGTTTCATCGAACCGTCTACATCCTGTTGGGCTTCACCTATCGTCCTACCGAAGAAGAAGAATAGGGAGTGTCGACTATGTGTGGACTTCCGGAACAGGAAGATTGTTAGTGATGCCTACCCCATGCCTGACCTGAAAGATTCGCTGAAACAAGTAAGTGGATCTAGGATTTTCACACTGGATCTCAACTTCGGATACTGGCAAGTGAAGGTGGAGGAAAGTTCTAGACCACTGACCGCCTTCATGACACCGAGATGATTGTACCAGTTTGCCATAATGTCTTTTGGATTGAAGAATGCTCCTGCCACCTTCTGGATGAGGTATTATCAGGATATGTTGGAGATTTTTGACAAGTGTGTGTCGACGGCATTTTAATTCACAGCAAGAATTTTCAAGAACACCTTGTACATCTGAGGAAAGTACTGGAACAATTGAAGATTCATGGACTGACATGCCAACTGGAGAAATGCCACTTCGCCCGGTCCCGTGTAGAATATCTTGGCCATGTCCTAACTTCTGAAGGCTTAGAAAGGCAACCAGAGAAGAATCGAGCTATCGAAGAAGCTGAATGCCGCTGGACTAAGCGACAAGTACGTCAGTTCCTTGGCTTGTGTGCATGGTATAGCAGTTTTGTGCCACACTTTGAAGAGAAGGCAATACCACTCACTGATCTACTCCATAACAACCATCCGTTCCAATGGACCAGCAAGGAGTAGATGACATTCCAAGGCATTAAGGCTGCGATATGCAATGCTCCTGGTCTAGCCCATCCCGACCCTCAACGGAAGATGTGCCTGCAGATGGACGCTAGCGACTCCGGCTTAGGAGCAGTGTTATTCCAGGAGAGGAGTGACGGCGGAAGGGGCACCATCGAGTATGCCAGCAGGAGCTATCTCCCACCGAACAACGCTAACACTTTTAAAGATAAAAATTTCATTGTTCCGTATTGAAATTATTGATGTTAAAAATTAAATAACTGGAAAGGAGGTTCAACCTATTCAATACTCAAAAGAAAGAAACGTAGCAATCACATTTCTATTTAAATGGGACCGGTTTCGACCTTAGTCCAGGTCATCATCAGCCATAAAAAACATGTAAAATGTTTATGAATGTTGGAGGTCAGTTTCACACTCTGTTAGGCACAAAGACACGACACCACATTCTGTCCTGCACAAAGTCACAACACTACCAATCAACATGCGAAGATCAAAAAGGCTTGAATACGCAGACGAACAAATCTGTAGCAGAAAGCCGCCAGTTATTTAATTTTTAACAACGCTAACACTGCCGAAAAGGAAGCCTTAGCTGTGATGTGGGCTATGGGCAAATTCAGAGGCTATTTGGAGGGAAGGAAGCTCTACACCGATAACGCCGTTCTCAAATGGTTGAATTTTGTCTCTGGCTCAAAATCCAAATTGATGCGATGGGCCCTGTTAATCGCAGAATTTGATTTTGATGTGTGTCATGTCTCAGGACCGACGAACATAGGAGCAGACAGCTTATCTAGGCATCCAGCAATGGAACCTGAAGCTAGGAGCACCATTGTTGAGAGGGAGTTCCCATGAAAACACCAGAGTGAGCCAAAGGAACCTGTCCTTATGACCATCAAGAAGGAACTTGATCTGGGAGTAATCAAACAGTGGCAAGAACAAGATAAGCCCTGTAGGACCATGACACAGTGGATTAGGAGACAGAACACCGATAGTCGACTCGTCCCGAGGGAATTCAAGATGTGCTGCAAGAACTTCCTGGCTGACGGAGGACTCTTGATGTACAGGTCGCACCTCTCTGACACGCCTGCGTTAGTGGTGATCCCCAGACAGCACACGACCGACATCCTTGAGAAGTTCCATGACAGCGCTGAAGCCGGACATCCAGGAGGCGAAGAGACGTATCAGTCTATCCGACGAAGATTCTTTTGGGTCAACATGCGGAAAGACATCCTGGAATATGTGAAAGGTTGCTAATCTGTGCCTGCACCAAGGTGAGCAACAGGAAGGCAGATTCCAGCCAACAAGGAAGACGGCCACAACACCCGTGGGAGGTCATAGCCCTGGACTTGATGGGTCCTTACCCTAGAACAGGGATGGCGAACCTATGCCACTAGTCACTAGGTGACACGCGAACACGATTTCGGTGGCACGCCACTTGAAGTTTTTATATAGGCCTACATCTTTTACTACAGACTACTGTATACATATCTCGTACATCTTATAGTCATAGTGTTTTACGTGTAAGAAATTAATGTAGAAAATCTGGCTGTCGGTCAGTCAGTGAGTGAGTAAAGTTTGACTTTTGTTAAGTAGCCAGTAGCGCGTAATTATTCTTTGTGTATAACTGTGTATTGAAGGTCGTTTGTATACGGACCTCGCAAACATGTTTTCGCTGCCGAAAAAAAACCAACAGAAAATTAACAATGGTAGTGACCGGATTCTTCGAGAATAGTGGACAAGTGAATTCGGAGTGATAGAAAGGAAGCAATAAAGCTTTGTGTTCTCTGTGTTCGAAAATAGCTGTATCCCGCACATTTAATATCAAGCGCCATTTTGAGACGAATCATTCAAATGTTCGTTACATGCCAAATCAAGAAAGAAGAGAACTCGTTTCACAAAAAATCGAACAATACACAAAACAAACTAGTTGTTTTGTATCATCTTTCAGGCCAAGGAATAGTATCAGTGCGGCTGTTTCCATCTGTCTCACTGCACAGTGCAGCTGCCTGACAGTGAGTTCAATGGAAGAAACTTTCTTATTGACGTCCGACACATTATTTGAAGACTTTCCTAACAAACAACAAATAATTAAGAGTTAAAGAAATGCCAGGTGCAAAGCAGGGATAGATGTTTTTGTCCAATATCCTTGTTGAAATGTGTTGAGGGAGGAATTACTCACATGGAAAGGTATAATAAACGAAGTGAAGCAAGAACTTATATTAAACACGGGGTTTGACATAAATAATATTGTGTCTGGGATAACTGATACTGTCCTAAGTATGGTGGGTATTCATAATGGGTTTGTAAGATTTCTTAAAAAACACCCTATTTTACAGCTTCATGGTATGTTACACCTGGAAGCCCTATGTGCGAAAGAGGTATGCAGTCATATGAAAGAGTACTCTCGGGGTAGCCAAAATTGTGAACTTCATATGTGCACGTGCTCTAAATAATCGCCAGTTCTCCAAAATTTACACTAAGTGGAATCTCACTATGGCGTACTTGTAATGTACAATAATGTTCGCTTGCTGAGTGAAGCTACTCTCGGGGTAGCCAAAATTGTGAACTTCATATGTGCACGTGCTCTAAATAATCGCCAGTTCTCCAAAATTTACACTGAGTGGAATCTCACTATGGCGTACTTGTAATGTACAATAATGTTCGCTTGCTGAGTCGTGGGCAAGTACTCCAGAGGCTTGTCGAGCTCTTGGATGAAATTCACTTCTTCATGACAGAAAAGCAGGACGAATTCCCAGAACATAGGACTCTATTTGGCTGTGTGTTTGAATGTTCCTCCGTGATTTTACAGCAGTACTCAATGATATAAATAAGGAACTGCAAGGAAAGGTGTTATACTGCAGATAGATTGTTTGAGATCATAAAATAATTCCGGAGAAAACTAGAAGTATTCGTCAGGGATTTTGAAAGAAAGACATTTAAGTAATTCCCTTCACTTAAAGTACAAATTGAATTGCTGTTAAATTTTTCAGATCAATTCACTTTTGAAGAAACAAAAAGTATCTGTAAGAAGCATGTGGACATCTCACAAAATTCAAGACAAATAGTTTCCAAGAGATTTTCTCAATTTTGACATTTGAAGGAAACATTTCGTATTTTGGTGGTTTCTCTTCCGATATCCTGATGTCAATTCGGTTTCTGAACTCCTTTCTCTTGTTGATCACATCTGCCGTAAGTCTAATTTTGTCTTCATCTCTCTTGACCTGTTTCTTGTTTAAGAAGTCCATAGAGAATATGTCCTAATGAATATTCTTTTCTTAAAAATTTCATGAAAAAAAGGCCAATTTATAAATAAAAAATTATACATTTATAAGTAATTGTCGAAACGAGGACTTCTAGATTTCATGTTACTATTACTATTGCAGATGAAAATATCACTAATTCCTAGTTGTCAGTTCTTTTTAAATCTGCTTTCTTCTGGAACAGTATCTCTTGTCATTTTTACGGCCTTGTGTCTGGTGTAGTAGTGATGCTTTCTTTCTTGTTCACATACTTGAGGAGGTGGAGGAGCGTGGGATATTAGTGTGTCATTAACTTCGTTGTAGTTACCTTCAGCTTCAGTTTCCAGTTAATATTACAGGATTTCAGACAACGGGAGTTATTTCACGTTGAGGAAGTGGCAGCAAATGATGACAGAATGGGGCGTGGAGCACTGGACCACCCCTATCTACAACCCAAGTGCCAATCCAACGGAAATATGGAATGGAGCTTAAAAGGATGCTACGAGCCCACCTGATAGACAGAAAACATCGACCGTGGCACTGTCAGATACCACAGTCACTCTTTGCCCTGCAACGGCGCATCAACCGTGTCACTGGCTATTCCCCAGCAGAGCTGTTTCTTGGTCGACAGCTGTACGGCACCGAGGATTGGGAGATATATCCACCACTCATTTCTGGTCAAGATTATGTAGCTGTTCCCCTGGCAGAGTGGCAGCAGCAGCAGAACATCAAGGAGAAGCAAGCTTTGGCCGAGAAGAGGTCCCTTACGCAGGCCAAAGCTCAAGATGCATTAGAGGCACTGATCTTCCTGCTAGGCCAACAAGTACTTTGGCGTAACCACTTGTTCAGTAATAAGATTGGAGGGTTTCTCGCAGGTCTCGCACCTAAGTGGGTTGGTCCTGTCGAGGCGGATAAGCAGCTGGGCCATGGGGGTCTACAGACTAAAGACCAACCCTCCTGTCAAGGTCCATGCATCGGATTTGCAGCGAGTCACCCAACCGTTTAAACCTAGGAATTTCATTTTTGTCCGTATTGAACTGAGAAAGGATGATAGGAAAACTTAAAACGGTCCACCTTTTTCCTGCCTGCTGGCTCTTTAGAAATGTGTGCGCGTGCGTCTTGTATTCAGGAATCACTCAAGGCAAATATTTTCGCACTGCAAGTTGTGTGGTTAAACTTATTTTTAATATGTATAATTTTTGCTTTCTCAACGATGCATTTGTTTCTACATTCGTCCCTGTTTTTATCTCCTCGTAAGATGTGTATTGTTTAATGTAACACCTTGTGTAAAAAATTGGGTTAAATGAAGGAGTTATATTCAAGATCATGCTTTCACGTCCCTGCACAATATTTAAAATGAAATTTACCGTTGGTCTTTATAGCTATTGTTGAGAGTGAAGGAGAATTTCCTGTTGTGTATGTTTATCAGGAACTCAAGGGAGACTTCATTAGTTAGTCGGAACATAGAAAAAATGATGAACTCTTCTCAGAAGAACTCTTAAGGTTTCACTTTACTTTTTCCTGCCTGCTGGCTCTTCAGAAATGTGTGTGCCTTTTTTTTTGTATTCAGGAGTCATTCAAGACGAATATTTTCGCACTACAAGATGTGTGGTTAAGGTTATTTTTAATATGTATAACTTTCCCTGTTTTCATCTCCTTGTAAGATGTGTATTGTTTAATTTCCTGTTGTGTACGTTTATCAGGAACTCAAGGGAGACTTCATTAGTTAGTCAGATCATAGAAAGAATGATGAACTCTTCTCAGAAGAACTCTTAAGGTTTCACCTTACTTTTTTCCCCACCTGCTGGCTCTTTAGAAGTGTGTACGCGTGCGTTTTGTATTCAGGAATCATTCAAGGCAAATATTTTCGCACTGCAAGTTGTGTGGTTAAGCTTATTTTTAATATGTATAACTTTGCTTTCTCAACGATGCATGTGTTTCTACATTCGTCCCTGTTTTTATCTCCTCTTAAGATGTGTATTATTTAATGTAACACCTTGTGTAAAAAACTGGGTTATATGAAGGAGTTATATCATGTTCAAAATCATGCTTTCACGTCTCTGCACAATATTTAAAATGAAATTTTACAGTTGGTCTTTATAGCTATTGTTGAGAGTGAAGGAGAATTTCCTGTTTTGTATGTTTATGAGGAACTCAAGGGAGGCTTCATTAGTTAGCCAGAACATAGAAAATGAGAACTCTTAAGGTTTCACTTTACTTTGTCCTGCCTGCTGGCTCTTCAGAAATGTGTGCACGTGTGTTTTATATTCAGGAATCATTCAAGAAGAACACTTTCGCACTGCAAGATGTGTGGTTAAGGTTATTTTTAATATGTATAACTTTTGTTTTCTCAACGATTCATTTGTTTCTATACTCGTCCCTGTTTTTATCTCCTTGTAAGATGTGTATTGTTTAATGTAACGTCTTGTGTAATATAAATGCCTACATGTTTGCCTATTCCCACATTTTGGCTGATGATGACGCAAATCAGCGTTGAAACTAGTTCCAAGTACAAATACATGTTATAAACTATAACATTTTTGTATTGAAAAGGTGGACCATTTTAAGTTTTCCTATCATCCTCACCCAACCGTTGCGCATACAGAGTAAGCCTGAGGAGAGGCTACTGTTGACACCACCATCTGGTCATCGTGAGGAGAACGCATTGACTGTCATCGAGGAAGAGGCTGGCAGCTAGGCAACCTGACACAGCACAAGCTAGTCATGGGGAGGAGAGCACATCCAGTGACGTTGAGGAAGAGAGAAGATACAATCTTCAACCAAGGCAAAGTCAACGAGTGTGACAAAGTATGGAAATTGTTTCAAGTTATAGGGGGGATATTAACGCAGGTGTGATAAACAGATATAACTTAAAAACAACATTCTTTCACCCATGGGTAAATAATGCAAGTATCGAGCTCGATTATTATTATTATTATTATTATTATTATTATTATTATTATTATTATTATTATTATTATTATTTTACGATTATTATTATTATTATTATTATTATTATTATTATTATTATTATTATTATTATTATTATTATTATTATTATTATTATTATTATACTTGTAATGTATAGCTATGAAGTGTTCACATCCATTTAGTATTTTTATTAATACATCATATGTACATACGATACGATCACGTTGTTTGTGAGGTTATGTCAGGAAACATGCACTGTATATAGACATTTATGTAAGTTCAATTCATTTAAGTATGTGTATATAATTTATTCTTACCTGTATATATAATTTGTAATCCACTACAAAATTGTGAAACACACTGTAACTTCCAAAATGGCACTAGATCCTGGTAGAATATTCTATACATTATGACCCTGTTGTTAGGCACTCGAGAATTTACGAGAAGGTACGAGGCGTATTTTTTAAGTAAGGTCCGTTTGAAAATAAGTACACAACGAAAGGTTATTTCAAAAAAGTAAATTTATTTTCAGAAAGTACATACTTCACTCTATTTTTCGACATAGTTGCCAAGTTTGTTCAAACACTTATCATATCTCATAACCAATTTTAAAATACCCTCTTCATAGAAACTTGCTGCCTGCTCCGATAACCAAGAGTTCACTGCCGTTTTCGCATCGTCGTCATTGTAATGGTTGCCACTGAGGTGATGTTTGAGGTGGAGGAACAGATGGTAATCGCTCGGCGCAAGATGAGGACTGTAGGTTGGGTGGTCTAAATCTTCCTAGCCAAAACTGTCCAATAAATCACGGGTCTGACCTGCAGTGTGAGATCTTGCATTGTCATGGAGAAGGACAATTCCCTTTGTCAGCATGCCGCGTCTTTTGCTTTGAATCGCTCTGCGTAGCTTTCTCAGGGTTTGGCAGTATGCTTCTGCATTGATAGTGGTTCCTTGTTGCATGAAGTCGACCAACAAAACACCATGCCTATCCCAAAACACCAACGCCATGATTTTGCGCTGGGACAGAGCCTGTTTGGCCTTCACCTTTACAGGCGAGTGCGTGTGTCACCATTCAAGGCTCTGTTGCTTTGATTCGGGCGTGATATGCGAAACCCATGTTTCGGTCTCCAGTTACGATCTGACTCAAGAAGCCGTTACCTTCTTCGTCATAACGAGTCAAGAATTTAATCGCACACTCAAATCTTTGGTTTTTGTGGTCCTCTGTTAGGAGTTTCGGGACCCAACGGGAGCACAGTTTCCTAAACTTTAGGTGTTCAGAAACAATGTTGCAAAGCAATGATCTCGACACGTCAGGAAATTTGTTTGAGAGACCTGTTATTGTGAAACGCCTGTTCTCACAAATCTTCGCTTCAACTGAAGCCACCAAATCGTCTGTAATCAAAGAAGGGCGACCGGAGTGGTCCTCATCATGGACGTTGTCATGGCCATCTTTGAATTGTCGTACCCACTTACGCACTATGCTTTCACTCATAATAGTATCACCGTACACTTTGCAAATCTGTCAATGAATTTCTGCAGCAGACAGGTTCCTTGCTGACAAAAACCGCATCACTGGCCGTACCTCACACGCGGCGGGCAAGTTGATAGTCTTAAGCATTTTGAAAGCACAGAACAGAACCGTACAGGTTAGCTACAGACTGAAACTGAGCACAGTTGTTCCCGAGGCATGCCGGTACACGACGCACGCGCTAGTTGCGATTTGTGCGTGAACTACTAGTGTTCAATATAAATGGTCCGTTATTGGACATTATAAATTTTCCAGCTAACTCATTCCTGGTTGCCAGCGTTTTGCCCCCGTGTGCTAGGCTGGGCTCATCAGTTGGTACCTAGCACACCTGCCAATGCATTGGCATTGCCGGTGGCTACAAATAGCCTACGCAGTGGCCTCCGCGGTATGCACTAGCCAGCGTCTTGGTAGGTTTGCTAGGCACTAACTGATGAGCCCAGCCTAGCACACAGGGGCGAAACGCTGGCAACCAGGAATGAGTTAGCTGTAAAATTTATAAGGTCCAATAACGGACCATTTATATTGGTATTATAAATTTACTCATTTGGAACAAATATTTCAGATTCCCTATGGGAATCAACATCTGTATCATCTGATGGCCAAGCAGGCATCAATTTTTGATAATGAGACAATGTCTCTCATAGGGCATTGGCACTGCCAGTGGCTACAGTTAGCCTACACAGTGGCTTCCACGCTATGCATTAGCCAGCCGTCTTGGTAGGTGTGCTAGGTACCAACTGATGAGCTCAGCCTAGAACACGGGGGCGAAACGCTGGCAGCCAGGAATGAGTTAGCTGAAAAATTTATAATGTCCAATGACTGACCATTTATATTGGTATTATAAACATACTGATTCGGAACAAATATTTCAGATTCCCTATGGGAATCAACATCTATAACTACTAGCGTCTACAGTAAAACGGACCTTACTAAAACACGCTTCGTATTTTTTGTAACTGATCTTTCCAGATGCCCGGACAGGCACATATATAATGAGGTGGTCTTGATGGTAACGACAAGTTATTGTTTAGCAGAGTTATGGTGTAGCAGGTTATACTTGTTACCACGTGTTGTGTCATGCTTTTAAGCAGTCATCTGTTTCAACTGTGTTTGAAGGTTGCTGTCTCCACGTGCAGTGATAGGCAATTGTCAATTGGCAGCTTTATTGATGTATTTTGCTAGTGACAGCAGTGATTAAGGTTATGTGTGTGTTTAATTTGTAAGTAGATGTGAATAAATAACTGTACCAACTGTCAGCATTTTATGTGCGTCTTTGTGGATACATTAACCTTAATTAAGGCCATAGCCACTTCCTTACCAGTCATAGTTTCTTCCTGTCTGAGTTAATAGGATGTTAAAAAGAAAAGTGCACTTCCTAAGTACTTTGAAAAATTCACATGCTCTAGTTCCATATTCCACATCTCACATTCGTTCCTTTTAGGTTTCTTTTCAAGTGACATCACTTTAGTCTTGAAAATGCTAATTTTCATATTATACATGCTGCACGTCTTTTCAAGCCCAAAATGCTGGATTTTAGGCTTTCATCATAGTCTGCTCTTTAGATCAAGTAGTCAACATATGCCAAAGTGCTTTCTACATTTTCAACTGGCTGAATCCATCCCTGCCATTCTATATGTTTCAGTTACTGGGTCATGTAAACTATGAAAAACTAGTTTAACCCCTGTAACTACTTTGAAGCAAAACTCATTGTACTATCAGTTCTCACTGTGGCACTGTTGTCAACATACGCCTAATGCCTTTGATTGTCTGTAATAATCTACCCCTGATCCCATAATCCCTCAGTATGTCAAGTATATTTTCCCCTGGTAGTCTGTTACATGCCTTCTATAGAAGTACAAAACATAAGCATAACTGTCTATTCTCCTCAGCCCGTTTCAGTCAGTTGCATGACACACATTGAAATTTCATCCTGACAGTCCCTCTGTGGTCTTGCATCTGCACTGGTTTTCATCCAGTTTATTAGACTTACTCGGTGAGCTTGCATTAAGGAGATAGCGGCCGCACTGTTGGTGCAACGTAAAGCAAAGTCAAAGTCACCTCTGTACAGGCCATGAAGGCCCTTGGAGGAGTGGAAGGTAAAGACTTCCACCATTGTTAACCTCAGCACGTGATGAAGTAGAGTGGTTAGCTCTATGCCCGGCCTCCTTTGCCCCCAGAAATTAACCTGGTACTCATTTTTGGTGTAGGCTGAGTGAACCTCAGGTTCATATGCACCTCCAGAAGTGGAAATCTTGTTTCTTAAATTTTATGACTTTCTGATGGGGATTCGAACCCACGTCCTTCCGGGTGAACCGAGCACGCCTTTACTGCCTCGGCCAGGCAGCCCCTTGTGCAACGTAAAGCAAATTGTAAAAAAAATAAAAATCTCTTTCTGGTGACACATTTCGTATTTATCCAACAAAATTTAATAAAACTCAGCCAAAGATCTCTGAACAGAAACCTGCTTACTCTGCCATCTGGTAAAGTGAAACAGAACATCAAAACTGGCACAGAGACAGCCTAAATTGCATCAAATTAAAATGCCTGGGCATGTTAACTGAGATATTATCATCATCATCATCTGCATCATCATTATCCAATTAACTTTCCAGCATTGACTGCTCCCCCTTTTCAAAACTGCCTATGAATACCTTGCCTGGAATACTAATCAAAGGAGCATCTCAGTAGTTATTTCAATCTGTCCAATTCCCTTACCTATAGGCGGGTGCAGTTATTGCGTTCATTTAGAAGTTATAACTTATTCAGAATGCAATTGTACTTGGGCAAGGAGAGAGTAGTATTTGTTTGTTGCAGTAGTGCAAGTAGTTGGCACGTCAGTGGACCAAATACTATACAAATTCAGTCAACACATGAGTTTTGTAATACCGACAAAACAAGATAAATTTTAGCGATGAATTTGCAAATGCTTCAAATGCAAAAACCATAGGACGAATTTGGAATGAAATATGTTGATTATTCAGAGGCTAGCAACATTTTGATCCAAGATTTAAAAAACATTTGACTGAATGGGACCACTGTATCACTAAGGAGCCTTCTAACTTAGCAGTTAGATTTAGCACTGTACTGTACCTGGTGACAGAGCCGAATGACAACACACTGGACCTAAACAAGCCGTAGTTCCTGGCATGGCCGAGCTCAATCGTATTTTGAATACATACCTTCCTAATGTACTATAAAGTCATTTTATTCCTGCTTTTCCACTATATTTCACCATTTTGGGTCTACCTTAATTCTGGCTGTTTATGACACTGTAGTTCATTTACCATCCTCTCCACTTCCCAGAAGCATAATTTCATTGCCATGGAACTCTGATGTTTGTGACTTCATATGAAAACTTTCCTTTTACAGTAAGAAAATTTTCAGACTGTTCCTCCCATCTGTCCAGTGATTCCTTAGGATTGACAGTGAGTTGTTTTACCCAAAATTCTGTTAATTTCCCTTCCCTTTCTAGGATTCTTTATTACAGTCCACAAGGATTTCCCTACCACCTTAATCTTATTTCCAAAATCATCTTTCCATGATTTCCTTTTGGATGTTATTTTTGTTTGATTCCCTTTCTTTCCTCTACGTACAGTTCCTTATCTGCATTTGTTCCTGTGTAGAGTTGTTTTAGACATGCATTCTCTTTCTTCATTTAGAAGCTGTCCTGACTTCTTCATTCCACCAAGATGTTGGCTGTTCCCTATCTTTATACACAATTATTCCTAGGCAGTCCTGTGCTGTTTCTTCTACAGCATCCCTGTTTGTTACTAATTATGTTTCTATATCCTGAATCTGCTTATTGCCTATTCTTTTCATAAATAGGTTTTTAATGGCCTGTTTACAAAACGGTATTTTTCCAGTTAATATTACAGGATTTCAGCAACTTATTTTTCTTTTACAGAAATTCGCAACATGTACCATTACCATTCTGGAACAATAAAGTTTTAAAACTAGCCTTATTGTGTCATTAAAGATACTCAAAACATCTGAAACCAATTGTGTCGTATGACTGTGAATCCTTTTGAAAGAGAAGGCAATAGCTTGTATTTCTTTAAAAATGTCTTTAAGGTATCAGGCACTGCTCGAGGTAATTTATGAATTGCAGTACTGTTATTATTGGACCTGGGTACACACTAACAATATTTCCCCCTCCCCACACCTTGTCAATATTATGACTCAATGGGGTTTCTCTGGAGGGGTCTTATGCACAATGAATGACATTGTAGATCTTTGGTATACTGAAATTCTCCAGTGGTGTCACTTTCAAACATATATTCTAACCAGGAAGTCCAGAGAATTAAGAAACTCTGTGGGATAGTACATTATGCCATCATCATCAATTACATTTTCTGTGATTTTATACTCTGCTCTTTTGGGCAGAAAATATGCTGAAGATGGCAGTGTTTATGGCCCCCTAGGTATTTCTAAATGTTCAAATGGCACTTTAGCACAGTCAGGAGTTTGATCAAAAGGAAAAGTTGGATAATACGTTAATGAGTAACCACTTTCATGTAACACAATATTGTAATCAGAATGTGTGTATATACTCTGTGGCATATTGTGTATCAAACCAAGGGCATCTGGCGAATAGTTGAGCTCAGCCCCTATGTAAGCAAGAGTGGCATGGAACTATCATGCTACGCTGTGTTTTTTACAGCAGGCTTCATATCTCAGAACAATTATCCTTTTTCTCTGAGTCCTGTTCCTCCTGGTTCCTCATGTCAAAACCATTCCTCATGTCAAAACCATTAAAATTATCATCATTGAGTCATCGTTGATTCTCTGACCACCTTCTAATACCCCTCCTACTTTGACAAACAGAGCAAACTGTAGCCTTTAATGTGGCTGTGCGGTGCATTAATACAAACATTCATGTAAGTCAGATCAGTCATTTTCCCATACCAGGGTGACAAACAGACTGAGAAGTGTGACCCAAAACACTTAGAAGAGCTTATTCCTGGTCATAGTAAGCAACAGATTTATATAGATTCTCTCTTCATTCCTTTGTGGATATTGGCATTTTCTCCTTTTTGTTGGTTGTTTGTGGAGGTAGTAATATTGTAGTTACTGATAATGATGTAAAGTTTTTTGTTGCAGGTGGGACGTTACGGGAGTGATAAGAATTCACAACAGGTAACGTGAAACTTCCTTTTCTTCAACAGTTATTTCATTAATTTGGCATTTTATGGAAGGCATTGTAAAATATGTGTTCACATAGATCAGGAATAGTCTTCTTTACTTAATAGGAGGTCCAAATAAAACATATATTTTGTGGGCCACTGGAAATCATAGTTGTTGGCACGCCACACCATATCCAAGTATGTCTATTCTTTAGTCCCGTTACCTAATGCAAGATCGGGGATGAGGTTAGATGGTATCGTGTTGCATGTTTTTATGGCCAGATGCCCTTCCTGGTGCCAACCTCAGTTCCGGAACTAAAAAAGATAAAAAGAATGATGGCGAGCGAAATAGGGGAAGGAGGTTGAAGGAATCATTGGTGGCCTATGAATAAGAACCCTCCCAGCGTTTGCTTGGATGTGAAAGTGGGAAACCACAGAAAATCTTTCTCATAGCAGCTGATGGTGGGGCTTGAACTTACTCGTCTCCCGTATGCAGACTTGGCTCCATACTTGTAGTGCATTAACACATGTGGTGGCCACTCTATTTGGCAGTGTGCCACACTCATGAGCCCTTTTTTTCTTGTGGTGTGATGTTCCTTATGGAACCATGGATTTGTATTTTAACCAGGATTGGATTCGGTGGTCATCTATTTCGAGATAAAATATGGATTTCTCATTAGCCACTACCCATCACCATTCCACAAATGGCTGCGCATGCTGCTTACATCATAAGTACAAATGAACTTGTCAGTGTTGAGGATATAAGGGATGCTGAGAAGAGAGATCCTGTTCTTCAAAATACCTTGATATTGTATTGGTTGCCATAAGATTATTGAGAGGTGGCTTGTCAATGTATTTAGATGGTGATCAGTTATACCCTTGGTGTACTGGTTACTGCTTGTTGGATGATGAGAAATTCTCTTGCCCTATAATCCAGTGGTGTCTCCCAGAGCCTTCCTGATGTGTACGTGTTCTATCGCATTCCTACTGCTCCCGAAACTGTGGCCCAGTGTAGTTGGAATGCATTCAAGTGTCAGTCAATTAAACCGGAATAACCAACCTGACTGCCCGTAGTCCACCGATACTACTTCTCTTAAACCCATGTTGAAAATATTATTTAATGCACTTTTGCTGCATGTTTTCTCACCCACCTACTCTGTAGTGCCATCACACTGATATATGGCAACTCTCTTCTCTTGTGTTTCACAGTTGCTTATGTGATTTGGAAGAACATTGTTGCCTCGTGGTGTGATGTACCTTATGGAACCATGGATTTATATTTTAACCAAGATTGGTTTCGGTGGTAACAGAAGCTAACAAAAAATCCAGGGGAGTGTTAAAAATAGGAAATGAACCTCTTGAAGCAGTGAATAATTTTAAATATTTGGGCAGTGTGATATCACAAGATGGAAATTTGGATGGAGAAATTGATTTAAGAATAAAGCAGTCTACAAGTTTCTACCAGTGTGTGAGACATTGTATGGAGCAAAGATGTGCCAATGAAGTGTAAGAAAGTTTTTATACTCGTCCTATTATAAACCTATCCTGACCTATGCTTCAGCAGCTTGGACGTTAACTAAGCGGAACCAAAGTAAGATATAAGCAGCTGAAATGAGGTTCTTGAAGAGCATACAGGGAAAGACAAGACGAGATAAAATACGAAATGAGGAAATAAGGAGAAGTGTGGGAGTGTGTAAACTTCAAGAAGAGATTGATATAGCAAAGCTAAAATGGTTAGGACACATGAGAATACCAGAAGAGAGAATACCAAAGAAAACATTCATGGATACAGACTGGAAAGAGGCCTAGGGGACATCCTAGAATGAGATGGAAGAGCTCTGTTGTGGACTGTATTGCAAATAGAGGAGTCAATAGCAATAAAGTACTAGAAGAGGAATGGTGGAAAGATCAAGTAAGGTGCAGGGCTTTGGTACACTACCCTACCCAGAGAGAATCTGGAAAAAGGAATGGATGATGAAGGAGAAGAAGACAACTGTTTCCTCAGGTTGTACCTATGTTCAAGCAGTTGTCACCAACATGGAGTCAGACAGCTATCAGCGACAATATTAGCTCTCTTTCACTGTTCTTTTGCCATTGATTCTGGGTATTCAAATATAATTTTTGCAAGTGAGTGCATGTGCACACACTCTCTATCACTCTTGCTTATGACTTTAACCATCTGTCCTACAAATCTTTGTGAGTGAAGCAAGTGCCACTGTGATGCTCCTGTTTCCATGAAGCAATTAAATGTAGAGTGTAACTATTGTCTCCTTAAGTCATAGCCTGCTTTTCTCTTCCTCGTGTTCGAGTCCATTATTTTCATAGATAACCTATTCTCACATAATCCCATAATCGTAACTAGTCCATATTGGTACATCAGCTTTAATATGTTCATTTATAATTTAGCCTTTATCTCAGAATGGCTTTGATGACCCTCTTTGTTCATAACATCAGTCATTTTTCACTATTTCCTTGTCTATTACATATTTATAAGCTATTTCAAGTCTACCTTACTTTAAAACTGAAGTCCACATGAAAACTTCATGACCAACTGACTCCACTTTCATATTTGTTGTTTGGGCATTTGATCTTCATCGTAGGTTTCTCTTCAACTGATATAATTGTAATAGTCTTGGAAATACTGATTTTGACTCTTGTTTGATGTAACCGATGCTTCACCGGCTACAACAAACACAGTAAAGGGAGGAAAGCAAGTGCAATTATACGGTGCCTAAGACACTACACACACAAGAAAACAGCTAATGGACTACGCGGAACTCCGCTGATAACAACACTGGTAAATATCAGTATGGGCAACTTGACGATAAAAACCCAGGAACGTGAAAGGAGCTGTGAACCTACCAAGGGCATGGAGATGGCTTAGGTTGCAGATTCCGGAAAGTCAACCCTGATCCGTGATTTTCAAAATATATTATTTATCAAAATATTATTTACAAAGGACTTTACAAACGAATTTCGAACAATTTCAGTCAATTAAGTATTTATTTATTTTCCACCTAGTCGATACAATGATTGCTTAAGGCAATTTTTAATGGTCAAAAGTGGTACATGTTTTGTATATTATCAACATCTTCAGCCACATAACACTGTTTAGATGAAAAATATATAAAATTGACAAAGTAATGCTTTAGAGGAAGTGTCCTTAAAATTAACATAAGATTGACAAGATTAAAACAAACAAATAACTCAAGAGAAAATATATAAATTATTTCTACAATAGAAAGCAGTCGTCAAGTCATACGGAATGTACCGATACATAAACTGGTGAAATATAAATTACATGTTCCTTGAGACACACAAATTGGACGTTCCTTGACAATAGCTTCCTATAAGTTCAAAGAGTCAAGCAAATACCATACATCTAATTACAACCCAGGTCGTACAATCCAATTTAGAGTGAAGTTAAATGTACCTTTCAAAATATCTGAACAACATAATTTCCGGTGGTATTTGAAGGTGCTCAAATACGACAGCCCCGTGTCGGTAGATTTACTGGCACGTAAAAGAACTCCTGCGGGACTAAATTCCGGCACCTCGGCGTCTCCGAAGACCTTAAAAAGTAGTTAGTGGGACGTAAAGCAAATAACATTATTATTAACAACATAATTGAAAAAGGGTAAAATCAGAAATAAACTTGGCGCAGAGGCCAGTTCAACTTGGCCCTACACCCAAAACACTTCTGATGCGGGGCAGAAGAAAAACTAGCGTATGTCACGTGACATGGAACTACTAGAGGCAAAACCCCCAAGGTAAATACATAAAACTACAATTTACATGTTTAGTAACAAGGAAAGGGGAATGCCTCGGAAACAAACAGGCAAGCCCAGCTGAAAAGCTAAGGCATCCAAAATAGTTGAGTGGGGAGTCTGGGTGAGGTTAGAGCAAACTCCTAATGAAAAAGCAAGCGAACATTAAGTGAGATTTAAAGTGGAACAGAAATCAAGAGTGCTTACCCCAAAGTGGCTCATCCCGGTAGCGAGACGACATCAAAACTTCGGACAGCCAGACAGACCACGAAATGCTGCCTCGCTCTCTTTAGAAGGGGAACCCTGGCCTTGGAGTAGCCAATCAGAACGCAGGAGCCCACCTATCGCCACCCAGATTCACCAATTACAACTCCTACTTCAGTCGCGAAGTTTAAATAATTTTCTCGAATACGCACGATCGCGAATCTTCCATTTCCAGAACAGTCAGAACATACTTTCTAGAATACATAACTAACAAAGGCCAATACACCCTGTTCAAAAATTCAGGTTGCAACTTTCTGGATAGTTCCAGTAAATATAGAAATGAAATCTAGTTGTTACAAATACCATATGTTACCAACATATTTACACTGTACAGGTTAGGTAGTTACATGGAATAGAAACAAAATATTTTATCACCACATTTCATATCATACAGTAAATACTACGGAAGGTTTACAAATAAAGTCACAAGTGTAGAATGTTTCGGAAGTGGAAAGTGTTTATTGAAGATTTTATTTGTAAACCTTGTTAAGCAGTCTGTAATAATTTACATGTAATATCTGAAGCTGTGAGTAAGTGTTTGGCTAGTTAATCTGCTATGGTAATGGAGTAGAGTTCACACAAATGCCTCGACACAGAGTGCTGGGTGTTGTTTAATAATCCGACACTCTGAGGGGTCCAATGACTTCGGGTGGAGGAGTTCGTTAGGAATGGTGGTTGTCTCCCCACTGTAAGAAATGAACCCATCAAGCAGCATCTGATGTCTGCAAGGGGCATCTGTACTCTTATGTTAGCAGTGGCCTTATCAGCAGCTGGCAGGAGCTCTAAGATGCCTTTGAGAGTGACGAGTCCAACAAACTAATAGCCTTTATGATGATGTGAGATTTCTTAACCGTGAAAAGTGGGCAACTAGACATCATAAAGGTGGTAGTAATTAAAGTGACAAGGCAGAGAAGGTAGAGTGTATGGGAAAGAAAAATGTAGATAGAAGATAAGGAAGTTATAATTTATAATTTTGTGGGACGTGAATGCACCTGTAGGAACAGAGGTGAGGTGAAGAACTGAAGATCAAAATCTGTTATTTCGTCCAACATTAATCTACTCATCCGCTTTCTGGAGATCTTCAGGATATAAGCATAAATATCTATTACTCTTACAGTGTTTTAATTATTTAAAATTTTGTGCCCTGTTATAATTTTGTAAATCATCATAATTTATTTTTTATTCTATATTCTTCTTATTATTATTATTACCGAGCAAGTTGGCCATGTTGTTAGGGTAACACAGCTGTGAGCTTGCAGTCAGGGGATAGTGGGTTCAGATCCCACTATAATGTATTTTTAAAAAAAGCTAAAGGTTTTCACCTATACAATACTATTTGTTGTAACCTTCAAAAAGTTATGAACATCTCAACACTTTCCCATCAACATCATTCTGTTTACACTTGTTCCAGCTGAGCTGAGTTCTAAAACATTCCTCAAGTGCTAGTATTTTAAGTGTTTCACCTGGTCTTCTGTGAGGTGTATTCTTCAAATTAGAGGAAGGCTGAAAGCTTGCAGAAGACATGTGATTGTGATTGAGTGTTTGACATCCAAATCTTTACTTGTCTTGCACTGAATTTCAGCAACACATGCTTCCTTCATAAATTTTATGTATAATTCATGTGTTGCCTTAACTTTTAATGATTGTGACTGATGATGGTCTCTATTAAGACCAAAACTAGTTTCAACAAATATATGTATATAACTTTTTAAAGTTTACAACAAATAGTATTGAGTAGGTGGAAACCTTAAGCTTTTGTTTTACATTATATTGCTCTTCAGTAGGAAATAACATGAAATTTATTACTTGTGATCAAATCTCGCTGTCAGCAGCCCTGAAAATTGTTTTCCGTGGTTTGTCATTTTTACACCAGGCAAATGCTGGGGCTGTACCTTAATTAAGGTCACGGCCACTACCTTCCTTTCCTATCCTTCCATTGCTGAAAACTTTTGATGTGTTAGTGTGACGTTAAACAAATTGCAAACAAATAAATGATTATAATACTATACTTTTTAGTAGCTGTAAGATGTCTCATTTGTAGTCTGTGTATTCTAATTCTGCACACGTATTATATTTTCTCTGTTTATTTTAATTCTGCACATGCAATTATTATATTTTCCGGTTAGATGGCCTTAATCTTGCCAGATAAAATAAATCTATTCTGTTCTATTCCATTTCTTAGTTTCTTTTTGGATGATGAAGATCTGACCCTGACCTCTCTGTTTTGATGTGACAGTGCATTGGTTTTCATCCATTTCATTCACCAGCAATAATTATACTTGTCTTTCCTATGCCTTGGAGCGCTTGTTCTAGGTATTTGTGACCTCACTGCGGTCGTGGTTTATTTCTGAGAAAGTGAAACTAGGTATACATGAAATGCCAATTGCTTTTCATGTTTTTTCTCAGTATAAACCCCACAAAAATGATCTGTGTTATTGTTATGAGCAAGACTATAAGTCAAAACAGTCGTTTGTAGTTTTTACTGCTTTTTCCAATCGGATGGTACTCAAATCTCATACACATCTTATTATCCTATGAAGGGGTTCATCAGCTAATGATGAAAAGGAAGCTTGATAAGTCCATGCAAAAAAAAAAAAAGTCTCATCCAACCTTCTTGTCTGTAAATACAATTTACCCCTGAAGTCAGAAACACCATCCAAAAGCTTAAAGTATGGAAGGCTGCTGGTTTGGATGATATTAGGAATGGACAAATCAAGAATTTTGGTGCAAGACCTTAGAATTGCTCACCACTGATTTCTTCGATCAGTGCATTTGGTCTGAGATGATCCGCCAGAACTTGCTTAAGGCAAAAGTGTTGACACTCTTGAAAACAAAAAACAAAACAAGACACCAGAATTCAGCCTTATCTCCCTCTTGAGTTGCCTTTTTAAACTGTGTTTCGAAGTTGTAATTGTTGTTATTATGATCTGGTCACTGGCATAAGCCAAGCTCCTCATCAGAATTCCTTGAATTTTACCTGGCCTTGTTATCTCTGATTGTTCCATGTCGTTGTAGTTTGAGTCATAAGTCCATAGACTGGTTTGATGCAGCTGTCCATGCCACCCTATCCTGTGCTAACCTTTTCATTTCTATGTGACAATTGCATCCTACATCTGCTCTAATCTGCTTGTCATATTCATATCTTGGTCTACCCCTACCGTTCTTACAACGTACACTTCCTTCAAAAACCAACTGAACAAGTCCTGGGTGTCTTAAGATGTGTCCTATCATTCTGTCTCTTCTTTTCGTCAAATTTAGCCAAATCAATCTCCTCTCACCAATTCGATTCAATATCTTTTCATTCGTGATTCGAGCTATCCATCTCACCTTCAGCATTCTTTTGTAACACCACATTTCAAAAGCTTCTGTTCTCTTCCTTTCTGAGCTAGTTATCGTCCATGTTTCACATCCATACAATGCCACGTTCCACACGAAAGTCTTCAAACACATCTTTCTAATTCTCATATCAATGTTTGAAATGAGCAAATTTCTTTTCTTAAGAAAGCTCTTCCTTCGTTGTGCTAGTCTGCATCTTATGTCCTCCTTACTTCTGTCATCATTAGTTATTTTACTACCCAAGTAACAATATTCATCCACTTCCTTTAATGCTTCATTTCCTAATCTAATATTTCCTGCATCACCTGCCTTCGTTCGACTGACCTCCATTACTTTTGTTTTGGACTTATTTATTTTCATCTTGTACTTCTTACCCAAGACTTCGTCCATACCATTCAGCAGCTTCTCGAGATCCTCTGCAGTCTCAGATAAAATAACAATATCATCGGCAAATCTCTAGGTTTTGATTTCCTCTCCTTGGATTGTGATTCCCTTTCCAAATTCCTCTTTGATTTCCTTTACTGCCTGTTCTATGTAAACATTAAAAAGGAGGGGGGACAAACTGCAGCCTTGCCTCCCTATTTTATGCATTGCTGCTTCTTTTTCAAATCCCTCGATTCTTATCACTGCAGACTGATTTTTATACAGATTGTAGATAATTCTTCCTTCTCAGTATCTGATCCCAATCACCTTCAGAATCTTACTTGGTCCAGTCAACATTATCGAATGCCTTTTCTAGATCTACGAATGCCATGTACGTGGGCTTGTCCTTCTTGATTCGATCCTCTAAGATGAGACGTAAAGTCAGGATTGCTTCACGCCAAATTGATCTTCTCCCAACTCAGCTTCAACTTTTTTTTCCATTCTTCTGTAAATAATACATAATCAAATTTTGCAGGCTTGAGATACTAAACTAATGGTGCGATAGTTTTCACACCTGTCAGCACCGGCTTTCTTGGGAATAGGTATAAGAACATTCTGTCGAAAATCGGATGGGACTTCTCCTGTCTTGTACATCTTACACACTAAATGGAATAACCTTGCCATGCTGGTTTCTGCTAAGGCAGTCAGTAATTCAGAGGGAATGTTATCAATTCCAGGTGCCTTGTTCCTATCTAGGCCACTCACAGATCTGTCAAACTCTGACCTCAAAATTGGGTCTCCCGTTTCATCAGCATCAACAGTCTCTTCTTGTTCCAGAACCAAATTATCTACATCTTCACCTTGATACAACTGTTGGATATGTTCCTGCCATCTTTCTGCTTTGTCTTCTTTCCCTAGAAGTGGATTTCCATCTGAGCTCTTAATATTCATACACCTAGATATCCTTTCTCCAAAGGTTTCCTTGATTTTCCTGTATGCAGTATCTACCTTTCCTAGGACCATACAACCTTCGACATCCTTGCACTTCTCCTTCAGCCGTTCTTCCTTAGCTACCTTGCACTTTCTATCCACTTGATTCTTTAATCGCCTGTATTCTTTTCTGCCCTCTTCATTTCTAGCATTCTTGTATTTTCGTCGAGGTCTAGTATCTCCTGAGTTATCCATTGATTCTTAGTTGATCTTTTCTTCCTTCCTATCATTTCTTCACCAGCCCTACTGACTTCATTTTTCATGACTATCCACTCTTCCTCTATTGTGTTTCCTTCAGCCTTTTCATTTAGCCCTTGTGCAACATGTTCCTTGAAACAATCCCTTACACTCTTTTCTTTCAACTTGTCCAGATCCCATCTTTTTTGCATTCTTTCCTTTCTTCAATTTCTTCAAATTCATACAGCATTTCATGACCAACAAGTTGTGATCAGAGTCCACGTCTGCTCCTGGGAAAGTTTTGGAATCCAACACCTGGTTTCTGAATCTCTGTCGAATCATAATAAAGTCTATTTGATACCTTCCCGTGTCTCCAGTTCTCGTCCACGTATACAGCCATCGTTTGTGGTGTTTGAACCAAGTATTGGCAAGGACTAAATTATGATCGGTGCAGAATTCAACCAGCTGACTTCCTCTTTCGTTCCTTTGTCCCAATCCGAATTCTCCTACTCTATTACCTTCTCTTCCTTGGCCTACCACTGCATTCCAGTCTCCCATCACAATTAGATTCTCATCACCTTTTACATATTGTATTAAACCTTCTATCTCTTCATATATTCTTTCGATTTCCTCATCATCCGCTGAACTAGTAGGCATATAGACCTGCACTATTGTGGTGGGCATTGGTTTGGTGTCAATAATTCTTTCACTATGCTGGTCGTAATAGCTTACCCGCTGCCCTATTTTCTGGTTCATTATTAAACCAACTCCTGCATTACCCCTGTTTGATTTTGTGTTGATAATTCAGTAGTTGCCTGACCAGAAATTCTGTTCTTCCTGCCAACGTACTTCACTTATACCAACTATAGTCTATCCTTCTCTCTTTTCAGATTCTTTAACCTACCACAACGACTCAAACTTCTAACATTTGATGCTCTGACTTGCAGAATGTCAGTATCCATCTTCCTGATGATTGCCCCCTCTCGTGTAGTCCCCACCTGGAGATTCGAATGGGGGACTAGTTTACCTCCGGAATATTTTTCCTGGGAGGAAGCCATCTTCAGTACATCATTCATACAGAGAGAGCTGCATGTCCTCGGGAGTTAGTTACGGCTGTAGTTTCCCGTTGCTTTCAGCCGTGTAGCAGTATCAACACAGCTAAGCCATGTTGAGTGTTATTACCAGGCCATATCAGTCAATCATCTAGATTCCTGCCCTTGCGACTTCCGAAAGGCTGCTACCCCCCTTTTGATGAACCATTCCTTAGTCTGGTTTCTCAATAGATACCCATCCAATATGGTTGCACCTGCGGCTCGGCTATCTGCTTCATTGGGACACGCAAGCCTCCCCACCGCGGCAAGGCCATGTAACTGTGAAATATGCCAAAGCTGTATTGGAATAACAGAAGATTATTGGGAATGATCTATGCGGATGACCAGATCGTAATAGCAACAGTTACAACAGTCTCCCAATTCTCTTCAATATTTACATTAATGATCAACCTATTGGACTGAATACCAGGTATTTCCTATTTGCTGACAATCTTGGTGTTGGAACTCAATCAAGATCATTTTGAGAAGTAGAATTCAGGCTGCAGAATTGGCTCAATGAATTGTCCAAGCGGTATCCTTGCAAAACATAAGTTACACGTTTCCATTCACCATGTAGTTGTGCTGGAAAACACAAACTTAACATCAATTTGAAAGGAAGCAACTTCAGTTCACGCCTGTTATCATATGCTTTGGATTTCAGCTTGATCGGTCTTTTCCTTTTAAAGCGCATTGTCATTCTCTCACTACAAAGATCAGAGCCCAGAATAGCTTACTTCACAAGCTAACAGGGTCAAGCTGGGGAGCACATCCGCAAGCTGTACGAACTACTCCCTTGGCACTTTCTTTCTCTACAGCTAAGTATGCTTGTTCTGGATGGATAAACTTTGCCCATTCGAAGAAAATGGATACTGTTTTGAATGATATTTGCCATGCGGTTTCTGACTGCCTTAAACTAAAATCCATTAAAAAGCTATGCCACTATTGTGGTATACCTCCAATCCAACTACAAGTAGCAGCGAAAACTGAGAAACTTGGACGAAATGTAGGTGATAGTCGTCCCCTCCACAGCCATGAAATAGTACTCAGGTCATGGAGGAATTTCATTAATAGCACCAAGGCAGCTCCAGCCATTCCAAGTGTTCTTAACAATCAGTACTGGCAGCAACAGTCCCCACTATCCGACGAGAATCGGTAACGAAAGAACTCCACTACACACTTTACAACCTTGGCCTGGCTGGACTACCCTTTACAGGGTAAGAACTGGAATGACGAGAACCAAGGCTACACTCAAAATATGGGGTGATACACAGAAATTGTGATTGTGGTGCAACTCCAGATGTTGAGCATCTCTTTAAGGTCCAAATATGAAGACTTTGTTACAGTCAGTGATAAAGATGTCCTGGCTGCTTTATTGTGAAGCACTTTCATAATTTGAGGATACATGGATATGATCATCATTGCCCCATGGAGCCATTTTACTCCTATCTTATCACTAGATCCCCTGTGGAAGGGAGACAGACGAAGAATACACCCACGGTATCCCCTGCCTGTCGTATGAGGCAACTGAAAGGGGCGACCTAGATGCGGATAGGGATTGTGGTTATGGGATCATGAATTGTACTTACTGTAGATGGGAGGGTTTGGAATACATCCACAGGTAATCCTTACCTGTCATAGAAGGTGACTAAGGGGAACATGTGGCCATTTGTCCCCTCTTTTTCTTTTCTTTTTGTATTGAGTGTTGGTTGTAGACCGAATCACAATTTGATGCACCTGCTGCTTATGGAGAGGCCTCTTATGTGTGCAGTTATGCTCAAAAGACCAGATGGTATCCCCACCCCGCCAGGTTGGAACGCCATGTGCTCAGCAGTAGTATCTGCCTGACAATGCAGTTCCACACACAGCTGATTCCTAGGAGAGTGTATTGTTATAAATTAATTTTTTATCGATGGTTATGAATTTCATGTTTTTGGTCCGTATTGAACAATATATAAGTAATAATAATAATAATAACTTAAATGTTTCCACCTTTTCAATACAATATATTCACAAAATTACAAAATATTGTCTTAGGATTTCGCCACAAATGATCTTTGCTCCAATACGGCTGATGATGACCCCTAGATGGGTCGAAACTAGTACCGTATAATTTTGTAATTTTGTGAATATATTGTATTGAAAAGGTGGAAACATTTAAGTTATTATTATTATTACTTAATTTTTTATCTGTACTTATTACTCTGTATACACTACGGCATACATGCTGTTGCAGTGATTTGAAGAAGGGAGACCTAGTGCTCATTGCCTTAGTCAGCACAGAGGCCCCTGATTGGAGTGGGTGGCATTTGGGGATGATGCTTTCGGCATGACTTTGAAACGCCTCGAGTCTGTCCAGGGTGGCCCACCACCCAAGTCTTTAACTTTTCATTCACTCAGAGGGTCAACCTCCTGGGAACAAGAGCAGCATGAAAGTATTTGTTCCAGCTTCCCTAGGTTCCTGGTTGTTACCAGAACTGATGGGCAAGATTTCAAGCCGGTGAAGTCTATCTTGTTCACTAGACAAATTGGAAGATGTCTATGGCAAACATGAGGACCTCAAGAAAATGTACAACAGTAGTTTGTTTATTAAAGATACACTGCAGTTCAGGCTGATCAGTTGCTTAAGTGCGACCACTTTGATGAAATCCCATTGAGTGAAAGAGCACAAATCCTTAAATCTGGTTCACTGTGCTATCTTCCACTGCAGTCTCATCGTGTGAGCACTGACAATGAGCCGATGGAAGATGTGAAGAACAGTGTCATGACACACGTCTAGCGCATTATGCACTAAGTCATCGGTGAAGATGTTGCCACCAGTGCCTTCATTGTCTCCTTCAAGTCGTCAAGTGTTACCAGAAAAGGCCAACGTTTTCACCTATTGTTGCGATATGAGGCCATGCATCTTGCCTTCCTTTCGGTGCTATCATTGTCGAAGATTCAGACATATGGTATTTTGTTGTTTGAATCAGTCTGAGTGGTATGTGGTTTGTGACGAAGAGAAGCTCATGGTGCAGAAGTGTTCACACCACTGAACAGGTACACTAACTGCCATGGTTTCATCTATACTAATATTATAAAGAGAAAAAATTTGTTTGTAATGAATAGACTCAAAAACTACTGAACCGATTTTAAAAATTACTTCGCCTATAGAAAATTACATTGCGAGTGAGTAACATGGGCTTTATTTTATTTTCAAAACAATCGAGGTGGGGGCCACGAGGGGGGCGGGGGATATAAAAAAACAGGCTAATATAGGCAAAATATCGAATTTGTCGTATAAGGACGAGACAAAGCTCAATTTAATCCTCTTGACGTAAAGAACAAAACTCGGTAAGCTCTACGGGCCCGAAAACCATGTTTTAAGGCCCTTAAACCAACCGTTACAGAGATATTGGCACCGCGCACTACCCCTGCTCTAGGAATCAGATAAAGTTATGAACTGCCATAACCATGGCAACGTCAGCTCCAGGATTCTACAGCGGCGAAATTATCTACAATAAATCACAAAAACCTAACATGTTACAGACATGAAAACTGATATTTGGAATCCCCTTTAAAAATAAAAGAACACAAATTTTTGTTTTCAGAAAACCCACTTAAAGGGTTTGTGTGTGTGTGTGTGTGAGAAGAAGTGAGGAAGGAGTTGAATTATTTATATGATGATACATGAACCATGTGACCTTGCCGCGGTGGGGAGGCTTGCATGTCCCAATGATGCAGATAGCCGAGCCGCAGGTGCAACCATATCGGATGGGTATCTGTTGAGAGACCAGACTAACGAATGGTTCATCGAAAGGGGGGTAGCAGCCTTTCGGTAGTTGCAAGGGCGGCAGTCTAGATGATTAACTGACACGGCCTTGTAATAATACTCAACATGGCTTAGCTGTGTTGATACTGCTACACGGCTGAAAGCAACGGGAAACCACAGCCGTAACTACCTCCCGAGGACATGCAGCTCTCTCTGTATGAATGATGTACTGATGATGGCTTCCTCCCGGGTAAAATATTCCGGAGGTAAACTAGTCCCCCATTCGGATCTCCGGGTGGGGACTACACGAGAGGGGGCGATCATCAGGAAGAAGGATACTGACATTCTGCGAGTCGGAGCGTGGAATGTTAGAAGTTTGAATCGTTGTGGTAGGTTAGAGAATGTGAAAAGGGAGATGGATAGGCTAAAGTTAGATGTAGTTGGTATAAGTGAAGTACGCTGGCAGGAAGAACAGGATTTTTGGTCAGGCGACTACCGAATTATCAACACGAAATCAAATAGGGGAAATGCAGGAGTTGGTTTAATAATGAATAAGAAAAGAGGGCAGCGGATAAGCTACTACGACCAGCATAGTGAAAGAATTATTGTTGTCAAGATAGACACCAAACCAATGCCCACCACAATTGTGCAGGTCTATATGCCTACCAGTTCAGCGGATGATGAAGAAGTCGAAAGAATATATGAGGAGATAGAAGATTTAATTCAATATGTAAAAAGTGATGAGAATCTAATTGTGATGGGAGACTGGAATGCAGTGGTAGGCCAAGGAAGAGAAGGTAGTACAGTAGGAGAATTCGGATTGGGACAAAGGAACGAAAGAGGAAGTCGGCTGGTTGAATTCTGCACTGATCATAATTTAGTCCTTGCCAATACTTGGTTCAAACACCACAAACGACGGCTGTATACGTGGACGAGAACTGGAGACACGGGAAGGTATCAAATAGACTTCATTATAATTAGGCAGAGATTCAGAAACCAGGTGTTGGATTGCAAAACTTTCCCAGGAGCAGACGTGGACTCTGACCACAACTTGTTGGTCATGAAATGCCATCTGAAGTTGAAGAAATTGAAAAAAGGAAAGAATGCAAAAAGATGGGATCTAGACAAGTTGAAAGAAAACAGTGTGAAGGATTGTTTCAAGGAACATGTTGCACAAGGACTAAATGGAAAGGCTGAAGGAAACGCAGTAGAAGAAGAATGGACAGTCATGAAGAAAGAGGTCAGTAAGGCTGTTGAAGAGATGTTAGGAAGAAAGAAAAGATCAACTAAGAATCAATGGATAACTCAAGAGATACTAGACATGATCGATGAATGACGAAAGTACAAGAATGCAAAACATGAAGAGGGCAGTAAAGAATAAAGGTAATTAAAGAATGAAGTGGATAGGAAGTGCAGAGCAGCTACGAAAGAATGGCTGAAGGAGAAGTGCAAGGATGTTGAAAGTTGTATGGTTCTAGGAAAGGTAGATGCTGCATACAGGAAAATCAAGGAAACCTTTGGAGAAAGGAAATCTAGGTGCATGAATATTAAGAGCTCAGATGGAAAGCCACTTCTAGGGAAAGAAGACAAAGCAGAAAGATGGCAGGAACATATCCAACAGTTGTATCAAGGTAACTATGTAGATAATTTGGTTCTGGAACATGAAGAGGCTGTTGGTGCTGATGAAATGGGAGACCCAATTTTGAGGTCAGAGTTTGACAGAGCTGTGAGTGACCTAAATAGGAACAAGGCACCTGGAATTGATGATATTCGCTCTGAACTACTGACTGCCTTAGGAGAAACCAGCATGGTAAGGTTATTTCATTTAGTGTGCAGGATGTATGAGACAGGAGAAGTCCCATCCGATTTTCGGCAGAATGTTGTTATACCTATTCCCAAGAAAGCCGGTGCTGACAGGTGTGAAAACTACCGCACCGTTAGTTTAGTATCTCATGCCTGCAAAATATTAACTCATATTATTTACAGAAGAATGGAAAAACAAGTTGAAGCTGAGTTGGGAGAAGATCAATTTGGCTTCAGGAGAAATGTAGGAACACGTGAAGCAATCCTGACTTTATGTCTGATCTTAGAGGATCGAATCAAGAAGGACAAGCCCACGTACATGGCATTCGTAGATCTAGAAAAGGCATTCGATAATGTTGATTGGAACAAGCTATTTATGATTCTGAGGATGATAGGGATCAGATACCGAGAACGAAGAATTATCTACAACCTGTATAAAAATCAGTCTGCAGTGATAAGAATCGAGGGCTTTGAAAAAGCAGCAGCAATCCAGAAAGGAGTGAGGCAAGGCTGCAGTTTGTCCCCTCTCCTTTTCAATGTTTACATAGAACAGGCAGTAAAGGAAATCAAAGAGAAATTTGGAAAGGGAATCACAGTCCAAGGAGAGGAAATCAAAACCTTGAGATTTGCCAATGATATTGTTATTTTATCTGAGACTGCAGAAGATCTCGAGAAGTTGCTGAATGGTATGGATGAAGTCTTGGGTAAGGAGTACAAGATGAAAATAAATAAGTCCAAAACAAAAGTAATGGAGTGCAGTCGAACGAAGGCAGGTGATGTAGGAAATATTAGATTAGGAAACGAAGTTTTAAAGGAAGTAGATGAATATTGTTACTTGGGTAGTAAAGTAACTAACGATGGCAGAAGTAAGGAGGACATAAAATGCAGACTAGCACAAGCAAGGAAGAGCTTTCTTAAGAAAAGAAATTTGCTCACTTCAAACATTGATATCGGAATTAGAAAGATGTTTTTGAAGACTTTCGTGTGGAGCGTGGCATTGTATGGAAGTGAAAATTGGATAACTAGCTCAGAAGAAAGAGAATAGAAGCTTTTGAAATGTGGTGTTACAGAAGAATGCTGACGGTGAGATGGATAGATCGAATCACGAATGGAGAGATACTGAATCGAATTCGTGAGAGGAGATCGATTTGGCTAAATTTGACGAGAAGAAGAGATAGAATGATAGGACACATCTTAAGACACCCAGGACTTGTTCAGTTGGTTTTTGAAGGAAGTGCAGGTGGTAAGAACGGTAGGGGTAGACCAAGGTATGAATGTGACAAACAGATTAGAGCAGATGTAGGATGCACTAGTTACGTAGAAATGAAAAGGTTTGCACAGGATAGGGTGGCATGGAGGGCTGCATCAGACCAGTCTATGGACTGATGACTCAAACACACATATATATCAAAAATGAAGATGTTACAGACTTAAAAATTGGTACTTGGAATCTCCTTTAAAAATGAACGCACTCTTTTTGGAAAATCCACTTAAGGGGGTGAAAAGAATAAAAAAGCGGGTGAATTTTTAAAATGAGTATCTTCTTCTTCTATCGCTTTACCTACACCTGTGGGGTTGCGGGTGCAAACTGTGTCGCACATATTGATTTGACCCAGTTTTACGGCTGGATGCCCTTCCTGACGGCAACCGTGTGTGTGTGTGTGTGTGTGTGTGTGTGTGTGTGTGTGTAGGGATGTATTCTATACTTCTATACTAATATTATAAAGAGGAAAAATTTGTATATTTGTTTGTAATGGATAGACTCAAAAACTGCTGAACCGATTTTAAAAATTACTACACTTATAGAAAGCTATATTGCCAGTGAGTAACATTAGCTGTATTTTATGTTCAAAACAATTAGAGGAGGGCGACGGGGGAGATATAAAAATATTAAAATAATTTGCTAATGTAGGCGAAATCGAATTTGTCGTACAAGGATGAGACAAAACTCATTTTAAGCCCCTTGACTCAAAGAACAAAACTCGGTAAAACCTTCAGGCCCTAAAACCAACCATTATGGAGATATTGGGAACCACACTACCCCTGCTATAGGAATCGGATAAAGAAACGAACGGCCGTAACCATGGCAACGTCAGCTCCAGGATTCTACAGCAGCTAGATTATGCATGTATGTTTGGGCATAGCTGCCAACCGAAATTGATACACATATGTCTTACTATATGGAAAAAATAAACTGTTGTGTAAGATGCTCATAGCACTCCTTTGGGCGGGGATGGAAAGGGATTGAAGTATAAAAATAATAGTCCCGGAGATCTCCGTAGTACAGCGACCAGCGTTGCCGACGGACCTCCGTTTTTACGTACTGGCTTAAGTTTCAGCATTTTGCGGAGTCTGTTACCTATAGTTTAAAGTATTTTCTATCAAATCATGGAGTAGTAGGATCACTGATGTTATTAGTGCCGATATTTTGGTCCACTTTTACGATCATTGTAACGATGAACACAACCTATATACTGCAATTGTCAAGATGATGCATCCATGACTTGAAAAAATTTCTCAACATTTATACTCAGATTCATTATATGACGTGCGACATGAGTGACAAGCCGTAAGAATTATAATTCTCGATAATTCTAGTAGTTTCTTTTATGCATCGCGTATTTCCTTGATCGTTTGTAATAGTTATGAAATGTCTGATCAACAAATACATTCAATAATATTTATATTTGTGGTACTATCTAGCGGAAGTATACTTACACTAAACCTGCAGCTTTGTGAAGGGAGCAGGTATATCTAGGTGGGAATGAAGGAAAAACATGGTAGAAAAAGATCTTAGAGGTCGATGCTAATTAGGAACTAATATTTAGAGGCCCCAAGGAAGAAAAGAAGAAGAAGATACACTATAATTACAAACATGACAAATCATTTCTACGTACTTCAGTTAATACACCAGTGATATAAATATCTAATGAAGTCAGTCACACCGATGGTATGCGTAGCTAAAGCCAGTTTCTGATAACCCGTACGAAGAATGGGTACTTCTGCTAGTTCTCTTTGAAATAGAAACTGTCCGGTCTATCTCAGTGAGAAGAAGATCCAGGAGATCAAGACACTGGATGGTCTTTTCTACCAGGAAACGGACGGACGATATTTCTTTCCATTTTGATGTCCCTTGGCAATGATTGTCAAAATACAGGGTCAAGCTGAATCAACACTACTCGGAACGACAATAAGAGACCATTGAAGGATGTTTGGAATATGACGCTCACACTGTAGTCATACAAGAGCAGTATTTGAAATTTCAAGAACAACACAATACATAAAAACTTTCATACGATATTTATAGGATCATGTCACAACATGAATGCTTTTTCATGTTTGAAATTTTAATGTATTTTTCACTGGAGATTGTTTGTAGACAGTGTTTTGTTAGACTAGCTGATGTACCCGTGCTTTGCTATGGGATTCTCAGAAAGACTGTCTTCTTGGTTTTCCTAAGTGAAGTCAACTTAGGCCATTACGAAGATGTCAGTAGAAATGTAGCGATTAAAAACAATGTTGTCATATAAAATACTCCATCAAATGAAAAACCGCACATTTTGTCACTTTTAACGAAAAGCACTACAGTGCCGATCTAACAGTCTAAAGTTCCAGTGCTGGAATTATCAGGACGCAGACAGCCGTAAACACTCCTCTGCCATTATTCCGTTAAATATGCACACTGCTCATTCCAATCAGTGCCTCAGGGTAGGGACTGAATAGCTCGAATACTATGACGAACCAGCTTTTTTCGTACCAGTAGAATCAGCAAATTTATGAACCAGACGAATGGCATGCTTAAGAAGAAAGTTATCTAAGTTCCCAGCGACTTCCTGCCATTTTCAGGCAGGCTGTTATACTCTGTACGACCGGGCGAGTTGGCCCTGTGGTTAGGGGTGCGCAGCTGTGAGCTTGCATCCGGGAGGTAGTGGGTTCGAACCCCACTGTCGACAGGCCTGAAGATTTAAAGATAAAAATTTCATTGTTCCGTATTGAAAAGTATCACAGTTAAATTGAAATAATAAATATGGTAGTTCAACCTATTCAATACAAGTAAATAAGAGATGTAGAGATTACATTCTTATTTAATTAAAAGTGGAAATGGTACCAGTTTTCTGTGGTCTCCCACTTTCACACCAGGCAAATTCTGGGGCTGTACCATAATTAAGGACAGAGCTGCTTCTTTCCTACTTGTAGCCCTTTCCTATCCCATCGTTGCCATAAGATCTATCTGTGTCGTAGCGACGTAAAGCAAATAAAAAAGTACTCATCAGAGATGAGTGGTAACAGAAGACACAAAGCACATCACGACAAACAGTGTTATTGTTGATCAATGTTTTGAGATTTCTGTATTGTAGGCTTTCACATTTAGTTTTAATTCAATTCTGATATTAGGGCGCCTTACAAAATTATTTATGATCATCTGTTGGCCAAGCAGGCATCAATTTTTGGTAAGGAGACAGTCTCTCATAGTGCATTGGTACTGCCAGTGGCTCCAAGTGGCCTACGCAGTGGCCTCCACGGTATGCACTAGCCATGCATCTTGGTGGGTGAGCCCAACTTAGTACACGGGGGCAAAACGCTGGCAACCAGGAGTAAAATTTATAATGTCCAATTACGGACCATTTATATTGGTATTAAAAATATTTCTAGCGTAGACTGTAGTTGCTTATTCTCTGTCTTTACATACCTACCAATTTTCATTAAATCCTGTTTACCCATTTTCTTGTGACTCGGCACTGATATGGACTTAGCAACGAAAATCGAAATTCATGAATTTCTATGTTATCATAGCCGGTATGGTAAAAATGTATATGACATGAATGATCGGAAATTTAATACTATATAACTTAAGTTATGTCGTTTTTTAAATTTTATAATTTTTTTTTGCAATTTGCTTTATGTCGCACCGACACAGATAGGTCTTACGGCGACGATGTTGTGTAGTATTTGTCGATAGAATCACTAATAACAGAAGTATTTGAGAATAAAATTTTATGCCTTCCCCTAAACTACCATTTCACTCAGCATGAATAAAATTAGTTATGCTTAGATTGTAGCGATTTATTCCCAGACTTTACATACCGGTTTTCATTAAGGTAGGACCACTAATAACTTAAATGTTTGAGAATTAAATTTTAGGCCTTCCCCTAAACTACCATTTCTTTCAGCGTGAATAAGATTATTTATGACATAGATTGTAGGGTCTTATTCCCGGATTTTACATACCGGTTTTCATTAAATTCTCTTGAGTTGTTTTTATTGTGATGCGTGTACATACATACAGACAGACAGAAATTATGGAAAATTAAAAAGTGCATTTCCTTGTTACTACGGACACGACTGATACAAAAATACCATCCTTTTTAAATTCTGAGCAATCTACAGACAAAACTCTTATATATATATTTTGTACAATTTTTAACAGGTCTAATGAGCTTAATTATTTATTTGTTTACTGTATTTATTCACGAAGCACAAGATACAGATACACTGAGCAAATTTCACTTGCTCTGTCAACAGACTATTTAACAAACGTAAACTTTCATAATAAAATATAACAAACATAACAAAATATATCAAGATCAGGTTCACAACCTACTAATAACAACTGTCCAAATCGAAAACCATGAGAATGTCCATGTTCATAGCCAAGTCATCGTGGGTCAAGATAACGGTATAGTCCCTTCACATCAACTAATCTTTAAGAGACTATTTACACCTCTCTCGAATATGCTTTTATTTGATGCTATATCAAGCTCTTGTCTTCTATTTTTTTTTTTTTTTTTTTTTTTTGCTACGGGCTTTACGTCGCACCGACACAGATAGGTCTTATGGTGATGATGGGATAGGAAAGGCTTAGGAGTTGGAAGGAAGCGGCCATGGCCTTAATTAAGGTACAGCCCCAGCATTTGCCTGGTGTGAAAATGGGAAACCACGGAAAAACATCTTCAGGGCTGCCGATAGTGGGATTCGAACCTACTATCTCCTGGATGCAAGCTCACAGTCGCGCGCCTCTATGCGCACGGCCAACTCGCCCGGTTTGTCTTCTATTAATATTGTTAAAGAGTGTTGGGAGGTGGATTAGGAAAGATTGAGTAATGAGTGCTGAGTGTGGGGAATGTGGAGAAGGCCTTTGGTTCTGGTGGAGCGGCTGCTTCTATAATTTCAAAACGTTCTTTTGTATCAGTATGTGTTAGACAATAAACTAGGAATTTGTATTGTATTGACAAGGCCGGTCCTTAACACAGAACATTGATTAAAGTCAATACAGACCAATTATGGCCATCATGGTCAAACTTATAGATCCAGAATGGGATTATGCTAACTGGGCCTCTGGTGGCATCGGAATATTTACTTGTTCTGATACCTACAGCAAAGTGGTTCCATTAAGAAGAGGTAGTATCGGTATTGTTTCGTTGCCTGTCATAACTGTGGTCTGTGATGTTTCTCACCAGGCCAGCCTCATAATATCAATTATATAATTGATCTTATAGATCAGCTTCCACCTCCTTTCCTCTTGTTGGGTGATTTTAATGCCCATCACTCATTATGGGGCTCTGAAATGCCTTGCTCCAGAGGAAGGGAGTTGGAACAGTTAATAGAAGAGCTGGATTTATGGTTTTTGAATACAGAGGAACCAACACATTTCAGCGTATCACTTGGTACTTTCTCCCGTGTTGACACCAGTCTGTGCAGCCGTGAGGCTCTTTCCCCTGCTTCGGTGGGATGTACACGATGATCTCTTGACAGTGACCATTATTCTTACTTTGTTGAAACAGAAACCTATCGTGGCTTCTCCCTGATGGATTCTTAAACGTCCTGATTGACCAAAGTTCACTTCAATAAATTCTCTCGAACTAGAGAATAAAGTAAGCGTAAACAAAACCACGTGACTTCGACTGCTTCACGCTTCTTTCCGTCTTTGTCCGCCCAGTAAGTATTCCATTTCTAAATTTAAAAATACGAGTTGTTTCTGAATGTTTGAAGTTTAAAGTATAAAGTATTGAATGCGAAAGCGTTTTATCGATTTAAAATTATATTCTTGTTCTAAGCTTCTGGTCAATAACTTAAATATCCGATATCTGCTCACAGAAATCTCTATTTATCTGGTATCGGCAGCCATCAGTCATGAGGAAAGTCGCGCGCGATTGGACGACCTTGAGTCGGTTTGCTTTAATGGCTGGTGTTGTAAAGCATAAGCAAGGGAAGCCTGTGGAAAGTGGAGAAAGACTATTGTCTTTAAACATATTTAATAATAAACATATCCAGTCATTTCTATTGCCGATATCGTGAAATTAACTTCCAAGTTCACCGGTTTGTTTGTTTCGAATGTTTACAGTGCGGAAAGGATTTTCTAGTCCCTGAAGATTAAGATGGAATGTTGATCATGGCGTGATGATGGCAGAGGATGCAGTCGACTCATTTGTTGGTGGAGTCTAACTGTGAAATCTGAAGTGTCCATGAGGCAGTTGTCTGTCATGACACACAGCATTTCTCCTGGAAGTTGAATTGGTTCACCGTAGACTATCTCTGCTGAGGAACCACCAAGATCTTTTTGTGCACTTTGAATACCAAGCAAGACAAATGGTAAGGCTTACAGCCAAGACATATCAGGATGGCACGTAGTGGCTGCGTTGAGTTGACAATGGAAACATCTTACCATGCCATTGGTGCATGGATGCCAACCGGTTTTGGAATCATGAGGTTCTGGTGAGAATCCCTAGATTTTAGAATAATTGGCACTCTTAACTGGCTGCCTACGGTATGGTGATGCAAAGCGAGAGCTGCAGCATGCTACAAAAGTTTCAGCAATGTGTTGCTGCTGTTACGCGTTCAAGTGGCCAGACTTCTGGCCAGCGGATGAATCAGTCCACTGCTGTCAGTAATTTCCAGCAGGAGAGAATGGACCAATGATGTCCAGGTGGACATGTTGGAAGCAAGGAGACAGTGAAGTAAAGTTGCCAATTGGAGCAATGATATGGCGCATGACTATTGAGCGTTGGCATGCCCAGCAGGCTTGCACCCGTGCATGGCAGTTTCTTTGCATGTGGGGCTATATGAAGCATTCTGATGCTAAAAGGGCCATCGCTCTGGCACCACGATAACTTAGACCATGAAGGGAGTCGAAAGCTTCTCTGTGATAAGGTTGCAGTGATAAATGGTCTGGATCTGCTGCTTTGAGGAACAGAGTTATGTTGGTTCTTGGGATCTGGACTTGCTGTGATTGAAATGCTAATTCATGGTTTAACTTGTCAAGGAGTTCTGTATCGCCTATGCTTGTGTCGAAGCACAGAATTCCCAAGTGCTATTGATGCGAGACAATGCGTCTGCGACTATGTTGAAGGAGCCTTGAATGTGCTGAATGTCCGTTGTGAAGTGAGCGATGAATGATAACTGGGTCAGCTGCACAGGTGAAAGTTGACGTGATTTTGCTAGGCTTCCAAAATGTACCTGAAGTGCTGCACCACTTCATAAATTGCTAGTAACTCCCATTCGTAGGCTGGCCATTCAGAGACAGTTTCTTCGAGATGGCTCGGAGCTGCCAGGCGTTGTCCACGTATTGCTGGAGTCTAGCTCCACTAGCATTGTTGGATGCATCTGTGATCAATCCCAATGGCGCTTACAGATTGGAATGTGCTTCGAGGGTGGCTCAAGTGGGGCTTGCTTTACTGGTGGCAAAGATGCTTTTAATTTCTGGTGTCCAGGGTACCAGTTAAAAGCTGCATAAACTGGAAAGCTGCATGTAGTGGAGCCTGGTACCGGAATGCTGTGGGAAGGAACCATTGGTAGAGATGGATCATTCTCAAGAAATGTCTAAGATCATGTGCAGTTTAGAGAGGAAAATTCTGCAGAGCTGTGACGCATTCCGGCAATGGTCATATCCCTGTGGTGGAGACTTTTTATCCGTAAACGTGACGCCCGGTGATTCTAAGACACTATTGGTAGTGTTGATCAGGATACCATACTCAGCAGTGCTCTCCCCAGAATTTTTCGTCAGCCGGGTGGCAGGAATGAGCAGTTGGGCAGAGAATACTACGTAAAAAAATGAGTATGAAAAATTTCAATTTATTCCCCTGAGGGCATTAACAATAATATCAGACAGGTAAACATTAACTGCAAAATTTAACTATTTTCGTGTCATTTTCAGAAACATGTCATAACAGAGTATTCTGAACCCTAGTATTCTACTGCTTGTTCATAATAAAGTGATACCGGGGCTTACCACTTGGTTTCTCGGGTTTGTTACGACATACGGAATGGAGTGCTCGCATGTGATTCCACGCTAATCCCGACACCACTCGCTCGCGACACTACTCGGTATTCAAGCTAAACATTTGAATTCCAATGTAATTGATGCAGTCATCATTGCTGTATGTCCATAGGTATAACCTTAAAGTGCCCTACACGTGTCCCCCGGGTTGTGCTAAGTAAGCAACAACATCGGCTGATGGACAAAAAGAAATTTTCTTGCGGATATCCCAGCAAATGGAGGATACATCACAACCGTGATCATGAGTACAAATAGTTTCTTCTCAACAAAGGACCTAGGGCATTCACTGACAATACTACAACTAAATGTTGAAGGCATAAGCAAGGCAGTGAGCGATATATACTTATAAGAACGCCGAATGACAACAAAGTGGATGTAGTATTCTTACAAGAAAGTCACTGTGAAGACCAAAGCCAGCTCCTGTCCAGATGTAAGCTGCCAGGAAACAGTCTTGTCGCAGCAACTTTCCATGACAGCTACGGAACAGCACCTTACGCTAAGAACATCGAGCAGGTAGAAGCTTTAAGCACAAGCGCTGTTAGTATATATTCACCATCAAAATTAGAACTGCTGGCATAGAAGTTATCAACATCTATAAGCCTCCTTCCCAGCCATGGGTTAATGAAGCCATCCAGAATTTGAAACATCCTACTGCCATCCTAAGGGATTTTAATCTCTTAACCGGGGAGTTTTCACCGAGAAACGAACATTCGTAGCGGGGAATATATTTTGACTGAAAATGAGTTAATTCGTCACGCCCATTGTAATGATGTGGGTGACGAGTTACCTCTTCATGCCCATTATTCTTCCGCAAATGACGAAGGAACTCGTCCCGCCCATTATGTGCCTCCGCGAATTATGAAGAAACTCGTCGTGCCCATTACGCGTGCATGACTTCTCGGAAGGCGAGTTATCTAGCCTGCCCGTTTTGACAGAAATATGTCTTGTGGCTGGTGGTCATCTGAAATTTGTGTTACGGAAGTTAACATCACAAAAGTTATGACGGAAGTGTAACCCTTGCAACCATGCAGGCTGTGATGTAAGGTATGGATCGATGGTCATACAATATTACCTAGCAACCATGCCGGCTATGTCTTATGGCTGGTGGTCATCTGAAATTAGCAGCCGTTTATGGATGGCGATGACCAAGAGACATATTCATGATAATTTTATTTTTGCAAAGGTAAACATGGCTTCTTTTGATTTGCATTTGTAAATAAGTAACAGCCATTAAAACGATGTCACTGTTGTAATGAAGTACGTTATTATTACACTACATAATATGTTTTTCAACAATATAGCAAGAAAAACAGCCAAAAATAAAAGTAAAGGAGTATACTGTACATGATGTTACAAAAAAGAATTGTAAGACAGTAATCTTCAAAATTGTTCATCTTCAATGAGTTTCTATTTGCAATGGTACGCCTTGAAGCACGGAGCTACACAAAGTCCAACCTTGCAATCTGGGCACCAATACCGGCTTTTTTCCTTAAAACCTTTGTCATAACATACTTTGCAGCTCCTTGTCACACACTTCTTTTGGTCGCTGGAAGGAATGAAGTCTGGGATATGCCTCTCTGTAAATCGCATTGGTGCAGGTTTCAATGATGGCCTTCCTACTTGTGGGCTTCTCATTCCGTTGGCTGCTGCTTCAAGATTCTCTTGAACTATCTACTCGCCTAGCTCAGTCATAAAATGCAACCTGTCTTGGTTCCTCCGTTTTTCGTATACAGCTGGAAAACACTGAAACGAACAATGTCTAGCAAATGTTTAAAGAGTTTGAGTAATACTTCTTTACTCTTTCTCATGCAATAGGGTATGCCTCCATTTGTCCATCGCTCTTATCTACTCCACCCATTTTCTTATTATAGTCCACTGCTAGCTTGGGTTTTCATTCCACTTTGTTCCTTTTCTCTACGTCTATGAAGTTCTATGCCTATGAAGGTCTCGTCATGAATCATACCAATCATAGTATCTTTCCGGCGCAGGACCATAATCTTGTCCTTATATCTGGCAATCTGCTCACCTTTCTTCAAATGTTTATTCTTGAGAAGAGCAGGTACCCCAAGGCAATTTATACACATCGTTCCCACCATATCAGTGTCCATGCTACATAAAGTTTCAGCTAACTGAACACTGGAATACCAGTTATCTAGATACAATGTGTATCCTTCGTTCAGTACGTTCAGTATTTCATGTGACAGTTCCAAGACTACTCTGCTTGATACAGGAGTATTGGGATATAGGCCTAGGTTCCCAAAACCTGTCTCCTTCCCAGTATATACAATAAGATTCCAAATGTACCCTGAACAACTGTCACAAAGAATGAACAGTTTGAAACCAAAGCAACTCCTTTTCGAAGGTATGAATTGCTTCCACTGCAGCCTTCCTTTCCACAGCACTAGCGATTCATCCACACAAATGTTTTCCTTGGCACTTCTTGCAAATTGGATTCAAAACAGGTGAGATTTTGAACAACTTCCCACTCATGTTGGCATTGTAAGTCTTATTGTCAACAAAATGACAAAACTTCAATAATAATGAAAATCTTTTCTCACTCATCACTTTGTTGAAGAATGGTGTTAAGATGGAATCTCTGCAACTAAAGTACAGTTCGTAAGTAGGCTTCTTTATTATTCCTTGAAACATGAGAAGGAATAGTAATAACTTTATCTCTTGTGTGGTAGTTGGAGTCCAATCCCGAGTTGCAACCGAGGCTTCAGTACCGTATGCACTTCGAAAAATTGTTCTGTGTATTTATTTGCATGCTCACATATTAGCTTGATTAGTTCTTCCTCTATAAACTGGTTAAAATGGAACAATGGGTTCGCTTTGTTGTAATCACATCAATATGTATTTTACTGTCTGATACAAACGTAAAAAGAGCACAAGGATTACCTTGGCTATGCCAGTGCGAAGTGGCTGCATCACTTGTTGTCGCCAAGCTTATATCTTCTCCCGCTTGTTTATTTTAAGAAGCAAGTTCACTGTCACATTCACCACTTGTGCTCTTGTTGCTATCCCAAGAGTTGTCATCTAATTCGGTACCAATTCTGATGGCAATGGTATACTAGAATGGGCAGAGGCTGAAGATATTTTCTTGATGTATGATGCCAAAGAGAGAGGTACCTTTCACTCTGCTAGATGGAAACATGACTATAACCCAGACCTCTGTTTTGTTTTCATTGACCAACAGGGAAGACCTCTCCCCTGCAGAAGAAGAAGTGTTAGATGATTTCCCCCGAAGTCAGCACAGGCCAGTTCTTCTGAAAGTCGGTATTGAAGTTCCAATTATAAGGTAAAATCTAGTGTCAAGATGGAATTTTACAAAAGCTGAATGGGATTTCTTCACCAGTGAGATGGAACACATCATCTAATGGATTCCACCAGCTCTTGGAAACTATAACCATTTTACTGGACTGATATGTTCTATAGCAAAGAAGCACATTCCCCGAGGATTTAGAAAGGAATACATTCCAGGGTGGAGCGAGAGGTGCAATGAGCTGTACGAAGAATACCAACGTAGCAATCGGATGGACGTCACTGATGAATTACCGCATTGCTTAGACTCTGCCAGGAAGGAAAAATGGCATAAACTGATGTCTAGTATAAACTTGCAACCCTCCAGCAGAAAAGCATGGTCCCTCCTTAGGAAGCTAGGCAGTAGTGACCCTATTTACCATAGCAAGAACTAAAATATAGCTGAAACATATAGCAAACAGAATTATTGGCTTAACGAGAGCATCGGCAGGCACAAAAAGGGATGAAACAAGGCAAATCCTAAACGAGCTAAAGATAGAACGGTCCGGAGCTGAAACAAACTCTCAGTTCTCTGAGGATTTTTCTGTTGCAGAGATCTCAGTTGCTTTGAAAGAAACAAAATCGGGGAGCAGGCTTGGATGGTATCCATCCCGAATTTCTGATGCACGGTGGTCCTAGAACTATGGAATGGCTTGCTAAATTCTTTAGTGACATCCTAATAAAAAGAAGGCTCCCACCTCTTCTTAAAAGAACTAAAGTAGTTGCTGTTGTGAAGCCTGGGAAAAGTGGCTGTAATGTGGAAGATTATCGACCTATTTTGCTCTACTGAGTATCTGCTACAAACTACTAGAGAGATTGATCTATAACAGAATCTCAGCTACAGTACTTCAGAGTGGGTTTGAACCCCACTGTCGGCAGCCATGAAGATGGTTTTCCATGGTTTCCCATTTTCACACGAGGCAAATGCTGGGGCTGTACCTTAGTGAAGGTCACGGCCGCTTTCTTCCCATTCCTAGGCTTTTCCTATCCCATCGTCACCATAAGACCTATCTGTGTTGGTGCGACGTAAAGCAAATAACAAAAAACAGTACTTCAGCACATTCCATCTACTGCGTGCCGAAAGTGTATATATGCTGATGACATAGCGCTAACAGCACAGTCCGCAGACTTTACGACCGCTGAAGCCATTTTCACACAAGATCTAAAAATGGATAGATACTTCAACACCTGGCTATTGAAACCCAATGTAAACAAAACAGAGATTAGTACCTTTCATCTAGACAACAGGAGAGCCCATTACATTCCACAAATTCAATTCAGAGGCCAACAGCTAAAATACTGTGCTCATCCAAAATACTTGGGTATTGTGCTGGATCGCTCTTTGACGTATAAAGAACACCTCTGCAGAATAGCAGCAAAGGTTAAAACACGTAACAACATCCTTCACAAACTCAGCGGCACTAGTTGGGGAGCAAATGCTAATGTCCTCCGAATAACAGCTCTTGCCCTAGTATACCCATTTGCAGAATATTTCTGCCCTGTATGGATCAACAGCGTACACTCAGGAAACGTAGATGTCCGGCTGAATGATACCATGAGGACAGTGTCTGGCACACTCAAATCCACACCACTTAAATGGCTGCCACTATTACTAACATCAATCCTCCTCACCTTCGAAGGCTAACTGCTCTGAAGAAGGAATGGTTAAAATGTACTGCAAATACACTCTTGCTAATTCATCAGGACTGCAACCCTCAGAAGCATTGACAATTAAAATTTCGACATCCATCATGGCAACTAGGAAAGAGGCTGGTTGATACAACATGAATAATACCTGGAGGGAAGCGTGGGCTGCATCAAACCCTGACCAGCTAGGGTTGATATCTGATCCCTGTGGGAAACTTGCTGGGTTCAGCTTGGCAAGAAGAATCTGGGTTTCGTTGAACAAAGTGTGGACAGGTCTTGGAAGATGCATCTTCTGGTTCCACAAGTGGGGAAAAATTTCCAGCCCTCATTGCAACTGCGGTGACGCGGCTCAGACAGTCCACCATGTTGTAATGATGTGCCCACTTCGGAGTGGGTTCGAACCCCACTGTCGGCAGCTCTGAAGATGGTTTTCCATGGTTTCCCATTTGCACACCAGGCAAATGCTGGGGCTGTACCTTAGTGAACGCCACGGCTGCTTGACGGATTAACTTGTGTTGTGGAATTAAAGGTAGATTATTAAAATCAATCAAAGGCATTTATGTTGACAATTGGGCTTCAGTGAGAATTGATGGTAGAATGAGTTCTTGGTTCAGGGTACTTACAGGAGTTAGACAAGGCTGTAATCTTTCACCTTTGCTGTTTGTAGTTTACATGGATGATATGCTGAAAGGTATAAAATGGCAGGGAGGGATTCAGTTAGGTGGAAATGTATTAAGCAGCCTGGCCTATGCTGACGACTTGGTCTTAATGGCAGACTGTGCCGAAAGCCTTCAGTCTAACATCTTGGAACTTGAAAATAGGTGCAATGAGTATGGTATGAAAATTAGCCTCTCGAAGACTAAATTGATGTCAGTAGGTAAGAAATCCAACAGAATTGAATGTCATATTGGTGATACAAAGCTAGAACAGGTCGATAATTTCAAGTATTTAGGTTGTGTGTTTTCCCGGGATGGTAATATAGTAAGTGAGATAGAATCAAGGTGTAGTAAAGCTAATGCAGTGAGCTCGCAGTTGCGATCAGCAGTATTCTGTAAGAAGGAAGTCAGCTCCCAGACAAAACTATCTTTACATCGGTCTGTTTTCAGACCAACTTTGCTTTACGGGAGCGAAAGCTGGGTGGACTCAGGATATCTTATTCATAAGTTAGAAGTAACAGACATGAAAGTAGCAAGAATGATTGCTGGTACAAACAGGTGGGAACAATGGCAGGAGGGTACTCGGAATGAGGAGATAAAGTCTCATTTAGGAATGAACTCGATGGATGAAGCTGTACGCATAAACCGGCTTCGGTGGTGGGGTCATGTGAGGCGAATGGAGGAGGATAGGTTACCTAGGAGAATAATGGACTCTGTTATGGAGGGTAAGAGAAGTAGAGGGAGACCAAGACGACGATGGTTAGACTCGGTTTCTAACGATTTAAAGATAAGAGGTATAGAACTAAATGAAGCCACAACACTAGTTGCAAATCGAGGATTGTGGCGACGTTTAGTAAATTCTCAGAGGCTTGCAGACTGAACGCTGAAAGGCATAACAGTCTATAATGATAATATATGTATGTATGTACAAGATGACCCCCTTATACATGAATGCCAAGTGCGTGTTACTTACTCATTCCCATCGTGTTGGACACGTCTAACTGTTCTGGTATTGCCTGCTTGACTGACACTTCTATTCCTGATGTTTTACCGGTGCGGAAGTGGTGGTGAGGAAAGAAGAGGGGAAGAGAGTAGACGGAGCTTTGATCGCAGGTGTTGTTATCTGAGGAGAGTTACTAGGAGTGGCATGGGAGGGTGTAGTGTTTAGCATGGTAGAGGGAACTTTTAAGTATGAAGATTTAAAAATATTAGGGATATTAATCTGTTTCTAACTCACAATGCATAATAATTTAGGTGTTGATTCATATAAAGGATTTTTAACTTCAGTAACATCATTAAGGTTTTGGTTTTTATTATAGGCCTGGTCTAAAAATATGTGTAAATTTTCTTGTTCATTCATAAGTTTTCCTTTACCTATACATCTAATAATAGTAAGGTCATTCTCTATGGATTTGAAATGATGTCCTACTTCCTCCATGTGTGAGTTCATCGCTGAGTATTTATTATGCTTGTTGGCATTGTAATGTTCTATATATCTCGTATAAAAGCTCCGACCTGTTTGTCCAATGTAAGAATATCCACACTGTGTACATGTTAACCTGTAAATGCCAGACCCTGGATAACGGCTGCTATTATGATTGACTTTATTATGATTAAAGAATAGTTTTTTTAGTGTTCGCTGTCGTGAAAGCTACATTAATGTTGTGTTTCTTTAACGTATGTGCAATCTGATGAATTGCTGGATTATTATATGTAAACGTGGTGAACTTCGTTTTTTTAGGTTTATCTGGAACAAAATTAGTGGACAATTTAAGCTTGACTTTATTGATTAAACGATTGACCACATCAATTTTAAACCCATTAAGTTTAGCCAGATTCCTTATATAACTGAGTTCAGATTTCAGATTGTTGACAGAAAGAGGAATTTTTAAAGCTCCGTATATTAAACCATGGAATGACGCCTGTTTATGAGTATTGGGGTGTAAAGAGGAATTTTTAATGGTTATAGTAGAATGTGTAGGTTTTCTGAAAATTTGGAATCCAAAAGTATTAATGAGTGTAACCGTTACGTCAAGAAAATTCAAGGATTCCATGATCTCATTCTCCTTAGTAAACTTTACATTGGGGTCAATTTTGTTTAAAGAATCCAGGATCTCTTTAGTGTTAGTGACGTTTTTGTCGATAACTACAAAAGTATTGTCAACGTATCTGAGCCATAAGCATATACATATTATTTGTGTTATGATTTTTGTGTGCTCCATTGAATTGAATCGTAAACATGTATCCAAGTATACCAACCAAAGAAACGGTCAAAATCATCAATGATAATCTCATAAAGCATAGTGCCCCGAGTAGGCTGGAAATTGAAGAGTTTATGAAGATTTTAAATTTTGTATTAAATTACAACTATTTCTCTTTTAACGGAAAGTTTTATCAGTAAATTGGTTTAGCTGTGGGGGATCCATTATCCGGAATGCCTTTTTAACATCGTGACATCTTAAAATTAACACACTAGAAGATGTTTAAAACATATGGACAGAACAAATGATGGTTAATGGAGGAAACTAGTGATAAAATACATTTTTAATTAAAATTTAGGACATGATCAGTCCTAATTTATGTGGAGTGTAGAATGTCTAAAACCAAAATGGATCTTCTTCAATTTACGCTACCATTATAACATTAAAAGATGTGGGTCCAATGACACCTTCTTCTAGGGGAACTTTTGTAGTTTAAAACCTGAGTATAACATGTTATGTTTTCTTGTGTTAATTTTAAGATGTCACGATGTTAAAAAGGTTATGAATTGTAAACCTTATATATTACAAGGATTGTTAAGGTCCAAGACCAATGACTTTAAGGTTGAGTTAAGGCTGATGATGTCCTTAATAGAGGGTGAAACATGTACCTAATAAGACTCTATAATATTATGCAAAATGTTTAACCATAAGATTCTTGGTATGTGTTGAGTAGGTGGTCTCATTAAATATTCTTGTAATATTCTTGATACATACTGCTTAGTTGAGCTGCTCATCTCCTTTCTCCCAAGTCTTCCCATCTCAAATTAAGCAACATTTTTGTAATGCTAGTCCTTTGTCGGAAATCACCCAGGATAAATCGGGTTGCTTTTCCTTAGATTTTTGCAGTTCTTGAATCAAGTAATCCTGGTGATGGTCCTATACACTGGAACCATACCCTATTTGGGGTCTCACCAGGAACTTGTTATTTTCTCCTTCACATTCTTACTACAACCCCTAAATACCCTCATAATATACAGAGATCTCTACCTTTTATTTACAATCATTTATGTGGTTACTCCAATGAAGATCTTTCCATATATTAACACCTGGAGTGCAAGGAGGAAGCCTCCCTGAAGATTGTACAAATTACGCTATGAAAAATCAGTACAATTGGGTGCACCCTGGGCAACGTTGCAAATTAGCAGCGGTGGATTCTTCCACTAACAGTCAACACAGAAGTAGTAATCCTCGGTGGAAGAGAGGCTACAACCCTGACAATATTTTCGTGTCATCAAAAGTTGCTGGGAGTTACGTGAAGATGATGGGTAAATATTGGGGGTTTTTCGTGTGCCAAAGAGACCTTATTGGCTCATTTGTGTAAGGAATGTAAATGTGACATCCTTCTAGTGCAAGAGACTCACCGGGGCTACAATCATCATCGACCCCAAAGCAGGCATGGAGCTTGTTCTGATAAATACGGTAGTGCCATTTTCACCAGAACAAACCTAAATATCACATCAACCTCGCTGACTGAAAGGGATGACATCGAGATTCTTTCTGTATGTACGCCACACTTTAGCATTACTTCTATATATACAAGCCTCCTAATGTTGACTTCACGTTTGAATAACCTACTAACTTTAAGTACCAGGGCGTAAACTTCATCCTTGGCGATTACAACTGCCGAAGCACATCTTGGGGATACCCAGATTCAGATACCAATGGAGATAAACTGGAAACCTAGGCAGAGAATCATGATCTTCATCTAATTCATGATCCAAAGCTACCAGCATGCTTCAGTAGTGGTCAGTGGAAGAGAGGCTACAACCCTGACAATATTTTCGTGTCATCAAAAGTTGCTGGGAGTTGCGTGAAGATGATGGGTAAGCCCATCCCATCTACCCAACATAGACCTCTAATCTGCAAAGGGAATGCCATGGTAGTGCCAGAGGAGGTACCTTTCAAGCGAAGGTTTAATTTTCAGAAGGCCGATTAGAAAAGATTCACCAACAAGCTTGATACAGAAGTTGCCAAGATTCCACCGCAACCTGAGATGTACGAGGCATTTGTCAAATACGTCCAGGCAGCCTCTAGAAGGACCATTCCAAGAGGTTGTAGAACATGTTACAGTACATGCCAAGACTGACTGATGACAGCAAACAGCTGATGAACCATTACAAAGATCTTTTTGAGGCTAGCCCATTTGCTGATGACCCTATCCAGGTTGGTGAGGAATTGCTGCAAACTATCTCAGCAAATCACAAAGTTAAGTGGACCTCACCGGTAGAGAATCTGGACATGAAGTTGAACAGTAGGCGAGCCTGGCATCTCCTGAAAAACCTCAGCGGTGACCCAACAAAACCTAGAAAATTCACCTCAATAACAGCTGACCAGATTGCAACCCAATTACTCATGAACGGAAAGACTAAAGGTCGGAGTACACGGGAGCAACTGAAACGAACCCCAGGAAGTGAGAACCATAATCTCCGAGGACCCTTCACCTTGAATGAACTACAGTCTGCCATCTCCACCTTGAAATGAAATAAAGCTGCTGGCATCGATATCAGAGTAGACAGATCAAGAAGTTTGGCTGGATCACTCTGCAATGGCTGCTTACAATGTTTAATGTGTGTGTATCTAAGCTTTATATTCCCAAGCTCTGGAGGAAAGCTTGAGTGGTTGGTAAGGAGGCAAACGATCCTAAAAGCTTTCACCAAGTATCATTGTTATGTCACTGTTTCAAGATCTTCGAGCACCTTATCCTTAACTGAATGAGTGGCATCCTCGAAGGAAAGTTCATTCCTCAACAAGCTGGTTTTCGACCTAGAAAGTCATACTGCAGTCAGATATTGAACCTTACTCAATACATCGAGGATGGTTTTGAACAGCGTAAGGTAACAGGAGTTGCCTTTGTTGACTTAACAGCTGCCTACGACACCATCAGTCACAGAAAGTAGCTGAGAAAAATTTACCAGCTCACTAATGATTATCAACTAACATTCTCCTGCAGAACAGAAGATTCCAAGTCTCTCTCCATGGTAAGAAGAGCAGATGGCGCATACATAAGAACGGTTATCTCAAGGCAGTGTGCTAGCCCCTGTGCTTTTTAATATTTACACTAATGTTCAGCCCATAACGGAATATACCAGGCATTCCCTCTATGCCAACGGTACTGCAGTGGCTGCCAAAAGAAGGACATTTGAACAGATGGAAAGTTGATTTCTGCACTAGATACTCTTGGCTCTTACTATGAAGGCAATCATCTAAAGCCTAATCCCAACAAGACTCAGGTGTGCACATTTCACTTAAGGAATAGAGAAGCTCGGTGGGAACTGGACATTACATGGCAAGGCAAACGACTTCAACATTGTCCAACACCTGTGTATCTAGGTGTTACTCTTGACCGAACACTGTCCTTCAAGAAACATTGCCACAACACCAGGCTGAAAGTTAGTTCATGGAACAATATTTTGAGAAAGCTCACAGCCAACACCTGGGGAGCAAGCCCTCGCATCCTGAGAACCTCTGCTCTTGCTTTGTGTGTGTCCGCTGCAGAGTACGCTTCACCGGTGTGGAGTGCATCCACTCACACCAAGCAGGTTGACATTGCAATCAACAAGGCCGTACGAATCTTGTCGGGATGTCTGAAGCCAACTCCAGTTGACAAACTCTACCCGATTGTTGGAATAGCTCCCCCCCACTACTAGAAGGGCTGTTGCTGCTGATGCAGAGATGATGAAGCAGACTAATGATTCTCGCCATTCACTGCATGATCACCAGGCTCTAGTCTGTCGACTGAAGTCGGACTCAACTACTGGTAGGAACATTGGAGTCTAACTGCATCACCAGGTGGAAGAGCACGCTGCCGCCTGGTACTCCTACTAAGGAAGAGCTATCTCCAGGAATGACCTGCCCTACCCTATTTGGAGATCACTTAATCGTCTAAGGGTGGGCATCCCTCTTTGCAAGACCAACATGCAAAAATGGGGCATACTTCCAGGTGATGGAGACGCATCCTGCGAGTGTTGTGTAACACAAGATCCGAACCACCTGCTCATCTGTCGTCTACTAGAACAACACTACACAGGACCTGGTGGAGGTGAACAAGGCCATCGGAGTTGCTACATTTTGGAAATGCTGACCGGACATTGAATGATGATGATATTAACACCTGGGTATTTACAATGATCCCCAAAAGGAACTTTCACTCCATCAATGCAGTAATTATAACGGAGGGGTCTTTTCCTATTGGTAAAACTCACAACCTGACTTTTAACCCTGTCATCATACCATTGCCTACTGTCCACCTCACAACAGTATCGAGGTAATTTTGCAGTTGCTCACAATTTTGTAACTAATTTATTACTCTGTAATACTGTATATAAGAAAACATAAACGTCCTGTAATACTGCATTGAGGAATTACCCCCTTAATACGGGGTCAGATGAAGCTTCATCTTCTCAAATTATCTGAGTTTTATTTCCTAGAAATAGCCACCCATTCAATCACTCTTTTGTCTAGTCCATTTGCACTCATTTTTGCCAGTAATCTCCCATGATGTACAATATCAAATGCCTTAGATAGGTCAATTGCGATACAGTCCATTTGACATCCTGAATCCAAGATATCTGCTATATCTTGCTGGAATCCTGTAAGTTGAGTGTCAGTGGAGTAACCTTTCCTAAACCCGAACTGCCTTCTGTCAAACCAATTATTAATTTGCAAACATATCTAATATAATCAGAAAACATGTTTTCCCAAAGTTTACATGCAATGCATGTCAAACTGACTGGCCTACAATTTTCAGCTTTATGTCTATCACCCTTTCCTTTTTTACACATGGCTACTATAGCAATTCTCCATTCATTTGGCATAGCTTCTTTATGCAAACAATACCCAAATAAGTACTCCAGATATGGTATTATGTCTTTAGTATATCCCCCAAAATCGTATCAATTCCAGTGGCTCTTCTAGTTTTCAACTTTTGTATCTTATCATAAACGTCGTCGTTATCATATGTAAATTTTAATACTTCTTTGGTAGTAGAAGGTTGTCTCGACAGCTTGATTTCTGTGTTTTCTGTAAATCATATTTCTATTTTATTATTGGCACGAGGGATGTCTTGCCATTCCTGTGGTGTAGGGCTGAAGTTCAATTTGTTGCAAATTTAAGTATTTTAATCCTGGACTATAACACACTAAAGGTAGTCATTAAACAATTTGCTGAGTATCAAACGTCTTCGTATATAATTTTCATTGATTTTGAAAAGGTCCTTGACCGTATGAAAATGTGGAGGGCTATGGAAAAGATAGGAATCCCCACAGGCAATGCACGATGAGGTAGAACGTAAGGGAAATCTGTCTGAACCTTTTGCTGTAAAATCTGGAGTAAGGCAAGGATGTCTCCTGTCACCAGTGTTGTTTATTATGACACTGGATTGTATGTTGAGAGAGGCAAGAAATATAAAGCAGGTCTTTCACTGGGGATTAAATAACCAATTGGAAGAACTGGATTATATGGATGATCTGTCTTCTTGCAGAGTGTTTTTGGGACATGGAAATCAAGCCGAATGACTCAGAAATACAATTAAAGAACTAGGTGTAAAGAAGAATAACAAAAAGACTAATGGGATTTACATAAACCATCATAACAATTTTAGCTTGACTCTAGATGGAATGGATATAGGAAGGGCAGAGGGATTTTGCTCATTAGGAAGCATGGTCAGGCAGGATGGAGGTTCTTTTAGAGATGTGGTGAGTCATATAAATCAAGCCAAAGGAGCTTTTGCAGTTACAACCAATATATAGATCGCCCACATTTGCATAAAAAGAATAATTCAACTCAAATAGCTTGCATCCGGGAGATAGTAGGTTCGAATCCCACTATCGGCAACCCTGAAGATGGTTTTCCGTGGTTTCCCATTTTCACACCAGGCAAATGCTGGGGCTGTACCTTAATTAAGGCCACGGCCGCTTCCTTCCAACTCCTAGGCCTTTCCTATCCCATCGTCGCCATAAGACCTATCTGTGTCGGTGCGACATAAAGCCCCTAGCAAAAAAAAATATATTCAACTCAAATATTAAATCTGTTTTATATTATGGAAGTGAGACCTGGAAAGTGACCAAATACATTACCACAAGTTTACAGAATTTTATAAATTGTTATTTGCGGTACTTTATGAGAATATGGTGGACAAAGACTATCTAAAACAAAGACCTTCGGGAGGCCACAAGTCAGAGTCCCATACAGGAATGGATAATGAGAAGAAAATGGATGTGGATTGGGCACACCCTTATAAGACCACCAGAAAGTATCACGAGGCACACATTAAGTTGGCATCTGCAATGTAGTCGCAGGCAAGGCAGAACTAGGATTACCTGGAAGAGAACCATAGACAAGGAGATAGGTGGATGAATATTGAATTTTCACAACCGCACTGTAATTGAAACAGACTTTCAACATATTAGGTCGTGTTACGTCATGTAGTACGTGTTGAAGAGATGTTAAGTACAGAACACCATAGCTCAATAGCTCAATTGGTAGAGCAACCGACGCGAAATCAGGAGGTTGTTGGTTCGGATCCCACTGGTGTCCGGCTGGCCATTTTTGTTCTGTACTTAACATCTCTTCAACACGTACTACATGTACGTAACACGACCTAATACGTTGAAAGTCTGTTTCGAGATAGGTGGAGTCAACAAGAAATGGAGAGAGGTGAAAACATTGACAGTAGATAAAACAGACTGGGGAAATTTTGTCAAGCTGACGTTTGAACTGTTTAACACCCGAAAAAAATTTTCTCTAACACCCTCAACCGTCAAAAAGCCCCGCTTTATTTGTTTCACCGTAATAATTTATTATAAACCTCACTTGAAGTGAGCAACGGAAACGTCTCTTTACTAGCTTTAATATGTATTAATACTCCATTTGGAATTATCAACTACATTTTCATTATTATTGTGACATTCGATATGTTTAGGATCCAAAAGTTTTCTCTAACGCCCTCAACCTCCACAGGACGCCACTTTACAAAATTTACCTTCTTATAAAACTACCAGTATACAATTTGTTACCAATTTTTAAACAAGGACATTCAAGAAAGTGTATAAATTTTACGACTGTTTGTATATTAGACTTAATTAAGGCTTCATTTTAAGAATATCATAAGTATTGTCAACCATTTCACTCACCATTTGAAGCATATTTCCAACATCATCTTCACATTCATATGTAATTTAATTACAATCAGGTACCTGATTAATTATCTTTCAGATTGAGATTAAGGCTGAAGATGCCCTTAATTAAAGGGCGAAATATGTCCCTATAATTTTATTTACAGATTTAATTCTTTATTAAAATCTCTTTTTATGTATTGAATAGGTGGGATAATTAAAATTTAATATTTATTTGACTTCAATCCGAATCATTTTTATGTGTTTTTTTCCTTGTCCACTGTTCTTAATCTTAGTATTATTCGGCTGATGTCTACAAGATAGCTGAAACATATTCTGATTTTTAAATGTTAATTAAATAAATAAAAAATTATTTAGTATTGTAAAGGTGGAACATTTGACCATATCTTTTGATTAAGTTTACGAACGACAATACAGGCTTTATAATTAAATTTATTTTATGCAACAACATACCACTTAATTGAGCAGCTCGTTTCCTTTCTCCCAAAACTTCCCAGCCCAAACTTTCCAACATTTTTGTAACGCTACTCATTTGTCGGAAATCACACAAAACAAATCGAGCTGCTTTTCTTTGGATTTTTTTTCCAGTTCTTGAATCAAGTAATCCTGGTGAGGGACCCATACACTGGAACCATTCTCTAGTTGGGGTCTTACCAGAGACTTGTATGCCCTCTACTTTACATTCTTACTACAACCCCTAAACACCCTCATAACCATGTGCAGAGATCTGTACCCTTTATTTGCAATCCCATTTATGTGATTACCCCAATGAAGATCTTTCCTCATATGAACACCTAGATACCCATGAGGAACTTTAACTGAGCTCGATAGCTGCAGTCGCTTAAGTGTGGCCAGTATCCAGTAATCAGGAGATAGTGGGTTCAAACCCCACTGTCGGCAGCCCTGAAGATGGTTTTCTGTGGTTTCCCATTTTCACACCAGGCAAATGCTGGGGCTGTACCTTAATAAGGCCACGGCCGCTTCTTTCCAATTCCTAGGGCTTTCCTGTCCCATCATCGCCATAAGACCCATCTGTGTCAGTGCGATGTGAAGGAACTAGCAAAAAAAGAGGAACTTTCACCCCATCAACGCAGTAATTAAAACTAAAAAGACTTTTTCTATTTTTGAAACTCACAACTTGACTTCTAACTCCGTTTATCGCCATACCATCGCCTGCTGTCCATCCCACAACATTGTCGAGGTCATTTTGCAGTTGCTCACAATCTTTAACTTATTTATTACTCTGTACAGAATAGCATCATCTGCAAAAAGCCTTATCTCTGATTCCACTTCTTTACTCATATCATTTATATACATAAGAAAACAAAGGTCCAATAATACTGTGTTGAGGAATTCTGCTCTTAATCATTACAGGGTCAGACAAAGCTTTGCCTACTCTAATAGTCTGAGATCTATTTTCTGGAAATATAGCAATCCATTTAGTCACTCTTTTGTCTAGTCCAATTGCACTCATATTTGCCAGTAGTCTCCTATGATCCACCCTAACAAATGCCTTAGACTTGTTAATCACGATACAGTCCATTTGACCTCCTGAATTTGCTATATCTTACTGGAATCCTACGAGTTGAGCTTCAGTGGAATAACCTTTCCTAAACCCAAACTGCCTTCTATCAAACCAGTTATTAATTTTACAAACATGTCTAATATAATCAGAAAGAATGCTTTCCCAAAGCTTACATGCAATGCACGTCAGACTGGCCTGTAATTTTTCAGCTTTATGTCTGTCATCCTTTCCTTTGTACACAGGGGCTAGCGTAGCAACTCTCCATTCATTTGTATAGCTCCTTCATGCCAACAATAATCAGATAAGTACTTCAGATATGGTCGTATGTCCTAACCCATTGTCTTTAGTATTTCCCCAGAAATCTTATCAATTACAGCTGCTTTTGTAGTTTTCAACATTTGTATCTAATTTTAAATGTTATCATAGGTAAATTTTAATACTTCTTTTAATTGGTCACCTCTATCTGGACATTATCCTCGTAATCAACAATTTTTACATACTGCTCACTGAATACTTCTGCCTTTTGAAGATCCTGTCATACACACACCCGTTGTTGATTCATGATTCCTAGAGTGTCCTTTGTGGAACCTGTTTCTGCCTTAAAGTACCCATACCCTTCTATTTTTCACTAAATTTTGTATGGCTGCCATTTATGCTTGCCATCATGTTATCCTTAGCTGACTTCTTTGCTAGATTCAATTTCCTATTAAGTTCCTTCATTTTCTCCTTACTTCCACAGCCACTTCTAACTTTTGGTTTCCATTCTACACTTTCTTCTTAGTCTCTTTATTTTTCTGTTGTCATGAAGTGGGTCTTAACAATTCCTTAGCACCTTTAAAGGTACAAACATATTTTCACATTCCTCAACAATGGCATTAAACCCATCCCAGAGTCTGTTTACATTTTTATTTATCGTTTTCTACCGATCATAGTTACTTTTTAGAAACTCCCTCGTGCCTGCTTTATCAGCCATATGGTACTTCCTAATAGTTCTACTTTTATGACCTTCCTTTGTATCACATTTATTTTTAACTATGACAAAAACTTCTTCGTGATTACTAATACCATGTATTACTTTGGTTTCTGTATAGAGCTCATCTGGTTTTACCAGTACCATGTCCAGTATATTCTTCACTCTAGTTGGTTCCATCACTTTCTGAATCAGCTGTCCTACCCGTATTAATGTATTTGCCATTTGTTGGTCATGCTTCCTGTCATTCGCATTACCTTCTCAATTAATATTTGCTAAATTGAGATCTCCCGCTACAATCACATTCGTTTCCATGTCGTTTCCCACATAGCTTATTATCTTATCAGATAATTCTGAATCAGCATCAGCGCTACGCTTTCCTGGTCTGTACACTCCAAAGATATCAAGTTGCCTATTATCTTTAGAAATGAGCCTCACACCTAGAATTTCATGTTTGTCATCTTTAACTTTTTCGTAGCTTATAATTTGACTTTCACCAGAATGAATACTCCCCCTCCTACCATTCCTATCTTATCACGATGCAAGATTCAGAAGAACAGTGTCCAAACAGAATAAGAATAGACATGCTTCCTTGTCTACACACCTTTATAAATCCACTTTTAATTCCAGTCAGTTTCCAGTTACCAAACTTCCTGGAGTAATGACTGCAGTAGATGTAGCTTCATTTGGAAAGATTATGGACTGTTCCTGCTGAAATCATCCAGTTACATCCCTTTTCACAAAACATTTAAATATTTTCTGTTTGTAACTTGTGGACTCAGGTAACTTCCTGTGATGATTTCTGCCTTAATGGCTGAATACTAAAATAACTTAGTTTCACAAGTGTGTCGTATTATCCTACATATTTAGACTAATTCACATAATTTATAGAAAATATGCATATAATAAATTACATCTAATAATCTTAATCTATTTACAATATGTAACTTAATTGAGTATACATATGACTGAAATAATTACATAGAAATATGCAAGGTATAAATTGTTGCATATTTAACTTGTTACAGAGGTGTAATATTGTACATGTTACAAGCTATTCTAAACAACTTGCAGTGCATTAGTGAATTAATTTGTGACTTCTGATGTTCTCATCCATATATTAAACTGATTTCACATTGCTTCTTGTTTTTGTAGTTATAATTTACTCTTCCAGATAACATACAGCAGAACAAAGGCTCTGTGTGCTTTTGTAATATGTTGCTCTACATCCTCTTCTGCCCCTCCATTTTTTTGCGTAATGTTTCCTAAATCAAGTAAATTTCTCCACAACTTCTAGGGTTTCAGATTCATGTATGATAAGGTCTTATAGCCTGGCATTTAAATTCTTTGTTTTATTTTTGAGTTTCTCTTTATCATGAATCCAAATTTATCTTCACCCTTTCTTCTAATTTAGTTTTTGCATCTCTGTGTGATTCCTACAATCAACAAAGTCCAGATTTTCAAATTTATCTGTAAGGCTTCACTCTATTACTTTTCTTGATTCCTCATTGGTTTTCTTCATTATAGCACTTTTTACCAGAAGAAAGATAAGAGATGACAGGATGCCATCTTGCCTTACTCAAGTATATATTTATTTGTTAAAAATTTATAATTTTAATCTCCACCGTAAAGTTACTGTTATTGAATTTAAGCGCTCTCTTTTTTCCTAGTTTTCTTTTACATGAATATTTATCTGTTCTTCTTTGCTTATTATTTTGAAGGCATTTACTGTTAAAATTTATAGGCCTAATGCTGTGATCGTTACACCATTTTGCATCTGTGTTTGTAGAATGTGGCATAATTTAGAAGATTGTCTCTAAATTTCATAGGCTGTTATTCTCTACATCTTGTATTGCATTCAGAGTAGGATTTTTTTCCTGTAAAGCTCCTACAATCTGTAATTATTTTCATTGCAGTAAAAATTCAATCTCACTAGTTTTGTTTATATTAAATATGCAGCTAGGTAATACTGCATAACACATGCACTAACACCAGAGATCCTAGTTGCAGATAAATTATTATACCTAGAAAGCATTTGTTTTATACATCACTGAATATTCTGTGCATTTTTTAAATTGGAAGAAGTGTGGGGATCTCATTGTCAACAACATATGGATGATTACAGATGCTGAGATAAACTGACTCCAAGGAGCCAGTGGTTAAAAAATTTGGTGGAGATTGTTCTGAGGAAGGAATCAAGATTGTGGAGAATTCATGTGATCCTGGATAATAAGAAGGGAACTAGTTGTTCTAAACTGAAAACAACATAGCCGTGCAAGAGAGTAACTGTCACACTTCAAGGAGATTGTAATCGACTGGAACCTCCCAAACTGGACGTCTGATGATAATGGTGCAGTAAAATTATGAAATAGTATTTTCTTGGCAAACAAGATGATCATGTATACATGTTGACTCTTTTAAAATGAGGAGTAAATGAGATCAGCAGTTCATTACAACCCTAGTAATGCATGTTCTGGTGGAGTGTATTCATGATACTTTCTTGGAAAATCTACTTACTTTAACAATACTCAGTTTGAAAAGGAATTCGTATGTATATTGTGCATTTACTGTCTCTGAATTTAAAACCACCTGCAATGCTGTGACTAGTGCATGGATTATTATATAGATGAGTTCTAATTATTCAGTTTTATTGTGGCTTGAGGATGAGTAGGTTGTATTAGAAATTACTCATATTATTTTATCAGCAGTACATTGACAGGAAATACATTCAGATTGCTTAGGTGTTAACAACTACAGTACTATTTGACCACGTAAACATTGAATATATATTGTGAAACTGTTGCTCCACCCTCTCAGCTGTTTCAGGAACTTCAGAACATGCAGTTTGGATACCGTTATCTAAACCCTATAATCTGTAGAGTTGTGGAAATTGAAGAGTACTGTTATTTTTATTCAGCTGTCTCTTATGTTTCCAATATGCATATAAAAAACACACACTTTCTCTCGATTGACCAACTTTTCTTTGGTTACTTCCTGTATGCTTTTGCTGGCAAGATCTAGTGTTTACAGTGCACTATGTCTTCAGGTGTGGGCTAGAACAAATTTGTTACGTTCATTGACCTGTCTTAGTCTCATCCTTGACTTTGACAACATGAAAGTGATCGAGGTATGAGCAATGCTAGTAATGCCATTCCTTCTGCAGCCAGTCCCTGTTATGAATGGTGTGAAAATGTTGCTGATAGGGTCAGTTGGTGCGGGCATTTCAGTGGGCTTGGCAGACTGATATGTAATAGCAACTTCTGGCTCAGTCAGGAAAGCAAACAGGAAACTACTTCACTCCTCATTTCCCTAGTACGCCTCTTCAGTGACGCCTGGGCTGATGGCAGAGCTGTTGAGGTCTAAACCAGCCTTCAGGCTGACCACTCAACATACATACACTTCCTGTATGAGAACTCATTTCATTTATAAACTACAAACCACTAGACACACACACAGCATTTTGTACCATTAGAATATGTATGGGCTTGTTCATGTATCACAAATGGTTCGTGACCTTCGTGCAAACTACAAATGATGATACTGTGCAGAGGTAACACCTATTACTGATTTTACCTCACGATTGTGGTCAAAGGGGAAATCATTGTGGAAAAGCAACATTACAAAAGAAATTAATTTTGATATGGAAAAAAGGAAAGAAGATAAAAATGTTCAGTCCCTTCGAGCATTACTGCGCAACCCTCCTTGTTTCATTGCTTGTGAGTTGGCAACTATACTTATTTGATCGTCACTTACTTTTGCTTTCCGTGAGCATTATGAAATCATGACCAACTGAATGTACGCTATGCTCCTAGCTAGAGTGATGCATGAAGTTGGCTATGATGAAATATGTTGTGAATGAAAGAGCTCTACTCTGTTCTTCTCCAGTGTGTGTGGTGTCTCTTTGTTATGTGCATCGAAGTGGGTGGTACATTAATGTGTTGTAATTCTAATTATTCTAGTTGTTGATTCTAAAGGAAGTGATTGGTCTTGTGAAATGAAACAGAGCAATTGTCATATTGCATCTACTTACAAGAAGACAGCAGTGTTACAAAATTATCACGAAGGTTACACAAAGGAATGGCCATGCCTACCTGCTTAATTTGTTAGTGAAAACCATGTTCTGAAGTGTGGGGTTGTATGATTTCCCTTTGTCTCACAGTGACGAGATTGTTGCAGAAGGCACATAGAATCTAAGAAACATAACAAATACAGTGAATAAAAATTATGAAAGAAGCCTGTTCCATCATTCTTTGTTAAAAGTGCAGTGACATATGCTGATTTGCTGTTCACATGATTTCTTTCGGAGCATAATATTCCGTTAACTGTTTCAGACCATGCAGGAAATTTAGAACAATGTTCCTCAACTCTAAAATATCTCAGAAATATAGTGGTGCAAGAACTGAAGTTCAATTCATGGCATCAAAGGCACACAAAAAAAAATTACATTTTGCAAAAGAAAATACCTTTTTTTCTGTGGCTACTGATGGTAGTTCAGATTCAAATGCGGTTAAAATTTCCGCAACTACATGCTCGAGCCATACATCATCTTAGGAGGAAACTTATTGTTAGAGAGTTCTGACAACACATGTGAGGGAATTTTTTCTGTACTCAGTAATGAATTGTCTTATCTAGGTATTTCATGGGAAAATTGCAGATCTTTTTTTAATCTGACTACGCATACACAGTGATAGTGAAAGTAAAAGGTGTTGGAAAATTTTTGAAGGACAGGAATTCTTCTGTTAATGTTCCTGGTTGTTCACGTCATATCATACACATCTGTATACAAAATGCAGTGCCACGATTACCAGTCAATTCAGTGAAATTTTTGGTCCAGTGATATTACTATCTTGATAAGAGTTCTAAAAGGCAAATATGTTGCAAGTTCATCAGGCTATTGATGGCACAGAGGATCACAGAATTTTGAAGTATGTTGTTACCTGTTAATGCTCACTTCTTCAGTCTATTATTCAAGTTCTTGAGCAGTGGGAAGTTTTGACACTCATGTTTTATAGTCAGCACCAGTCTATAAAATCTTTCATACAGGACCTACACACAAAACTGTTTAGCTATTTTCTTCAGAGTACATTTCCTGTTTTTAATTCAGTGAATTTATTTCTGCAACAACATGCTCTAGCCATACATTATCTTACAAGGAAAAGGGTCTTCTCAACTGACCTATTGGTCAGAATTTAAAGTTATTGATCAGATTTGTTCAGCCCTGTTCTATTTATTTGGAATCTACCTCCCTTCCGTTTTATTTATTTGAGAAAGTAAGAAACTCCGCCGTATTGTCGGTGTACAGAATGTGCCCTCATTCTCCGGTATCTCCATTGATGGAGATATTGTTACGATTCCTTCAGTCATTGCCGACCACATGGCATCATATTTTACAGATGCGTCCAGCTCTGGGAGATATGACTCTGCATTTCTACCAATTAAGCGCGAAGTCTCTAGTGCTTCACATCCCTACAAAGTGCCCTTCAGGGAGTGGGAGTTGCGGAGTGCACTCGCGCTATGCAGAGATATGGCTCCTGGACCGGAAAAAATCCATAATCAAATGCTTAAGCATTTGAGTGACAGATGTCTCAAGGGTATCCTCACCCTATTCAACAGAATATGGAGTGAGGGAGTGTTTCCATCTCAATGGCGTGAGGGAATTGTGATACCAATTCCTAAGCCAGGTAAAGATCCAAAACTCCTGGATAGTTGTAGGCCAATATGCCTTACAAATGGCCTTTGTAAACTATTTGAAAGGATGGTTAACCAACATCTTGTGTGGGCCCTGGAAAAGGAAGGTCTCTTGTCTAACTACCAGTGTGGGTATCGCTCTCATCAGTCTGCCACTGATCATCTGGTCAGACTGGTGAGCGCCATTCAGGAGGCCTTTCTCCGGAAGGAACACCTAGTTTCCTAGTTTTTTGACCTGGAGAAAGCTTACGATACTACCTGGCGATATGGAATTTTCTCCATTCTACACCAATGGGGATTTTGGGGAAATTTGCCAAGTTTTTTGAGAACTTCATGTCCCTCCGGCTCTTGCGAGTCCAAGTAGGGAATGCATTTTCTCAATATTACGTTCAGGAAAATGGAGTACCTCAGGGATCTGTACTGAGTGTCACGCTGTTCGCAATCGCCATCCACGGCATAGTTGCCACTGCTGGGCCCACAGTCATTCCATCGCTGTATGTAGACGACTAAGCTCTACATTACAGCTCCGGAAGGATGGCGTTTGCTGAGAGGCAGCTACAGCAAGCCATTAACTGAGTCGACAGCTGGGCCCTGCAACATGGTTTTCGATTTTCAGCGGCGAAAACCTCAGTTGTCATAATTTATACAACATTCTCAGTTGTACACTTCTGTCGACGTCGGCTTGTACATCTTGAACCAGAGCTCTGCTTGCGAAACAGTGTCTTACCAGTGGTAGACGCCTGCAGATTCCTGGGTCTCCATTTTGATAAGAGACTAACGTGGCCGCCCCACATGCGTCAGTTGAAGGTTGCCTACATGAAGAGACTTAACATGCTTAAGTTTCTCAGCAGCACTTCGTGGGGGGCTGACCGTGCGGTGCTCCTACATTTTTACATGGCAGCAGTCCTCTCCCGAATTGACTATGGAAGTGCGGCTTATGGCTCAGCATCAAAATCTACGCAGAACCTTTTAGACAGTATTCACCATAGTGGGGAAGCCTCCGTGGCTCAGACGGCAGCGCGTCGGCCTCTCACCGCTGGATACCGTGGTTCAAATCCCGGTCACTCCATGTGAGATTTGTGCTGGACAAAGCGGAGGCGGGACAGGTTTTTCTCCGGGTACTCTGGTTTTCCCTGTCACCTTTCATTCCAGCAACACTCTCCATTCTCATTTCATTGCATCTATCATTCATTAATAAATCACTTTGGGAGTGGCGACCCCATCGTACTAACAGCTTATATCTGCTTCATTCATTACATTCCTGACCCGGTCACTGACTGGAAAACAGGTTGTAGGTTTTCATTTTTTTCACCATAGTGGAGTTAGGCTGGCAGTGGGAGCTTTCTGTACTAGCCCCATTCCCTGCTTACTCGCTGAAGCTGGAGTTCCACATTTACGGATAAGGTGGGAGCAGTTACTGCTCACGTACGCTGCCAAAATTCGTGAAATACCGAAAGCCACATGGCCGGTTGGGTTTCGAATTGATAACTTGTGTAGGATGCTAAATAGTTCATTATGTCACCTATTCAATACATCATAATTTTTAAACATTTAGGAATCTTTATTTCCATATGAGACATGTTTCGCCCTTCATTGAAGGCATCATCAGTCATAGTACTACTTCAAGGCATAAATCAGGTATATGATTTGTAATTAAATTGTAAATATTAAGATATAATATTGACAGGGGTAGAAGAAAATAGAAAAAATTCAGTAGCCAGCCCCTTTTTACCAGGAGCCAGCAATTTTTCACAAATATACATTACTAGCAAATGTACCCGTGCTTCGCTACGGCATTCTACATTGTATTTGAATATCGAAGTAAATACTGTACATGCAGTAAATAAGATTGTTTTAAAATGGCATGTCTCTTAGCGTTATCTGAGTGTTGAAAATATCTTCATTTCTGCTCGCTTACACCGCGTTTAGGGCAAAACTTATACCATTGAAACACCAACTTCATGACACATCCATTTATTACGAGCTGTTGACTACAACTGACTTATACACACACACACACATAGCAATTCAAAATGTCCAAAGACTATAACAAATGAAGATAAACCACTCGACTAAATTAATATGAATTACCAACACATAACCTCAATGTGTATTCCTAAAATATGTACAAGATATGATACATGACATTTTATTTTTTTATGACAAAACTTCAACATTCCAACACTCCCCCCTTTTCTCAAAAAAATAAAAATACAACACCTCAATCAATTGTCCTCTCATCGCAAACCTATAAGCTTATACAAACTCTTAAGCTTGTTGCTTGATAAATTCTTTGTGAGCAAGTCTGCAGCATTTCTCTCTGATGCTACATATACAAACTCAATTAACCCCTTTTCTACCAGTTCTCTACATACATGGTACATGATGTCAATATGTTTTGACCTTTCACTCACAAAATCATTTTTACTCAATTTAATTGCTGCTGCATTGTCAGCAAAAACTTTACAAGGTATATCCATAAAGCTTTCCAGCCCTAGCTCTGATAGCAAATCTTTCATCCAAGTTACTTCTCGAGATACCTCTGCCATTGCCATGTATTCAGCATCCATGGTAGATCTAGCAATACAACTCTGTTTCTTACTATACCATGATACTGCTCCGCCTGCCACAGTGGTTACATAACCACTCACTGATCTTCTAGACTTAGTATCTCCTGCCCAATCTGCATCACAGAACACTTGTACTGACTCCTCACAATTTTTGAAACACAACTTTAAATCTCTAGTACCACATAAATATCTCATGATATGCTTCACTTCTTTCCAATCTTTAATCGTAGGTTTTTGACAATTCTGACTAACTTTACTTACCGCAAATGCAATGTCAGGTCTAGTATTATTTGACAAATATAGCAAACTTCCTACTGCACTGCGATAAATGGTACAATCAAATTCCTGCTCATCATTTTCAGCTGCTGAATACCCACTTGGTAAAACAGTCCTACTCGGTTTACAGTCCCTCATGGAAAAATCAGCAAGTAATTTGTCAATGTATAAACTTTGACTCAACATAACCCCTTCTTTTGTCTGTTCTATTTTTATTGACAATAAGTTTGTTGCTTTCCCTAGATCTTTAATCTCTAACTCATCTGCCAACCTTATTTTAACCAACTTAACAACCTCTTTGTCACCTACTGCAATAATGTCATCAACATACAAGCCAATAATACAACACTCCTTTACATACACACATGGTTCTTTGATACATCTCTTAAAATCTAGTCTTCTAATTATAGCATCAACACAAGCATTCCAGTCTTTACTCGAATTAGGTAGTCCATAGATGCTTTTCTTCAATTTACATACATAGTTTTGGACATCCTTTTCTACAAACAATTCCGGTTGCTCCATGTATACAGTACAACTGATTTCACTATTTAAGTAAGCACTAGTTACATCTAGATGTTCTACAGTCCAGCCTCTACGTACTGCAATACCTATTAACAGTCTCATTGTTTTCCTCTTTATAACAGGACTAAATGTTTCATCAAAACTAAGGTTCATCTGTCTCTTAAAACCTTGGGCAACCAACCTGGCTTTATATTTCTGAATGTTACCCTCACTGTCATATTTCAATGAAAACACCCACTTAGAACTAATTATCTTGACATTTTCTGGTCTTTTTACAATTTCCCAAACATCCTTCTTTCTCATCTCATTGATCTCCACTTTCATGGCCTCCATCCAGTTACCAGACTCTTGGCTTGACATAGCCTCCTCAACTGTTCTAGGTTCTACTATATTTGCATGCCTAACTTCCATCACTGCCTTACAATCTGCACATGTCTTACCTTTCCTCTGTCTTATTGACCTTCTCAGACTATTACCTGGCTCTTGTATTGCTATAGACTCAACCTCTAGTTGTTCCTCTCCGGTCGTTGGCTCAACAGCCAATGTTTCCTCTCCGTCCTCTGTGTCTAACTCAGTCCCTAATTTTATCTCTGGATCTTCAATGCACAGTATGTCAAAGTATGTTTCACTACCCTCCGCCTTTGGTACAATTATCTTTTCCTTGATATCAATTCCAGGACTTTTCACCTTAAAGGGAAATATCTGCTCCTCAAATACGACACTTCTCCTCACTATTACTCTTTCCCTTTCAAGACTCCATAACCTATATCCATCTTTAGTACCTGCCTCGTACCCTATCATAACGCATGGCTCTGCTCTGGGATCTAACTTCCTGCTGTCTGCCCTCACAGCCCATGCCTGACATCCAAATACTTTCAATCTACCTATTTCTTCCTGATCCAACTTCCTATTGAACCACAGTTCATATGGTATCTGAAAATTTATTGCTGAGGATGGGCACCTATTTCTCAAGTACACTGCTGTCATTACCGCTTCTCCCCAGAATTCCTTTGGTAACCCTGACTGGATCAATAGACATCTAACAGTATCAAACATCGTTCTATTCTGCCTCTCTGCTAATCCATTTTGTTGTGGAGTGTACGGTACTGACCTCCTATGAGTAATACCACATTTTTGCAATTGTGCTTCAAACCCGCTACATGTATACTCTGTACCATTGTCAGATTGCACCACCTTAATTCCTACACCATGTAACTTTTCTGCATTTGCCTGATACCTATTAAACACCTCTAATACTTCATCCTTATTTTTCATACATACAGCCACATTAAATCTGGAGTATTCATCAATCATGGTTACAACATATTGAGCTTTCCCAAGTGATGGTGGACTAATTTTTCCAATTACATCAGTGTGCACAACATCAAGTGGTTTTTCTATCTTACGCTCACAAGACTTAGGTACTCCCTTGTTAGTTAGTTTCCCCTGAATGCATACAGAACAAGTATTAATGTCATTACTCCTTTTCAATTCTAACATAGGCAATTTAAACAAGGCTTCAGAATGTGCATGTCCGTATCTCTCATGCCACAACCTAACCTGCCCAACACTTTTAAATACTACATTGTTATTACATTCTTGATCTATCATTTGATCACAGTCACTCACAGCTGCAATATCATTTCTCCCCTCTATTTGTACTAGATACACATCATTCCTCCTGTTTGCAACAAACAATGTTTCATCTCCATTCTTATCTACAACCACTGCTTTCTCACCTGCAAATCCTACTTTGAAACCTTTGCTGGTTAACTTACCGACTGATATTAAATTTGCACCTAAGTTTGGTACATACAACACGTCTGTAAATGTAATTGTCCATCCTGTGGACATTTTTACTTTTACCTTACCTATACCTTTAATATCCAGCTTACTGTTATCTCCTATTTCTACATTCCCGGTTACATTTGTTAACATGTCTGTAAACATCTCCTTTGTTGGACACATATGATGGGACGCACCTGAATCGAACAACCAATCTTTAATTTTCTCAGCTCCCACAGAAACGACCATGCTCATCGCCTTATCTACTACATGTATAATTTCTGAGCTTACCAGTTTTCCACTCGCATTCACTGATTTACTCTCCTGCGATGGTTCGTCACTCTTCATTGTTGGACATACTTTTGAATAATGTCCTGACTTACCACAATTGAAGCACTTTTGGGTACTGCGACAATATTTAGATACATGTCCCTGTTTACCGCAATTGTAGCAACTATATTTTCCTCGTCCCACGTCTTCTTTCTTGATATCTCGCTTCTGTTGAACAACCATGGCTTGAGCTTCATCCTCCTCACGTTTTCCAGTGTCATAAGCCTTTCCTCCATTTTGCTGAAGTTTCCTTCTGCTTTCCTCCGTGAGTAATCTCGCCTTCACCTTCGAGATGGTCAGTTTCGCCAAATCAGCTTCCAAGGAAGGTATACAAGCTGCATATTCCTCTGTAAGATTTCCGATGATCATTCCTGCAACTTGTTGATCTGTGAATTCGTATCCGGCTTTACTAGTTCTCCTCCAAAGTTGATTTATTTTTGCGAAGTATTCTTGAACACTCATGTCCTTCGGCTTCACAAAATGAGTTAACTGTTTCAAGGTCATAGCACCATTCACTAGCCCTCCGTCATTGCACAACTCGTCCAGTTTTTCCCATGCCCTTTTCGCTGATTCAATATCTGCAATGTCACTTTCAAAATCTTCTCCGACATATTTGAAAATAACCGCTAACGCGATCACATTGTTTCGCGCTCGTCGTCTCGTTTCCGTCTGAGGCAGTTGACAACCTGGCGTATCCTCGTACCCTATTACTGATTCCCATACATCTTTCAACAACAGCTCTTGTTTCACCTTTAATGCCCACGAAAAATAGTTCTCCACTGTAAGCTTGGCCACATTCCTATTCAGTGTTTCATCACCGGTCCACGAGGTCGCCATTTTTACCGTCAATAATGTCACAACTTGCTTCGTCCGACGTTAATTCTCGTTGCTCCATTTCCACTTATATTGACCGAAATTTACTGCGGCGTTTTGGCGCTCTGGAGCTCTGGGCCCATAACCTGTTGAAAATATCTTCATTTCTGCTCGCTTACACCGCGTTTAGGGCAAAACTTATACCATTGAAACACCAGCTTCATGACACATCCATTTATTACGAGCTGTTGACTACAACTGACTTATACACACACACACACATAGCAATTCAAAATGTCCAAAGACTATAACAAATGAAGATAAACCACTCGACTAAATTAATATGAATTACCAACACATAACCTCAATGTGTATTCCTAAAATATGTACAAGATATGATACATGACATTTTATTTTTTTATGAGAAAACTTCAACATTCCAACACTGAGAAACAGCATAGGGAGGTTTCCAATACGGTGTTTCCAATGTAAAGTGCTTGTTACGGATTTGTGATGATAACGGCAGGCTCACTTGCCTACTGCCATTCACAATCGAGTTGGGAAGTTTTCATTATAACTGCAGGCCCCATCGCCTACTGCGCGGTCACAATCGATTTGGGAGTTTTCGTTACAATGGCAGGCCCCCTTTCCTATTTCCAGACAGATTACAGTTTTCATTAGAATGTTTGGCAACTTCCCTACTACCAGTCGAAATTGAGTTGTGCAGTTATAATTATAATGACAGGCCCCTTTTCCTACAGCCAGCCAGCTTCCTACCAGTCACACCAAGTTGGTGAGTTCCATCAAAATAACAGGCCACTATGCCTAATACCAGTCACATTTTAGATGGATACATTTGTTTATAAGGGCGGGTACCCTTGCCTACAGCCAAACACAATCGGGTAGGGGCTTTTAAACAACAATGCATGCTCCCTTGCCTTCTGCAAGTCAAATCGAGAAATTCACTTCAATGGTAGGCCTTCCTTACTAATGCCAGTTACACATGTGTTGGAGAAGGACCCCATTCCTACTGCCAGTCAAAGTCGTTGTGGAGAGTACTGATTACAATAGCAGACACGCTCTTTCTCGATCGCTACAAGATGACATCAGTGAATATATATAGATCGACATGCGATGTGTTACGATATGTCCACATGAAAGGATACTTGTTTGACGGGTTACAACGATATCTCCCATGACCGCTAGGCAGCTCCCGTGCAGAACTGAAACATCCAGTTCCAAGGTACGAAGAGCAATTACAGAATTCAAGACTCTGCCAAAAGCATAGAAAATGTTTATTGCACATATTAGAATATATGAGCTACAGAAAAAAAATGTGAAACACCACACGACTTGTTACTTTGTAAACCAATGGGAAAGTACATGTAAGGGAACTCCGGATTTCAAAAAATAAATTTTCAAAACTGAATTTGAAAATTCAGGCGCCAGGTAAAAATTTTCAGGCGCCATGGCGACTGGGCGCCCGGCATTTTTCGACCCCTGAATATTGACATATTACAGTAAGGATAGTCAATGAGAAAAATAATGTTCATTGATGATATAGATACCGATATATCACCAGTTGTGAAGGATAACAGCGTCAAAATGTTAGGGTATGTCCTATAAAGGATAACTTAACGTATTAACAATGCTGCAGTCTAAAGGAAAGATAAGTGACTTGAACTAATAAGTAAGACCACAGGGTTTTTGACAGTGACCAGTAGCAGTGGTCCGTATGAAGTATTGATGTTACATTATCAGAAATGTTGGTAAATGTTACTAAAATTTCAATGAGAAACAATGTTCATTGAGAAAACAATGTTCATTAATATAAGGAGATAAAAGGGGTTATATTAACTTATTTACAGATACAGTAGTCGGCACCAATGTGTAAAACCACAAGGCATATTAGCAGTGTCCAGCATTAAAATTAAAAGTTCCACCATTACAGTACTTACAAAAAAATTTTGAAGTGCATACGGTACTGAAGCCTTGGTCGCAAGCTCGGAATTGGACTCCAACTACCACACAAGAGATAAAGTTATTGCTATCCCTTCTCATTTTTCAAGGAATAATAAAGAAGCCTACTTACGAACTGTACTTTAGTTGCAGATATTCCATCTTGACACCATTTTTCAACAAAGTGATGAGTGAGAAAAGGTTTTCCTTATTATTGAAATTTTGTAATTTTGTTGACGGTAAGACTTACGATGCCAACATGAGTGGGAAGTTGTTCAAAATCTCACCTGTTTTGAATCCAATTAGCAAGAAGTGCCAAGAATAGTATACACCACAGGAAAATATTTGTGTGGATGAATCACTAGTGCTGTGGAAAGGAAGGCTGCAGTGGAAGCAGTTCATACCTTCGAAAACGAATCGCTTTGGTTTCAAACTGCTCGTTCTTTGTGACAGTGGTTCAGGATACATTTGGAATCTTATTGTATATACTGGGAAGGAGACAGATTTTGGGAACTTGTATCCCAATACTCCTGTATCAAGTAGAGTAGTCTTGGAACTGTCACATGAACTACTGAACAAAGGATACACATTGTATCTAGATAACTGGTATTCCAGTGTTCAGTTAGCTGAAACTTTATGTAGCATGGACACTGATATGGTGGGAACAATGCGTATAAATCGCCTTGGGGTACCTGCTGTTCTCAGGAATAAACGCTTGAAGAAGGGTGAGCACATTGCCAGATATAAGGACAAGATTATGGTCATGAGCTGGAAAGATAAGAGGGAGGTTACTATGATTCATTCGATTCACGACGAGACCTTCATAGACGTAGAGGAAAGGAGCAAAGTGGAACGAAAACCCAAGCTAGCAGTGGACTATAATAAGAACATGGGGAACCGAGCTCGATAGCTGCAATCGCTTAAGTGCAGCCAGTATCCTGTATTCGAGAGACAGTAGGTTCGAACCCCACTTTTGGCAGCCCTGAAGATGGTTTTGTATGGTTTCCCATTTTCACACCAGGCAAATGCTGGGGTTGTACCTTAATGAAGGCCAGGCCGCTTCCTTCCCACTCCTAGCCCTTTCCTGTCCCATCGTTGCCATAAGACCTATCTGTGTCAGTGCGACGTAAAGCAACTAGCAAAAAGAATATGGGTGGAGTAGATAAGAGCGATGGACAAACGGCGGCATACCTTATTGCACGAGAAAGTGTAAAGAAGTACTACTTCAACCTCTTCATGCATTTGCTAGATGTTGTTTGTTTCAGTGCTTTCCAGCTGTATACGAAAAATGGAGGAACCAAAGACAGGTTGCATTCTATGATTGAGCTAGGCGAACAGATAGTTCAAGAGAATCTTGAAGCAGCAGCCAACAGAATGAGAAGCCCACAAGTAGGAAGGCCATCATTGAAACCTGTACCAACACGATTTACAGAGAGGCGTTTCCCAGACTTCATCCCTTCCAGTGACCAAAAGAAGTGTGTGACAAGGAGGTGCAAAGTGTGTTATGGGAAAGGTTTTAGGAAAGAAAGTCTGTGTTCGTGCCCAGATTGCAAGGTTGGACTTTATGTAGCTCTGTGCTTCAAGGCGTACCATTGCAAATAGAAACTCAATGAAGAGAAACGATTTTGAAGATCACTGTCTTACAATTCTTTTTTGTAACATCATGTACAGTATACTCCTTTACTTTTATTTTTGGCTGTTTTTCTTGCTATATTGTTGAAAAACATATTATGTAGTGTAATAATAACATACTTCATTACAACAGTGACATCGTTTTAATGGCTGTTACTTATTTACAAATGCAAATCAAAAGAAGCCATGTTTACCTTTGTGAAAATAAAATTATCATGAATATGTCTCTTGGTCATGGCCATCCTTAAATGGCTGCTAATTTCAGATGACCACCAGCCATAAGACATAGCCAGCACCGTTGCTAGGTAATATTGACCATCGATCCATACCTTATATCACAGCCTGCACGGTTGCAAGGGTTACACTTCTGTCACAACTTTTGTGACGTTAATTTCTGTAACACAAATTTTCAGATGACCACCCGCCATAAGACATATTTATGTAAAACGGGCAGGCTAGATAACTCGTTTTCCGAGAAGGCATGCACGCGTAATGGGTGGGACGAGTTTCTTCTTCATTCGTGGAAACACATAATGGGTGGGACGAGTTACTTCGTCATTTGCAGAAGCATAATGGGCATGACGAATGTTCGTTTCTGGGTGAAAATTCCGCGGTTAAAAGGTTAAGAAACACAACCATAAAATCACATTTTCCACTGATAATAATAATAATATGAAACATAGATTTTAAAATCAGAATCTGGCAATCTGGTCGCAAGTTTGTGATAGGATATCGATAGCAAATCATTGCTGAGAAGCATGAAAGATTCTCAGCTGTTGGGGGGAGGGCACACATGATCATGACAGGCCATAGCTTCACAAACATTGAATAAGATCTCACTATCATGAACAAAATGATCAAAGGTGGATTAATGAATATCTTGGACAGCATACACATCCACTTGGATCAACTCATTAATAAGGATAGTAATCTTAATGACATGATTGAATAATAAGAATCCTCTCTTCGAATATATTTCGATTTTATTGTTAGGTAGAAAATATGATGCCGGCCCTGTGGTGTAGGGGTAGCGTGCCTGCCTCTTACCCAGAGGCCCCGGGTTTGATTCCCGGCCAGGTCAGGGGTTTTTACCTGGACCTGAGGGCTGGTTCGAGGTCTACTCAGCCTACGTGATTAGAATTGAGGAGCTATCTGACGGTGAGATAGCGGCCCCGGTCTAGAAAGCCAAGAATGGCGGCCTAGAGGATTCGTCGTGCTGACCACACGACACCTCGTAATCTGCAGGCATTCGGGCTGAGCAGCGGTCGCTTTGTAGGCCAAGGCTCTTCAAGGGCTGTAGTGTCATGGGGTTTGGTTTTAGAAAATGTGATAATCCAGTAAATAGCAGAAACAAGATTAAGCCTCTGTGACACACTCACGGAGCAGTAACAGAGAGCAAGGTAGCCAAGGTCACATCAACCCCCTCCCCTTTCTACCTCCCCTCACTTACGAGCAGGTCCCAACAAGTTTGCATGATTAGTTTACAAGATGCAAAGCCATATCAATGGCAGTGGGACCGCTCCAAGGCCAGCAATAATACGGGACTCCTTATTAACGAGGTGAGTCAATATTCGTTTCGACACATACTCATCTTACATTAACGATCAGCAGTTGAATATTCACATTCCTATTTTCCTTCTTTTGATTACTGATCGCTATTGTAATCTTTCAACTGCACAACGATCATTCAACTGCAGGATGTCCCTTGTTAACAGCATTAGTAATTGAATTTTACATTACATAAAGAAGCACTACAAGTCATTCATTTTAAGGATTTATTCAAGAGATTCTCTACGACTTAGTGCAGTGAAAAAGCATATATAATGCTTTGATCTGTAGTAATTACGGAACATAAGTTTTTACACAGAACTTTTGGATGAACATCGTGTCAAACTGTCACAGGTTTTATAGAAAAAGTATTTAAAGTCGGTGGATACTAACATGATTGCATTATTACCTTAATAACCAATAGTTTTTGAGTTTTTGTGCATCTTTTTGGACAGTTTTAGAAAAGCTATGTCTTAGTGCATTTTTATTGCTTCACCTAAGCAAGGACACTAGTAGCCGACGATGTTTGTTTAAAAACAAAACATGTACTACTAACTGAAGAAATTTCGTAAAGACTATAAATATACAGTATCGATAATGTGGAATAAATATTTATTTTTCAATTACCTGGACATCGATAAGGATCATGAAGTTGATTTGCTGGCAACTGGAAAAGGTATTCGTTTCAGTCCCAAAACCATCCAGGTGGGCAGTGCTGAAACACTTTTGCTGTCTTCAGTATTTCATTGACCTCATCCAAGCTCTCCATGGTGAGAGATCTGGGCAGGTTTTTCATCAATATCTCAGAGGCTTTTCCAATCACTCATGGACTAAAACAGGTGTATATACTTGCTCCAATGCTCTGTGCCCTATTATGTGACTGCATGCTACATGAAATAACAGCAGACTGATGTATTTACAAAGACGCACACAAAATCCTGTCAGTTGCGTACACTAATTTTATTAACAATATTTACTCATTACACATCAATAATCCACCATTTTTAACACCTGCCTACCACGAAGAATCAGAAGACTAAGACTCCATCTTGAAACAGCTGACTGCTACTTTAGCATGTCGGCATAAACACAACACGTGTTCACAAAAACAACTCCTGTTAAACAGTAAATCAACACCATCGAGACTGTCTCTTTATATAGGTTGTCTGGCCAGGCTTCTAGAAGGATATGTCACAGCACACCTTCTTGTAAAGTCTAGACTGCCTAAAGCCTAGTTATAATGTAAAGAACATTTTACAACCATCTAGTGTCAAAGATACGTTATTCTGGATGTTGCAGTGTGTTGCACAATATTACTGTGGATTATACATCATATATACAGGTAATAATAAATTATGTCCTATTAATTACAGGTTCTTACATTAACTGATCTCATCTGTACTAATATATAAAGAGGTAAAGTTTGTTTGTATGTAATAGCTAATCTCAGGAACTACTGGACCAATTCTAAAAATTGTTTTACTAATGTGAATACTGTATACATTATCCCTGAGGGACATGGGTTGTATTTTATTTTCAAAACAATTTGAGGGGGGTGGGGCACGGGCGAAGATATAAAAATAATAGGCTAATATACGATAATTTTAAATTTGTTGTACAAGGATGAGATATATCTCAATTTAAGCCCCTCGACGCAAAGATTAAAGCCCGGTAAGCCTCAGGCCCTAAAACCAACCGTTATGGAGATATTGGCACCACCTACTCCTGCTCTAGGAATTGGATAAAGAAATGAGCTGCCGTAACCTTGGCAACATCAGCTCCAGGATTCTACAGCAGCGAGATTATCCACATTATATCCCGAAAACCTAACATGTTACAGACATAAAATTTGGTATATGGAATCTCCTGTAAAATTAAAGAACACAAATTTTTGTTTTCAGAAAAACCACTTTAGGAGTGAGGGGGGGGGGGGGGGGGGGGGGGGGCTGAAAGAAGTGAGGAAGGAGTTGAATTCGTTATATGAGGATACATTATCTCAGAAACTGAAGGTTACAGACATTAAAATTGGTAGGCCCTACTTGGAATCTCTTTCAAAAAATAACACTTTTTTTTGAAAATCCGCAAGCTGTGAAAAGAATATAAAAGCGGGTGAATTTTAAAAATGAGTATCTTCTTCATCTACTGGTTTTCCCACACCTGTAGGGTTGCGGGTGTGAACTGTGTCACACATGTGGATTTGACACTGTTTTACAGCTGGGTGCCCTTCCTGATGCCAACCCTATGTGTAAGGATGTACCGTAATTACTATTGCGTATTCCTGTTGTGGTTGGTAGTGTGGTGTGTTAAGTGAATATGAGGAGGAGAGTGTTGGGACAAACACAGACAACCTGTCCTTGAGCCAGAAGAATTAATCACACGTGATTACAATCCCCGATCCAGCCCAGAATTGAAACCGGAACTCTGTGAACCGAAGGCCTCAATGCTGAACACTCAGCCAAGGAGTGGGGCAGTATTTAAAATGAGTATATCTACAGTATATCTCATAAACTTAACATGTTACAGGTATGAAAATTGGTATTTGTATTCTCCTTTAAAAATAAAGAAGCTGGAGATCAAAAATAAGTGAAGGAGGAGTTGAATTCTCTTTATGAGGATACTTATATCTCAAAAATCTAAGATGTTACAAACGTGAAAATTGGCATCTGGAACCTCCTTTAGAAATAAAGAAACCCTTTTTTTTTTCTTCAACTCAAAAAGAGGACTGTTTCTCACATATAGAGTTCCTTGTCGCATGTTCCATATTTAGCTCTGCCATTAGCCTGGTCATCTTAGCCGCAAAAGGCAATGCCACAAACATGGTTTACAAAGAGGTTCTGGTGTAAATGAAATACAATTTTTCAGTGAGATTTTATACTTAAGGGATTTTCAGATAATGTCTTAGTGCAGTACCGAGGAACAATTAATTTTCATTAAATTACGAAGTTCTCACGATCGTAGCCGAAGGTGACAGCTAGTATAAATATATATATGTATACAGCACGTTTCATGACATAACCTGACAAATAATACGATCGTCTAACTACATAAATAATAATAATACAAAGTAGATGTAAATACTTCATAGCCATACCTCACAAATAATAATAATAATAATAATAATAATAATAATAATAATAATAATAATAATAATAATAATAATAATAATAATAATAATTCAAACTCTATACTTGCATTATTTAGTCATGGGTTAAAGAATATTCCTTTCAAGTTATATCAGTCTATATCAGTCTATTACACTTGCGTCAGGACAACCCAGTTGTAAATGTTGGGTATTGTTTTGACAGAGCTCTTCAATGTAGCAAGACTCTGTTCCTAAAGGGTGAGTAAGGTTATTACTAGAGATGAGAATTATAGGCACTAAAAACAGTTAAAATAGACAGGCATACAGGCTCTTAAACTATCCAAAATAGGCATGTAAATAGGCACTAACGTGTAAAATAAGCAACAAAATAGGCGTGACAGATTACGTATAATTTAATAACACACTCAATTGCTATAAAAGGAATTTACAATAAGCAATTTTTCAATATTTTCTGGTAACAATTTTTTTCTCCTGTCATGCAGAATGTTTCTGAATGATCTCTCAACATCACATGCAGTGATTGGACAAAACTTCAGTGAAGCCACTTCATCTGGTTTTGGTTCAGTTGTTTCATATTCCTTACCTCGTAGCACCCTGGCTACTTTTACCATCTCTTTCCATCCTGCATTCCTTTGCACAACCCTATCGAACTTTTCGCTCACAGCGGCTACCTTCCCAAAGGTTTGGTCAAAACTTCCCCTGACTTCTTCCACAATTCTAAATGACTTCACCAGAGGCATGCCACTCTTCTCCAACTCGGTGATTTCTCCTGGTAGCTTGTTGAAGTTTGAGGGTGCTCCATTTTATGCAGAGGGATATTAGCTCCCACCATTGCAGTGCATAGGACTGAAGAAAATTGTTGTTGGTTGCTGTTAACAGTGGACTGGTAGAAAGGCTGTGTTGATACAGTTTTCTGTACTCGTGTCAGATGCATTGCAGTATTTTTATGTTAATATATATAGTATTTTTCATATTTTATCTGAAAAATGATAAAATTGACTTAAATTACAATGTTCCTATATCTAATTTCCACAGTTGGGCTAATTGACAATAACGCTTAGTATATATCATGCATTTGTTTAATAAGAAAAGCATGTTAGAGATGATGTTTCCAGAAGTACAAAATTTTAAGGTAGGAACAAGGGAGTTCATAATTTACATGGAAATACGTCCTCAAAGATTTAATAATAATAATAATAATAATAATAATAATAATAATAATAATAATAATAATAATAATAATAATAATAATAATAATAATAAATAATAATAATGTTATTGGCTTTATGTCCCACAAACTATTTTTATGGTTTTCAGAGATGCCAAGGTGCCAGAATTTAGTCCCACAGGAGTTCTTTTGCGTGCCCGTAAATCTAACGACATGAGGCTGACGTATTTGAGCACCTTCAAATACCACTGGACTGAACCAGGATGGAACCTGCCAAGTTGGGGTCAGAAGGCCAGTTATAATTTGGCATTATCGTGTCTAGTTAACCGGGTGAAAAAAATAATAAAAATTAAGTGAAAGGATACCCAAGTAGCGTAGAGAAAAGATCCTTCCTTTGTGCTTGCCAGGGACCCACTGAGCTGCCCCTAGCAGTATTCTTATGTAGAACAACTAGCTGATGTCCGCATGCTTCGCTACGAAATTCTACATTGTATACAGTATTCTAGGTTAGGTAGTGTACACGTTGTGAGTAAAATTGAATTAAATTGCATAGCACTTGACATTACCCTGGAAACACGACGGGGAAGTCACCAAACGTTTTTTGTCATATGAAGACTGGGTTAGGGAATTTTCATTGTAAAGGTAGGCCCCCTTGCCTATAGTCAGTCACAATCAGGTTGGGGAGTTTTCATTTGAATGGCAGACACTCATTCTCCACCTGCCTTTTTGCATCCTCAGAAAGACTGTCTTGGTAGTTTTCCCAACTGAAATGGACATAGGTCATTACAATGACGTCAATAAGAATGGCACAATTAAAAGCAATGCTTTCATATGAAATACTCGATCAAATGAAAAACCACACATTTTCTCACTTTTAACGAACAGTACTACGCTGCCGATCTAACAGTCCAAAGTCCCAAAGCTGGAATGTCCAAGCCGCAGAGAGCCATGATCCGTGACCACACTTCGTCTTATTTTCGCCTGGGTGGAGGTGTCGAATAGTGGAGACTCCCAGGGCAAAAACTATGCCCTTTTACTCATCTGTTTAATAGGAGTACCCGATGAGTCGGAAAATCTCCGTTCACTACACAGGCAGCGGAAAAATCAGACTTGGAGACAAATTTTTCCTCCAAGCCAAAAAAGAAACCCCTCTTCACTCTAATTTGGAATAAAATGAATGTAGAACTTAATAAAAGTAAAGAAGAAAAAGCTTTTCTTTAGAAATGACTCTTTTCAGGGTTGAATTTTGAGTTGTTTCGTGAATTGTGGTGCTATAATTTGGATTAGTCCTAAATTGTAATTCTAGACCAGGTTCTACTACTACTACTACTACTACTACTACTACTACTACTACTACTACTACTACTACTACTACGTGAGCTTAAGTGTGCACACAGCTCATTCAAAACAGCGTGTGAGAGAAGGGGCTGAATAGCTGGAATACTATGATGAACCAGTCTGTTACCTACTGGCAATATCAGAAAATGTATGAACCAGAGGAATGGCATGCTAGAGAAGAAAGTTTTCTAACTCCCCAGCTATTTCCCGCCAATATTCAGTCAGGCTGTTATGCTCGGTACGCAGCAGTCATCCCATCTATCTGAGTTGAGTGGCAGCATAAGAGACAAAGAACATCACAACAAACAATGATCGATGTAATGTTATTGTTGATCAATGTTATGCGCTTTCAATATTGTAGGCCTTCACATTTAGTTTTCTTCCGACTCTGAAATACCACTCTTATCATAGTCGGTACTATAAAACTGAATAAAACGTAAATGTTTGGAAATTGTATTCTCCATAACTTTTGTTATGTAGTACTTTTTGGTAGGGCCAATAACATTGGTATTAAAAAAAAAAAATTAAGTGCCTTCCCCTAAACTACAATTTCATCCAGGGTGAATAAAACTGTTTATAACTTACACTGTAGTTTCTTATTCCCCGACTCTATATACCGATTTTCATTAAATTGTGTTAACCCATTTTCTCGTGGCTCGGTGTTGATGTGGACTTGGCAACAAATATACAAATTCATTAATATCTGTGTTATCAAAGCTGGTACGGTAACAATGTACGACATAAAGTTATTTAGTATTTATCTATAGGACCACTAATAATATAAATATTTGAGAATTAAATTTTAGGCCTTCCACTAAACTACTATTTCACTCGGCGTGAGTAAAATGATTTATAGCGTAGATTGTAGTGGCTCATCCCCCGACTTCACATACCGATTTTCATTAAATTCTCTTCAGGCGTTTTCTCGTGATGCGTGTACAATGTACAATGATATTTCATCCAGGGTGAATAAAACTGTTTATAACTTAGACTGTAGTTTCTTATGAAATGTACAATGTCTGTCTGTATGTATGTATGTATGTACACTGTACATACATACAGACAGACAGACAGAAATTATGGAAAAGTGAAAAGTGCATTTCCTTGTTACTATGGACATGACCAATACAGAAATACCATTATTTTCAAATTCTGAGGAATGTACAGACAAAACTCTTATTTTTTATATATAGATTTAAAAATTTAAAAATCTCATTTGTGAACATTTTATTTGTTGCTATTTGCTGATTTTGGTCAGCTGGGTCAGCTGTCATGAAGACTATATTCTATTGCCTGCAGTAGATCCTGCAACGTGTGTGTCCACAATGCTCCCACCCTCGTTGAAAATGAGAAATTGTCATGGCATGCACCCAAAACTTTAGTTTTTGTCACAGTTTAGCAAGACTCTAGAGAGGATGCTAGAGGTTTGTTGGCCGCTTCGCGGGCGTAACCTTGGAGCTTACGCCCCCTCCCCCCCTCGACTCTCTTTGCTTGCCCCCAGCACAACGGTTACTAACCGGACCTCACCAATCCAGACCAACGGTCTTTTCACTGGCCTGGTCTTGTAAGGATAGTCTTGGCAGTCTTGTAAAATACGCTGTGACATCATTCGAGCCGTGTCATGTTGTATGTATAGCCTCTTGTGACATCGTCCTAGCCGTGCCACATTGGATCTGCAACGTATGTTTCACAAAGGCTTAGCTTGCCGTTTTTGTTTTTTGCTATTTGCTTTATGCCGCACCGACACAGGTCTTATGATGATGATGGGGATAGGAAAGGGCTGGAATTAGGAAGGAAGCAGCTGTGGCGTTAAGTAAGGTAAAGACCCAGCATTTGCCTGGTGTAAAAATGGGAAATCATGGAAAACCATCTTTAGGGCTGCCCCCAGTGGGGTTCGAACCCACTATCTCCAGCATGCAAGCTCACAGCTGAACGCCCCTAACCGTATGGCTAACTCGCCCGGTCGGAGGCTTAGTGGAAGTGTAATAAAGTTATCTAGAGCCTACACATAGTGCTGGTGAAAGTTACTCATTTAAAAAAAAATTGCATTTCAGTTGTAAGTCTCTATTTTCACAGGAAATGAATCACAGTTCAAAATACAGATTTTAGTTTTCATCCACTCTGTGACCAGACCACCGCTGCTCTAACTTCTCATTCAGTGATGATTATTTACATTTTAGCAATGTAAATTATTGAAAGTTCACGACTAATACAGCATTGCAACAAAACAACTTGCCACAATACATAAATTAATAGGCCTATAAATGCTACAGTGAAATGCGACCGTAGTTCTCAGTCACAAAAAGTATAAAAGGAACAAACAAACTTACCTCCTTAAAGCAAGCTTGGCAGAAGACTACTGTTCCATCCATAGTGAAATTAGGATCCCATGTGATCCACTGCTTCAGACAGTTTGACTTCACCAATTTCTCTTTGGGCATTTTTGCAGACACACTTCTACTTCCTCTTCACCACAATAAATCACAACTAGTTCTGAAGATAAAGCGTACACATTGAGAGGGAGTTATAGGGAATATGGGTTGTGCAACGTAGTTCGACGTCGATTGGTTCTGGCATATCGTCGCTCCTATGCCAAAACGACTAATGTGACTATGCTCTTCCTACCCATTATTTCCCTTAAAACTAGTCACGCCTCCCAGCTACATATTGATATGCAGTTCATTAGAACAAATTTCGTTGAGTTCATTTTCCTATGCTAGTGTGTAAAGGAAAATGAACCTTACTGTACCGTACTGTAGGAGTGTGTTTACATGACGTATTTACCCGCTCCCAGAGTATAATATATTTAAGGTTCATTTGCCTTTACACATGCGCATAGGAAAATTAACTCAACGAAAATTGTTCCGATGGACTGTATATCAATATGTGGCTGGGAGGTGTGACCAGGAGGGCCATTGTCACATTTGTGGTTTTGGCATAGGAGTGAAGATATGTCTTAGCAGGCTGGAGGGGTTTGAAGGCTTCGAAGTCAAATAGTTCATTGTTTCTCCTGATGGAAATTCCCCAAGCACTACTTCTGGTGACTTCAGAGAATTCCCGTTTTTGTCCGTGGGGTAAACTGATATTGAGGTACCGGGCGAGTTGGCCGTGCGGTTAGGGGCGTGCAGCTGTGAGCTCTCATCCGGGAGATAGTGGATTCGAGTCCCACTGTCGGCAGCCCTGAAGATGGTTTTCCGTGGTTTCCTGTTTTCACACCAGGCAAATGCTGGGGCTGTACCTTGACACGGCTGCTTCCTTCCCATTCTTAGGCCTTTGCTGTCCCATCGTCGCTATAAGACCTATCTGTGATGGTGCGACGTAAAGCAAATAGCAGATATTGAGAAATGAGAAGATAATTCTGTCAAGCACACCAGCTATAATGTAATGCACTGGAAGAAAACTGGCTTCTTTAAAATACAGTCAAAAGGCTCCAAATAGGCAATTATACTCCAAATAGGCACAAATCCCTGAAATAGACATTATAGGCACAATAAAACCAACGAAATCTAGCTAAAAAGACCCTAAAACAGATTTATATCTCAAAAGCCTATGTTTCTGAACACAGGAATAAAATTGGTAAATAGGAAAATTCCCATCTCTAGTTATTACAGTAGGTGAAATGCAGTATGCAGATTATGTGGCATCGCCTGCTCTTACATCTGAGGAACTGCAAAAATCAGTCAACTGCTTCAAGAAAGCATATGATCACTTTGTTCATTCTATCAACTTTGAAAATACCAACGTATTTGCTCTACTTTCATATCCAGCTTTTAACATCTTGATCTTGGATGCAGCCGTGGAGAAGGCAGGTCATTTTTTTGCACCTTATACAAGAGCTACATCTGCAAACAGGATGTAGAGAAGAGAACTGGTGCTACCCTTGTGGCATTTGGACATTTAAAACACCGTGTCTTCATGAACAGAGACCTAACAGTGCATACCAAACCAGTGTTGTACAAAGCTGTTATAATTTCAACGCTACTTAATGGCTGTGAAACTTGGATCCTTTATCATGGCAACATCAAGAAACTTGAATGTTTCCCTCCTGTAAAAACTTAGATCTACTGTATTTTGTACAGTGGGAGGAACCTGTCACCAGTCTTACAGTTCTTGAGAAAGTGCACATCAGTAGCACAGAAGCTACCATCATTATTCATCTGTTTAGATGAAGAGAGCATGTACACTCAACCACACATAAATTGTCTGGCTAAGAAATAATTTAATACATTCTCGAAACTCTACTATATTTGAACCAGAATCCTGGAGTGCACTTGTTAATTATCATTCAGTTTGACGTCATACTGCCTCTACTGTCATTAGTGCATTTGAAGAAGAGCACTGCAGACTTGAAGAGGCTAAACAACGAACTCAAAAGTCCCGTCAAAATCAAAGTCTCCATCATCCATTCAGTGCAGCCTATATGGATACTGATGTAGTGTAAAAATCGGTCTGTTTAACCATGGGAAGCATATCCATAAACTACATAGAGCACGAAGAAGATTACTGGAGGAAAAAGTGTACTCAGACATGAATCACAACCATTGATGATTGCAATAAGTAGAATAAACAGATGTAAAGTGTTTGGCAAAATGATTGCCCATGTTCTCACCAGTGCGTGCTATTGCTTCATTAAGATGCAGTGATGAACGAACTATGTTACCTGAAGTTTCAGAATTTAGATATTGCCAAAAATTTTGTTGGTTGAAAAAAAAAAAAAAAAAAAAAAAAAAAAAAAAAAAAAATCACTTACAGTTGGAGATGTAGTTTATATAGCATGATTTGGATTCAGACTTATATATTCATTTTGTAATTTAGAAAAATATTGATAATCATTATTGAGACCTAATATTCTGTACAATTTGTATGCTTTCTTGTTTTCGCACAGGGAATTAGCCGTGTGGTTAGGGTTGCACAGCTGTGTGCTTTCATTCAGGTGATAGTGGGTTCGAACCCCTCTGTTAGCGGCCCTGAAGATCTTCCATTTTCACACTAGGCAAATTAAGGCAACGGCCACTTCCTTACCAATCCCTGCCCTTTCCTAATCCGTTGTCACCATGAGACCTATCTGTGTCAGTGCGACATAGAGCACATTATTTTGTTGTTCTTTTCAGTAATGAGTTATTTCAATTTACGAGTCTGCCACTTGAGGAATTTGGGGGTTCATAAAATTTTGTATAGGGATGCAAGATCCCATGTCATAATGTAGTAATGTAGGACTGCTTCCTTAATTGATGTATTCTAAAACATCATATCCAGCTTGAATTAAGACAGGTAATTTAATCTATCATAATCTATAATGCTGCATTGTGTTGAAAAGATAGTAATAAAAGTGAAAACATTAAATGCTAAAATGTATTGAGATGGCTTGTTTATTCAAACATGTGGAGGTAGAAATAATCCCAAAACAATTTTATGGAATTACAAGTGAAAAGAAAGTGATGGTTAGGAAGACTCAGATTACAATGGATGGTGATTTAAGAACAGCATGAGGCAATATAACCTGGACTGAAATGTATTGATGGCTGCAGAGTATTGAAGGAATAGAGTAAAGTGGAGAGGATCTACTATTCTCTCAAACAGAGTTCATTTTTTAGAAGAAATGATGATGGCCAAGAAATAAATGAAAAATGTTACTTTGAAAATAACACAGAAAGGTGATTGAAGTTGCTACAAAATCTGTGATTTTTTAAATAGAGATTGTGTATTTTTACATTTTGACCCGATGTTTATGTATAAAACAATAGTTTCTAATTATGCATGCTGTAATTTTTAATAATGTTACCATCTGAAATTTTGTGTTAATCAGAAATTCTCATTACCGTGACTTCTTTTCATTATCTCCACCCCATAGTGTATGTATGACCTATGTTTAGATACGACTTTCTCTGTGGTTACTACATTTCATGATATTTTAATGTGCAGGTTGGAAATAGTTTCCGAACTTCATCCGACTTGTTTACGTCAGAATTTGAAATTAATGAGGTACCAATAACTGCACGTAATTTACTTACCAAGGGACATACTCAGGAAGAAATTAACCAGTTTTCAGGTGAATATTCCTATTTGTTCACTTGAATGAACCTTTTGTCTGCTCAAAGCTAAAAATTTGAAAGAGTGTATTGTTTGATTCACAGTGTTCTAATTGTGATGATTCTGCATTAGGTGCTGCAGTTTCAACTCGTGGCAGATACTTAACTCCTGAAGAAAGGGCTAGGAATCCTGGAGAAAGACCATTATATTTATACATACAAGCATCAACCAAGCAAGCTGTAGACTGTAAGTACCCTGCACATTCAAAATTAAGTTTTTGTTGTTGTATTTGGTGATGTAGAAATTGCTTTGCTTCTTCCCATTATCATTATTATTTGATCAAATATCCTATCATGATCAATTGTGCCTTAGAATGAGCATATTAGGGTTGTAGTTAACTATAACATTTGATTTGCACTCAAAAAGTATTGATTTCTCAGTCTACCTTAAATAAGAAGCGATAAATTGCAATCAGTTTCGACCTGATCTTAGATGATTACATCCTTATTTACCTTTAATTGAAACCAAAGTAGAGGTATATTACTGTTAATAATATTATTGAAATTTATTTCCAATTAAAGAAATGTGTTGATCAAATTAAAGCTGCTAACTTTTTATTTTAATGGTTTAATTCCATTGACATTTCTCAAATTATATAGTTTAAATAAAACAATACATTTTCATTGTATAAATAATATATCATTATATTTATAAATACTTAAAAGTCAATAAACTTCCCCAACATCTTCAGTGTTGTGCTCTACATAAGCTATTTAAGTACAAAATCAACATAATCAGTATAATCATCCTCAATACAAAAGTAATTAAATAAATTTTAATACTATTATTTTGTCTATTTTGTATTACCCGAGAATATTGGACAGATTGATTATAAATTATCTGACCACCTCAATCCTCACTCCAACCTTGGTCCATAGTCTTAAAGATTTGCTTCCCTAAAAATAAAGGCAGGTAACTTACCCCATAAGTTCTAATGAAAGGTATAAATCATACCGATCCTAAAAAATTAGATGTCATAAATGTCTTTAGTGACAATAAATTATAAGACAAAGAAAACTTAGAAATATCGTATCCTAATCAACCCCCGAATACTCTTACAATTACTGCTAACAATTTTAAAGTAGCCGGTAAACAAATTATAGAAGGTGATGGAAATATAACCCAACTTAATATACACCCCCTAAAATTGCTATTATAACCAATACTAGTATTCTCTTTAACATGATTCACCCTTCATCATTTAATGGATGAAATGATGTAGAATTAAATTCACCTGTCATCGAATAATACACTAATCGTAAAGAATAACATACAGTCAAACCTGTAGAGAAAAAATATAGAAAAAACTAAATATATTAATATAAGATAACCCAACAATCTCTAAAATCAAATCCTTGGAATAGAAACCGGCCAAAAAAGGTATACCACAAAGTGCAAGATTAGAAATATTAAAACAAACAGCTGTTAGTGGCATTTGATTACAAATATTCCCTATGAACCGAATATCCTGGGAATCCTTTATATTATGAATCAATGAACCAGCACATATAAATAAGAGGGCCTTAAATAACGCATGTGTTAAAAGATGGAAAAAAGCTAATTTAGGAAATCCCATAGCTAAAATTCTCATTATCAAACCCAACTGTCTTAAAGTTGATAAAGCAATAACCTTTTTTAAATCAAATTCAAAGTTAGCTCCTAGGCCCGCTATAAACATAGTAAGATCAGCTATAAGTAGTAAAAACTTAGACAATCAAGTATCAACAAACGCTCTATTAAACCGAATCAACAAGTAAACCCCTGCCGTTCAGTTGATATCACAAAATGTCTTTAAGAATGATCTTTTCCAAATGACTTAAAATTGATTTGCGCGAGGTCACATATTCATATTTAAGTTCACTAAAGGATCTGAATACCTCGTGAGCCTTAATGATTAATTCGGTTTGTATAGGCAAGTTAATTTTAGGCATGACTTTGAGTAATATGGTAATTTTAATTGATAAAGAGCACATCTTTGATAATGAAAAAAAGGAAACTTATCATTTTTCCGGATGCTTATGTTGAGATTTATCAAATATATGTCATGAGATAATCCAACTTAAAATTAATAATCTTTGTTTTAACAAAGTGTCTTAAGAACAATTAAGAACAGTGACATGGACAGAGAATGATATTTACAAACATGTGTAATACCTCAACGAATCCATAATTTTCCCATGCTGATTTTGCATACGTTATCAATTTTATCTATGAATGTTTAAATACAACAAACTATTAGCACATTTCAATTGTGATTAAAAGATGAGAATGAAGACTGTGATCACTAACAGATATTTTAAGTAACCAAATGTTAACTACTGTACAAAGGAAAAAAATTAAATGTATCCTCCTAATTCAATACAAAACATAATTCCATCATTAAATGGAGCAATAAAATTCAAACATGTTTTGACTCGTTTGAGCCATCTTCAGTGACATAAGGGGGGTTAAAGTAATCTACATAATATAAGCTAAAAATGTGCTAAAAACATAATGAAGGAACAAATGAAAAACAAAAAGGACAGACGGAAATAAAAACAATAACAATAAAAATATACAATATTTACATCACTAGATGGAACAATAAATAACTCGTTAAGACAAATTCAGTGAACAAAGGTTTTTAAAATAAAACATAATTGAATCCAAAAAATGTGCTAAACCAGAAAATAAAATAAAAGATAACAGACTGAAACGAAACAATAAGTGCTAATAGAGTGAGGTTGCGAACCTCTAAGACTAAAATTTTTTAGTTTGATAACAATTGAAAAAACAGAGCGAAATTACTGTGTTGAAAATTCAGGCTGACAGTGTGTGTTTGTAGAAAAACGATCCTACGAATGGCTGGGAGGGGAGCGGAAAAGCTTGAGAAACCATGTTTGAGAGGAGACAACTTGCCAGGTGAAATGTATGATGATCTACTACTGTCTGCGAAATTCAATACTACAGAGCAACTACTCAAAATAAATACAAGTCATGCACTACTTCAGGTGACAATAACATCGTTTAAATATGAAACATCTCATTACTTCACATTAGTGTCGTTTTGTATCGAAGATCTTCTAACAATGATCATCCACATAAATAGGTAAAATTCGCTTCCTTACCGTGCCACGGATTAACATTCTCACGACTGATTACATGTTTCATTACTCATAATATTCGGAATATCATTTAAAACTCTATCATCCAACCTTAGTGCTTTTCTACTTTCAGGACTATTCAAAACTTTGCATGATGAACATCTTATTTAACTATTCTCAACCTTAAATTCATTAAAATTCTCGAAGATTACACTACATTTCTGTAATGCTTATTTTCAATGAACCACACCATTACAATAACCGCATTTATCACCATAATATTCTATCGATGATCCTATCATTCACGATTCTTTATCACCTTACATGTGCACCATGCCTTTCATAATTATCCATCCAAAAATATACAAGCACATGTCCGAAGAAACTATCTCATAACCAAATACGTCAGAACCATCTTAGCATTATCCTGGCAGACATAATCATATCTCATTAGATCATACACGTCACACAAAAATTATCCTGTAAGAAGACCTCAATACCGACGTATATTAACCATTTCTCATCATTTCACAAGAATTATCCACGCAGTAACTAGAATGTCACCTCAATTACGAAGACAGTATCTTTCGAACACACGGACAATCTTAGAAAAATTCGAAATAAATACCACGATTGCGGGCCTATTACCAGTTGAATATTGCACGGGGATTTATAGTTTCAACATCTCATTATCAAGAAATTAACTACTATTCACGGACATTCTGAAATATTTGTGACGATCACATTATGTTACTCAAGTTGCACCTCAACCATGTTACCTTATGACAACGTTAAGAAAATTTACACTACAACAGTGCATTCTTCATGATAGAATAGAGGAAAGACTATATCTTGGGGTATTATCGTTGACAGATTCTCTTAGATCATCTCCATCTTCTCAGTTGTTTGAATTTCAGATATTATTTTCATCCCACATGATTCCAGGCCTGTAAGGACACTAATTCTGATTAAGCCTGCATGATTGTCTTAATTGAGGTATTACAATGACAGTCACCTTCGTAGACATTCTGACCTGAAACATGTACAATTGGAATTAGTACAATATTATATAACACATGGTTCATGTTTGTGGGTTACTGTAGTCACGTCCTAGTTCGTGAACCATGGGCAACGGCTGAGTGGCCTAGTAAGTGGTCCTGAGAGTCGGGATACCAGTTGCTATGGAATGGGAGTGGGCATCTCGGACATATTCAGAGTCTTGGCCCTCCTTGTGTTCAGGCGGCTAGGACTATACAATCCACCGGTGGTCCATAACCGGTTAGAGGAGAGATCCTCACTTGGACTATGTGTAAGTAGGGTAGCATCCTGCTTCATGAATCTACCGAGCCCAGAACATTTTAAGCAAGCCTCGGACCTATGGGAGTAACGGAGTCCCACTCCCATTTGACAGGCGAGGGACTCCTTGGAAACAACTTGGCGAACAAAATGGAATTCGATGGGGAGCTATCAATATTAATGGGGCTTATGGAAGAAAGAAAGTAGAACTGGCTGTGTCAGCAAAGAGGATGCATCTGGATGTGCTAGGAGTAAGTGATATTTGGGTAAGGGGAGATAACGAGGAAGATATAGGAGATTATAAAGTGTACTTGACGGGTGTTAGAAATGGAAGGGCAGAGTCTGGGGTAGGGCTCTTTATCAGGAATACCATTGCACGGAACATAGTTTCTGTTAGGCACGTAAATCAGCGAATGATGTGGGTAGATTTGTCATTTGGAGGAATTAGGACTAGAATTGTGTCCGTGTATTCACCATGTGAGGGTACGGATGAGGATGAAGTTGACAAGTTTTATGAAGCATTGAGTGACATCGTGGTCAGGGTCAACAGCAAGTATAGAATAGTGCTAATGGGCGATTTCAATGCGAGAGTTGGGAATAGAATTGAAGGATACGAAAGGGTGATGGTAAATTTGGGGAAGATATGGAAGCTAATGGGAATGGGAAGCGTTTGCTGGACTTCTGTGCTAGTATGGGTTTAGCTGTTACGAATACATTCTTCAAGCATAAGGCTATTCACCGCTACACATGGGAGGCTCGGGGTACCAGATCCATAATAGACTATATCTTAACAGACTTCGAATTCAGGAAATCTGTTAGGAATGTACGAGTTTTCCACGGATTTTTTTATGATACAGACCACTATCTGATCTGTAGTGAACTAAGTATCTCTAGGCCTAGGGTAGAGAAAGTGAAATCTGTCTGCAAACGAATAAGGGTAGAAAATCTCCAGGACGAGAACATTAGACAGAAGTACATGGATATGATTAGTGAGAAGTTTCGAACAGTAGACAGTAAGCAGGTTCAAGATACAGAAAGTGAATGGATGGCATACAGGGATGCTGTAGTAGAAACAGCAAGGGAATGCCTAGGAACAGCTGTGTGTAAAGATGGGAAAAGGAGAACATCTTGGTGGAATGATGAAGTGAGAGCAGCTTGTAATTGTAAAAAGAAGGCTTATCAGAAATGGCTCCAAACAAGGGCCGAGGCAGACAGGGAGTTGTACGTAGATGAAAGAAACAGAGCGAAACAAATAGTTGTTGAATCCAAAAAGAAGTCCTGGGAAGATTTTGGTAACAACCTGGAAAGGCTAGGTCAAGCAGCAGGGAAACCTTTCTGGACAGTAATGAAGATTCTTAGGAAGGGAGGGAAAAAAGAAATGAACAGTGTTTTGAGTAATTCAGGTGAACTCATAATAGATCCCAGGGAATCATTGGAGAGGTGGAGGGAATATTTTGAACATCTTCTCAATGTAAAAGAAAATCATCCTGGTGGTGTTGTGAACAACCAAGCTCATGGGGAGGAGGAAAATGATGTTGGTGAAATTATGCATGAGGAAGTGGAAAGGATGGTAAATAAACTCCATTGTCATAAGGCAGCAGGAATAGATGAAATTAGACCTGAAATGGTGAAGTAGGCCTATAGTGGGAAGGCAGAGATGAAATGGCTTCATAGAGTAGTAAAATTAGCATGGAGTGTTGGTAAGGTACCTTCAGATTGGGCAAAAGCAGTAATTGCACCTATCTATAAGCAAGGAAACAGGAAGGATTGCAACAACTATCGAGGTATCTCATTGATTAGTATACCAAGCAAAGTATTCACTGGCATCCTGGAAGGGAGGGTGCGATCAGTCGTTGAGAGGAAGTTGGATGAAAACCAGTGTGGTTTCAGACCACAGGGAGGCTGTCAGGATCAGATTTTCAGTATGCACCAGGTAATTGAAAAATGCTACGAGAGGAATAGGCAGTTGTGTTTATGTTTTGTAGATCAAGAGAAAGCATATGACAGGGTACCGAGGGAAAAGATGTTCGCCATACTGGGGAACTATGGAATTAAAGGCAGATTATTAAAATCAATCAAAGGCATTTATGTTGACAATTGGGCTTCAGTGAGAATTGATGGTAGAATGTGTTCCTGGTTCAGGGTACTTACAGGGGTTAGGCAAGGCTGTAATCTTTCACCTTTGCTGTTTGTAGTTTACATGGATCATCTGCTGAAAGGTATAAAATGGCAGGGAGGGATTCAGTTAGGTGGAAATGTAGTAAGCAGTCTGGCCTATGCTGACGATTTGGTTAATGGCAGATTGTGCTGAAAGCCTTCAGTATAAAATCTTGGAACTTGAAAATAGGTGCAATGAGTATGGTATGAAAATTAGCCTCTCGAAGACTAAATTGATGTCAGTAGGTAAGAAATTCAACAGAATTGAATGTGAGATTGGTGATACAAAGCTAGAACAGGTCGATAATTTCAAGTATTTAGGTTGTGTGTTCTCCCAGGATGGTAATATAGTAAGCGAGATTGAATCAAGGTGTCGTGAAGCTAATGCAGTGAGCTCGCAGCTGCGATCAACAGTATTCTGTAAACCGAGCTTGATAGCTGCAGTCGCTTAAGTGCGGTCAGTATCCAGTATTCGGGAGATAGTAGGTTCGAACCCCACTGTCGGCAGCCCTGAAAATGTTTTTCCGTGGTTTCCCATTTTCACACCAGGCAAATGCTGGGGCTGTACCTTAATTAAGGCCACGGCCGCTTCCTTCCCACTCCTAGCCCTTTCCCGTCCCATCGTCGCCAAAAGACCTATCTGTGTCGGTGCGACGTAAAGCAACTAGCAGAAATTATTCTGTAAGAAGGAAGTCAGCTCCCAGACGAAACTATGTTTACATCGGTCTGTTTTCAGACCAACTTTGCTTTACGGGAACGAAAGCTGGGTGGACTCAGGATATCTTATTCATAAGTTAGAAGTAACAGACATGAATTTAGTAAGAATGATTGCTGGGACAAACATGTGGGAACAATGGCAGGAGGGTACTCGGAATGAGGAGATAAAGGCTAATTTAGGAATGAACTCGATGGATGAAGCTGTACGCATAAGCTGGCTTCGGTGGTGGGGTCATGTGAGGCGAATGGAGGAGGATAGGTTACCTAGGAGAATAATGGACTCTGCTATGGAGGGTAAAAGAAGTAGAGGTAGACCAAGACGACGATGGTTAGACTCGGTTTCTAACGATTTAAGAGGTATAGAACTAGTTGCAAATCGAGGATTGTGGCAACGTTTAGTAAATTCACAGAGGCTTGCAGACTGAACGCTGAAAGGCATAACAGTCTATAATGATAATGTGTGTATGTTATATAACACACACAATATTCCAGTGTGAATCTATAACACTCGCATTGTTCCCTTATGTCAAACGCTAGATTTTATGTTAATACAATACTTTCCTTATTCTCATATAATAATTCCTCAATTCTTATAATTTAGATCAGCTTCCTTACTTAACATGTAGCAGTTTCTCTTTTATACGACCTTCAGTCTCTATATTTTACCATATCATTGTTCATATAAAACAAAATCCTATTTTAATATTTCAAATATAACATTGATTCGAGTTTTCATAATTTTTACCAAATCGCTGGTCTGCAATTTCTTTTCCATCCGTTTTTGACATTTGAGGAATGACTCATGTGACAAGATTACTCCCTTAACCGAGAATCATGCAAAGGAACATGCTTAACCATTCGGTTTATCTTCTTAATATATACAATAGATTATTTCATACACGCCTTCTTGATTGTCATTGCCGGACCGGAATGTCACATATAAAGAGTTGCTTTATTCTCTCACTGATATGTGATCTTTTCATTTCTGGTTTCTGCTTGAATACTAGATAATATACTTCTGGACATAATTTTCCGGAAACCACGGGGTTATGAGCTTATGAATTTACGCATTCATCCCATTTCCATCAACAGTTCTTTTCGAATGAGCGAGTTATCTCGGCCTACAGACATAGCTGGACGTATGGTGACTGGACGCATACTTCCATATAATTTTCATTGATTTCATCATTCTCATAACCTTAATGGTTCCTCTATCTCTGATCCAGAAACCATTGGAAGGTTATAGTATCTTATTGTAAAGGTCATTGTTATCATATGTTCTGTAAATTTTAATACTTCTTTAGTATTAGTCAGCTCCTCTATCTGGACATTATCCTTGTAACCAATAATCTTTACATACTGCTGACTGAATACTTCTGCATTTTGAAGATTCTCACATACACACTCCCCTTGTTCATTAATGATTCCTGGAATGTCCTTCTTGGAACCTGTTTCTGACTTAATGTACCTACACATACCCTTCCATTTTTCACTAAAATGTGTATGACTGCCAATTATGCTTGCCATCATGTTATCCTCAGCTAACTTCTTTGGTAGATTCAATTTCCAAGTAAGTTCCTTCAATTTGGAAAGGAACTATTGGTACAGTAAACACTAATCAAAGAAGAAATCATAAATCTTCATGAATGAAAAAAATCTCTATTAGAAGCTAAATTCAGAAAATATTTCACATGTATAATTCACAGTGCTTCTAGTTTGTTTCACTGTTTCTTTTAGTTTTCTAGTTTTAACTTTTGTATCTTATTGTAAATGTCATTGTTATATATAAATTTTAATACTTCTTTAAATTTAGTCACTTCTTCTTTTTCTACCGCTTTTTGGAGTGCAAACTCTGTCGCACATGTGGATTTGGCCCTGTTTTATGGCATAATGCCCTTCCTGACGCCAACCCTATCGGAGGGATGTAATCACTATTGCGTGTTTCTGTAGTGGTTGGTAGTGTAGTGTGTTATGTGAATATGAAGAAGAAAGTGTTGGGATAAACACCCAGTCCCCGGCCCAGAAGAATTAATCAGAGGCGATTAAAATCCCTGACCCGACCAGGAATCGATCCTGGGACCCTCTGAACTGACATTAGTCACCTCCTCTATCTGGACATTATCCTTGTTAGCAACAATCTTTACTTACTACTGACTGAATACTTCTGCCTTTTGGCAGTACAGTTTCTTTGGAGCCTGTTAGGATCAGGATCAGATACATTATCAAATCGTATCGTCTACAGTAAGAATCTAAACTGATCACACCCATTACTAAATTAAATAGTTCTATTCCCAGTCCTTTTCTCCAAACATCTGAAAGATTGTGTCGAGCTGATTATGAGACGTCAGCAAGATAGAGAAGTCCAAGAAAAGCGCACATCTCTGAGAAATCGGTCTCCTTGGCAACTCTTTCACAAGCATAGTTTATCTGAACAGGTCTGATTTTTATGTTGGTATTTTCTACAATCCTTTTGATGGTGTCATCCGTAAGAAAGAGTTTAAAACACTCCAATTCAGTGTTAGCATTTTGCGCATCTCAAACAGGGCCTGGTAGTTGGGTAACATTGTTATGTTGTCTGACTCGACCTCTTGGTTTTTTTTTTTTTTCTCCTTCAGAGGAACAAAGCTCCACGGAGTGGTTCCATCCTTTCCTAAGTATGCGGTGGAACTCGATTTACGCCTCCATCATCACTAGATAAACACTCTTTCTGGGTGAGTTGGTCATGTGGTTAGGAGCATGCAGTTGTGAGCTTGCATCCGGGTGATAGTGGGTTCGAACCCCACTGTCGGCAGCCCTGAAGATGGTTTTCCATGGTTTTCCATTTTCACACCAGGCAAATGCTGGGGCTGTACCTTAACTAAGGCCATGGCTGCCTCCTTCCCATTCCTAGGTCTTCCCTAGTCCCTAGCCCATCGTCGCCATAATACCTATCTGTGTCGGTGTGACGTAAAACAAACAGGGAAAAAAAAATATAAACACTCCTCTGTGTCACTAGCCGGTTCAGGATTATTTCTAAGGTCTTCTGCGTTACTGTGATTGGAATCTACTCCCTGAAGCGCCACAGGAATTTCGTGCTCATTATCACATTCGATACTCAATGAAGCACCCAAGTAATTCATCAAAAAGTTCTCTTACGCGTTCTTGCCCTTTCTCGAAGTCCATGGTCTACCAAACAATTAGAAACACTAACAAAGCAGAGAACATAACAATGCTAGCACTGTTACATGCGCAGGCAGTGAATCCCTTCTCTAAACAATGAAAAAATTAATCCACTCTTAGAAAGATCCTGCAGTGAACTAACTATATTCCTACCCTGCACAAATTGTGTGCACACAGGATGTCCTAAAGTGCCATGGCTCCGCATGTCACACAGCTGCTAAAATCGCAACATTTCCTATCTGGCGGCGATTCCCCGCCGGCGTGTGTAACCGAGTGTTAAGTACAGACGTCGCTGACAGGAGTACATTCTTCTGTTTTATCTGTTGTTGGTACTGAGGGTCCTCTTTTGCTATCTAAACCGTTGACCTTAAAATGTGGATATATCGATGTATGTTGAAAATACCTTGGACAGCACGGATGACCAACCATTAAGTCCTATGCAATGTAGGATCAAAGAGAGAGCTGGTTCACGGCATTAAAATAAGCAAAACAGCTTATCTTGGTCATATATGGTAGTTAGGCATGGAAGATAGGATTTGGCTCAGCTCATCATGGAAGGGAAGATCAAGGAAAGGAGAGGGTTAGGATTCTAATATACTACAGTTGACAGGTCTTTATCTACAACAGCAAATTAGATAGAGATCAGAACAGAAATGGATGTGCCGTTATCTTTGACCTTCTTTAAGGAGTTGGCACTCCAAGGAGAATATTACAAAGTGAATGAAAATAAGTAAGTTTACAAATCATTTAAAATCCTGTACCCATTTAACAAGGAAAATCATAAGTTTTGTTTAAGTCTTCCATTATAAGATTGCATAGGATAATATGCTCAATAGTCTACTCTTCCTCACCACAGTCACATGCTGCAGACTCCTTCCATCCATGTCTGTGCTCCGTACTGAGTCTATTGAGACAGCACTACCATTTTCTGGGAGGTCACTCCGCTTCACCTTACTTGTTGGTTCTTAGGCATGTGTGCAGGTCTTCTTTGACCACACACCCTTCCAGTATTGGTTAATGTCAAAACTGTCTCTCATGAATCTGCTAGCAGTAATACAGGTTGTTCTCTGCTATCTAAGCTGCTGATGTGGTGAGTGACAAAAGGAGTGAGGAAAAGGGAGTGAGATTTTTGTCCAGATCATCTTTGATTCTCTTAATAGGGCTTGCTTCCTCTTTAAGTGTAGTGGTGGATTTTGACATATTGTAGGTAACCAGTGGCATGGGGTTGACTTTACGGTTCTAGTGATACAGTGCATTATGTTGTTTATCTTGGCATCTACCTTTTGCACATGTGCACTTGCCAACCACAGAGGAGCACAATATTCTGCAGAAGAGTAGGCAAGCCTCATTTAGTTCACTTTAGGCTTCCCAGGAAGCATTTCAGAGTTCATGCAAGATGTTATTCCTTACAGCAACTGTGAGAAAGAGGTTAATGAGGTGTTTTTTTTTGTAGCTCAGGGTTTTATCAGTTGTAACTCTGAGACATTTTGGAAAGGGATTGTGCTTAAACTTTTGTCCTCCAAATAAAACAGTTGTTTCATAATTTGCCCAGTTGTTTCATATTTTGCCTGGTGATTAGTGAGAAGGAAGCAGGAGACTTTGGTCTTAGTGGTGCTTGGTATCAGACTCTAAAACTTTTAAAAAATTGAATGTTTCTGCAGTTCTGCTGAAAGGATATATCCTTATCTTCATAATGTCCCCATTTCTACCATCAAGGTAATTTGCCCCAGACTGTCAGCTACTCCCAAGGTTGCTCAGTTTGAACTATGATAAAAGAAAATTGCCCTAAAATTACATACACCCTGGATTTGATGAGGAACATATAACTAAATACGGACACGGTGAGGTCAACTTAAAAAAAAAAAAACCTACAAATAAAGCAAGGCAATGCATGACGTCACTTTTTGGAGGAAATCTAGGAAATCTGTTTAAAATAAACAAGAAAGTGTTTTAAAAATAACAAAAAGTATCAAATCATCCAAGTTTTTACATGACTCAATTTTTCTTTCAGCTTGATAAAGTACATCTTGAGAATCAAAAATATATTACAAATGTACAATGCATGCCGACACAAATACTTAACGTATCAAATCAAATCTTGAAGTTTCATTAAGTGTACACCTTGGGCTTGTGTGCTCGCACCACGCTCCTGGCATTACTTTGAACTGTAGATGAGTACATTCCCCTTTCCTGCATGCTTGACCTTAAGAAAAAACGTGATTTAATGCACACAAAAAAAAAAGGGGAGACAAAAACTAATCTAACTGTACAAAATATAGCACGCTGAGTGGTAAAACATCCTACACACAAATATATACACCCCGAATCATGAGCAATCTCATGAGCACAACAAACAATGTGGATCGGAACCACACAAAATCACAATCACATAAATGACAAATATACACATCCAAGGACACAAAAACGTGATGTCATATTTTCCAGGGCTCACCAAGAAAGCATGCAGCATTCACGCAACTCTCATTCACTCAAAGCCTCGATGAAAAATATGAAAACAAATTACACTTTAAGCAACTCTTCCTCTTCAACGCAGGTTTTTGAAATAAATTACATGACCAAACCAAACCCCATGGCACTACAGCCCTTGCAGGGCCTTGACCTACCAAGCGACTGCTGCTCAGCCCGAAGGCCTGCAACAGAGTAAAAAAATAAATAATAATAATAATAATAATAATAACAACAGAGTAGGCTTTAACTTTCATCACATAATCCAACATTGTATCCTGAAAAAGATTACATGACACAAAATATTCCTCAGCGCGGTTTTATCCTGAAAGAAAATCCGAACTAAAAGTTGCAATTAAAAAATCGCCTACGGCAACATGTAGTGACATGGACGAAACCCAATAGAATCATCACAAAGTGTAAGCCGCTCAAATAAAACTCTCCTCGGTAGACAAACATATCACCCTCGCCAACACACGGTGGAGATTCACATCTCCCAAAATAATTCAGCAAACATCAAAACCACAGGGTCCAACCCTTTACACACGCTGCTCAACAGTCTACCCGAGACAAGTGACACACTCAAGAAAAATGCAGGCCTTTCAGATGAGGAACGCGTCCTCTTACTCAAAATCGCACTAAATAATATCTCATGTCCTAAAGTTGCCGAATCTGGAAAAGTATATAAAATGACGTTGCCTGACATATGCTTGCATGAAAAGAAAAGAGACCACGTTGGTCACAAATCAAAGCACTCACGCTCAAGATTAAACATGAATAATAAAGTGGCCAACTCTAATAAATATGATAAACTGAAACTAAGAAATTGCCACATTGACAATCGAACATGTATGAACATCGGAATGTTACTGAAATATCTCAATCCTACAACTCGAGAAACTCACATTGATAATAATAATAAAAAAATAATAAATTTTACAGAAAATTTATTCTAATATTTGGAACTCGAAATATGAAATTGCGTTTGCGGAACTCGTGAATCAATTACTAATTTACAATCTTCATATACAAAATAGTTATGAAGATGACACTATCAAAATTTGTGGATCCAAACTCGACTGTCTCACACACTCATTCACACATCATGCAATAAATCCCAGAAAACGTGACGACATGTTTCCGTACACTTTGAGCTGCCATTAATAATACTTTAATCTAGTCCTTCCTGACTTTAATTTGAATCCTTATTTACATTTACGCCCTAAGACGTAAACTGCGTCTCAAACATCAAATCAAAACATATCAAATATATATATGAGCTAAAATAAGAAACTGACTCTTAAAATAACCACTCAAGCTAAATAAATCAGAATAAAATGTAAGAAAGCAAGCTGCGACCTTAAGCAAATAGTCCACATTTATGTTACACTTATATTTACATTAGCAAGCTTCCTAACATTTACTTTAAATAGGATACTGTCCTTCCAAACAAAGCAAATTTTACTGTCATTAAATATTAAAACTAACCTATCCCCTTTTGCAGCAATAACACACGTTCACACTCACACATGTACATTGAAAATTCTGTACCCATCTATTTCGTTGACTTATCGCCGCCAGCCTTTCAGGACAGCTGGCCCCCATCGTGTTTTAGCTAGCCATATCAATGATGATGCCTTTAGAAAAGATCAGACCTTTAGTCTCCATTGTGGCGTCGAAAAGTGATGTCGTATTTTCCGTTGCTGCTTCTGCTTCTGAATGTCGTCTAAAACATCCCCTTGTTCACAATGTCGAAACTAGGTCAAGATTAAACCAGCCAATTACTAGAATACTACAGCCGGAGTAATTTCCACTGACCGTGAAACCAGTTCCCATTCATTCGCGGAACAACTTCTCTTATCTAATCCCGTAATTAGGTCAAATATTTCCCATTTCAAAGCTGGACTGGAAATTGTAAAGTTTATGCCCTCGGGAAACTATTTACACAGGCAGGCTACTATGCATTCAAAATGATTAAATGAAACTGTTCTCTCCCTCTGGAAATCGAAAGTTAAATGCCATTCTCCCAGTATTAGAAAACTTGAATAGATTAAATACAGACTGCGCATCTTCCAACAAAATTGACAAATTCCCACACGATCACTCGCGTAAATGAAAACTTCTTCTCATGATGTTACCTGCACAGAATCTCGCTGAATAATAGGTTAGCTAATTGACGCGGTCATCGTTTTTATTAATTCGTCCTCTAATACGCCGTTGTATCCTCTATCGGGGCCATCATTTTTATAGACCATTGCCTAGCCGTATTGACTGTGGCTGTATCATTTCATTGACTCAACACATCGCGTACCTGACGCTTACTTCAAACGTATATTTGCAGCTCGTGTAGCCTCTCGCCAGGCCTCCGAAATGTTGTCTGTTGTTCTGTCTGTTGTAGTTCTATTGTTCCCTTGTTCTGCTTTGCGTACGTCATGTCGAAATTCCTCCTTCTAAACGTAGCTGGCGAGCAAACAAACCCGAGCTCCAAGTTCCCTGCGGAAATTGCGACGTGCTGCTGAATGTAGACGTTCCCTGCCAGTTACTAGTTCTTAATAAAAATGAAATATTCTCTGTACATTCAAGTAAATGACTGATTAATTAAATCATTCAAGTAAATGACTGATTAATTAAATGAACACTTCAATAAGGGCTCAATAAATCCTGCTTTGTGCAGCCAATGCAATGTCAGCATAGATGAACTTGGTAGCTCTAGTTGATTGCAAGTTATTAAGGTAAAGATTGATGAGGGGTGGAGTTGAAACATAACCTTGTGGTAAGCTGTTGTAAAGCTTCCTTTTGTGATTTTTGGCATCATGCAGAAACATCTCAAACAATCTTTCACTGAGCATGTTGGAAATTAAGTCGACAGTTTCACTGCTGGGGATCCACTTCAGCACTTTGTAGATGAAGCCATGTCTCCAAACATTGTTGTAGGCAGCTGATGACCTTAGTTGTTTCTGAAAGCCTGCTTCATTGAGCGTCATAAAGCTGCATCTGCTTCTGAAGTTAACCTACTCTGTTACAGCTTCTATAAACAGTGCTATCCTGGTATTGCCCCCTTATTATCAGGCTAAGCTCAGCCACTGAGCGAGAGATCCCAAGGGGGAACGTTCGTTCTTGGCTTTCCAATTTTCTAGAGGCATTTAAGGGAAAACGGTTGACGACCAAGTACAAAGAATAATTTTAAAACAATATTTCTGACATTTATTCACATAAACACCTTTTTAAACAAAAATATTCTTGCTGTGTTCTAAATTCATTTACAATTTCATTGTGTCATGTCTTCCAGTAGTGAATTTACATAAATCAAAATGATCTTTGTCGATGCAGACAACGGTTAGGCTCTGAAAACAAATAATATAAGCTTGGATTAGGCCTTTATGGTACTGCCTTTAAAAATTTTAAATGATAATATAACCTGAGCCTTCTATAACTCACAATAATATTTACGAAATCAGCTGGCAGTTATCTCATTTATTATTACAGAAACAAAGTTGAACTGAAAATTCCTGTCATCCATTAGTGATTTAACATGTGGTCATTTTTAGCTAATGATCAGTTACATTACTTCAAGCTAGGTAACACACTCTAATGAAATCAGTAGAAATCCTACTATTGAATATGAGTCTACTTCAAAGTCACAATTAATTATTATTATTATTATTATTATTATTATTATTATTATTATTATTATTATTATTATTATTATTATTATTTATCAAGTCTATCAGTCCTCTTGAAATTGTCATAAAATTAGATGACATGATCCTAAAGAATTGTAAGTAAAGCATAGATGACACTCAATTCGACACTACTTCTCAAATTTAGGTACGATTCCATGTCACATTATTTCAAATATCACATGTAAATCTGATAAGTTTATCGCGAGGTCGATTATTTTTACATGTATAAATTCTGCACTTGAGAATCCATTCAAAAGAACAACTACAGCAACTACTCTAACAGAACTAAAAAATTTCAGTCACACAGGTAACTCATCTACCTCCCTACCTTTAAGAATGAAAATGGAAATAAATGAAACTACAGCAAATACTAATAGAACTACGATCTAGGGAAGAAAGATCATCTAGTCATTACATAGATGAGAAAGATATTATACAATAAATGGGTACTAAAATGTTAGCTGGTATTCGATTCCTGGCTGAGGTGTCCATCATTCAGGCATTTCCCTTTCATCACTTTCTCCGGCCAGAAATGCCTTAAATATTTAGCAGGTCATGGAGACACAGCAGTAGACGTCCCACGATGAAATTGTGGTGAATCTTGAGGAAGCAGAATTCATCTTGAGGTTGACGACGATCCGTTGAGCTGGCATTAAAATATGCACACACCAATCGAAATGTTCACTATTCGCATGGAGAAATAAACTTAACTTGAATCCTCTAAATTTGACGTACCACTTTGTGAAGTTCTACTTTAAATTACTGCAGTCACAATTAGCAGAGTAGATTATCACCTTCAGGATTGAATTAAGTCCCACGTGGTTCTGTAGACAGCAAGTACGTTATATCAGCAGGTCAGAACAGCACAGAACAGAATAAGTAAGAGAAAGATTTAATGTGCGCACAAAGTTTTATACCTTTTGTTCGGGGGTGTGTCGCTTTTCCAAGATGACCATTGGTTCACCAGTGTCTTGTTTAATTGGCTACGACTATTCCAGAAGTTTTGTAGCTTGATTTCACCTGCTGGTCAGCCACACACGCTCTCGCCCCGGGGAACCAGTTTGGCACGTGATCTCCCCCTGCACTCGATCGAAGAACGGATCAATACTTGCTCCTTCTGAATTGGAAAAAAAACGGCCTGATGCACTAACACGGCTCTCTGAATGATAAATTCAGCTCTTGGCAAACAATAAATTATTCACTGTAGGCCTGTAGCAAATGATCTAATTATGACCAAATTTGACGGGGACAGTATGGATAATTCAGTTCAGGAATTTGTATATGAGGCAGTCCGTTCCAAAACTTGTGTTATTGTATTTAAAAAAATATATGAATTAGAGGTAGCATTGCCTTCGTGGTTAGGTCTCTGATAATTCTATCATGAAAATAGGCATCAGAACTTGCCTTTCCCCATAGAAGTCTGTCCCCAAAGTTAGGCTGTTATTCTGTAACTTGCCTTGGTGTTCTAAAACTCATCTTGTACAATTAACCAATAGAAAATAATTTAAGCATGTGACTTCACACTACAATTTACCAGCAGTTTATGTTGGTTGTTCTTTAACTGTGTTAGTATTTCGTGCAGTTACGTACTCTGAATACAGTGTGTTAGTATGGCAGAGAATATTACTCCTGTTAACGGAAGGTAAAGGGAGAAGAACGAAGAGTGGTTCAGATTCCTGAAGAAAAACTAAGAGAGAGGTAGGCTATGAATGTTACATCATAATATTTTAGTTGAGAGTTGTCACTTTTAAAATACAGTGAAACCTCGTGAATGCGTTTTTACTGGGGACAATTTTATTGTGTCTGCTTGAAGTATATTAATTTTGTCTCATTAGTTAATGACTCAACACTTTCTTCTTCTACATCTCATGTTTCCCATCAGAATGTTAAATATGCAAACACATAGGCACAAAGGGTTAGGGCTGTGTAGCTTAGGGGAATATGTGCTGGCCTTCTGAGCTAAATTTGGTGGGTTTGATCCATGCTCAGTCCGGTAGTATTTGAAGGTGCTCAAATACATCAGCCTCATGTTGGTAGATTTTCGGACACATTAAGGAACTCCTGTGTGGCAAAATTCTGACCAAAAACTGTAAAAGTAGTTAGTGGGAAGTAAAACCAATTATTAGCAGACCAGTATTAGCAAACTCGATGAGCTTGAAGGTCAAGCTACTGGTTATTTCATAACTCACCCATCCTGACGTAGACGTGAACAATCTTCTTGAAGAATCAGAAGTTCTTTATGATGTATCTCAAGAGGAGGGATCAGATTTGAGAGTATAATGTATTATTAACATGATTAAAAAACAAAGTGATGTTTTATTCTTGAATTTGGTTCTGTTATGGGTGCAGTGTAGCCTATAAAAGAAGAGTACTCAAAGTACTGAGTGTCGATCGATAGGATGTGTGATAAATCCACTGGAGTGTTCTTAATTTATTAATAGGAGAAAAGTGTATTATTGTAGTAGTTTGTTTTATTATAGCATTCTATTCACAATTTTTCTCTTCTGTTTTCTAAATAAGTTGTGCAAGGTAAAATATTTTATTTTCTCACTGGATAGTCCAAAACTTGTCTTGTCCAAATTACAAATTTAATTTATTGATGTTCTAATAATTGTATTTATAATTCCTTAATAAGATGGCCCTCTGACCTTAGACTTGAATATGTTATAATACAGTTAAATAAGTGAAGACATATTACAAAAATTACACTTTTTGGCTTTTCCTGAAAAATCACGTTGGTGGATAAGACAAGTTTTTGAATGGATCTACCTCCTATGTTACTAGGGCTATTGAATAAGGTGTTACTTTCAGAGTTATCCTGTGGCCTGCCAGGTTTCAATATGACTGTCACTTCATGACTGTATAAACTGTTTGTGTAGCATATTCTTTACAAGTATTATTATTTCTTTACCACAATTCTGAATAGAAATAGTGAAGGTTGAATGAAAAAAGGGTGAGCTCCATGTACGTATAAAATGTTTCTTAGACCTATGCTTAAAATTAGCTACAATTAACAATATTTACATTGTTTACAAAATACATAAATAATACTGTGGAAAGTATACATGTTCACATAATTCTCACTGCTCATTCAGTCAGTCAGTCAACAGTTATCTGTCTAATCACCCTTTAATTCACTCATTTGTGTGCTCACATACTTCTTTTCACTCTTCCAGTTGGTCATTCACGCAACTCCTCACACTCTCGCAGTCACATGCAGCAGTTCCTTTAAATAACGTTTTCCTTTATGTACACGTGAAATTTTAGAAGAGGCAAGTTCTTGGCATCTCTTAACAGCAATTTCCATAGATTTCTGGAGGCCAGAGGTATGGGCAAAGGGAAGAAAAGGAACATCAATGAAATCCCTTCTGGAAGACAGAGATATAGGTGAAGGCTGAAAAAAATGTTATTCTCTGTGTGGAGTGATAAACAAGTGATGGTATAAGGGATCAATCTCTTTAGAGGTTGGGAGGTATTTAGGTGAAAGATCGGGTCAGTTTATTTGACAGTTGTCTCGATGGAAAATGGATTAGAGGAGAAATGATAGTCAGTGGGCTTTTCTGTGCAATGCCGTACACTCTGCAGCATACTCTTGGTATCTGCTGTAGTGGAATGCCAAGCGGGGAACATAAAAGTAGGACATGTTGTGCTGATGGGATTCATGTTCTAAATAAGTTCATTGTAGATGTTATGTGGGCCAGCTGCCTTACTAGTTTTTAACAGCTTAATTACACTAGGGACTTTCTCAGTGGAAAAAAGGCTTCGACATTTGATCATTCCTCTGCGTACTGCACCTGAAGTAAGTGAGGTGACATGTGACACTTCTCTCTTATGGCCGGTTTCTTGAATCTCAGCTTACGTTTCCCTAAGTTATGGGTATAATATCTTGTTACTTAATTATAACTCAAGAATTGAGTTGTTTAAATTTTCAAATACATACTGTGTATATGTGAATAATCTCTCTCTCTACACACACACACGCACGCACGCACACACACACTCTCTCTCTCTCTCTCTCTCTCTCTCTCTCTCTTACTTACTTTTGTTATACATGAACATTCTTATTAACTGACTGGTAGCAATGAGTTTGATTATTACACTGCCAGCTCTGTGTTGTACCTTATGTTTTTAACCTCTGGCAACACATTTACGTTTTTTTTTTTTTTCACAGCCATGATGAACACACTTATATATATTCACTCTTGTTTCATGTTTGAACATTTCTGATTGACTGACTGGTAGCAATGATATCCTAATGATTTGAATTATTTCACTACCAGCTCTGTATTGTACTTTCTGTTTTAATCCTCTGTTTCAACATGATTGTGTGTTTTTCTCTTATCCATGTTGTAACATTCTATATTTTTTTTCACACTAGTTTTAAGCCTATTTGATTTTCTAAATGTAAATGTTGATTGTTAGGGTACCATATATTTTAAGGACACTAGGTTCAGGGCCCTGACCTAACTTTAGGCTAAGATTTATTTCGGCTGATGATGCTTACGACAGTTAAGCGAAACATGTCCCACCTTACAGCGCCTGTTGTAATGTTTATTTCCTAAATATAAGGAAAGATAAGTATTGGAAAGGTGGTGTTAACTATTATTCTTGCTTTAATGTTCATAATCTGATGTCCAATACGGTCTACAATGAGATTTATTACTTGTAATGTAACCGCCAACCAGGCAAAAGAAGACAGTAATACGGTGACGATCTAACAGTCCAAAGTTTCAGTGCTGGAATGACCAGACCGCAGACAGCCATGAGCACTTCTCTGCCATGATCCTGTTAAATACGCACACTGCTCATTCCAATCAGTTCCTCAGAGTAGGAATTGAATGGCTTGAATTCTATGATGAACCTGTTTGCTATGTACCAGTAGTATCAGAATATTCTCCAACTCCCCAGCTACTTCCCGCCAATATTCAGGCAGGCTGTTATACTCGCTACTACCGGGTGTGTTGGGTGTGCGGTAAGGGGCGTGCAGCTGTGAGCTTGGATCTGGGAGGTAGTGGGTTTAAAATCGATTGTCGCCAACCCTGAAGATTGCTTTCCGTGGTCTCCCATCTTCACACCAGGAAAATGCTGGGGCCGTAACGTAATTAACGTCATTGCCGATTCCTTCCCACTCCTAGCCCTTTCGTATCCCATCGTCGCCATAAATCCTATCTGTGTCGGCACGATGTGAAGCAAATAAAAAAAACTCAGTATACAGCAGTAATCTCATGTATCAGAAATGAGCGGCAACAGAGACACAGAGCAGATCACAACAAACAATGGTCAATGTAATGTTATTGTTGATCAATGTTATGAGCTTTCTGTATTATAGGCCTTCACATTGTTTTCTTTTGACTCTGTAATATTAGGGTGTCTTATAAAATTAATTATAGCGTAGACTGTAGTTCCTTATTCCCAGACTTTACATACCGATTTTCATTTAATTCTGTTCACCCATTTTCTCGTGACGGCGCTGATTTGAACTTAGCAACAAAAATCCAAATTCATGAATATTTCCGATATCATAGCCGGTATTTTATAAATGTGTAAGACATAAATGATTGGAAATTTAATACTATACAATTTTAAATATATAGTATTTGTCAGTAAGACCACTAATAACACAAATATTCGAGAATTTAATTTTGGGCTTTCCCCTAAACTACCATTCCACTCAGCGTGAATAAAGTTATTTGTAGCCAGATTGTAGCAACTTATTCCCTGACTTTGTGTACCGATTTTCATTATGACAGGACAACTAATAACAAACATTTACCGAGCTCGATAGCTGTAGTCGCTTAAGTGCGGCCAGTATCCAGTATTCGGGAGATAGTAGGTTCGAACCCCACTGTCGGCAGCCCTGAAAATGGTTTTCCATGGTTTCCCATTTTCACACCAGGCAAATGCTGGGGCTGTACCTTAATTAAGGCCATGGCCGCTTCCTTCCCACTCCTAGCCCTTACCTGTCCCATCGTCGCCATAAGGCCTATCTGTGTCGGAGCGACGTAAAGAAAAAAAATCATTTGAGAATTAAATTTTAGGCCTTCCCCTAAACTACCATTTCTCTCAGAGTGAATAAGATTATTTATACCCTAGATTGTAGTGACTTATGCCCAGACTTTATATACCGATTCTCATTAAATTCTCTTCAGCCGTTTTCTTGTGATGCGTATACATACATACATACAGACAGACAGACAGACAGACAGACAGACAGACAGACAGACAGACAGACAGACAGACAGACAGAAATTACGGAAAATTAAAAAGTGCATTTCCTTCTTACTGTGAACATGACCGATACAGAAAAACCATTCTTTTTTAAATTTTGAGCACTGTAAGGACAAAACTCTTTCTTTTCCTGCTGCTTTTCCCACACCTGTGGGGTCGCGGGTGCGAACTGCGTTGCACATATGGATTTGGCCCTGTTTTACGGCCGGATGCCCTTCCTGACGCCAACCCTCTATGGAGGGATGTAAGCACTATTGCGTGTTTCTGTGGTGGTTGGTAGTGTAGTATGTTGTCTGAATATGATGAGGAGAGTGTTGGGACGGACATATACACCCAGTCCCCGAGCCAGAAGAATTAATCAGAAGCTATTAAAATCCCCGACCCGGCCGGGAATCGAACCCGGGACCCTCTGAACCGAAGGCCAGTACGCTGACCATTCAGCCAACGAGTCGGACAAGGACAAAACTCTTATCTTATATATTTTTATGTAGATAGACAGCAAATACGGAAGACTACCTACAAAGGACAGGTCTCCACTGGTTACAGACCTTCGAAATAATCACCCAAGGTTTCCACTGTGCGTTGCCAGCAGTGGGGCAGGCGCTGAATACCATTCACTGCATGTGTATCGCTAATGTATGACACCTCTCTCCGAAATGCTGTTACGATGTCCTCTTTGTTAGCAAACCGTTGTCCATGTAATGGCTTCTTGACTTTGGGGATTAGGTCATAGTCACACACCTAATGCTTCCCGCAGCTCTGCATGGCATTTGCATGCATTTCTGCTACGGAGAACTGCTATTTTAATATACGATCGTTGCTCCTGCTTGTTGACTTCCATTTTGTGATGCTCTCACTCTCACACTGAACTTGGGGGCATGCTTAGACCCACGTTGATTACATACACCATCTAGTGGCATCATATGCAAGTGCATACTGTACGTTTCCAAATGCATATCTTAGATTTTCCACGTTGTCTCCTGTTTGCGAGAGAAAAATATAGTTGCCATGACTTATAACTCGACCTCCGTATTTACTCTCGCAAGATGGTCATATAGGCCATACACCAGTATATTTTGAAATGTTGCTGGACTATACTAGTGAAGATTATGATGGAACAAGTTGCTTATTATTTTATACTGTAACCTATTGTGCTGTGGTATATACAGTTTTCAATGTAAACATCTAACAAAGCTGTACAGGAAAGAAAAAAAAAAAAAAAAAAAAAAAAAAAAAAAAAGAAAAACAACTTTTGTTTTGAAACTTCCCTCACTAAATTATCTATGAAAGCTAAGGTTTGATTTGACTAGTTTAAGATGTTGTCACATGATGTCTGTGTGAATGTTAAAGCACAGCCTCGTAATATATTACGATGATGGGTCGTGTTGAGCTTATAATCTATGGCCATGACTTCAGACATCTTCATGATAACCAGGAGACTGAGCTCGATAGCTGCAGTCGCTTAAGTGTGGTCAGTGTCCAGTAATCGGGAGATAGTGGGTTGAACCCCACTGTCGGCAGCCCTGAAGATTGTTTTCCATGGTTTCCCATTTTCACACCAGGTTGTACCTTAATTAAGGCCATGGCCGCTTCCTTCCATCTCCTAGCCCCTTCCTGTCCCATCATTGCCATAAGACCTATCTGTGTCAGTACGACGCAAAGCAACTTGTAAAAAGAAAAAGATAACCAGGAGAAAATAGAGAGAAGCATTAATGCCAGACAAGCAATAAACTTAATATAAAGAATTTCTTGAACAGATGAGGCCACATTATGTATAATGGCCTCAGTCTTGCTATTGCTATAGAAGTCCTCTTCAGTATCTTACAAACTGTACTTTTATGCACATCCAAATCATCACCCACACATACAGTACTTGAAAAAAATCCTGAACTGTATCATAAAATCTGAGAGTTAACCAAACCCATATATTAGGAGTCAACGGCTAGCTCCTTTGAGTAGCTTGTAAATTATCTTCTGTATGAGAAACTAGGTTATTAATAATACCTTTTATCAGACAAAATCTTTCTGCAAATTCCACTTAACTATAAAGAATCGTAGCCAGTTAGCCTTTGAACAAGCTTAGGTCTATTGATATTATAAACTATTTCTTAAATTTCTTCAACCTAAGATGAGAAAAAAACCTACTTTTTGACAACTTTATAAAACTTTTCGTAAAGAAGAATTAACAGCTAATATTTACTTCAGCCATTTTAAATTGTATTACGCATGTGCTGAGATTATGTTATTCTAAAGCTTTTCAATCTATTGAAAACACTAATTATGACACACCTGTAGAAAAATGAAAAAAACACACACGAATAAACAAGGAATGGCATGTGTCTTTCTGCAAGAACATCCTCAGATTCTGTCAAATCACTTTAAATCATGCGTTTATATGTACAATATATTTGTGTTGTGTAAACTTGTTAATGATTGTGAATTGGTGATGTTATATGACAAGTGAGACAATTCACAATTGTAGTAGTCCTCTGCTGTCGTTAGGGGCATGCAGCTGTGAGCTAGCATCTGGGTGATAGTGGGTACCGACTGTCAATAGCCTTGAAGATGGTTTTCTGTGGTTTCCCATTTTTACACCAGGCAAATACTGGGGCTGTATATTTATTAAGGCCATGGCCACTTCTTTCCCACTGCTAGGCATTTCCTATCCCATCATCACTATAAGACCTGTCTGTGTCGAAGCGATGTAAACCAAATTCTAGAAAAAGAAATGTCTTCTGCTATCAACTTAATAACTTTGAGAAAGTTTTATGTTCTTAACCTAAGCTGCTAATTGTCTCTTACCCCCAGCAATTACATTTGGACTGAAGCCTGTTCTCTTGTCCTTGTTGTGGTTGCTATGTAGAGGGGGGGGGAAGGGTATGCTGTAGGCAATAACTCTGTTCAGTGGAGAGGGGAAAGGGAGGTGTTGCTTGGTCATCTTATAGTGGACTTTTGTGTATTAGGGAGTAAAAGCATGATAGTGATTTTGATGAAATAAAAGTGAGAAATTCATTTAAGGAGTATCCTGTAAGATATTATTTTTAGTGATAAATAATAACCTACTAAACCTAAAATGTCTCGAGTGGCAAGAGCGTGGGCTAAATTCAGAGAATTTTGTACAGATAAGAATATCCTAACACTCATTCCAGATATTTAGCATCAGAGTAGCCTCTTTTGGGACTCATTAAGCATTATGCAAGAAATGTAAAATGTTGTTCTGAAAATTAAGTAGTGTGAAGATGTGGGGCAGTGGAATACTTTTTAAATGTGGGTGATTATTGAGGTTGGTTTGGTTGGCTTTTATTTTGTGATGTGAATTTCTGTAGCTTCTTTAATGTGCAAAGATTTGTTTTTAATGTTAAAATTTTTAGATCTGTGTTAATGTCTGTGAAATAGTGTGGGTTATCGTATATGTGCTGTCTAATTGCTGTCTATATCTAATTGCATTTTTGTGTTCTTGTTTCTGATGTGGAAATTACATTTAGTTTGGCTTATATGTGTGGCATTGCAGTTCGGTTCATGACATTTGAGATAATAAACTCCTGATTTGGAAATACTATCTCTGTTTATTTTACGTTTACTGATTTGTCTTTGCAGGGTGCTTGTTTTCTTTCATGATTTGTTTTATTGTTTGTATTTCATCATTGGAATCTCTTGTGTTTATTGCTATGGAAATTGCTCTGTGTATGATTGTATTTAGTCCTGGTAATTTGTGTGTGTAAAGATGGGTTCAATTCATTTTCTAAAAAAATATCTTCTTGTTAGTTTCTGGTTCCATTGTGAATTTGATTGATTTCTGTAAGGAATTCAGTGTATTTAATAACTATATTTGATGTGTTTTAATAACTGTTCTGTTTTTGTGATATCATTATCTTAAGGCGGGATTCCACTGAGGCAACATTTGGGCGACATGGAGCATGCGGCTGGCAACAAATGTTGCTCTTTGTAGCATGCGGCTTGTTGTCAGTCGGGCACAAAAGATGTGGTATGCTACATGTGTTGCCGGGTGTAGCATGCGTCACTTGTGGAGACTTGTTGCCAACTACAAACATTCCATCAAGGCAACCAAGACAACAGTTCCTCACTCGACTTTGACCGGCTGGTGACAGCTATACTTCCTTGTTTCGAATTTATCAACCTATCATCTCACAAATCATCCCGGAAATGTGCATGGCGGGGAGTGATCCAAGATGATAAGGCATGGAGCCCTTGGCAAACAAACCATGACGGAATTTTCAAGAGGCGAAAGCCATTAGTGATGATTTTTTGGAATATTTTGTCAGTGAAGGTCGTGTACCATTACAGAATTTGTATGCCTAGAGGTACGGGAAGATTTAGAAACTTACTGTTCACTGGAATTTAATGATATTTTAAAATTTAAAATGTATTAGTTTTAAGCAGAATATCCTCACCCTATTTTGATTATTTTACCCCCTTATAGTTCACATTTCTAAAACAGTTATACTAGGCTAATGAAAGATAACTCGTGGCAACTATGGCAATAAGTAGACAAAAATACCTTGGCACTACAGCCCTTGAAGGACCTTGGCCTACCAAGCGACCGCTGCTCAGCCTGAAGGCCTGCCGATTACGAGGTGTTGTGTGGTCAGCACGACGAATCCTCTCGGTCGTTATTCTTGGATTTCTAGACCGGGGCCGCTATCTCACCGTCAGATAGCTCCTCAATTCTAATCACGTAAGCTGAGTGGAGCTCGAACCAGCCCTCAGACCCAAGTAAAAATCCCTGACCTGGCCGGGAATCTAGCCCGGGGCCTCCGGGTAAGAGGCAGGCACGCTACCCCTACACCACGGGGTAGACATAGTGAGGAAGAAAAAGACTATGATGAAACAGTGTTGGAAGACTGCGTAATTAGAGTAGCGGCGAAGAATATCCGAATAAAAAGTAGATTAATTGTTGTGTGCTAACAGTGTAGAAAAGAGAACCATTTGTTGTTATGCTATTAAACAACGTGTTTACGAGAAATCCATAGGCATGGAAATGCCATAATATACTGATATGTAGAATTTATTATTATTATTATTATTATTATTATTATTATTATTATTATTATTATTATTATTATTATTATTATTATTATTATTATTATTATTGTACAATAATGTTATTGGCTTCAAGTCCCACTAACTACTTTTACGGTTTTCTGAGTCGCCGAGGTGCCGGAATTTAGTGCAGCAGGCGTTATTTTACGTGCCAGTAAATCTACCGACACGAGGGCTGACGTAGGTCTACTAGAACACCTTCAAATACCACCGGACTGAGTTAGAATCGAACCTGCCAAGTTTATTATTGTTGTTGTTGTATTAGTACTATCATGTCATTAAATTCTATTTTAATAGTTATCTCTAATTTATTTATTTCTAATGCAAACTATTGCCATAAGGATAAAACCAGGAACTGAATAACAATAATAATAATAATAATAATAATAATAATAATAATAATAATAATAATAATAATAATGGCTTTACGCCCCACTATCTACTTTTACGGTTTTCGAAGATGCCGAGGTGCCGCAATTTAGGCCCGCAGGAATTCCTTTAAGTGCCACCGATACGAGGCTGACGTATTTGAGCACCTTCAAATACCACCGGACTGAGCCAGGATCAAACCTGCCAAGTTGGGGTCAGAAGACCAGCGCCTCAACCGTCTGAGCCACTCAGTCCCCTGGGCATTGAATAAATCACAATTTTATTTACAAAAGTTCATAAGCAGTTAACTTATTTCATTTATTAGAGGAAAACAGTAGCATAAAATCAATTCATCTCATGTTCCTCATTGTAACCTGACGTTTGGAGCATCGATGTCAAGAAGAAAGGTAAGTAGATTATACGCGAACCACAGATTTCCTCTCAATGGAGAAGCAACACCAGTTTTCATTTTCTGAATTTTTTATGCTCTCGGTGGAAAGCTGAATGCATTTTTAAAATTTTCTTCAGTTCGTGGACACTGCAGTCATATTTTTCTGGAGGCCGTTTTGACATATGCTTTCTTTTCTACTGTTTTTATAATCACTCAATGTTACATTCCACAATTCCGGAGCATTGTGATAATCCCCAATTAAATTCGCAGTGTTTTCAATAGCTCACTTCATCTTGTCGCACGGAAATTGTAGCACCGATCCACACACTGTTGGATCCCGGGCGATGCTGTGCGACAAGCATATTTTTGACGCATGCGGTACCAGAGAGTATTCGACAGATGGCAACATGTCTCATGCCACACAGCCGCACGCTACATGTCGTGCCGTGTTTCTTCAATTGAAAGTCGACTGCAGCATGCTTCACTGTCGCATGCTCCATGTCACCCAAATGTTACCTCAGTGGAATCCCGCCTTTACAAGCATATTACATCATCTACAGATATGCTCCAGTGTGAGATCTCTTTAGAATGCTGGTTGCTTAAGAATTCTTTTCAAATTTATTTAGGAAAATGTTTGCTTTTATACCTGATAATGGTAAGTTCATGGCTAACTCTTCCTTTTGACAATATTATTATTGATTTAAGTCCACTAAGGAATGCTGATGACTAGTTCTTCCTCGATGCTCTTCTTCGTTCCCAATATTTCTTGAGCCCTGCTGATAATTTCTCCTTTCTCTTCTGTGAAAGGGGCTTCCGACTTCTAGGGACTTTAGGTGGTGGGATCCAAGACTGTACACCATAGCACAAAATTTGGAACGATCTTCTATATCAATGTCTGAAATTGCAGCCGAATCAAAGTTCTTCTGTACTTCATTAAGCCACAAGCTTCCAGTCTTGTAGCTTTTAACCAAAGAGAAGATCTTCTTGGTAAGCCTGTTGCTGTCCATTTGTTGTAGGTGTCCATAGAACTTAAGCCTCCTACATCGCATACTGGTACTGGCTGATTCTGTTGATACAGCTCAGAGTTCTATTTAAGTCCATAGGTTCCATCTGGGAGCAATCTCAGTCCATGAATTTTCCTGAGAATACGTCTTTCGGCTTTCTCTAGATCATCCATGGTGTCTTTTTTGTTCATCAGGAGGGTCTCGGAGGCGTACAAAAACTGTGGTCTGACAACAGTTTTGTTGTAATGACAGAGCTTAGTATTTTTCGAATTTCACGTTTTATTATAATGGTTGTGGGATAGTTGGTATGCTGCATTTGAGTTTGTTACATCTTTCTAAGATGGATGTACCGTCTGTACCATTGGGGTAGACCCATTCACCAAGATAGCGGAAGTGATTGACTCTAAAAAATAATTTTAATATAAGGAATTCCACCTTTCCAAACTTACTTTTGTGATTCTCAGTTCAGTACGGAACAGCTATGAAGTTTTTAAGTTTTTGACTATAGTTGAAAATATCTTTTGAGAAAACAAAAATGATGCCATCCTTTAAAGTTGACACTCCACATATTATATTAAATAATACTCAGAAAATTCAAGTTGTAAATAAATTTAAATACCTTGGTGAAATTGTCACTTGGAATGCTAATGAAAAAGCATCCATAGATAAGAGAACTCTAAAATTGAGATGAGCACATCAAATTACATGGCCGAGTTAAAAAAAACAGTCTCTTTCAATTAATGCTAAATTTTGTCATGAAGAAGTTTCGGGAAGAGAAGAAATTATCCGTCATCAAACCAAGTGAGACATTATTCAAACTAAATACCCAAGCAACCACAGTCAAACTGCAGAAAGTGGATAGAAGAATTCTCCGGACAATTATTAATTAAAAACATCAGGTTGATGGCCAGTGGAGATTTTTACCCAATTCAATAATTTGCAAGGAAAGTGAATCAATTATATTGACATGACGAGAAAATGGAGGATTGCATTTTTTGGACACATGTACCATTTGCAAATATTAGACTCCTAAAACAGCTTTTTGATTTCTTTTGGAATAGTAAAACAAAAAACACTTATTTTAAAGAAATACAAATGGATTTGGATGAATTGAAAATTACTACAGAACAAATTGAATATAGAGAAGAGAAGAAATTTCCAAAAAACAAATATACAAAACTATCAATTATAACATCAGAATGTAAGTAGTATATTATATCAGCAGAAGAATGGGCTGCAAAATTATCTAGAATGAAGAAGTTTCGAGAAGAGAAGAAATTATCAAGTGTTAAAAAATGAACTTATTTTTTGATGTACTTACTTTTTGAAGATTTTATTGTATAAGGTTAATTTTGGTGCTCCAATATGGGCGTAAACAGTGTGAATAAAACATTATTATTATTATTATTATTATTATTATTATTATTATTATTATTATTATTATTATTATTATTGATACCAAGGGATGTCATTCTTATGCTCTCTGTTATTTTTAGCTTATTTAGTTCTCTGATTAGTTCTGGGTGGTTTTAATCGACGTGTCTTTTTTGGGTGAGACTTTTTCTTTTAGCATATGGTTGAGTAGTTTGCTTAAATTATTACTTGGTGCATGTTTGAAATTTACTATTGCTCTTATGGGACATGAGTCTTGTGTGTTTTGAGGAAGGCTCTTGGTGTGGAGAGTTTGGGGATTTTGGTGTTAAGTCTTTCCTATTCCTGTTTTAATTGCTTGCTTTATCTCATTTTGAATTTTAATTGTTCAATCGCATTGTAACTCTTTAATTCTGTTGTTGCTGATGAATTCTTCTCTTTTTCCTTCATATAACAGTTAAGTTCTTCAGTCTTTTGAAACAAATTTATGATCAAATAAAATAGAAAGTAACAGAAAAAGAAAACATTTAGCAAAAAGTAAAATGAAAAGGGAAACAACTTAATTAAAATAGAATGACATGTTTCATTCTTGAAATATCATCATCAGATTGTATCAAATCACAGTTTTAAAAAATGAATTGATTAATTTTTTAAGAAATGGGATAGCCTGTGTCCACTCTTTTAATAAATTGTAGAAATGTTATAAGTTGTATTAATGAAGTATTCCTCATGTGTTTCCTCTCACCTAACTGGTCCACCTAGGAGAGTGATGTTACTTAATACCTGGAGTTGCACCAGCTTGCTGTAACTGTAACTTACCTTTACATCATGTTCCAGGCACGCCATCAGTTTTAGCAGAATTGTAATTGTAGCCTATTAGTATTGTTGTTGTGGTCACTGTCATTGTCGTCATTATATTATAAATTGACAATAATTTGATTGTGTACGACAGACTTTACATTGATATAGGTTAGGTTGACATGCTTTAACCCTACACTGCATGAATTTATTTATACCCACAACTCTGACATGAAAAAAAAAAAAAAAAAAAAAAAAAAAAAATCAAAATTACAGGGAGTTTAGATATGTAACAACACATTGACAACATATTTTTTATATATTTGATCATACTGTTGAGTAAAAACTGAAGAATTCAGGAGAGTGCAAAAACGCTACATCATGCACTGAAGGATACTTAAGTGCAAATGTTACCCAGTACAGTATACGAGAAGTAGTATTGTTTATCACTCATAAGAACATAGAAAACTAAACAATTAAAAAAGAGATTTATTACAATGATAGAATTGGAAAATAATAGCTTGCTCAGATAGATAGGTCATGTTCACAGTTCAGCTAATGTGATAGCCTTTGAAACAATCTGCATTATTTTTCAAAAACAGTGCTGCTCGGTAATGGCCATCCATCAACGGCTACTAATTTCAGATGACCACCAGCCATTAGATGTAGATTGCACGGTTGCTAGGTAACTCTGTTTGGTCATCCATCTATACTACCCATCACAACCTGCACGGTTGCTAGGTAACGTCTGGCCATCCATTGATAATTTACATCGCGGCCTGCACACTTGCTAGGTAACATTGTCTGGCCATACGTCCATACCTTACATCACAGCCTGCACAGCTGCTAGGATTACACTTCTGTCAAGCTAATTTCCGTAACACATATTTTCAGATGATACCATAAAATATTTATGTCAAAAGGAATTAAAAATATATTTGCTAGAGGTAAACAACTCGATCTTGAGAAAACACAGTAGGCCTTCTTGTTGTTGTTGTTATTATTATTATTATTATTATTATTATTATTATTATTATTATTATTATTATTATTATTATCATCATCATCATCATCATCATCTTGCAGCATTAACAAAATAATCATCAAATAGAACACTATCAAGAAGTACCTCAAGTCATTGCTGCCTATAACCTTCAAACATGCATCTGAAAAGAAATACTGTAGCTGCATGATGTAGTAAAAATGCTACATTCATATTTCATGACTTTTTAGTAACAAATATTGCAAATTGAGCATTATTAAACATTTATGCTAAAAGGTAAATACATTGTGGGCAGGGCAGTGTATTTGTTCAACTTCAATCGTCAGCTAATCCCCTAGAATTATATTTCAATGCTACTCACGCATGTACAGGCGCCATGGCATAATGTCCAACTGCCTCAGGCAAAGATAACATAGCACATAGATGGAGAAAATTATTGACCCTAGTCCCCTATACATTTTGTACATCATAACATTTTCCGTCTTTTAGCATGTTATTGAACTACAAGAAGAATATTATGTAGCGAAAACGCTACACTATGTAGTGTAGGGTTAAAAGTAGGGAGCCGGGCTGAGTGGCTCAGACGGTTAAGGTGCTGGCCTTCTAACCCCAACTTGGCAGGTTCGATCCTGGCTCAGTCCGGTGGTATTTGAAGGTGCTCAAATACGACAGCCTCGTGTCGGTAGATTTACTGGCACGTAAAAGAACTCATGTGGGACTAAATTCCGGCACCTCGGCGTCTCCGAAGACCGTAAAAGTAGTTAGTGGGACGTAAAGCAAATATTATTATTATTATTATTATTATTATTATTATTATTATTATTATTATTATTATTATTATTATTATTATTATTATTATTATTAAAAGTAGGGAAAAGTAACATCTAATACCTTTATATCAACACACAAAATATTTAAATCTCTATTTATGCAAAAAGTGATATTAGCACATTTAAACAGTTATATATCAGCCCCCTCCTGCATTACCACAGTTGACTGGCTACATGACTAAGCTCTGCACAGAGCAGGCTATGTAGCGTTGCAATGTCATTATGTGGCAACTGCCTGAAATATTTGATTCTAATACCGGTTGACTTTTATAAAATACTTTTGTATCTGCCATTCTTCACACTGCGGAAGATATGAGATGTTTTCTTTGCTCCAATAATCTCTCTCTCTGGTTACGCCAATAACGAATCGTGCAAGGCTGCACTTCATATTAATGATTCTATGCTCTAACTAATTTTCTGCATCATATTTTACAACTTTCAACTTGAAGGATGCTGTAAAACTTGTTCTGTTGTTCATTTTCATTCCTGCTTTTGTACTGGACACTTTCTAATTACACACTACACACAGCCGCTTGGGGTGCAGGGCTGGGAAGCTGCAAGGGCATCAAGAAATCTAGAGTAGGGGAAGAGAGTAGCCAAGGCTGGTGTACAGGTGGTGCAGAAGCATGGGTTTTACCGTTGACTGAAATGTTGCACTTGCTGCCTGGCCACTTGAAGCTTTGCGATTATTGGTACTTAATGACAGGTGGTGTTTGTGTGTGCGCGTGCACGCATGCGCATGCAGTTTTTATAGGCAAGGGGGTGTTATAGGTGAGTATATACTGAATTACATTATGAATGAAGTAGTGTTTAAGACAACGGACTAAGCTTCGGCAATCCAGATAAGTACAGGATTTCTTTTTCATTATATTCATATGGTGATGGTTGAGTACTTTTAAAATAATCATTTGTTAATGAAAACCTACAACCTGTTTTCCAGTCAGTGACTGGGTCAGGAATGGAATGAATGAATGCCCCATCTTGTGGCGAGGATGAGACATGTGCCGGCTGGTGAAACCTGTCGCACTCCTCTGAGGCAATGATTAATGACTGACAGATGAGATGAAATGATAGTGGAGAGTGTTGCTGGAATGAAAGATGACAGGAAAAACCGGAGTACCTGGAGAAAAACCTGTCCCGCCTCCGCTTGGTCCAGCACAAATCTCACATGGAGTGATTGGGATTTGAGCCATGAAACCCAGTGGTGAGAGGCCGACACGCTGCCGCTTGAACCATGGAGGCCCTATTATTTGTTAATACTTGTCCATATTATCACCTAACAAAACAATTTTGTATACATATATATATATATATATATATGCATGATTTAAGTAAAAAGCAAAAGCACACTCGTGTCCTCATCACAAAGTGGTGCAGCTCTTTTCAGGCACACCCCCAATGGAGGTGGGCTGCATGTACCATTCCAACCACAGACCAGTCCTGCCATTCTTAAATTTCCGGTAGTACCAGGAATCGAACGGGGGGGATCCTAAGGACAGCAGCTAATAACACTAACCCTTACGCCACGGAGACAGACATGATTTAAGTGATTTGATAGAATCTGAGGATGTTCTCGTAGAATGAAACATGTCGTTCTTTGTATAGTAGTGTGTATTTTTTACAGGTTTGTTTATAGTGTTATAATTTATATTGAGATTTTGTGTATTTGACAGACTGGAAAGTTTTTTAGTCCCATTTGCTATCCTCTGTCACTGTATGTATGTTTAGTCATCAGCCCAAAGGCTGGTTGGATCCTCAACAGTTCCACCATGAGCTGTCATAGATGGCCTAGGCATCACTGAAGAGGCGTACTAGGGAAATGAGGAGTGAGGTAGTTTCCCGTTGCTTTCCTCACCGAGCCAGAAGTTGCTATTACATATCAGTCTGCCAAGCCCACTGAAATGCAAGCACCAACCGACCCTATGATCAATATTTTCACACCATTCATAGCAGGGACTGGCTGCGAAAGGAATGGCATTACTAGCATCGCTCATACCTCAGTCACTCTCATTTTGTCAAAGCCAAGGATAAGACAGAGACAGATCAATGAAAGTAACAAAATTGCTCTAGCCCATACCAGAAGACTTAGTGCACTGTAAACACTAGGTCCCGCTAGCAAAGGCATCCTCTGTCACTACACCCCCAATATGTTTTGGATCCTTGACTTCTCGGGCTTGGTTTTTATTTCTTTCAAATATGTGAAACTCTGCAATAACAGGTGAACTTGCCTGAAATAACCCATGCATGTAACTGCTACTGATTGATGACTTAACAGTCCTTAACAACATTCACGTGCTAACCTTTACATTTTTGTTTTTTTAGCCTGCCTTCAATCAACCTACTCATAATGCATGTTAGTTCTCAGCTTTTCATAACTATACATTTTTCGTTTGCCTTTTGTGCACTTTGTCCATTGTTGGGAGACCATGCATCCAGGAAATTGATGATTTAATAAATCATATTTCTGTCTAAATTAGTTCCCATGAAGACATTACCATTGCACCCATCCTGTGTCCAGGTACGACCCAAGTAAAAATTTCCTAGTAGCTGAATGTTGTCTCAGGCTTATTCCTTTGCAAAAATGGTTAAAATTATCGTGAGTTCGAAGAGAAGACGGGTACCGCACGCGACAAATACAGATGAACGTCTCCATCCTATCACATTATCATAATAATCAATCATTCATAGCAGATTCGAAGTAAACCGCACGAAAAGTACCTTAATTACTTAGTCAGTCTGCAGCTAATATCTATAAATCATAACTCATTCAATTAAAAATAAATCAAAAGAAGAAATTCTATTAAATTATTCAAGAGTGAAAGAATAGAGAACTCAAATTATCTTAAAATTCTTTACAACAATGTTTTAAAATCGATCATATTTACGCATATCTCATATAAGTCAGCGCTGGCTTAATTAAAGAAAAATAAATTCTTACTGAAATGAACTAGAATCTTCTTACATTCCATTTTTGTATGAAATATTATTCAATTAATTGTCATGTTAAATAAATCATTAATTCGCAAACAATTCATGCATCGTATCATTGACATTATAACACTAAGTTCAGTCTGAACACATCTTTAAGAATTGGAAATTGGCAATCTGAATTAAATCTTTATTTCCATTCACTGGCGTGTAGAAGAATTGTTGATGATTGACATGCTAATCTTACTATCCCTATTGCCTGCCAAAATCTAGGCTCCTAACATCCTATCCTATCATCTTTATACATTAAATAAATTATTAATTATCACTCAAAAATCATATTTCTAACTAAATAGCTCTTAATTCACTGTTCGCAAGCTCAATATGTATCTGATCATTCATTTGGCTTATGATATTATGTTAAGCTTTTTTTTTTTTTGCTAGGGGCTTTACGTCGCACTGACACAGATAGATCTTATGGCGACGATGGGATAGGAAAGGCCTAGGAGTTGGAAGGAAGCGACCGTGGCCTTAATTAATGTTCAGACCCAGCATTTGCCTGGTGTGAAAATGGGAAACCACGGAAAGCCATCTTCAGGGCTGCCGATAGTGGGATTCGAACCTACTATCTCCCGGATGCAAGCTCACAGCCGCGCGCCTCTACGCGCACGGCCAACTCGCCCGGTTATGTTAATTTAAAGTTAAAAACTTCATGATTGTTCCGTATAGAATAGAGAAATAAGATGTACAATATTATAGGGAAGGATCCACCTTTCAATACTCCGTAGTAAGTTGAACTAAAAAGTAGTTACAACCTGTTTATTGGTTATGTTAAGCTTATTTAAGTGACTCCACAAATATTTCATTTACGATATCTCATTACTGTCCACCTACATTATTCTTCATAATGGGTACGCACACTCAATATATCTTTCATTGCATTCACTACGAGAATATGTCATATGCCACGAGTATTTCTTAACATTTACAGCTGTAATTGACATAATGGAAACCATTTACTCTTAACTACACACATGGATTCGATATTATACCTTAATATTGAGTTACTCCCCCGATGTATGTCTTTCATTGTACTTGCATCGTATATCTGATCCTCCTTTGAATATTTCAACATTTAACTATCATATCTACGTCTTATTATGACACAACGTCAAATTATTTTACTTAAATCACTTCATGTCACTACATTCTCAACTATATAACTTTCAATCATTTCAATAACATCATTAACAATACCGTATTTCATATCTCATAACCTCTTCCTATAACAACACATTTACAAAGACGTATTATTCTCTGTTACATTGATATTCTCTGATATGGATCACTTCTTTTCTCGTAGATCGATGCTTAAACTGTAACAATTCATAATTCCATTTATGACGTGATTTGACAAGGAATATTTCGTATGGATCCCTACTTCTCCTCATAACGTCCCATAGCGACGTAAACATAGCATAAACGGCTTCATGAAATCCATTAATAATAATAATAATAATAATAATAATAATAATAATCATCATCATCATCGTGTGGCCTCAGCTACCATGTGCAGACATTTCGATTTGACGCCATCTGGCTGTCTGGTTGTCAATTTCAACGTTCCGTTTTACTCTAGGCCCACTAGATGGCAGACAGAGTAAACCGGATCTCTCTTGGGCGTCTATGGCTGAGATTTAATTAATTTTGTCGGGTAAATAACAAATGTATCACCAGAGATCTATTACATGCCGACATCGTACGACATGGAGTGTCGAGTGGACTTTTTTCCGCCCTTCAAAAATCCGACTACCTCTGCCGGGTTTGAACCTGCTATCTTGGGATCCGGAGGCCGACACTCTACCACGGATCCACAGAGGCAGCTTACGAAATCCATTAATGTTATCTAATACTCGCAAATTCTCATATTTAACAGCATAATAATCTACCTTCTTTCTCGAAAAAGCACATACTCACATTTTAAGCGATCATCTTCTCGACTTACGCATAGCAACTTCTTTCGAGATATTGATTTAGTTACATGTTAATATAGTATCGTTCAACTGTATAATATCACTTCGCTGAGTCACTTCCACTTCTGAGTATTTCACACTTATTGTAAGTCATATTAGATACATATGCTTAGCTTAATTAAGAACTAACGTATATATAGTAAGAGCTCGTCAGTCATCAAGTAGCTGTAGCTCTCTCTCTGCATCACATCACTGGTCTCGGCTGGCTACGGGCTGCGGTTTGGCTGGAGGTATGCGGTTTGGCAGTGGTCTCCTCACATATCAGGTCTGGTGTCTAGGCTCGATCATATCCTTCTCCAAGCCGGTCCATCTCAAAATTAGCAAGTCATCTTCTTCATACAGCAGCTGTCAATAACATCCAAGAAATTCAGGCAGTAATCGTTCATTTAAAAATAATTTCTTTAACTAATAATCCCTCCTCAATTATTCTGATATTCTTTGTATTTCGGACATCGTCGCCATAAGACCTATCTGTGTCGGTGCGACGTAAAGCCCCTAGCAAAAAAAAAAATATATATATATTTCGGACAATCAACTATTTGAAACTTATGTTTACATCTTCAACCTTATTTCCGAAGAAACTGTAACTTTTGATTATTTAACTTCTGAAGAGCTAAATTCTCTTAAATCTTCCTCTCAGGAAAATGATTTGTTCGTATCTTTCTCTTCTTACAACGCTGCTTGATTATGAGCTCCGTCGCGTCGTTGAATGCTTTTCAGCTCAAACGGTGGACGTATTTAAAACACAATATTCATATTTCACGCCGCTCTTATATTTCTTGATGACGTATAGCAAGTATATTCTTCCTTTTAAGGGTTAGTATTTCTGAAAATCCAACTATAATCGCTATTTTTCTCCTCTTGATCGCAGTGGTAATGAATTGCTTCTTGTTGCTTCCAGTTCAATTTAATAAGTGTGTATAATAGTATATAATATTTTATTAGTTTTTCAAAACAATTCAATTGATACTGCACTGTTCTTCTCACAGCCTTTTAAGATCGTCTGTTCCGACTTAGTCATGGCCTCCTATAGACTTATATCGTGGAATTCTCTGCCATACCATTCCGGCCTCTGTGGTCTATACCTTTACTTGACACTGTTTTGAAATAGGCAGAAAATGCAATGGGCACACCATTGTCATAAAATATAAATTCACAACTGCACAGGAAAGGCTAATCAGTATTGAGTAGTTATTAAACTGGCGATCCTTACGCATGCTATTAAACAATGTACTCCTACTCAAACTAACTTATGCAGATTACGACACAAAAATGAACTAGTGGTGGTACCCTTGACGATTAGGAATGTTCTCAACAATCCAAGCTCATTATCCTTCACTATATATTCAGGTAATTTGAAGATTCAATTTCCATCTTAACCACATAAATATTAACTCATTCTCAAAGACTTGTTACCTTGCAACCAGTAATATTTTTATGCATGGTTCTTTATTTCAAAGACATTCTCTAGCCATTGTGTAATATATGTTTTATACCATTTCGTAGTCTGCATATTCAAAGTGTTCAACATTACCACACCTGAGTTATGTTCTAAAAGAAATACGTCTAAGAAATCAAATGTCTAATTCAACCTCATACCAATCCTTACTTTCCTCAATTTCAGAAGAGCATTCGACCCTATAAACGTCCAGGCTCTATTCAACAAGATGAAATCTTACTACTTCAACCAACAAACTATCAATTTCTTTTCATCATGCCTCAAAACTATCAATTAACCCCTGATAAAACCTCTCATTGGCTAACCAGGAAGGCAGGCACCCCACAGGGCAGTATTTTAGGCCCTTTACTCTTCATTCTGTACATGAAGGACATTTTGTCTAATTTAATGAATTGTAGCTATCTTCTTTATACAGACGACTTACAAATAAGTCTAACCTGCCCTAACAGACACCTTTATTCAGCGGACACCTCCCTATATGGACATTTTTCCACAGAACCGATTTTATTTTACATCAGACACGTGTTACAGAAGCCTCATTTAAGCAGACATCTTGAATTCCAGACAGTGGACATCACCATTAGTCTCGTCCACTTGTCTTAAGCAGACACTCAGCGTGTTCCAGGACACTTTATTTACACAATGCTATGGCATTCTTTCTCTTAATATCATTCTGCGGACATACGGGAATTCCTTTTGAATATTTGCACAATTTCGAGTCCAAGGAAAAAGAGAGAGGAAAATGTACATTGGAGTGCTGAAGTAGCCGTGAAGTTAATTGTTTTGTACAGGGCTCTGTCCAAATCTTTTGCTAGAGAAAGTTAATTCTAATTAGTGTACATTCTGAGAATTCTAGTTGCATGGGAATGCTACCAGTAACTGCTTACTCACAAGTTACCAAGGGATTTTCCAGAATATCTTGCATCATTCTACTGTATTCATAACTCAGATAGTCACTGATAAGGTGAGGTCAGGTAGTTCATTTAAACTTGACTAGGTAGAGACCTTCATGTGCTGATTGTTGAGGCAGAAATACCATAGCATTTCAATCGCCCAATAAGCATGAATAAGAGGGACAAGCGTGTTTAGATCTCGAGACAAGAAAAAATATAGTGCCAAAGGACTTTCATTGAGAAAAGCTTCCTGAAATTTATACTGCGGGACAACACAATTGTGAAGAATAAAAATGGCACTTAAGGTGAGTGGGAGGAAAATAGGAATCGAGGAATGAAAAGAAAGGGGGAGTCAGTTTTCACATAAGTGAACATTGCCTTATATGAGTGGTTCAGATGTGTTCGAGCAAAGAAACTGAGTGAATGGGCCAATGTTACAAGAAAATGTGCGAGAAAGTGCAGTGACCTGAAAGTTGAGATTAATTGAATAAATAATTTGTGCATCACACTGCGCCGTTATTCCCTTTTTGAGAATAGTGCAGTAAAGAAAAATGTGCTAAATTTATACACCCAGGTGAATGATTACTTTCTGAAGCTGTAATGAATATAAAGGCTGTAAAATCACTTCTAATGTCTCCCAGGCAAATATTTTGTTAGAAACTACTGTATTTAAAATAATCAAAATAAAGATGTATGCTTATTTAAAATGTTTGATTATGTTTTACAACTTTGTTTTAGTGGACACTTCTCGCAACAGACATTTTTCCACGGAATCAACGGTGTCCGCAGAAGAGAGGTTCGACTGTGTATTTTCACCATAAGACTTCTGATTTACCTCAAGCCATAAGAGACATCAATGCTGACCTTCAGTGACTTAATACTTACTCCTTGAAACATTCCCTCCACCGGGCGAGTTGGCCGTGCGGTTAGGGGCGTGCAGCTGTGAGCTCGCATCTGGGAGATAGTGGGTTCGAACCCCAATATCAGCAGCCCTGAAGGTGGTTTTCCGTGGTTTCCCATTTTCACACCAGGCAAATGCTGGGGCTGTACCTTAATTAAGGCCACGGCCGCTGCACTACAAGGCGAAACTATTCCTCCAGTTATAGTGAATGGCAGAGTAATTCCATTCAGTCAAACTGTGAGAAATCTTTGAGTGACAGTGAACAAAACTTTAAATTGGTCTGTAACATATTAAAAGTTTATTTTATAACTGTTAGGTTCTTCATTCTGTCGAAACTAATTTTTAGTAAATAAAATTATCAGCTATCCGAAGCAGCAAACATATGGTAACAGAATTATACCTGAAAAAGGAACATCTTAATTAAAATAGAATGACATGTTTAATTCTTGAAAGAACATCATCAGATGACATGTGTAGTTCTTGAAAGAACATCATCAGATACTATCAGATCACACTCAAATATATTTTGTAGTGTCTAAACATTTATGTTTATTTCTATTTAAATCCTTAAAACCTTAAATTTTGGAACGTATCGTAATGAAGTCCTCACTGTTCTCCACTGTAGCATATATAATGTGGTGGAAATTAGTATAAATGCACATGGTTTTGTGTTGGGGGGGGAAGTTAATTTACTTATTTAGTATTGCACACTTAGAGCCTCTGTGTCTCAGGCGGCAGCGCCCGGCCTCTCACAGCTTGGTTCCATGGTTCAAATCGCAGTCGCTCCATGTGTAATTTGTGCTGGACAAAGCGGAGGTGGGACAGGTTTATTTCCCGGTACTCTGTTTTCCTTGTCATTAATTCCAACAACACTCTCCAATATCATTTCATTTCACCTGTCATTCATTATTCATTGCCCCAGAGGAGTGCGACAGGCTTTGGCAGCCAACACAATTCCTATCCTCGCTGCTAGATGGGGGCTTCATTCTTTCCAATCCTGACCCGGTCGAATGACTGGAAACCGGTTGTGGATTTTCATTTCAGTATTGCACTCATTTTTCCCCATACAGTTTACAATCGTAGCATACTAATTACATTCTCATTTTACCTTTATTGTTAGTACTTAAATAAATAAAAGGACAATTTTGCTCATAGGGGTGGAAGTTGGCATAAAGGCAGTTCCGCTGCTTGGCTTGCATCAGTGATAAATGTAAACAGTTATAGCTTAGAGGTGTGTCTGCAAACATCGTACGGTTCACACATACAGTGGTTATAATAATGCCATGTGGAAAGCCTCTCTCTGGGAAAGTGCAGGCAAGGAAGCGGACCTGTCTGATTGCCAAATTGCTAAGAAATTAGGGCGTTCAAGTTGTGTTATTGATATTTTTGTCAAATTGGGTGCACAGTGTGGACAAAATGGCAAATATGGTCGGAGAAGAAATTCACAAAAGTAATATAATAGAATCCACCTTTTCAATACATACAAAACTGTTTACAACATTTTTATTATTATAAAGGTACTGGTTTAGATATGTTTTCAATGTCATCATCAGCCTTACGTAAAACCAAGCAAGAGAATAAATTCACATATAGCAACAATACACACATACTAGGTAAAATTTGTATAATAAATACATACATACATACATACATACATACATACATACATACAAACATTATCATTATAGACTGTTATGCCTTTGAGCGTTCAGTCTGCAAGCCTCTGTGAATTTACTAAATGTTGCCACAATCCTAGATTTGCAACTAGTGGCCTCATTTAGTTCTATACCTCTTATCTTTAAATCATTAGAAACCGAGTCTAACCATCGTCGTCTTGGTCTCCCTCTACTTCTCTTACCCTCCATAGCAGAGTCCAGTATTCTTCTAGGTAACTTATCCTCCTCCATTCGCCTCACATGACCCCACCACCGGAGCCGGTTTATGCGTATAGCTTCATCCATCGAGTTCATTCCTAAATTAGCCTCTATAGCCTCGTTCCTAGTACCCTCCTGCCATTGTTCCCACCTGTTTGTACCAGCAATCATTCTTGCTATCTTCATGTCTGTTACTTCTAACTTATGAATAAGATATCCTGAGTCCACCCAGCTTTCGCTCCCGTAAAGCAAAGTTGGTCTGAAAACAGACCGATGTAAAGATAGTTTCGTCTGGGAGCTGACTTCCTTCTTACAGAATACTGTTGATTGCAACTGCGAGCTCACTGCATTAGCTTTACTACACCTTGATTCAATCTCACTTACTATATCACCATCCTGGGAGAACACACAAGCTAAATACTTGAAATTATCAACCTGTTCTAGCTTTGTATCACCAATCTGACATTCAATTCTGTTGAATTTCTTACCTACTGACATCAATTTAGTCTTCGAGAGGCTAATTTTCATACCATACTCATTGCACCTATTTTCAAGTTCCAAGATATTATACTGCAGGCTTTCAGCACAATATGCCATTAAGACCAAGTCGTCAGCATAGGCCAAACTGCTTACTACATTTCCACCTAACTGAATCCCTCCCTGCCATTTTATACCTTTCAGCAGGTGATCCATGTAAACTACGAACAGCAAAGGCGAAAGATCACAGCCTTGTCTAACCCCTGTAAGTGCCCTGAACCAAGAACTCATTCTACCATCAATTCTCACTGAAGCCCAATTGTCAATATAAATGCCTTTGATTGATTTTAATAATCTACCTTTAATTCCATAGTCCCCCAGTATAGTGAACATCTTTTCCCTCGGTACCCTGTCATATGCTTTCTCCAGATCTACGAAACATAAACACAACTGTCTATTCCTCTCGTAGCTTTTTTCAATTACCTGGCGCATACTGAAAATCTGATCCTGACAGCCTCTCTGTGGTTTGAAACCACACTGGTTTTCATCCAACTTCCTCTCAACGACTGATCGCACCCTCCCTTCCAAGATGCCTGCGAATGCTTTGCCTGGTATACTAATCAATGAGATACCTTGATAGTTGTTGCATTCCTTCCTGTTTCCTTGCTAGTTGTTGCAATCCTTCCTGTTCCCTTGCTTATAGATAGGTGCAATTACTGCTTTTGTCCAATCTGAAGGTACCTTACCAACACTCCACGCTAATTTTACTACTCTATGAAGCCATTTCATCCCTGCCTTCCCACTATAGGCCTACTTCACCATTTCAGGTCTAATTTCATCTATTCCTGCTGCCTTATGACAATGGAGTTTATTTACCATCCTTTCCGCTTCCTCAAGCGTAATTTCACCAACATCATTTTCCTCCTCCCTATGAGCTTGGCTGTTTGAAACTCCACCAGGATGATTTCCTTTTACATTGAGAAGATGTTCAAAATATTCCCTCCACCTCTCCAGTGATTCCCTGGGATCTATTATGAGTTCACCTGAATTACTCAAAACACTGTTCATTTCCTTTTTCCCTCCCTTCCTAAGATTCTTTATTACTGTCCAGAAAGGTTTCCCTGCTGCTTGACCTAGCCTTTCCAGGTTATTACCAAAATCTTCCCAGGACTTCTTTTTGGATTCAACAACTATTTGTTTTGCTCTGTTTCTTTCATCTATGTACAAATCCCTGTCTGCATCGGCCCTTGTTTGGAGCCATTTCTGATAAGCCTTCTTTTTACGTTTACAGGCTGCTCTCACTTCATCATTCCACCAAGATGTTCGCCTTTTCCTATCTTTACACACAGTTATTCCTAGGCATTCCCTTGCTGTTTCTACTACAGCATCCCTGTATGCCACCCATTCACTTTCTATATCCTGAACCTTCTTACTGTCTACTGTTCGAAACTTCTCACTAATCACATCCATGTACTTCTGTCTAATTTCCTCGTCCTGGAGATTTTCTAACCTTATTTGTTTGCAGACAGATTTCACTTTCTCTACCCTAGGCCTAGAGATACTTAGTTCACTATAGATCAGATAGTGGTCTGTATCATTGAAAAATCCGCGAAAAACTCTTACATTCCTAACAGATTTCCTGAATTCAAAGTCGGTTAAGATATAGTCTATTATGGATCTGGTACCCCTAGCCTCCCACATGTAGCAGTGAATAGCCTTATGCTTGAAGAATGTATTCATAACAGCTAAACCCATACTAGCACAGAAGTCCAGCAAACGCTTCCCATTTCTATTAGCTTCCATATCTTCCCCACATTTACCAATCACCCTTTCGTATCCTTCAGTTCTATTTCCAACTCTTGCATTGAAATCGCACATTAGCACTATTCTATCCTTGCTGTTGACCCTGACCACGATGTCATTCAATGCTTCATAAAACTTTTCAAACTCATCCTCAACTGCACCCTCACATGGTGAATACACTGAGACAATTTTTGTCCTAATTCCTACAAATGCCAAATCTACCCACATAATTCGCTCGTTTACATACCTAACAGAAACTATGTTGCGTGCAATGGTATTCCTGATAAACAGCCCTACCCCATACTCTGCCCTTCCCTTTCTAACACCCATCAAGTACACTTTATAATCTCCTATCTCTTCCTCATTATCTCCCCTTACCCATTATCACTTACTCCTAGCACATCCAGATGCATCCTCTTTGCTGACTCAGGCAGTTCTACTTTCTTTCTTCCATAAGCCCCATTAATAGTGATAGCTCCCCATCGAATTCCATTTCGTTCGCCAATTTGTTTCCAAGGAGTCCCTCGCCTGTCAAATGGGAGTGGGACTCCGTTACTCCCGTAGGTCCGAGGCTAGCTTAAAATGTTCTGAGCTCGGTAAATTCATGAAGCAGGATGCTACCCTACTTACACATAGTCCAAGTGAGGATTTCTCCTCTAACGGGTTATGGACCACCGATGGATTGTATAGTCCTAGCCGCCTGAGCACAAGGAGGCCATGACTCAGAACATGTCCGAGATGCCCACTCCCATTCCATAGCAACTGGTATCCCGACTCTCAGGACCACTTACTAGGCCACTCAGCCGCTGCCCATGGTTCACGAACTAGGATGTGACTGCAGTAACCCATAAACATGAACCATATTTGTATAATGACACATTTTGAAATAGTTTGTATAAAATATCTGAGGATTGCTACGCGTTGGCGGCATAATAGTCTTGTATTGTTTTAATACGCGGTTTGGGGCACTTTCTGTAAAGTTGTGTTTTGGTATGTCAAAACTTTGTGAACACGTGGCTCTGTTCCCTCATCCAGGTCGAGTCGCATGAGATCCAGGCTAGCTCGAATATAATCCCATTTCTCGCTATTCAAAGTTTATGGGCTATGGATTCTGCATTGGAGAAAAGATCACCGATTTATGCTAGTGGAAATACCTAACTTTCACAGAGGACGTTTCCTTCCCGTATTCCTAGTTAGTTTCCACCTCCGGCTTACAAAATTATCAAGTGGTTATCACTTACATCTAAGCATCTATTCTAGCAGTCATTAAAAGAATGGCCAAGTTTTAGTATGCATTATTTATTGTAAATCAAGAAAGGTCTGACGCAAATGGTTGTCAAGAATTCCGCTTTGAAACGGTAAGTAATAAGCGTTGAGATATCTTGAAGTGATCTTGGAATATTAAGTTGGAAATATTAAATTGAAAATAATATCTCAAGTTGGAATAATTAAGATGAAAACATTACATTAAAAAAAACATCAATTGAAAATCTATCTGATTGAAGAAACATTAGGTTGAAAAAGACATTAGATGTATCTAATTGAATGGATGAAAATTACATTGAATCACAATATATACACTGTCATAGATTGAGAGTCTTTAAATGTTGGATGCAGCTTCTATACTTGGTTACAAATAAATTAAATTAGAATCACAACTTTCATTTTATAAGTTCTTGTGAAATCATTCCAAGAATCCTACTTGCTTTCATCTAATATTCGTTAATTCCTTGCAATAAGGTAACTTTGCTTGATTCAAACTATTTGTGCTCAAATACACAACCAGATTGACATGAGAAAATATCTTCAGAAATATTTAAAACAGTTAATATGTATCACACTTTTCAAACACGTTCTCAAATTTCTTGGTAACTCTTCTTGCAGAGACAAAGATAACCCCTTTAAGTCATTATATTCTTTAAAATATTATGATCAAACATCATATCTAGAAATTATGCGAATTGTTCTCTTATTTGAGAGCATTAATTAATTCAAGTGCATATCTATGTCATAAAATTGTGCTATCAAGTGTATCTGACCATCACTCAATCAAATCATACTGTAATTGGGTGGTCTATCTTGTGAGAAGACTCTACTTACTACCAACAACCCTCAGTTGTAAAGATAAGTCACCAGTGATATCGGATAATGCATTGGAATAAACTTCAAAGCTTCCCTAATATGTGAGAAAATTCTTACGATCAGAAGAAATACATGGATGTAGGTTAATTTCATATCATCTTCCTCATTGGAAACTATTTGATGATCTATAATTTAATTATCAACATACAGACGTCACTGAGATCGTATCCTACACTACCTATGATTTATTCAAGGATCAACGGTCGATTGAAGACAAATTATATTCATTCATCATCTCAAAAATACGTAACGTGAAATACTATCTTCATTTAAATAAACGATGACCTTACTTAAACGGTGAACAGTAATCATCACCAACATTAATCATCATAACCTCACATCATTATTTACATATAAAACCATCACTTCACATTATCTATCTCACATAACACTTCACATCATAGTAAACGCATTAATTCATTCCAACTAGATGTATATCTAACTGTCATCATTGACCGTTCACCTGACTACACCGAAATAGTCTCAATCTTTTAATAATTCCATAAAATATTACCATATCCTTCTATTTAGCAAGCATAACCTACATAAGATCTCATTTCCACTATTATTTGATGTCATAATCGTAATGTTTATCGCAACGTCGTATAAAATTCACCAAGAGATAAAAATTTAACCTCCTTTCATATTACGTTGACAGCATTACGAACGGAATACTTTATTATCACAGGTTGACTACATCCTATACGTGGATTTGACGTTTAGGTCGGATGAATACCTACCGACCTTTAACCTGACTATGGAATTTGTCTTCCCATATAATCATTTCACTGACATTAATTAGAATACCACTTTGAAAAATAAATAAAATTTTCACTTATAGCATTGACTTAAAGAAACTTATCTTTGCTCTGATTCCCCCGTAGTCATCTCATGTCTGGGTGGATGGACATGCGGGCACAGCTCACGGCATTTCCCTCATCTGTTTGGGAACATCTGGGACTGTCTCGGCTGGTTATCGGTCCTTATGGGCTGGAAACGTCATCCCGTGTCGCCATAACCTAGGTAGCTTTGCCTTCATTTTCTTAGCGCATGCTGCTGCTGGTCTCTCGAGCAATCGGAACAAAACAAGACGTCAGTTTGGTTAATGTCGTCATCTTATGGATATGCTTTCCTACAATCAATATGATATAGGAATATTGCTCTTTAGAAAATTGATCTTGGAAGTATTCTAAAATTTGCAATGCGTAAAAATGAATATTCCAATTGAATTATGGAAATATGTGTGTATATATATATATATTCTTCTCCTCTCTCTCCCTGTCGATATTACAGCTATGTAGCCTCTCGGAATTGATTGTATCGGCTAATGCGTCGTCTTGGGTAGATATCGTGACATAGCAATGTGAAAGTCTTTATATTCCAAAAGTACAATTTAATTTCATGGAGTGAAATATTCTTGAGCGCTAATACTTCGTAAAACAGTTTGTGGATCAAGGTTTCTCTCTATTTTATGATTAGTATTTTGATAGAATGATGTTTTCCTTCCTCTTGAGTACGTCCGTGATGATCTCCTTCTGTGCAAATAGAATGTTAAGTTTTTAATAATAACTCTTAACAATCTTCTCATGTCTTTCTTTACCACCGCCTTCTATGCTCCTTTCTCGTCGAGTGCTTGACGAAAACTTTACTCCTTCGGCTCATAGTACTACTCTGACACTTTATTATCGACGTTCTGATGACTTGAACTCCATTTTCGTTCCAATTAGATCTTGTTGGGAACATTGAAATGGCACATTACTTCCCCTACATCGTTTTAGATATATTGCTTGCGATATATTTACATTATTTGTTCTTATTTTTACAATGTGACTTTTCGCTGTTCCTTTACATACTCTGGTGCATGTTCTTTCTAATTCCTTTAGATGTAATGTCTTATTCATTTCACAAGCAGTACCTGTTCGTATTTTCTTTGCTTACCTGGGATGTTTGGCTACATTTTCTTTTGTTATTCTTTGAAATACATTTTCATGTTCGAGGCATTGTGAATGCCTTTATACTTTCCATCCATATCGCAGATCTCATAGGCGTTATTGTTAAATGACCTGTTTATTACAAATGGTCCATCAAATAAGTGCATGAATTTTGAGAAAATCTTGGCTGATACTTTAGAAATTGTGGGTTTTTAAATTAATGTGAGATCACCTTCCTTCAGTTTAGGGTGGAACCTTTTGTGTTGGACTCTTCTTAGCCTTTTCTGAGACTGTTTGTACATCTTTTCTCTAACCAGTTGGTTGATTTCATTCTGATTTAGACTCTGATCGATGGTAGCAACATAAAGAAATTCACTCAAATGTGAAAGAGATTTCCAATAGTCCCAATAGTTCCAATAGTTGTCAAGGTTACGGATCAACAAATACGAAAACAAACAAGATTAATTTTGTGACCTTAATAAACATATTAAATCATCTCAAAGATAAATAATGTAAAAAGGAAATCACCACATCAACAAAGGCAATACAACAGCATCCACTAGAGGTATGCCTGCAGAACATAATCAAATCAAGCTGCATGAACCAACATCCTCCTAAAATGGATAAAATGACATCCCAAAATAATTCATATTCAAATCAATAGCCTCATTTCAAATACCAGGATACCTCGGGATTGCTCCTTTGTTGTAAGCTGAAATTGCCTATGCTACCATGTACTACTCTGCACACACAATAGCTGCATGGACTGCAGAATCTTTGGATCAGGCAGCCACAAAACATCAGTACCTGTAACACACTGCTAAATAAGTTCTGACTGAACATCACTACATTGTTTACTGCACTATCTCATATGGTTCATATTGAAGATTCAATCTATTTAATTTATTTATTCATACCGTTCATATTCCTCAACGGCCTACAACTTCTCATATTTGAAGACTGTATTCTCAGTATATATTTCTGCATGCTCAGTATATTTAATTATCAATACGAAGACTCTGCATTATCGATTCATGTTTCATACCATATGATTCCATGAAGATCCAAGAGAGAAAATGATCTGAATTCAAGTTTGCACCCCTCAGAACTTTTACATTTTGGATCTCCTTTTATGCATGTTTTGAGATTGCTTCTTGAACAATCCAAAACTCTCCCAGATTGGGGTTGGGAGATATATCAAAGTTTTCTGTTTTCCCAGAAGGTGTCTAATTGCTAACGATTTCATGAGCAGATTGAAGATCTTACATACCATATAACCTCAAATACCACCCGCACTGTTTTTTCGAAATTATCGCTTCTAAAATTGGGTGCGGGTCTTATAAAATTTTGGGTAATTTATCTTTCCGAATGTGCATAAATTGGGTATCACCCCTGGCACAGCTTGGTAACAATGCTCTCTCCGCTCTCCGTATACGCTACTTCCGCGCTTGGCATCAGTCTCACGCACGTTCTCGGAGTATCAACATGAATTCCACAAAGCGCTTGCGATCTTTGACTGTGAGTGAGAAACTGGAAGTAGTTCAGGAAGCTGAAATTATTGGAAATCGTGCCTCTGGAAGGGAATACGGTATTGACGAGTCATGAATTCGCGATTGGAGAAAGAAGAAAAATGTGCTGTTAACATGTAGTGGTGATCGTAGAGCTTTTCGTCGACTGAGTGTACAGTTTCCAGAAATTGAAAAAAAAACTTTATGAATATGTGGTAGAAAGGCAGGAATTGGGATATGGTGTGTCAACCGAAATGTGTCAGCTAAAGGCATTAGAGATCACAAAGGAACTTTCATTGGAAGGTTTAAGGCAAGCCGAGGATGGGTTTGTAATTTTTATAAAAGAAATGGGTTGAGTGTACAAAGGCGTACCTCAATTTCACAGCGTCTTCCTGGTGCCTACGATGAGTTATTGTCGTTTCAACGGCAGGTAATTTGGTTGTGGAAGGAAAATGCATATTTGCTTTCCCAAATTGGCAATGCAGATCAGACACCAGTCTACTTTGAAATGCCAGTGGACAGGACTGTGAATGTTAAGGGTGCGAAAAGTGTTACCATTAGAACAGGTGGTAATGATAAACAACGGTGTACGGTAATGTTGTGTATTCTCGCCTACAGAACCAAATTGCCACCATACATTGTTCTCAAGCGAAAGACGTTTCCTAAAAATCTACTCGCTGGTGTTATCGTCAGATCTCAGAACTCCGGCTGGATGGATAGTCCACTTGTGGAAGACTGGGTAAAGTGTGTCTGGCAACGTCGCCCTGGTGCATTATTGGGACAGAAGAGCTTGCTTGTTCTCAACAGTTACTGCGGCCACAGAACAGACGCTCAACAGTTACTGCGGCCACAGAACAGACGCTGTGAAGAAACATATCAAGGATGGGAAAACCGATCTAGTAGTCATTCCCGGCGGGATGACGTCTGTGCTACAGTCGCTGGATGTCTGCGTGAACCGTCCATTTAAAGCAGCCTTGAAACAGCTTTATACAGAATGGATGGCGGCTGATAATCACACACTGACGCCAACTGGTCGCATTCAGCGCACTGCAGTTCAGCTGCTGTGTTCATGGATTTTGACGGCATGGAATCATATCCCATGGAGACCTCATGCGGAAGAGCTTCAGGAAATGTAGCATTTCTAATGCTATGGATGGCAGCAATGACGACATTTTGTGAGAAGGTGATGGTGATGAAAGTTCTGAAGTTGGTACTGATGATGATGATGATGATGATGATGATGATGATGAATGAACTCGTTGGTTATCGTTTTATAAATGTTTGTACCAGACGAGTTGGCCGTGTGCGTAGAGGCGTGCGGCTGTGAGCTTGCATCCGGGAGATAGTAGGTTCGAATCCCACTATCGGCAGCCCTGAAGATGGTTTTCCGTGGTTTCCCATTTTCACACCAGGCAAATGCTGGGGCTGTACCTTAATTAAGGCCACGGCCGCTTCCTTCCTACTCCTAGGCCTTTCCTATCCCATCGTCGCCATAAGACCTATCTGTGTCGGTGCGACGTAAAGCCCCTAGCAAAAAAAAAAACAAAAAAAAAGATAAATGTTTGTTTACTTTTATTTGTATTTTCTAATCATTTGATGTGTGTTAGTAAAGATTGTAAATAATTTTGACTTCACATTTAAAAACAAATTTTGTTCCTTCAAAATAAGGGTCTTATTTGGTGGCGGGTGGTATTCAAGATTATTCGGTAATTCTATCAATCTCTCTCCATTTCGATTTGTCCTTTTGTGGGCTGGATATTTGCCAATGATGTTTCTGATTCTCATTTCTTTTCCCAGTTGTGCATTAGAAGCCCAAAAGAGTATGATAACATTGTTGGTTGGTACTGTGGATATTGTTTCCTCGAAGTCTTCCCAGAAGTTCTCTACTTTCTCCGGGTCTGTTTTCTTGCTCTCATACATAGGTGCAAGTGCATTGATTAGCGCATAGAACTTATTTGCTCCTTGGAAAGAAAAAGGTAGAAATCATGTCGGTCCCGGAAGTGAAGTCAATATTGCTCTTAGGATTCGTTTATTTACTCTGAAACCTGTTCCCAGATGAGGGATGTTTTTCATCACTTTCTTGCCTGGCTTCCTTTTCAAAATCCTATACCTTTCTGATTCAAAAGCTGACTCGCCTGTGAACCTGGATATTTTGTTTGGACAAGCTGTTAGTGAGAAGTTTGGGTTTTCCAGCTTTGAGAAGTGAATTGACATTGAATGTTGCAAAGTGAGCTACTCCCTAGTTCTTTAATATCTTGTATCTGGTGTGAGCTCCCCAGAATCCAAAGGCTTGCTGACAGTTCTGGACAACAGTGGATTAGTCACCACCTGGATTAGTGCTAATGCTTGATTTTTCCATCATGCTCAGTTGAATGATTCGGTTCGGGGTTTGTGCCTAGACATTGATGAGAGTTACAACTGAGTTTGTTAGCCTCAGAGGAGCTACGTTCACAGTCACTCCTAATATGGAGATCAGACACTGCCCCGGAATCACCTGCTTGTGACATGGTTCAGATACCTTTTACTCCATTAATCCTGAGTACTGTGCTGCCTCCTCCTGAAAATTCTCAAGGCACCCACAAGAACAAATCTGTGGCTTGGTTCTAAAAGGGCCAATGTCAAAAAACCTGTTTTTGAGCTGTGAGCATTTGAAGTTTTGCTTATAGTTTTCCAATTATTTTTTTTTCAGCAACTAACTTTAAATAACTTTATACTTTATTTGTGGAAGGCACCTTATTAAACACTAATTTTTTCTATCGTATTCTTTAAAAATCGCCAGGTCTCTAATCTTTATTGGTAATCTAACATCATTGGCAAGGGCTTATTTAATTAAACGTTAACTGTTCGTTTAGTACTTAACAGAGACATTGGCCCTTTTAACATGTTGCAAGCCACGATAAAACACGTTTGTATCAGTTAATATCTCAATTTCGATAAAAAAATGACATTGGCCCTTTTAGAACCAAGCCACAGAAATAATGACACAGAAAAAAAGTAGGGGTTAGACAATAGTAGATAAAGGATAGGGAGATGATTAAGAACAAGACAACCTAGGTACATAACATATAAGCAATGTTGTAAAATCATGACTGATCCCTTAACTGTGGAGAATGCAATTTCTTTGATGGTATTATTTGGGATGCCTAGCAATTTACAGGTCATGGAATCGTTCCACGAGCACCACCATCAGTCCAATCACCTCAGTGTGTTCAAGGTTGTATGGATTGTCTGACTAGATAAATCTGCTATGGTAATGGAGTAGACCATACAGTCAGCATCTTCACACTGAGTGTCGGTCGGTGGTAAATAACCTGACCCACTGTAAGGACCAATGACTACAAGCGGAGGATTCCCTGTAGAAGGGAAATGGGCCCTCAGTGGAGGAAACACCAGTGAACCCTGTATTAGCAGTAGTGCGTCTGTTCTCCGTGTAAGGAGTGGCCTTCAATTTTAGGCTGCCATTAACTCTAAAATGCCTTGGGAGTGGTGAACTCTTCGCAATAAAAGCTATATGATAAGTGTATCAAAGCCTCGGGAACTGCTAGGGCATTCCCCAGAAGTGGCGCATAATTCTTCTGACGATGGGAGAACTGTGAGAACTAGGCAACCAAATACATCGATATAGGGACCATCAGTGTAGTGAAGAAGATCCGCTGGGTCAGGCAACATCAATGGCTGGGAGGAAACTTGTCACATCGCTGACAGCATCAAAAAGTGGTTGCGGGATTAAAAATATACAAGAACTTGATCTAACTAGAAACAGCCACAAGCATGGAGACTACTGAGGCGTCTTAATAATGACACAACCAGATACACTGCATATTCCAACATCACTGCAGACCAAATAGCTCATGAGCTGCTCATGAGCTGCTCATGAAAGGAAAAGTCAGTCACAGAGTCAAAGTACCTAAAATTCATCATGAGTTTCAGGAGAAGAGGAGTGAAATTAATATACCATTCAAGTTAAGAGAACTAAACAATGCTATCAAGGAGAGCAAAACTGGGAAAGCAGCCAGTATAGACGACACCTGAATGGAGCATTTTAAGAATTTTGGTCCATCACCAAGAGAATGAATCTTGCAACTTTTCAGTACTTGAATGTGCAAGTGCCAAATACTGAAGATCTGGTGAAAGAGCTGAATCATGGCAAGGAAGCAAACCATCCCAAGAACTTCTTAGCCACTTCTATAAATTGTTTGAGCATATGATTCTGAATAGAATAATGCCTGCAATTGACCCTCTACTCATGACTGAGCAGGCAGAATTTTGGCCTAAGAAAAGCTGCACACGTCGCCATAAGACCTATCTGTGTCGTTGCAACATAAAGCAAAAAAATAAAAAATTAAAAAAGCGGCACAGGCCAACTCATGAATCTCACTTAGTTCTTAGAGGATGGGTATGAAACTCGCCAGGTAACAGAGGGGGGGGGGGGGGGTCTTTGTCGATCTAACAGCAGTGTATGACTCTTGTCAATCACCGGTTACTCTATGTAAGGTTGTTTAGTCTAATCAAGGACTTCCAACTAACTAGACTTATCAGCACTCTCCTTCAGAACTACAGTTTTTTTTGTTGACTTCCAAGGTCAGCGCAGTAGTTGGAGAGCACAGAAAAATGGCATACCTCAGGGGAACATCTTGGCTCCAGTTCTCTCCAACATCTATACCAGTGAACAGGCGTTGACCCCAAACACAAGAATCTTCTTATATGCAGATGGTATAGCCGTTGGTGAACAAGCTTTGAATTCGTCGAGAGAAATCTGTCAAGTTACTGCAATCAAAACCAACTTGGACCCAATTCTTCTAAGACACAAGTATGTGCCTTCCATTTAAGGGATAGGGAATTGTGAGTTAGTTCTAGAACACTCAGGTATCCAATTGCTGCACTGTCACACTCCAAAATACCTGAGAGTGACCCTTGATAGAGCTCTTACATTCAAAACCCATTGTACGGGTAATAAAATGAAAATCTCCACACAAACAATCTCAGTCTCGTTTGTGCTTTTCTGCTGCTGAATATGCTTCCCCATTCTGGTACAGTTCATCTCATGCCAGACAGGTAGATACAGCTCTCAATGAAACCTGCAGGTTGATTGCAGGTTGCTTAAAACTACTCTGACAGATAAACTCTATTACTAGGCTGGAATAGCGCCACCCTGTGTATGTAGAGAAGTAGCTGCCAGTAGGTAGGGGCTTAAAGTAGAGCAGAGCAGCGCCCACCTGTTGAATGTCTAATTACGAGGCCCTCAACAGATCTGCACTCTTCTTCCACTATAGTATAAGGTGTACCCTTTCTTCAGTTTTCTCTCATCCTTTTCAATTCATTGTGGTCCCACCGATTCCTAGTAATGCAATATCTTTGTTAATCATAAAATCTACTATTTCTTCCACACTCATGTCGTCCAAGTCTAGTGCATTCTCTCCTTTCATCTTCACGAGTGCTTGTTCTACTTCCTTCCATGTTTGGTCCCTTTCCTTTATTCATCTTCATCCTCTTTAATTTTGAGATTCTGTTTGGATTTAGTATTCCTTCCAAGTTCTCTCTTCCCATCATTTTGAGAGTCCCTTGCCATTTTTTTTCTTTTCTTTACTATTTTGACATACATAACATATCTTCTCTTCAGCCATTCTGTATTTTTATTCGTGTTTTTTTCTACTTCCACTATCTTCTATCTTGTTCTCTCTTCCATCCACCTTCTTCTCTCTTCTATCACCACTGTGTCTGCTTCTTTCTTTTTTGTGACCAATATTCTTCTCTTACTTCCCCCATCCTATTTTGGAACCATGTCTTGAAAGCACTATTTTCTTCGTTCTGATGTTCCGCCTTTTGGTTTCCTTCCATCTTTTCATTATACTAACCTTTCTACAAATATAAACAGGAATTTGAATGTACTGCTGCTGTTAGTAATAATTCTGAGGTGGGGATTTGCCAAGATATTGGTGGGGGTATCTGGAGAAGGGGTTTGCACGCGTGAAAGGCGGTGGAGAGCTGGGCTTGCTTCAGTAGCCATAAGTGAGCAAGAGGTGCACACATCTGTTGCGCAACGCATCTTTATCAAGTTTCTCGCAAAAGAGGGCACCAAACCTTCTGAAATTTCGAAACGGCTCCGCGCACAGTTTGAGAAAGAAAGACTTACAGACTCGAGTAATAATAATAATAATAATAATACTTTATGAACAGTAATACCATTTTACACAACAATAAGAGAAAAATAAACAAAACAAAACACACTAAAAAGAAAGTTCAGTGGAGTATAAGTAGAAAAATACGTACAGATATATACACAGGTTATATTACAAGTAAGTACAGGAAAGTAATAGTTGATTCTGGAGATTATGTAAGTGATATCTAAATTTTTACAATGAGCAGTTAAATATATCTATATCCACTTTGTTTACAGATCTTGACTTTCGTTCAGTTGGCCCACGAAATGAAATGGCGTATGGCTTTTAGTGCCAGGAGTGTCCAAGGACAAGTTCGGCTCGCTAGATGCAGGTCTTTTGATTTGACGCCAGTAGGCGACCTGCGCATTGGGATGAGGATGAAATGGTGATGAAGACGACACATACACCCAGCCCCCGTGCCAGCGAAATTAACCAATTAAGGTTAAAATTCCCGACCCTGCCAGGAATCAAACCCGGGACCCCTGTGACCAAAGGCCAGCACGCTAACCATTTAGCCATGGAATTGGCCCATTGAATGCATAGTCAGTTCTATGCCAATTTGTAGACAACGTACAATTCTTGAACCTCGTGCGTCACTCTGGTACATGTACATTAACTTTTTCAAGGATTTGTGGACAATTCACCAAAGAATGAAGCAATTTAAGAATGAAGAGAGTATCCAGGAATTCACAGCATTGTGATAGACTATACAGATTTAAAGACTGTTGTAGGGCTGTATAATCAACATTTTCACGTGAGAATCCTGCTCTAAATTAATATAAACGAAGAAATTTATGTTATACAGAATCTAATCTATGGATAGAGGTCTGATGAGAGGGGTTCCATACAGGTGTACAGTATTCCAGTATAGGGCGTACCATAGATACATGCAGCCATCGATAGGTAGCTAGGTTTGAAAATTCTCTGGAATATCTAGTAATGCAACCCAATCTTTGTAATGATTTCTTACAAATATTTTCAATATGTTCATTAAATGATAAAACGAATAAAACACTAAGGTTATTAACTTGTGAAACAGGAGTCGAGTGTATGAGTGGGCTAAAAAATTTGTGGCAAGAAGAGAAGCCGTGGAGAATGAACCTCATGAAAGGAGACTGCGGACAGACATCCTGGCATTATTGGTGAAGATCGGTGAATAAAAATTTTGCAAATTGTTTTAGCCATAGGATTAAGTACTGAATTGTTCAAACCCTCAACCAAGATGAACTCCATTTCAGAAAATTGTCTGCCAGGTGGGTTCCTCGTCTCCTCAATCAGGAACAAAAAACTTTACACCAGGAAGTTTGTCAGAGACTCCTGCATCACTACGAGGAGGAAGGAGAAGATTTCTTGCGTCGTATTGTGACTTGTGATGAAACTTGGGTGCATCATTACACCCCCGATTCAAAACAAGCAAGCATAGAGTGGCGGCGAAGAGACGAAGCAGGTCTGGTCAAGGCCAAAACATGCCCATCTGCTGGAAAGGTGCTTGCAATCGTTTTCTGGGACTGCACGGATGTTTTGCTGGTGGATTTTCTTCACGAACAAAGGACAATTAATGCAGCCTATTACTGCCACTTTTTGGATGAAGTAAAAGGTGCGTATCGCAACAAGCAATGTGGCAACCAATCCGAAACGTCATTCTTCTCCGTGACAATGCAAGGCTGCATACTGCCTCTTTAATGCAGGGAAAACTGGAGGAAATTCACTGGACACCTCTTGAACACCCTCCATATAGTCCAGATTTATCGCTCTGCAACTACCATTTGTTTGGACCACTCAAACAAGACCTAGGAGGAGAGCGGTTCGATGATGATGCAAGTGTAGAAGAGTTTTTGCGCAACTGGCTCCACATGCATCTCTCTTCTTTCTGTCAGGATGGCATCAATAATAGCATATAAACTTCATGGTTTTGATCCGTATTGAATTGTGATCACAATAATAATAATAATAATAATAATAATAATAATAATAATAATAATAATGATAATAATAATAATAATAAATATATTATGCAATATTGCATAATATAGTATTGTAACGTGTTGGTGGGGTAAATAACTGAATAAATGCGTACAGCACCTGGTGGCAACCTATTTCTAAGATTTATTAACTAAGCACTACAACTACAGATTTACACACATACAGACGATAGCCGAGCCACAAGTTACACATGTACACGGTCATACACTTGCAGACGTTTCACGCTCTCTCTCTCTTAGTTTCTCTTATGTTCCATCTACAATGACACACACACATACACACAGAGTCATCGATTATTTGCAGTACACTCTCTCAGCCACTCAGTCACACTCGTTAGCGCTGTCACGGTCCACAGCCTACATGTCAGCCTCGCAGGTCGGGATAGTACCTGCTGTTCACTCAACCCGTTGAACTCCGCAGTCTTCACACGTTGTCTCCTAGTGTTCCCTTCTTCGCCGCTTCAGAACACTCCAGGTTCTCCTCCAGCAGCCAGCCTCGAGGGACACACACACACACGACATCAGGAAAACAGGAACGAGTCCTCGGCTCCGACAGACAGATACTCGATCAGGCTGCACTCTCCCAGGCTATCACTAACTGCGCTCCAGCGAACTCAATCTCGCTCCCACTCACTCACTCACTAACTCTCGCTCTCCAATTCTCACTGACTGCAGGCAGGTCGTTCCTCTCTTATATACATGCGCTGGTTCTTCTAGAATCGTCCGGATGCTGGACGGGTCCAGGAACATCGCGAGATGGAACACTCCAGGTTAATCGCAGAGTCATTTCTGTCGTCCCATGCGGCGCGACCATGGACAGGAGAGAGAAGGGCCCACCCAACACGTAAATGTTGCTCGCGATTGGCGCGCTTGAGTCTAAGGGGATGGGGGCGATGGGTGACTAGCTTGGCGCGTAGCGACTTGGCATGGCGGACGCTGTACCCATTACAGTATTGAAAAAGGTAGACCATACAACATTAATTTAATTATTGTTATTGTGGCATCAATAACTTACCAATCCAATTCTTGGATTCATTATCACTACTGCATTCATCAGAATATTATTCTGAACCTTTAGATAGTAAATACTATTTCCACTAACTTCTAATGTACTCCAATCTCGCATTCTTTCGAACATTGCAACACTTCTCTGTAATAAGCAGACGAGATAATGAGAACTCTATTATAAATAATCTCTAACCGGAATGGAGTGTTTATCAACTAGGCCTGCTTCTGAAATACACACAGGTAAGACTGTCGACAAGATGCTGACAGCTTGCTGAATTGTGAGAACTGGTAATGCACTGGTTCTAGGACATTTCGTACCACAGAATATTTTGTACCACTTATCCTTCGAAGTGTCAGCTAATGACTTTAAAATATTTAGGAGAGGGCATTCCGTACCACTTGAAAGAGTGGGGAATGTTGCTAAGTAAAGACGATATCCTAATGAATGTATTCTTTTGTATATCCATTGTCCACTACTGACTCAGAATCCTCCGCATGGTGTGACCCCTACTGATGTTAACCTGCCACCGGATGCAACTGATCTGATTGGCACACGTTATTTCTTATCTTCTATTTGTCATTCACGGTGACCTCGATACTTCCACCTTTCAATAGTTTCCTCTTTCTGCGTGAACTTCAAGCCCATGTCAGCCAGTTCATCAGAATCTTTTGTTTTTACTTGATAATGAAATAATGCAATAGTTTATAAATATTCACAATAATAGTAATATTATCCATCCTTCTGCTCGTCAGGCACATGCGCCTGAACACGTTGTATATTTCTATTGTATTGTTTTGTTTCAGGGTTTATTCCCGTTGTGAGAAAAATACTAGAGAACCAAGAGTTTGTTGTGTTGCACATTAGTCGGCTAGCACCTTGCAACTTATGATAATATTTACGTAAACATAAACATAAGTGATAAGTATAGTTTAAAGGGATATTATTAAAATAATATAGACATTTTTTCAGCAAATGTTGTAAAGTAGCTTTCTTTCTGATTTCTAAAATGTGTCTGTTAGGCTCATTACGCCTGCTGGCGTGGAAACAGAATTCCAATTTGACATCAAGTGGTACGGATTGTCTTGGCAAAAATATTTGGGGATACGGGAAAACTGTTCGCAGGTAGATAACGACCTAGTGGTACGAAATGTCCTCAAAAATAAAGTGGTACGGAATGTTCGTGGTACGAAATATCCGGACACCAGTGCACCATGGTTTCACAAGACTTGAATATTCCGGTCAACCCACTTCTAATGACGCATGTAAAAAAGTGCTTTGGATCATTCAGCGCAGCAGGCAAGTCATGAAACTGGAGAGCTAGGAACAGTATAAAGTCTTTCTGTTGTTGGTGTCTTCGCTCATTATTGTGTGTTTAAAAAACTGCGATGTATTTAAGCCGTGCTGAGAGGATTATGGCTGCATTGAATCTGCCAGGTAAGAAAATACGCTGTTCTTTGGAGCTAGGTTATTGCATACTGGGCTTCCATAATTGAGATGAAAGAAATGAAGTCAATGATCTTGAATCTTCATGGATGTTATCACTAAATTATAAAACGTATGCAATTCCAAGAGACTATACTAAAAGTAATGTCGGTATCGTTTTTCCATAGCCGCCTCCCGCAATTCCTGTGCCTATGGATAGCAGAGGGAGAGACTGGAAGTGATGTAGAATCAGAACTTAATTCCGAGCAGGAGAAAACTTTGGCTGAACTCAACAACTTTTTTGTCAAAAAAAAAAAAAAAAAAAAAAAAACTTCTGAAGATGTGCAAGGAAATTTGTGTGTTATGGTTAGGTCTACAATAAGTGCTACAAAATACAATACATTACCAGATCAGTTACAAGAATGCCTTAAAGGGAGGGAATTCACTGCCTAAGAAGGGATTAGTAATGATTTGGGTGACAAAAGTGATGATGCAATGTCAGAAACTTCAGAGGACGTGTTTATGCCATCATCCTCTGATGGTGTTACAACAGATGATATGGAAGACCACACTATTAAGAGGAAAAGAAAAATCAGTACTGATGTTGCATTGGCTGGTAGGAGTTGTGTAGCAATTAGCACTCACGGAAATATACGTCACATTAAGGAACTGACTATTACTCCAGAAAAGTCGTGACAGCAGTACTACTTTGAAAAGAACAAGACGAAAAATCGCTCAACCAACTGAGCGGAAGAATATACAAAAAATGAACAGGCAATGTGGACAGCTCTATAAAAGTGATGGGAACATTCAGAAACCAGGTAAGTTCTTTAAACAAAAGGACTGTTCGAGTTGCCCTAGAAAGTGTACAAACAAGAAAGGCATTTTCTTGAATTTGGTTTAGAGGCAGTGTGTTACTGTCCATCAACTAACGCAGAGGCGCTCTTTTATAAATGACGATTGGTTCTGTACAACTTTACTGTGTTAGAGTTGAGTTCTAATAACATATATTGCTACTGCTGGCATGAGGGGTTGGCAAAGAGAGATTTGAGTGAAGTGGGGTGCTGTCTTTTCCATATAATTCAAAATATACTTAATGGAAAAGAAATTACATTGATGTCCGGCACATGCGGTGGTCAGAACAGAAATGTGACCGTTCCTATTAATAAACATAAGTTTTTTGAATCGGGACACTCACAAATGGAGGTTGATAGTGTACATGCACAGATTGAGAAGAAGAAAAGTGCTGTTGACATATTTGATCCTTCAGGATTTTACACTTTAATCATATTGGTTCGGAAGAATACCCCTTTAAAGTAATAAAGATGAACCAAGACAAATTTCTGTATTTCACCCAACTGAGGAAAGTAATGGTGAAAAACAGGAGGGTTGACACCAATGGAAATTAAATGGCTGCGATTTAGAAAGGTTGACCCAGAACGTATATATATTTTAAATATGCCTTAAGTGATGAGGAGTTCTAAAAAAAAGAAAAGTGATAAGGAGAGGGCGTTATGTCCCTTTAAAGGACTTGGAACTAAAGCTTTCATATGAAGGACTAATTCCCATTTCAGCAGATAAGTACAACGATCTTATTGATTTATGTGACGATGGAATAATCAGAGCGCAGTACTGCCCAATCTACAGAGCACATTGTGCTGTAACTGATTGCACTAGTGATGCTGGCAAATAAATTAATCCAAACTGGCATAATAATGTGTTTTAATGATTACTCTTGGAAAATAATAAGGCAAAAACAATACATTTGTGCTCAGCATTGTAATTAATTTCATGATGCATTGTTGATTTGATACCTATTACACTTGCATTTTTAACAGATAATGTCAAAAGATACTTTGTGGTCATAAAATGATTCAAAATAAATCGGGACATTGTGGGTTCGGATCCGACTGGTGTCTGGTTGGCCATTTTTGTTCTGTACTTAACATCTCTTCAACATGTACTAAATGTATGTAACACGACCTAATAGGTTGAAAGTCGGTTTCGATTACAATGCGGTTGTGGAAATTCAATATTCGTTGACTATTTTATGTTTACGTATCTTACATACGCTAGTGTAAATTAATTTTAATTGAAAAATTATTAGAGCCAAAGTAGTGTAATCTCTGTTATAAGTCATTAAAATAATTCTGTACCACAGAATATAACATCGGATGTAAGTACTTAACATTAATTGGAAATATATTGTTAATATATAAAAAATTCAGTGATTTTGAAATCAGTATACTGTATAATCTCGAATACCACCTGCACTGTTTTTTTTATTTATTTTTTTAAATATTGCTTCCAAAATTAGGTGCGGGTCTTATAAAATTTTGGGAAATTTATCTTTCCGAATGCGCGTAAGTCGGGCATCACCGCTGGCACGGTTTGGCAACAATGCTCTCTCCGCTGTCAGTATATGCTACTTCCGTGCTTGGCATCAGACTCACGCATGTTCTCGGATTATCAACATGAATTCCACAAAGCGTTTGAGATCTTTTACTGCGAGTGAGAAACTGAAAGTAGTTCGGGAAGCCGAAATTATTAGAAATCGTGTCACCGGTAGGAAATACGATATTGACGAGTCATGTATTCGCGATTGGAGAAAGAAGAAAAATGTGCTATTAACATGTAGTGGTGATCATAGAGCTTTTCGTGGACTGAGTGTACAGAATCCAGAAATTGAAATAAAAAATTTATAAATATATGACAGAAAGGCAGGAATTGGGATATGGTGTGTCAACCGAAATGTGTCAGCTAAAGCCATTAGAGATCAAAAAGGAACTTTCATTGGGAGGGTTTAAGGCAAGTCGAGGATGGGTTTGTAATTTTTATAAAAGAAATGGGTTGAGCGTACAAAGGCATACCTCAATTTCACAGCGTCTTCCTGGTGCCTATGATGAGAAGTTATTGTCGTTTCAACGGCAGGTAATTCGGTTGTGGAAGGAAAATGCATATTTGCTTTCCCAAATTGGCAGTGCAGATCAGACACCAGTCTACTTTGAAATGCCAGTGGGCAGGACTGTGAATGTTAAGGGTGCGAAAAGTGTTACCATTAGAGCAGATTGTAATGAAAAACAACGGTGTACGGTAATGTTGTGTATTAACGCCGACGGAACCAAACTGCTGCCGTACATTGTTCTCAAGCGTAAGACGCTTTTTAAAAATCTACCCGCTGGTGTTATCGTCAGATCTCAGAACTCTGGCTGTGTGGACAGTTCACTTGTGGAAGGCTGGGTAAAGCGTGTCTCGCAACGTTGCCCTGGTGCATTATTGGGACAAAAGAGCTTGCTTGTTCTGGAAAGTTACCGCAGCCACACAACAGATGCTGTGAAGAAACGTATTAAGGATGGGGAAACCGACCTAGCAGTCATTCCCTCCGGGATGACGTCTGTGCTACAGCCGCTGGATGTCTGCGTGAACTGCCCATTTAAAGCAACCTTGAAACAGCTTTATACAGAATGGATGGCGGCTGATAATCACACACTAACGCCAACTGGTCGCATTCAGCGCCCTGGAGTTCAGCTGCTGTGTTCATGGATTTTGACGGCATGGAATCATATCCCATGGAGACCTCATGCGGAAGAGCTTCAGGAAATGTAGCATTTCTAATGCTATGGATGGCAGCGATGACGACATTTTGTAAGAAGATGATGGTGATGAAAGTTCTGAAGTTGGTACTGATGATGATGATGATGATGAATGAACTCGTTGGATATCGTTCTGGAAATGTTTGTTTACTTTTATTTGTATTTTCTAATCATTTGATGTGTGTTAGTAAAGATTGTAGATAATTTTGACTTCACTTTTTTTTTTAAATTTTGTTCTTTCAAAATAAGGGTGCGGTACTTATTCGGTGGCAGGTGGTATACGAGATTATACGGTACATAACCAGTTATACACAAATCACTAGTAAACTTGTCAGTTTTTCTTGCTTCCTGAATAGTAATGTTATTGTAGATATGCTGCTCTGGTCCTAAGCCGGCGAATTGTCTGGCTCCTTGGCTGAATGGTCAGTGTAGTGGCTTTCAGCTCAGAGGCCCCTGGTTTTGATTCTGGTGTATATGCTCTTTGGGCCTTTCTGTGTGTTTTTGTTTTATATATGTTCCTTGGGGTCTTACTGTTGTTTTTGTCAAGTAATAAAAACAGAGATTGAAAATGAAATTACGATTTTGTCCTCGAATATATTAGATTCTCAGCTGGGCCAGGCATTTTAATTGTCTGGTTAATTCCTCTGGCTTGAGGACGGGATGTTTAGGCATTTTAATTGTCTGGTTAATTCCTCTGGCTCGAGAACGGGGTGCTCTGTGGTAATCTTCATACTCTGCTCTCCATATGCATACCACACTGCCAATGACCTCAGCAACATGCTGTAGTGAATACATCCCTTCACATAGGGTTGGTGTTGGAAAGGACATACGGCCATAAAAGTGGGTGTAATTTACACGAAATACCAACCCTAAAAAATTGAGAACATGACTTGGAAGAAGGCTGTAATTCTTCTAGTCCTTTAGTCTCTCTTCTCATTCTCCTTTCTGGTATCCTTGCAAATAGTTTTGCTGCTTGTGATGTGACCGTGATCCATCAATAATTATCACATACCTTCTTGTTACCCTTCTTAAATATAGGCTTTACTATTACCTTATTTCAGTTATCTGGCACAAATTTTTCTTTCCCGTTATGTCTAAATAGCCTATACAGCCAGTGTAGACCAACAGATACTGTTGCCTTTATCATTTCCCCATATCATCCACCGCTGCTTTACCTGCTTTAATTCATTTGATTGTAGTTTCCATTATATCTTTCTTGTCTTCTGTCCTCACAGTGTTCTTGTGTTACCCCTTGTCTAAACCACTTCTCCCATTTAAAAGTCCACCAAAATAATCTTCTCATCTTTTCCTTATCTCATATGATTTTCTCTCTGTTTTCCCTCTTCCCCTGAACTGTACCAACTTTTTATCTTCTTGCTTACAGGTCCATAATGCATCTTTTTAGCAGTATGTGCATCCTCTTTTAAAACCATCCCAGCTTTTTTCCTCCTTTCTTTGCTAACCATTTTCTTGCTTACCATTTTCTTGCAACCATTTCTTGATTTTTTTAACTTCTTTTGTTTCAAATCCATTCCATACTTACTAAGCTTTCTTGTTATCACTCACTGCTTTCTTTACCCTCTCATTCCACTATTTTCTTTTCCTTAATTCTTGTTAATATTGTATCTAATATGTTCTCTGCTCACCTTACGAATACATTCTTGAACGTGACCCATTCTACTTCCACACTCTCCACATCTGTTCTGGGTAAGTGTTGTTTCAAATTATCCTGGCATTTATCCTTTACTTCCTCATCTCTTAATTTCCATTCTTATATTTACTTTTCTCTTATTTCTTTCATTCTTACTATTTTCACCACTTTTATTTTTGCTACCATTACTTTGTGCTGTGTGATCATCAACAGAAGCATCCGACTCGTTGGCTGAATGGTCAGCGTACTGGCCTTCGGTTCAGAGGGTCCTGGGTTTGATTCCCGGCCAGGTTGGGGACTTTAACCTTCATTGGTTAATTCCAGTGGCTCGGGGGCTGGGTATTTGTGCTGTCTCCAACATCCCTGCAACTCACACACCACACATAACACTATCCTCCACCACAATAACACGCAGTTACCTACACAAATGCAGATGCCGCCCACCCTCATCGGAGGCCTTACAAGGGCTGCACCTGGCTAGAAATAGCCACATGACGTTATTATTATTTATCAACAAAAGCTACTTCTGACAGGTATATTAAATTCAACAGCTGTCCCTGGTTTATTTTTTCCACCAAAAAGTAGTCAGTTACTGTTTTTGTCTTCCTTTTACCCCCGTGCATATCTTTCGATACCTTAAAGCACAGAAGTGCCAAGTCCAGATTTCTTAAATTGTGGGAAATGCCAAAACAAAGTTTCAAACTCGTGTTTCGATATCAAATGATGTATTATTCTTTGGTGGTACTAACTTTTTAGGTATAATAATCTCTCAGAAGTGTTTTTCTAATCAGTTTATGTTAGAAATTTGATTCCCGGCCAGGTTGGGGACTTTAACCTTCATTGGTTAATTCCAGTGGCTCGGGGGCTGGGTATTTGTGCTGTCTCCAACATCCCTGCAACTCACACACCACACATAACACTATCCTCCACCACAATAACACGCAGTTACCTACACAAATGCAGATGCCGCCCACCCTCATCGGAGGGTTTGAATACATTCTTTCTAAATGTGATTATTTTTGATGATGTCAGGACATGGCACAATTGAACACTTGTTTATGCAGTTTTATTGGACATAGGATAAATTACTGTCTTTTCTTTTAAAATTATAAACCAGGTCATAAATTCAGTAGAAGATACATTTATTCATCTAAATTTAAGAATACATACATTATGTAACGTAGGATTATTACTAAATTGAAATGTTTCAGTAAAATCAAATCAAAATCAAACTTCTCCTACATTAGAAACAACTGTGTTATGGAACCATTTTTTGCATAAGGTGAATACAGGTGCTATTTTCATGCATCGCAGCAAGAGAAATTGAATTTTGCACTGATTTTCAATCCAAAGGTTATTTCCTATCCTCAGTCCTCTTCATTTACCTCATCCATTCTTACGGCTGCATAAATAGCTTCGTCATGAACTCCCTTTGCCGAAGATAAACTGTTGTAAAAATCCTTATATTCAGCTGGGATGAATTCAGTTTTTAACATAGTCAACAAATCTCTCCTTTTTTGAAGTGATATATGTAGCAGCTGTCTGTATTTTGGTTGAAGAGTGATTCCATCCCATTTAATGCTCTTAGGATTAACCTGCATCTCATGGAATTCGTGCTTCACAGAATACTTAAATTTAACCAAGCTGCTACCTTGTGTAAAGCGAAACCAATTTATGTGTAACCAATTGATATTTTCGTGCTTGGAATCTTTTTTTCTGTTATGTATTACGCATTTTGTCAATGAATCTAAATCTTAAATGCTGCTGTAGTCCCGTTGGTGTACAATGTAAGGGTGTGGTTTCTTTCTGGCCATTTCCATGACAATTTTGTACTCATAAGGAGTATAAATGCTTTTATATTTTCTCACGCTTTCCATTGTGGCATGAATGGAATCAGCCTCTAGGTAACTGTGGCCACTTTCACTAAATTTTACATCCAGCATTTTCAGATTGGGGTGTAACCTTGTATTCATGGCGTATAGTAGAGCAGATACCATGTTTTGGTTCCTGTTCTGCCCACCACTTGTGCCTGCACACAGGATTAGATGCTCAACTTCTGGAATTAGATATGCTATGTAAGTACACTGACTGACAGAGCAAATGCAACACCAAGGAGGAGTGGTTCGAAAGGGATGAAAGTTGGGGAAAAAACAGAGTCGGCACGGAAGAATAATTGATGTTTATTTCAAACCGATATGCAGGTTACACAATGCGCACGGCATCGACTCAGTAGGATGTAGGACCACCGCGAGCGGCGATGCACGCAGAAACACGTCAAGGTACAGAGTCAATAAGAGTGCGGATGGTGTCCTGAGGGATGGTTCTCCATTCTCTGTCAACCATTTGCCACAGTTGGTCGTCCGTACGAGGCTGGGGCAGAGTTTGCAAACGGCGTCCAATGAGATCCCACACGTGTTCGATTGGTGAGAGATCCGGAGAGTACGCTGGCCACGGAAGCATCTGTACACCTCGTAGAGCCTGTTGGGAGATGCGAGCAGTGTGTGGGCGGGCATTATCCTGCTGAAACAGAGCATTGGGCAGCCCCTGAAGGTACGGGAGTGCCACCGGCCGCAGCACATGCTGCACGTAGCGGTGGGCATTTAACGTGCCTTGAATACGCACTAGAGGTGACGTGGAATCATACGCAATAGCGCCCCAAACCATGATGCCGCATTGTCTAGCGGTAGGGCGCTCCACAGTTACTGCCGGATTTGACCTTTCTCCACGCTGACGCCACACTCGTCTGCGGTGACTATCACTGACAGAACAGAAGCGTGACTCATCGGAGAACACGACGTTCCGCCATTCCCTCATCCAAGTCGCTCTAGCCCGGCACCATGCCAGGCGTGCACGTCTATGCTGTGGAGTCAATGGTAGTCTTCTGAGCGGACGCCGGGAGTGCAGGCCTCCTTCAACCAATCGACAGGAAATTGTTCTGGTCGATATTGGAACAGCCAGGGTGTCTTGCACATGTTGAAGAATGGCGGTTGACGTGGCGTGCGGGGCTGCCACCGCTTGGCGGCGGATGCGCCGATCCTCGCATGCTGACGTCACTCGGGCTGCGCCTGGACCCCTCGCACGTGCCACATGTCCCTGCGCCAACCATCTTCGCCACAGGCGCTGCACCGTGGACACATCCCTATGGGTATCGGCTACGATTTGACGAAGCAACCAACCTGCCCTTCTCAGCCCAATCACCATACCCCTCGTAAAGTCGTCTGTCTGCTGGAAATGCCTCCGTTGACGGCGGCCTGGCATTCTTAGCTATACACGTGTCCTGTGGCACACGACAACACGTTCTACAATGACTGTCGGCTGAGAAATCACGGTACGAAGTGGGCCATTCGCCAACGCCGTGTCCCATTTATCGTTCGCTACGTGCGCAGCACAGCGGCGCATTTCACATCATGAGCATACCTCAGTGACGTCAGTCTACCCTGCAATTGGCATAAAGTTCTGACCACTCCTTCTTGGTGTTGCATTTGCTCTGTCAGTCAGTGTAAGTAGACAGCTCCTGATTTCAGCACTGCCTTTTTTTCCGTTGGTCTCGTCCCACAAAAAGCAAGTTCCATTTTGCAATGAGTCATAAACTGTGAAATTATAAAGAGTGAGCTTCCTTTTATAATAAATTTGGCAATCACCTGCAAAAGGGATTTGAAGTATGGCCTGAAGATCAAAATTTCCACATACTAATTTTGGGTTATCAACTGGACTTTTAGTGTCTTCATCTTTCATTTCCCAAATTTCAAGTTTACGAGTGATGTGGTCTGTATAGTCCTGATTGGTTGTAGTGGTTTTAGTGCGTTCTGCCTCTTTACACGTAGAGGATTGGTCCTTTTTGGGAATAAAAATTGCTAACGGTGGTTCAAATTGTTTGAAAATAGATCTATACGCACAGTCTAACAGTGACTTAAACAACAAGAAGAACAAAACAACACAATCATATGCGCACTTGAAATCTCAAAGAATTGAAGTCGCTTGGACTTGGAATTTCTGTGCTCTTACAAACAAGTGGGAATGGAAAGACAAGGAAAGGAAGATGTTGTAGGGCCCTTTGGATATGGAAATGTAAATCCAGAAGGTGAGTTGTTGGTGGATTTTTGCATGAGGAATCAAATGATTGTTGGAAACATCTGGTTTAGGAAGAAGAACAGTCAGAGGATTACAAGGTATGGCTGGGGAGACAGATGGACAAAGACCATGATTGATTATATAATCATAGAGAAAGAACACCGGAAGAACCTTGTAGATGTAACAGCCATGCCTGAAGAAGCCTTTGGTGGAGATCATAGAGTTGTGATAGGAAAATTGAAAGTTGGAAAGATTGAAAAACCCCAATTAAGAAGAGAGAAAAGAATTAAAGTATGGAAGTTGAAGGAGAAAAGCATACAAGAAGAATTTCAAAGGGAAATAATACCTTGGTACCCAGGACAGAGGTCTGGAATGTTGAAGAGGAATGGAAAAGATTTAAGGAAGCACTGGTTGGATGTGCAGAAAAGGTGTGTGGTAGAACATCAGGAAATGTGAAAGACAAAGAAACACATTGGTGGAATGATAGGGTAAAGATTAAAGTGAAGGAAAAGAAAATGGCATGGAAAGCATGGAAAACATCTAAGACTGAAGAAAGTAGAAGAAAATATGTGGAGGCAAAGAATTTGGCCAAGAAAGTAGTGGAGGAAGAAAAGAAGAAAAGCTGGGCCTTATTCACACAGACATTGAGAGATGATACGCAGGGCAGCAAGAAATTACTGTATGGTATCTTAAGAAACAAAAAGAGAGATCAAGTAAACACCAGATTTGTGAAGGATGAAGGTGGCATAATTTTAACAAAGCCAGAAGAAATAAGAAATAGATGGAGAGAGTATTTTCAGAAGCTGCTGAACATAAGAACGGATGACAGTCATTCAATGGACGACCAGGAAAGGCAATTAGTTGACGAAGAAATGGATAAAGAAATTACAATGAATGAAATTGAAATGGCAGTAAGAAAGATAAAAATGGAAAAACTGCTGGAATAGATGAAATTTCAGTGGAGATGATAAAGGCAGCTGGAGCTGTAGGCCTGCAGTGGACATATTGGGTTCTCAGGAATGTCTGGGAGAATAAGGAGGTCCCTGAGGATTGGCAAAAAGGAATAATCATCCCAATTTTCAAGAAAGGTGATAAGAAAGTTTTGAAGAACTACAGGGGAATTACTCTAATATCCCATGTTGCTAAGATAATGGAAAGGATACTGGAAAGTAGAATAAGGTTGAGGGTTGAGAAGCAGATACAGGAAAATCAGTTTGGTTTCAGAAGTGGAAGGTCAACAATAGAGCCCATTTTCATTATGAGACAACTAATGGAAAAGCATTGGGAGTACGGGAATGATATGGTGATGACATTCATTGATATTGAAAAGGCATATGACAGTGTCCCTAGGACGAAAGTTTGGGACAGTCTGGTGCAAAAAGGAATTGGACAGGGATTAATAAAAATGATCATGGCATTGTATAAGGAATGTTGTAGTTGCGTGCAAACACAAGTTGGCAGGACAAGTTGGTTCAAAATAACTAGTGGGCTGAGACAGGGAAGTGTTCTATCACCAATCCTGTTTACAATAGTAATGGATGACATCATGAGAACAGCAAAAGCAGCATATGGAGGAAGAGAAATGAACATGATGTTATTTGCAGATGATATTGTGATTTGGGGAGAAGACGACAGGAAGGTTCAAGAACAGTTGAATGTGGTGAATGGGAAGATTGAAGAATGTGGATTGAAAATAAGTGTAGAAAAGAGTAAAACTCTTGTTATGACTAGAGGGGAGAAAGAAGGGAAAGGTCAGATTAGACTTGCAGACAAGTCCCTTCAAGTAGTGGAAACGTTTAAATACCTGGGGAGTGAATTAATGGAGAATGCTCGACTGGATGCTGAGATTAGTAAAAGGATTCAAGCTGGAAGTTGTTTCTATCATAGTGTAAGAAATATGTTATGGGACAAAGATGTGCCAATGGAAGCAAAGGATACTATGTACAAGATGTATTACGTACCCATAACAAATTACGGAGCAGAAACTTGGACAATGACAAAGAAGGATGAGAGTCGAATACAGGCAGCCGAAATGAAATTCTTGAGGAGTATGATACAGAAGAGTACAAGAGACAAAATAAGGAATGAGAAAATCCGGGAAGAAATTGGAGTGGAAAAAATGAATGATAGAATAGAGAAGAGCCGACTAAGATGGTTTGGGCACATAAAGCGAATGAGCGACGAAAGAATGCCAAAAAAGGTGATGGAAATGCAAATTCAAGGAAGGAGAGGCCGTGGACGACCACGATTGAGATGGAAGGATACCATCCAACGCAGCATTATAGAAAGAAACCTGGACTGGGATACAGTGTTGGAAGAGGAGTGGTGGAAAGACCGAAGAAAGTGGAGAGGAACCATATTTGCCCCTACCCGGCTACAGCTGGATAAAGGGAAATGATGATGATGATTACAAACAAAGCACGCGAGGAGATGGCATTTTTTAATTTTGTGAATTTATATAGTTTTTGCCACAGATTTGCACAAGGAATTTGAGTGCACTTGAAGCAGCTTCCCACAAGGTTTCCTACAGTACCAGTATGTCAAAATCACAAAAAATTGGACTTGGCACAATTGTGCATTAAGGTATCGCTGTAATCTTCCTATCATTCTTCCTGAACTGTATGTTGCCAATAGGTGGTCCATTTCTCTCACAAAAGTGCCAACTCCCATCCCTGCTCATTTCTCCTTCCATTTGTAAAAGGCTTGGTTATTTCTTCCAATCCTCTTCTGTCACTTTCTTCCATTGCATTGAACTCACCCATTATTGTCACTTCCACTGCTTTGTTCCCACTCGTCGCTCTTTCCTATTCCAGTATCGCTGAAAAATCTATGTAACAGAGCAAAACAAATAGTTTTTGAATCCAAGAAGATGTTGAGGGAAGTTTTTGGTAATAACTTGGAAGGGCTAGGTCAAGCAGCAAGGAAACTTTTCTGGACCGGAGAAAAAAAAAATAATGAATGAATGAATGAATGAATACTGATCTGCATTTAGAGCAGTCGCCCAGGGGGCAGATTCCCTATCTGTTGCTTTCCTAGCCTTTTCCTAAATGATTTCAAAGAAATTGGAAATTTATTGAACGTCTCCCTTGGTAAGTTATTCCAATCCCTAACTCCCCTTCCTGTAAATGAATATTAGCCCCAGTTTGTCCTCTTGAATTCCAACTTTATCTTCATATTGTGATCTTTCCTACTTTTATAAACACCACTCAGACTTATTCGTCTACTAATGTCATTCCACGCCATCTCTCCGCTGACAGCTCGGAACATACCACTTAGTGGAGCAGCTCTTCTTCTTTCTCTCAATTCTTCCCAACCCAAACTTTGCAACATTTTTGTAACGCTACTTTTTTGTTGGAAATCACCCAGAACAAATCGAGCTGCTTTTCTTTGGATTTTTTCCAGCTCTTGAATCAGGTAATCTTAGGAAGGGTGGGAAAAGGAAATGAATGGTGTTTTGAGCAAATCAGTCAAACTCATAATAAATCCCAGGGAATCACTGTAGAAGTGGAAGGAATATTTTGAAAATCCTCTCAACGTAAAAGGGTATCTTCCTTTTGATGTGGCAAACAACCGAGCTCATGGGAAGGAGGACAATGATGTTGGTGATTACACTAGATTAAGTGGAAAGGATGGTAAATGAGCTACATTGTCATAAAGCAGCAGGAAGAGATGAAATTAGACCTAAAATTGTGAAGTATAGTGGGAAGGCAGGGAGAAAATGGCTTAATAGAGTAATATGATTAGCATGGCATGTTAGTAAGGTAACAAAAATAGTAATTGCACCTATCTATAAGCAAGGGAACAGGAAGGATTGCAACAACTATCAAGGTATCTCATTAATCAGTATACCAGGCAAAGGGAGAGTGCAATCAGTGGTTGAGAGGAAGGTGGATGTGGTTTCAGACCACAGGATCATATTTTCAGTATGCCGCAGGTAATTGTTTGCCATACTGGGGGACTATGGAATTAAAGGTAGATTATTAAAATCAATCAAAGGCATTTATGTTGACAATTGGGCTTCAGTGAGAATTGATGGTAGAATGAGTTCTTGGTTCAGGAGTTAGACAAGGCTGTAATCTTTCACCTTTGTTGTTTGTAGTTTACATGGATCATCTGTTAAAGGTATTAAGTGGCAGGGAGGGATTCATTTAGGTGAAAATGTAGTGAGCAGTCTGGCCTTTGTTGACGTTTCGGTCTTAATGGCAGATTGTGCCGAAAGCCTGCAGTCTAATATCTTGGAACTTTAAAATAGGTGCAATGAGTATGGTATGGAGATTAGCATTTCTAAGACTAAATTGATGTCAGCAGGTAAGAAATCCAAGAGAATTGAATGTCAGATTGAGAATACAAATCTGGAACAGGTAGATAATTTCAAATATTTAGGAGGTGTATTCTCCCAGGATGGTAGTATAGTGATATTGAATCAAGGTGCAGTAAAGCTAATGCAGTGAGCTTGCAGTTGCGATCAACAGTATTCTGTAAGAAGGAAGTCAGCTCCCGGACCAAACTACTGTATCTTTACATTGGTCTGCTTTCAGACCAACTTTGCTTTATGGGAGTGAAAGCTGGGTGAACTCAGGATATCTTATTCATAAGCTAGAAAGAAGTAACAGGCATGAAAGAAGCGAGAATGATTGCTAGTACAAACAGGGGGGATAATGGGAGGAGGATACTCAGACCCTGGAAATAAAGGCTAAGGTAGGAATTAACACGATGGATGAAGCTGTACACATAAAGTGGCTTCAGTGGTGGGGTCATGTGGGGCGAATGGAGGAGGATAGGTTACCTAGGAAAATAATGGACTTTGTTATGGAGGGTAAGAGAAGCAGAGGGAGACAAAGAGGACAATGGTTAGACTCAGTTTCTTTCAATTTAAAGATAAGAGGTATAGAACTAAACAAGGCCACAGTACTAGTTACAAATAGAGGATTGTGGTGGTGATAAGTAAATTCACAGAGGCTTGTAGACTGAATGCTAAAAGTCATAACAGTCTAAATGAAGTATGTATGTATGTATGTATGTATGTATGTATGTATGTATGTATGTATGTATGTATGTATGTATTATTATTATTATTATTATTATTATTATTATTATTATTATTCTCCTCCTTCTTCTTCTTCTTCTTCTTCTTCTTCTTCTTCTTCTTCTTCTTCTTGTCCTTTTCATCCACGTTTGGGTACAACAGATCAGTCAGTGGTTAGTGAGTCATGTTCTCCTGTCTTCCCAGTACCTTTTCATCCTTTCAGTTATTATTATTGGTAGCAAATTCTCCCAATATTGGAAGATGTTAAGCAAATAACTCAGTCAATTCTTCTGTTGTTTCTTCTTGTTGTTCCAATAGGCGTTCATTCTTTCCAAGAAGGCTTTACATTCTTCCGACCACTTTGGTGTGTACTGTTTTTGTTGTGGTTGCTCTAATATAGCTTTCCAGTTGTTTACTTTGTGTCTGAAGATATCTCTAGATTATTATTATTATTATTATTATTATTATTATTATTATTATTATTATTATTATTATTATTCCTTGTTTCTAAATGTTATTTTGAATCATCAAATGATAGTTTCAAATTTGCAAAACTGATCACAGTGTAATACATGTCGGCAATTTGATTTCATGTTTGCCGCCTTTCCATTGTTGATGACAGAGATCTGCAAAATTTTTCCTCCTAATCGGGATGTAATTTCTGCTTAGTAAAATCACCTGCGTGGAAAAAATGAATACATAATATAACGTATTGTATTATATACGGCTCAGTCACATTCCTATGACCAACGGCTAGAAGTGCAATCTGCAGCGCGTAGCCCATAACATATACCCTATGAAGTGGCCTGGTGAAGCGGGTATATAATGTGATCGACATGCTGGCTGTACACATCGAACTTTCTGCTATCGTGGATAAGGGAAGCAGTTCAACAAAGTTGCAAAAAAGGGATGATCATCGGCTTTAAGGTCAAGGAAGGCAGCAGTTCGGAAATTGCGATGTTTGTGAACTGTTCACATGCCTCTGTGGTAAAAGTGTACCATAAGTGGATCAATATCACCATTCATGGAACCGAGCTCGATAGCTGCAGTCACTTAAGTGCGGCCTGTATCCAGTATTCGGGAGATAGTGGGTTTGAGCCCCACTGTCGGCAGCCCTGAAGATGGTTTTCCATGGTTTCTCATTTTCACACTAGGCTGTACCTTAATCAAGGCCATGGCCGCTTCCTTCCCAATCCTAGGCCCTCCCTGTCCCATCGTCGCCATAAGACCTATCTGTGTCGAAGCGACGTAAAAAAAAAATCATGGAAACTGCAGAGTTTCATGCTTCATCGATATCCAAGGTGAATGTCGACTACGACAGTCTGTGACGACCAACCAGCAGGCTGCAGTGAAACAGCTCACCATCCAAATGAACCAGGGGGAGTATTCAGACATGTTTTTACCACAACAATTCAGCAAACCTTTCTGTGAATGTGGCTCTGGAGTATACCGAGAGTCACTGCACCCATGCTAACACAGTTACATTGACAAAAATATTTGCAGTTTACTCGACAGTATGTGGACTGGACCACTGATGATTGGCGACGGGTAGCCTTCTTTGACAAGTCATGTTTTCAATTGCCTAGAATGGATAGACATTAGTATGTCTGGTGAGGAATGTCGAATCAGCATCCTGCAACCATTGCTGGACAAACACATGCGGTGGGTGCAGTGTTATGCTCTAGGGAATTTTCTCATGGTATTCTCTAGGTCCCATCATCCATGTGGAAGGCACTCTTGGATCAATTTGGTTATGAGTCCATCCTCGGTGATCACATCCACCTGTACATGATGATTGTCTTGACGTATCTTGATATCGGGAGGATGGGGTCTTCCAGCATGATAATGCACCTTGCCACATGGCTAGAAGTGACCGCACATGGCGGGAAGAGCATGATCAAGATTTCATAGTTCTTTCCCGGCCCCCCAGAGAACTCTGATCTCATGCCATCATGTTCACTCTCTGTCTCCTCCACCACGCACCCTCAACAGGTGTGGGATGCCCTGCAGACAGCATGGCTCCAGATACTCAAGGAGATATATCAGCACTTGACTGAACCACTACCAGCACATCTAGCTGATGTCCGTGCTGCAAAGGGTGGTTAATTGGGATATACCCTATAATTGGGATACTAGCTGGGTGGGGGTCTTTATAATGTGATCTGACTGTGTAATATATGATTGAAAATACGTTATAACATGCAATTAAACATCACATAGTGCAGTATAATAATGTATTATAGCAGTATACAGTAAATGTTTGCATATGAGAAGGAATTGTGATGTGACAGGGGGTGCTCTCCCACTAAATCTGCACCTTCCTGCTGGTATGCTAATATATGTGTAATTTATTATGGTCTTTCAGTGGCTCTTCAGAAGATTGAAGAGTTAATCCTCCAGGCCCAGCAACAACATATGGAACAGTTGCCTCCTCTAGGCCGCCCTAGCAAGTTTAAGATGGGTCCTCCACAACAAAGCATGCCACCTCCACTTATGAGTATCCATACTGCTATGCCATCCATGGTAAGGATCTTTTTTAAATTGTGCTTATTAAAAAGGAAGTTTTTCAATTTTGATATTTTTTTTGTCATCCTTATTTTCAGAAGCATTATGTAGATACCTTGGAATGTGAGGACATTTTCAGTTAGCTTAAGTTTTATAAAAATATAAATTTTCCAATCATGGGTTGAAATGAAATGAGAAATTAAGATATTGATGACTTGTGAAGTTTTTAAAAATGTCTGTATATTAGATGTATTATAAGAATGATTTATTTTTAGGATAAAGTCCTGATTGGTTTGGATCATGCTCCACCATCTTTTGATCTGCGCAATAAACTTATTGGACAAGGTGGAGCAAACTTGCACTACATTCGTAATGAAACTGGAGCAATGGTAACTCTTAGAGGCAAGGGCTCTGGATTCATTGAGCCTACTACAGGAGCAGAGTCTCTTGAGCCTCTGCATCTCTGTGTTGAGTAAGTTTAACTCTCAAAAATTTAATGTATCTTATTAGAAAATGTTTCCTCAACTTGTCTTGTTGAAAATTGAGTACGACAGGCAATTTACTGTCAATCTCTTTTCCTTATTGTATCTAAAAGAAGAAAATGGAATGCTGTTATAAAAATCTTTGGTAAGAAACTTTAAGAGGCATGTTAGGACATGTTTAACAGTATCACCAGTTTGTTAATACAGTTCTCTTTGTTTTCAATTTTGACTAATCTTTAAAACCCAACAATGTCTGGTCTGGTTTTTTTTATTACATGTCATCCTTTGATGCCTGAGTATGTATCATTCTTCATGTTCATAAGATAACATAGATTTTGCTGAAGTATTAAGTATTCATGGGGACCAACTCCCTCTATGGATCAGTGGTGGAGTGTCAGCCTCAGGATCCTAAAATTGTGGGTTTAAACCCGGCAGAGATTGTTGGATTTTTCAAGGCTGGAAAAAAAGTTCATTCGGCGCTCTGTGTGATACATAGTCAGCAAGCAAAGGATCTCTGATGAGACACTGGGTATTTATGCGAAAAGTTATTTATTTCTCTGGCATCTGCTGTAGTAAAACATAATTTCAAAATTGACATCAAGGCAGCCTATATGGTGTCAAATCAGAGTATCTGCACATTGTGACTGAGACCACATCATCATCATCATCATCATCATCATTGTATATCTGTTTGTAGTGTTCATGTTCATGTACCAGATTATTTAATTGCTCTGTCATTTATAGTTATGTTGAGATTTAACTGATAAACTCTTGAGTGAAAAATCAATAAATTTTATTGTAAATTTCTGTGCTAATTGATTGAACATTATAATGACAATAACAACAAGTATGGCAACAAAATGAAAGTCATGCTATTTGCTGATGACATCTGTATATGGGGAGATTCCAAGGAGGCACTTCAGGATCAGCTCAGTGCATGGACAGTAGCAGCTAAAGGGTACGGCCTAAGATTCAGTCAGGAAAAAAGTGAAGTGTTGGTTATGCAGAGAAATGGTCAACCTGAAGGTTACATTGAAATCGAGGGTAAACAGCTGAAGATATCCAACAAATTCAAATATCTAGGAAGCATATCAGCAACAGGCTCCATTGAAGATGAACTTACCAGCAGGATTCAAGCTGGAGGAACATTCTATACAGTTATCTGAGACCTAATATAGAACCCAAAAGTACCATTGAAATGCAAGCAAGTAATTTATCTGATTTATTACATGCCAATTTTGACATATGGGAGTGAGACCTGGACCATAAGGAAAAAGGATGACGCAAGGATTCAGAAAGCTGAAATGAGATTTGTCCGAGCAATGTCTGGCAAAACAAGACGAGATAAAATTCATAATTAGGACATCAGGGACATGGCTTAGGTTGGCAGAATGCAGGATAACATAACTCTGCGTAGACTCACATGGTATGGTCACATGCAAAGGTTGGATCCTGATCGCATACCCAGAAAAATGTATGATCTGCAGTTAAAATATTCAAGACCAAGAAGGCGGCCAAGAATGCGATATACAGACATGGTGAAAAACGACATTCAGCAGCGAGGAGGGGACTGGGACAACAGTGAAGAAAGAGAAAAGTACAAAGACAAAAGTTGGTGGAGGGGCTTCATTCGCCAACCCATTGTATAGATGGAATGACGTGGGATATGTATGTATGTATGTATAACATACTGATACTGATTGGGTCATGCTATATATTGTCCCCATGGCAGAGGTCAGCGGCGAGCAACAAGACACTGCACGGGTGCTTGGAAAGAATTGACCTTAAATTAACATGAATCTCAGGGGAAAATAAAAATGATTTGGTGAATAAAAGCGCATATCAAATTTCAAAATACCAACATAATTTATTCAAAATAAAGATGCCATCCTAATGAGCTATGGTAACGGAAATGATTATTACGTTAACATTGAATTAATTCTTGATCTCGAGGTGACATAGAAATAACGCAAATAAAAGGAGTTGTGTATGTAAAATACAGTCTATCCATGCAACAAAATTGTTTAAACAGCATTAAATTTCCTTCCTGAAGTTTTTGCATTAATTTTAACAATTTTAGGAATGCTCGTGTGTAGAAATCAAATACTCGCACACAGATCTGGAAAAGCGAATGTTCAAAGATTAAATTCAGCTGAATGAACGGTGAAAATAATTACTGAAGTTAAATCCTGCCCTCCAATTA